>NC_062225.1:22241997-22841997 GCF_902686445.1 Sciurus carolinensis
TGGGCCATGCATGTTGTTTGGGGGAGGTTATGATGTCCCAAAAAGATATGTCGAAGTCCCAACAGCCTCCAGTACCTCAGAGCATGATGTATTTGGGAATAGACTCTGTACAAAAATAATCAGGTTAGATGGAGGTTGCTAGGTTGGGCCTTAATTCAATGTGACCAGTGTTTTTATTACAAAAAGGGAAAACTTGGACAGGAAGGCAGACACAATCAGAGAAGATGATATGAAGAGACTCAGGGAGAACATAAACATCTACAAGATGCTACCTGAAGTTGGGAGAGAGGCCTGGGACAGAACCTCCCTGATGACTCTGGAGGAAGCCTGACCCATGGCCCTGCTGATACCTTGACTTCAGATTTCTGGCCTATAGAACTGTGAGAGAATCAGTTTCTGCTGTTTCAAGACCCCCACATTTCATACTTTGTTACAGTAGCCCTAGGGAAGTCGTATGCATGTGATCTAACACTTGGTTTCACTGAAAATTTTTTTGAAATTTATTTATTTTATCTGTTCTAATTTGCTGAACATGACGGTAGAATGCATTTATACATTTTGATAGATCATACATAAATAGAGTGTAAGCTCTCATTTTTCTGATTGTACATATTGCAGGATCACATTGGTCCGGCAGTCATACATGCACATGAGGTAATAATGTCTGTTTCACTCTACTAGCATTCCTTCCCCCAGACCCCTTCCCCTCCCGACACTGCCCTCTACCTAATCTAAAGTAACTCTGTTCTTCCCTAGCCCCCCTTATTGTGAATTAGCTTTAAAGATTTAAGTAATCAAAAAGTAAGACAAATCACTGTGCAACTTGTTAGAGAGCAGGACAAAATCATTTACAGGTGAAGATGAGAAAAAAAGCAGCATTTGCACAATGGTGGCAGAGTTGTAAATGATACAAGTAGTCTAAGGGGCAAGTTCATTCAGCAACGAATATCATGAGCCATATCTACCTGAAAACCCTTGACTGAACAATTCCTCCTAAAGGAGGAGTGTAGGGAAATAGTCAGACACGTTTGGAAAGACATGTGAGCCACCATGTATAGTACAGCATTTGTAATATTCCATATTTGTTTTTTTTTTTTTGGGTGCTGGGAATTGAACCCAGGGCCTTGGGCTTGCAAGGCAAGCACTCTACCAACCGAGCTATCTCCCCAGCCAATACTCCATATTTGGAAACAACTAGCTGTGTAGTAATAGGAAACAGAGTAACTAATGAAAGCACCGTGCAAAGGAGTATCCTGCAGACATAAAGAACGATTCTGTAGGAATGTTTTCTTTTTGACATGGAAAGATGTATATTATATTGGACAGGATAAAAAAAAATCAAGAAACGAAACAGTCTGCACATGATGATTTTATTTTTTTAAAGGTTTTCTTCTCCTTCTTTTTTTTAATTGGCAATGGACCTTTATTTTGTTTATTCACATGTGGTGCTGAGAATCGAAACCAGCGCCTCACAAATACTAGGCAAGTGCTCTGCCACTGAGCCACATCCCCAGCCCATGATTTTATTTTTCATAAGAAACAAATGTCTATTGTATCTGCATAAAAGAAAAGTGAGAAGAGTTTCTCTATAATATGTTAAGGGTCATTGTATATGGGTCATAGGATTAAAAATGATTATAATATTTTAATTTTTTCTTTTGGTACTGGGGACTGAACCCTGGGGCGCTTAACCACTGAGCCACATGCCCAGCCCTTTTAAATATTTTCTTTAGAGACAGGGTCTCCCTGGGTTGCTTAGGGCCTTGCTAAATTGCTGAGGCTGACCTTGAACTCAAGATCCTCCTGCCTCAGTGTCCTGAGCTGCTGGGATTAAAGATGTGTGCCACCGACCGGCTTACAGTGTCTTTCTTAATGTTTACATGGGTTTCTAAGATGTTTCTATCTTGGTTATGTAAAAATTATCTTAAGGCTGGGATATAGCTCAGTGGTAGATTGCTTCTCTAGTGTGAGTGAGTCCCTGGGTTCCATCTATAGCACCATAACAACAAATCAAAACAAAGCAAAAGCAAAAATAACAACAGCAACAACAACACCCATCTCAATTTAGAACATTCCATCTTAATTCATGAGCAAGAGAGTGAGGATTGACTGGCTCATGTAAAAGAACAACTCACTCATCAACACTTCAAATTATTATTATTTTTGCTAAGTATCAGGTGCTTTATCCCCAAGTACTTAAGGCCATGCCACTGCCCAGATATACCAGCTGGACCAAAGGATAGCATGGAAAAGCCTGGCCCGTGTAGGGAGCAGGAGCTGTGAATTCTGGTTTTCCTGCAGACAGGTTGGTCCATCTGTAATCATAGCTCTGCCCAGATTGCTTTAATGACAGGCTCGCCTCACCTGGTTTCCTGAGCGGATGCATTCCTTCCCACTTGGATCACAGAATGCTATTCTGACTATCAGGCGTGGGCCCATCCCAGCTCGGTGCCTGCTTGCCAAGGACCTACCCTGTGTCACCGTGTCGTTGGTACTGGCAATGTGATTGCTACAACTGCTTTTTTTCTTCTCACCTCCTTCAGCTTGAAGAAAACACCTCCTACTCACTTATCCTGCTGCTCTGCCCATGTAAACCACTTTAAAGTTGAACAGGGTTGTCTTCCTTTGTCTGGAACTTTGGGAAAGCAGGTGAGCTGGTATGTGGCAGGTGAGCTGGAGTTCAGACTGCATAGAGATGGGGGCAGCTGAGACTTTGGCTGTTCTGACCGGCTTGCTTCAGTGCACCAAAGTAGTTTTCAAAGTAGAAGAGGCATTCTAGCAACTTGTGCACAGTAGTTAGTCTTGAAGATCCTCCCCAGCATGCATGCGTGTGTGCGCATGTGTGAACACGCCCCCACACACAGATTTGAAAATATGTTAAAAACTATAAAGTGCTCTAAAGTTGTTCAATATTTCATTATTAGAGATGCTCTTGGTTGACTGTCTCTTTGATTCTTCTGAACACATAAGTGAAGTGGAGATGTGAAAAGATTGAGGACGGATAGTGGAGTAGCTTATCTTCTCAAGGAGAAATCTGTGACCAGATCTGAAGCCTCTCAATGGGGGCTTACAAACAATGTATTCTTTGTTTCTTAAAGACCATTGACTTGCTGGGGAGGGAAATGACATTTCTGGAGCACAAGGCAGGTGCCAGGTACCCTAACAGCCCAGCCACTGTGGTTCCCAAAGAGCATGTTCAAAGACTTCAAATGACCTGTTTCATTTCTCCAAAATGCTGCCTTGCAGGATTTTTCTGAGAAATAAATGAAATAACCATATGATTAGGACTAGCATGTGTTGGTAGTCAATAAGTGCTAGTTCGTTTACTAACTATTGATTGAGAGCTTCCTTTGTGCCAGCTGCTGTGCTTTGTGTTGCTGCTAGTGACAATGCAGCCCTCGTGAAGCACTTGCTGTGTATCAGACAGGCCACGGTTATAGACATGTTAAGTGCATTGACTCAGTCAGTCCTCTGGATCACCATATGCAGTAGGTGCTTTCATTACATCCCACTTTCAGACAAGAGACATGAAATACGGAGTGTTGGTGTGACTTGCCTAAGGTTGCATAGCTTATAAGTGGCAGAGCTGGTGTTTGAATCCAAGGCATTCAGGGTCCTAGAAAGAGTCTGTGTTTTTGACTATGCTGTATTTCCCCTCAGCTATTACTGTATTTCATAGGTGAGGAAAGCGGGGGCCATGCAGTGGTCAGAGAAGTTAAGTAATGTGCCCAAGATCCCACAGCTAGAAAGAAAGTCTGACTCCAAACTGTGTCTTGTACCTGTAAAGTGTTATGTCCTGTAGACATTTATTGTATGATGAATTAATCAATTTATAAACATTTTTAAAAACTGATCTCAGCTACATGTGTCCCGTGTAGGGCCAGAGGAAACCACAGTGGACAATGTCCTGATGGAGGGCCCCAGAAACTGGGTCATACTGACTGCCTGGGTACCTGGTTGGCTTTAGTTTTTTTTCCCCCTTGTCCTCTTCCCTACCAAAGCCATCGAATGCAAACTCTTCCAGGGGGAGCCCTGACTGAGAAGGACCATTTCAATTTACTTTTCTCTTACTACTAGAGATGTTAAACATTTTTTCATATATCTGTTGATTGCTTGTAGATCTTCTGTGAAGTGTCTGTTCATTTCCTTAGCCCATTTGTTGATTGGGTTATTTGTATTCTTCGTGTAGAGTTTTTTGAGTTCTCTATATATTCTGGAAATTAGTGCTCTATCTGAAATATGAGTGGCAAAGATTTTCTCACACTCTGTAGGCTCTCTCTTCACATTGCTGATAGTTTCCTTTGCTGAGAAAAAGCTTTTTAGTTTGAATCTATCCCAGTTGTTGATTCTTGCTTTTATTTCTTGTGCTTTGGGAGTCATGTTAAGGAAGTCTGGTCCTAAGCCAACAAGTTGAAGATTTGGACCTACTTTTTCTTCTACAAGATGCAGGGTCTCTGGTCTGATTCCGAGGTCCTTGATCCATTTTGAGTTGAATTTTGTGCAGGGTGAGAGATAGAGGTTTAGTTTCATTCTGCTGCATATGAATTTCCAGTTAAGATTTCATTCCCCCAATTAGAAAATTCCCCCTTGATTAGATTATCAAGAGTGCAAGCAACAATAGGTGTTGGCGAGGATGTGGGGAAAAAGGTACACTCATACATTGCTGGTGGGGATGCAAATTAGTGCAGCCACTCTGGTAAGCAGTGTGGAGATTCCTTAGAAAACTTGGAATGGAACTACTATCCCACTCCTTGGCCTATACCCAAAGGACTTAAAATCAGCATACTACAGTGAAGCAACCACATCAATGTTCATAGCTGTTCAATTCACAATAACTAGATTGTGGAATCAACTTAGATGCCCTTCAATTGATGAATGGATAAAGAAACTGTGCTATATATACACAATGGAATATTACTCAGCTATAAAGAAGAATAAAATTATGGCATTTGCAGGCAAATGGATGAAGTTGGAGGAAATCATGCTAAGTGAGATAAGCCAATCCCAAAAAAACCAAAGGATGAATGATCTCTCTGATAAGTAGATGATGATACATAATGGGGGTGGGAGGAAGGCAAGAATGGAGGAAGGATGGATTGTATAGAGGATAAAGAGGGGTGGGAGTGGTGGGGGGAAGGAAAAATAACAGAATGAGACAAACATCATTACCCTATGTACATGTATGATTACACAAATGGTATGACTCTACTTCATGTACAACCAGAGAAACAAGTTACACCCCATTTGTTTACAATGAATCAAAATAAATAAATTATTTAAAAAAAAGAACCACTTTATACCTGGGCCAGCCTATTTTCAGTCTCACCATTACACAGAAGAAGCTGTTCTTTCTTATTTATGATTGGGCTACATAGCTCATTGTCCAGTTTAAAAGAGTACTTTTTAAAGCTCCCCATACTTAAATAGACCTGTTAAACATAATTTCAACATGTACATAACAGAGCTGGGAAGAACACGGAAGGGGCTCCCGTTCTACTTACAGTGCTAGGTCCCAAACAGATAAAGAGGTTGAGTTCCACATGTCACAATGGCCACACATTTAGGGTTGCCAGATTCAGCAATTACTTATACAAGGCAGTAGATGAACTTGAATTTAAATATACAAATGAGTAATTTTTTTTTAGTTTAAGTATGTCTCTGGTAAATAAAATTTGATTTTTACTTATCTGAACTTCAAATTTCATTTCACATTTCCTATTTTTTAAAAAGATATTTTTCTAATCATCAATGGACATTTATTTAATTAATTTATTCTTATGTCGTGCTGAGGATCGAACCCAGGGCCCCACACATGCCAAGCAAGCGCACCACCACTGAGCCACAACCCCAGTCCACACATTCCCTATTTTATCTGATGCTCCCACAAGTATTTATTAACAGTTCTTTCTATATATGGAGTGAGTTTTCATAATAATTATGGCTTCTCTACCACACGCCCGGTACTTAATTTGCCAGTTAATCTCCAGAAAACTCTTGGCTATCCAGATTTACACATGGCACACAGTTTGTTCTGCAAAGGAATATCACAAAATTTTTGCCACAAGCTCTGTTGGAGACTAGATTTGACTCTCACCCTAGAGCATCCTGATTGGACAGCTCCACCCCGAACTTGGAATTTGTAAGGAAATCCCACGAAACCACGCCGGACACGGGAAATCACATGAGGGAATCTATTAAGCGAACAGAGTGTCTCCCTGGAGGGTAAGAGAGAAAATGAGAGGAAAAGAGAAAAGAAAAGAAAGGGCGTGTGCTAGAGAAAGTGGAAAGCCAGGAGGATAGAGAAAAGTGAGTAGGACAGACAGAAGAATGGGAAAAGATGGCGGGGAAGCTATAGTAAACAGTTGAATTCTGCCGGGCTAACAGGGGACCAATATTGGAGAAGGATATTTGCAAGCTGACTGATGAACCAATAGCTAGCTAGGATGTTCACAGATTGACAAGTGGTTGGGAGGCAGGGAAAATAGTTGTACCTGATGGGCGGGAGAGCAGCTTTATACATTACAGAATTGGTTCTTGGGTGTCCTCCCCACTGTGGGCCTTGTGGACCCTGCTCATTTCCACCTCCAGTTTTCCTGTTTTCTTATTTGACTCCCACCAAACTCAGCGTGCTTAGGGTCTGTCTAAACTGAAACTCAATCTGCCTGAACAGTGTGTCCAAGGGAGAGTCTGAGGGAAGTTAGTGGGAAGTTAAGGCTATGGGGAAGAAAAAACATTTTTGAGGGTGCACCTGAAGGGAAGGTGAAGTGGCAGATAGATATATTCTGTAAAGTCAGAAGCCAAGAGGATCTGGAGCAGGTAGTCTCTGAGAACACCATAGGATCAGGGTGAGGGGCCAGGATAAGGCAGTGGATGATGGGAGGGTACTGGGGGTGGGGAAGCTTGTCTGTGGTGACACAGCGTAGTGCAGGGATAGGTAGGGACCAGGTAGGGTCTGTGTTCATGTATGATGGTTAGTTTTATGTATTAACTTGGCAATGGTGCCCAGTTGTTTTGTTTTGTCAAACACTAGTCTAGAGTTTGCTATGAGGCATTCTTTTTTTTTTTTTTTAAACACAAATTTAACATTTAATCAGTAGTCAGAGTAAAGCAGATTACTCCCCATACGTGTATGGGCCTCATTCAATCAATTCTCTCTCTCTTTTTTTTTTTTGGTACTAGGAATTGAACCTAGGGGCACTTTACCACTGAGCCACATCCCCAGCCTCTTTTTATTTTGACACAGGGTCTCATTAAGTTGCTTAGGGTCTTGTGAAGTTGTTGGGGCTGGCTTTGGAACTTGCATTCCTCCTGCCTCAGTCTCTGGAACCACTGGTATTACAGGCATGTACCACCATGTCCGGCTCATCCAATCAGTTTTAAAGGCCTTCGAAGACTGAGGTTCCCTGGGAAGGAAGGAATTATGTCTCTAGAGTGTCTTTGGATTCAAAACTACAATATTGGTTTCTGTTGGAATTTCCAGCTGCTTGTCTACTCCATAGACTCCAGAATTACCAACCTTAACAACTACAGAGGCCAGTTCATCTCTCTCACTTTCTCTACCTGTGGTTCTGTTTCTCTGGAGAACCCTGACTAATGCTAGCATATGTTCTGGAACATTTGTGAAGGGGATAGAGGTGTCCCTGAGTGCCACCTTGGTCTCCTGCCTTTCACTGCAGCTCAGCTTGGCCAGCTTGCCCCAAGGGGTTCATGGCAAAAGGGTCATGTGATCTGTTCCTGGTTGCCAGCCCAGGGCCACATGGTACCATAAAAATACTGGACCAGTGGCTTAATTGGTTGCTTTCTTGATGACTGGGCTTGGTGCTCTGGCCAGGGTTGTGAGTAGCCAACTGGTAGTTCCTGCCTGGAGTGGCTGTTCACCATGGGGTAGTTCTGAAGAGGATCATTCTGCACCCCCACTCTGCTAAGATAAAAATGTTACATACAGTTGATTCCATATATTTGAATTAGACTACTTGCTAAAATTTTTTCAAAATCAGTACTTGTGGTGCTTTTGTGGTTTATGGAACACAAAGAGCAGCAAAACTTGAGTTTCCCACTGCACACATTTCCTGAGATGGAAATCAGGTGCCATTCTTCTTGTTTCAGCTCTCAGACTGGAAATGAGAGTTCTTTTTGCAGTCTATTTAGTGCAACTTTGATTTGCATTTTTATCCTTTTATTGAAGATTTCATTGTTAAAATGGCATAGCACTGAAGTGCTAGTTACTGTTGCTTAAGCACAGGAAAGCTGTGATGTTCCATATGGAGAATGTACAGGGCAGGTAAGTTGGAGTTCAAGTGCTGTTGGCCTGAAGTTTAATGTTCATAAATCAATAATATGTATTGAATAAGATGCCCTTAAACAGAAGTACATATAAACAGGGATACGTATTGATTGTTGGATGAAAGTGTGACCAGTGGCTCATGGGAACCTAACCTGTATTTCTCCTAGGAACTGCTTCAGTATTTGCTAATTCTGTATTCCAGCCAACTTTACAGAACATGACTCCTGTGAATAATGAGTCAAGGTCAGATTCTGGGCTAATGTTTTCTAGTTATGATTGCTTTTGTTCCTAGTGCTCCTTATATCCAGGTACCTACATGAGGCCCCTTGGGCATTTGCTTTGCGCTTAGGGAGACAGAGCGTGGTAGGGAGGCTGCAAGGTCTCACTCTCAGTAGTTCTCTCTCTTTTCCTCACCTCAGGGAATAGATTGATGGGTCCCTTTTTGTCTCCTCTTCATCCTGAATTTTCATCAGGGGGCAAGGGGCAGTTGGAGAAGATTGTTCCAGGTAGATGAACACTTTCTGGTGGACATCGAAAAGTTTTCTCTGGCCTGTTGCTGTGATGTCACCCTTTTTTCTGACCCAGCTATGTACCCTTGACTACTGATTGACCTGGAAGCTTTCCTGTTATCCTTTTACCCCAGCTTCTTGCTCTTCTGCGTATGATGTCTCAGTCTCCTAACAGTCCTTCCAGTGGAGGGTGGGTCTTCCTGCTGAAGGACACTAATGGTTTGGAGCTCTTATCAGGTCAGCTCAGTCTGGGGATTGTGTGTGGTCAGGCCCTGGTGGCACCATCTGTGGGAGCAACTCCTTTCTTCTCAAGCTGACTTCACCCCATGAACTGAGGGCAGTTGGAGAAGATTGGTCCAGGTAGGTGAATGCTTTTCTGGTGGACGTCAATGGGACATCTGACCTGTTGCTGTGATGTCACCCTTTTTTCTGACCCAGCTATGTTCCTTTGACTACTGATTGACCTGGAAGCTTTCCTGTTATCCTTTTACCCCAGTTTCTTGCTCTTCTGCGTATGATATCTGACTGTCAGCCACCAGCACTGGGGAAAATGTTTCATGTAGCCCATGTTAGGGATGCCAGTGACCCTGCTGGGTTCAGGGTAGGTTGAAGAGCACCAGACTCCCAACCTGTATTGCCATCTGGCAAATGAAGGATTCTTTCTTTTGGCATTTCTCATTCCTGCCAGACCTGGTGCTCCTTTTTTCAAATAAATATTTTATAATGTCCTCTTTACCTTATTGAAATGAAGTCATGGGTAATATAACTTATAGGTACACACATAATTAAATGATAAATATTATCGCGTTCCCTCTGCCCGCAGAGAGAGACACGACAAACGTCTGAAGCTTTGGAAGTTTATTGTGCACAGTCTTCCTTTCTTTCCCTCTTTTCTATCCCCTTCTCTCTTTTCTTTCTCTCGCTCTCTTTCCCTCTGCTTAACTCACGCCTGCTTCGGCCGCTCCGCTTCTCCCGCTTGGCTCACGCCTGCTTCGGCCGCTCCGCTTCTCCCACTCGGCTCTCGCCCTCGCTCGCACTCTTCTTCCTCGCTTCTACTCCCCCCTCCCAGGAAGTTACCAAGCTTATATACACTTCAACCAATCAAGGGAGAGTACACGAGGTAAACGGCGAACAGCTGTAGGTATAGAATAGGCACACGAGAGAGGCATGCACTAATCACATTGTTAACTAGCTAATACTGTATAGCCAACCGCTTTTTAGCTCAGCGCCAGGCGCCATCTTGACTGTGCCCAAGGCTGGGAGTCCCGGGTACCCCGACAAAATATCATGACCTGTCATATACAATAAAAAAAGAATTTATAATAAAATAGTATTTTTGGTGCTCACTGAAAAAAGACTACCAGAATCATCCTGGCAGTAAACAAAAGTTAGGTTACTTAGCAGCTGGGGAGAACATACCCCAGATGATGCACAGAAAGAGCAAGGTGGGAGGGGCCTCTTAGAGGCCTTGGACTCATGGTGAGTGGTTCAGAGGAGGGACTGAGAAAGGAGGGGCTGGGCCAGCATGGGAGATCGTCAAGAAATGGGTGGGGGGTACTTGGGGATTGAGTATCTTAACAATTGTTATCTAGGAGGATTCTGGTGAAGATCTGAGAAGGATTAAAGTTCAATTAGAGTAATGGTTGGTAAGGAAGTAATCACTCCTGTTAGTCACAAAAGGGGATGCTTAGTCATTTTTGTGGTTGGAGAATAGCCTTGTCTCCAAATTTGGTTACAATATGGTCTTGTCTCAGAATTGTTTATGGAGTTAAGAGCCTCAAAATCTGGCTTCCCCCAGTGAATGTCTTTTATTATCTTAGTATATACTTCATTCAGGTCTGTCTGTCTTCCTCCTTCAATTGAAACCTCATGCATGTATTCCATCACAGATACACTTGACAGCCCTGACCCACCAGATATATTTCTCAGCATATATTCCAGTGCTTAGGCATAACTAACTAGAACACACGAGGAAATAGTTGCTTCTACTGACTGTGGAACCAGTGAATGTAATAGCTACAGATGCCACATTGCCTCCCTGCTGTATCGGGGGACTCTGATATAACGTGAGTGATTGCCACAGTGATGGTGTTTTCCAAAATGGCAGACAACTCTGAATAAAGTTCTGAAAACACAAAACCCAAGATTCTTTTGTTTTTTTTTCAGTAGCCTTATATCTGGAAAACTTGGGTTACCTTCTTACAGTTCTAAGTTATCTTATATTTATACATGTGATAGAATTTGGTTCCAGGCACAAATACTTGGAAGTCAGCTTTTTCCATGTACGTAGATGTCCAACTTGGTGTTCAAATCTCATTTAGGACACAGGACAGTTCTTCATCGTAGGGCACTGTCCTACATTTGTATGATGCCTAGCACCTCTGCCTCTCTGCCATCAAATGCCAGTTGTTGACTCAATGATTGTAATAATCAAAACAGTACCAAAGAAGATGACAATACCATCAGCATCATAGGGGCATGACAGGCCCACATGTATTTTTTAGACATGATATTGAATTTGCATTTTGACATATTATACATACACGTAGTACAACTTCCCATTCTTTTGGTTGTACATGACGTGGAATTACATTGGTTGGGTATTCATATACCCAACCATATTGGTTGGGTATTTCCCACGGACATGGGAAAGTTATGCCTAAAGCATTCTACTATCTTTCCTATCCCCATGCCCCCTGCCTTCCCTTCATTCCCCTTTGCCCTTTGTCTAATTCAAATTTCTATTCTTCCTTACCCCTGCCCCTTATTGTGAATTAGTATCTGCATATCAGAGAGAACATTCGGCCTTTGGTTTTTTGGGATTATTTCACTTAGCATGATATTTTCCAGGCCCATCCATTTACTGGCAAATGCCATAATTTCATTTCTCTTTATGGCTGAGTAATATTCCATTCATTATCCATTATCTTTATCCATTCATCTGTTGAAGGGCACTAGGCTGGTTCCATAGTTTAGCTATTGTGAATTGAACTGCTATAAACATTGATGTGGCAGTGTCACTGTAGTACACTGATTTTAAGTCCTTTGTGTATATGCTGAGGAGTGGGATAACTGGATCAAATGGTCGTTCCATTCTACGTTTTCTGAGGAATGTCCATACTGCTTTCCAGAGTGGTTGCACCAATTTGCATTCCCACCAGCAATGTATGAGTGTACCTTTTCCCCACATCCTTGCCTTTATTGTTGCTTATATTCTTGAAAAATTGCCATTATGACTGAGTGAGATGAAATCTCAATGTAGTTTTAATTTGCATTTCTTTAATTGCTAGAGATGTTGAACATTTTTTCAAATATTTGTTGACTGTATTTCTTCTGTAAAGTGCTTATTTAGTTCCTTTGCCCATTTATTGATGGGGATATTTGTTTTTTAGTGTTAAGTTTTTGAGTTCTTTATATATTCTGGAGATTAATACTCTATCTGAGGTCCAGGTGGCAAAGATTTTCTCCCATTCTGTGGGCTCAGTTGTTTATTTTGCTGTGAAGAAGCTTTTTATTTTGATATCATCCCATTTGTTGATTCTTGATTTTACTTCTTGAGCTTTAGGGGTCTTGTAAGGGAAGTCAGTTCCTAAGCTGACATGATGTAGATTTGAGACCCACATATTTTTAAGGTGACCCTAAAGGTGGTATGACTCCACTGAGAACCATTTCATTTCTCTATTTAGTGAGGTCCTACAGAAGTGAATTTTACTGTGTGGCAGACTTAGTTCATTGGGCTTTCCCAGATCTTGGTAAATGTCCCTTAAAGTTATCCAAATTACCTGTTTGGGTTCCACTTTTAATAGACAATTTGATGACTAATTCAGTTTTTTGAGAACTTTGGTATGGGACAGGGGATGCCAAAATTCAACTGTTGGAATCTTAAGCCATCCTAACAAGGCTTGACCTAAGACATCAATTGACTTTTCTTTTCCCACACTCTCTCCTCTTGAAAATTTCAACAGATACAGTTTGCAAACTTAAAGGATTTGGTGGAAGTGGCCATTAAATAATTTTAAAAATTGTTTTAAATTATGCAAATAATAGAAATATGCATATTTTAAAAAGTGCAAATATAGGGAACAAGATCTTACTTAACCCTCACCCAGTTACCCTTGTGTTCACAGAGAATCTGATATTTTCAGACTGGTGTTTATTATGCTGTGTACTTTTAATGATGTATTTATATGCAAATATTTCCATAAAAATACGGAGTGTTGTGGTTTTTCCTTTATCCAAATGTGATTACATGTAGTCTTTCACATTTTGTGTTTTTCACTTGGACATCTTCCCATACTAAATGGGATATAGATCTCTCTTGCTTAAAAAAAAAAACAAAACAAAACAACTTTCCCTTTGTCTTTATTTAAAATATCTTTCAGTATATAAACTATTTTCTTTTAAATTGTCTCTATTGCTGGGTGCAATGGCGTATTCCTGTAATCTGAGTGACTCTGGAGGCTGAGGCAGGAGGATCATGAGTTCAAGGCCAGCCTCAGCAACTTAGCAAGACCCTAAGCAACTCAGAAAGACCTGTCTCTAAATAAAATATAAAAAGGGGGCTGGGGATATAGCTCAGTTGGTAGAGTGCTTGCCTTGCAAGTATAAGGCCCTGGGTTTGGTCCCCAGCACCGCAAAAAAAAAAAAAAAAAAAGGGCTGGGGATGTGGCTCAGTGGTTAAGTACTCCTGGGTTTAATACCTGGTACCAAAAACAACAACAACAAAATAAAGTGGTGGTATTTATTATTTTCTCTCTGTTATAGGCTGAATGTGCACATACTTCCACATTCCTATGTTGAAACTAACTCTCAATGTGGTAGTATTTGGAGGTATAACCTTTGGGAGCTGATTAGATTGTGGGATTAATGTCTTTATAAGAGATCCCTGAGAGTTTCTTGTCCTTTTTACCAGGTGAGAACACATGGAGAAGTCTGGGATTTATGAATCCTCATTAGACACCAAATCTGCCAGCGCCTTGACCTTGGACTTGCCAGTTTCCAGAACTGTGAGAATAAATTTCTGTGTGTGAGCAGCCCAAACTGACTAAGGTACTGCCTTAATGACTTGTGTATTTGTGTTTGACTTGAGAGGATCTTCCCCTCCTCAAGGACATAAACATATTTTCACTTTCTTTCTTTTTTTGAGAAGAAGGAGAAAGAAATTTTATTGCTTTGCTAGCAAAGGAGAAGTACTGGAGGCTCCAGTCCCAGAAGTTTGATCCTCCCCATCACGGGGAACAGGATTTTAAGAGGTGATCCAAAGAAATCCTGTTTCCCCCAAGAGTCACATATGTTCTTGTAATACTTTTGTAGTTTAAAAATTGTTTACCTTAGAGGGTATCATGTCAGGTATGAATGTAGCTTTACTTTCTTTTCCAAGTAGACTAACATCATTTCTTTCTTACCATTTTGAGATGTTCCTTGATCATATACTAAATTTCTGTATGTACCTTAGTCTGTTCTTTCATATAACTAAGACCACAAATACCATACAGTTTACAGAATGATTTGATAGTTAAAAGAAGTCTGCCTTCATTGTTACTCTCTTTTAAAAAATTTCACGACTATTGCAGGGTACGGTGGTGCAGTTCTGTAATCCCAGCGGCTTGGGAGGCTGAGACAGGAGGATTGAGAGTAATGATGAGGCACTAAGCAACTCAATGAGACCCTGTCTTTAAATAAATAATAGGGCTGGGGATGTGGCTCAGTGGTTGAGTACCCCTGAGTTCAATTCTTGGTACCCTCCCACCAAAAAAAAAAAAATTATATATATATATATATATAATTATATATATATAAAATTATATATATATATATATATCCATGACTATCGTACATTTCTTTCCTGGATGGTTTTAAAATCAGTTCATGAAGCTTCATAAAAAATTTGATTTTGATTGTGATTACATTGAGTTATGGATAATAATTTAAGGGTAATTAAAATCTTCATGATATTGAATATTTCCTATATTAGTTTCCCATTGCTACTATAACAAATTACCACATACTTAATGGCTTAAAACAACACAGATTTTTGGTCTTACAGTTTTGGAGACCAGATTCTGGCATGCGTCTCACTGGGCCAAAATCAAAGTATCAAAAGGGCTCTGGTCATTTTGAAAGGTCTAAGGGAGAATCTAGTGTTGGTGTATAGGGAATCTGTAGATTTTCATTTATTGACTTTGTGTCAGGTTATCTTAGTGAACTCCTTTTATTTATATTTTCTGGTAGTTTCCCTTGGATAGTCTTAATAGTTGGGTTTATGTAAATCATGAAAATACCGAGTGTCACTTTTTATGTATATTTTTTGTGTTAATGCTCTGGTCAGGACCCCCACGTGTTACTAACTGTAGGGGGCATCTTTGTTGTCTCTTTGGCTTTAGTGAGTGCTTCTAGTGTTCAGTTAAATGAAATGTTTGGCAAATAAACTTTATCCAGTTAGGACACTTTCTTTCTTTTTTTGCTAGTTTGCTAAAAATTTTCTCTCTCCTTCCTGAGAATGGGCGATGAATTTTACCAAATTCTATTTTTGCATCAGTTAATATGCTCATAGGGCTTTTCTTCCTTGGTCCATTTATGTGTTAAATTATATTATATTTGTAATATAGAACTATCTTTATACTCTTCAATTTAATCATATTTGGTTTTGATATAAAATTCTTTTTATTTTTTATCAATTCAATTTGCTGATGTTTTATTTAGGGCTTAAAAAACTTTCATGAGAATGGTCTATATAATTTTTTTCTTTATTCTTATCTTGACTTGGTTTTGGATTCCATATTATGCAAGATTGTGGAATCCTTCCATTTCCTACAGTCTAACTTCCAATGTAGAGTTTTGAGGAGGAAGCCTGAGGGTCCTGTACTCACTAACCTTTCCCTACTCAGTGGTGCTGTATTAATGGGTTGACTGGTCTAATTACCAGTGAGGTCCTAACTTTCTTCTTCCCTGATGTGACACAGGGACTTTGTGAAATCTTGTTTCAACATGTGTCCTGACCACAAGAACCCGATCCCATTCCTTCCAAGGGCCAGCCCAGCCTTGACCACAGTCCTTCTGAGTCCATTCAAGGATGGGAAGCTGCTCTTTTGCACCTGGCCCCTCCTGTTTTTCAATACATACAAATTAACTGGCCTTGGAGCACCCTTCACCTTGGTTCTGGTCCCCACCGTCATGGCTGATGGAGCCAGCTGGGCAGTCTGGTAAAACTTAGAAACCCCATTTGTTCAGAGAGGAGGCTCAGCAACCCTTACTTCACTTATCAGTCCCAAACTGCTCATACCAGAGTCTGCTCTTTGAGCCTTGCATCCCCGCCTTGATTTTCCAGATCACAACCATGTGTAAAAGTCGAAACTCCAGCAGGGATTCATGAGCCACTGGGGGCCTCAGGTGTGATCTTCAGAGTTTGTATGTTCTATATAGATTTTTAATGTTGTTCAATCATGCACCACATATTGATGTTTTGGTCAATGGTAGTCCGCAGATACGACAGTGACTGTACCATGTAACCTAGGACAATAGTAGTTTGTACCACATAGATTTATGTAAATACATTCTATGTTTGCACACTGACAAAAATTGCCTAATGAACATTTCTCAGACTGTATTCCAATATGGCTGTATTTTTTTTTTAATATTTTTAAGTTGTCAACGAACTTTTATTTTATTTATTTATTTTATATGTGGTGCTGAGGACCGAACCCAGGGCTTCACACATGCCAGGCAAGCGCTCTACCACTGAGCTACAACCCTAGCCCCGCGGCTGTATTTTCATTTTAACAATCTATAAAAAGTTATACAAATATCCCTTAAGTTATCTAGGTGACCAAATGATGCCTTCAAGTGATGTTTTTTAGCTTAGAAGTTGAGGTGTTTCTCTAACTGTGGCCTTAGGCAGTAGAAATTTCTTGATCTTGGGCCTGGAACCTTCCTTTCCTTAACAGAAGTGTATGCATTCCTCAGTTTGAATATAGCTGCTGTTGATTGCCTTGAGACTCTGCCAGGGGACTCCCTTTAGAGTTCGTGCCCACCTCGATGCCTTTCCTGCATCACTCACTCCCTCGGCTTCTCTGTAGTGACACCTTTTAATCCACAATTGAACTCTGCACAAACAAACAATGCTAAAACGTGGGCTTTGCTGGTGGGGAGTGCAGGCTCTGCCAAGGCCTGTGGGCACAGGAGAATGGAGGGGCTAGAGTTTCTCCTCAGGTTGACATCATGGTTTTCACGGAACTCAGCAGCAGGGGTCACTGTACATAAGGTTATTATCAGGGTGCCAGTTTCTCATCGGCTTCCCAATGTTAGGCTCAAGGGACACCAGGGTGGCTTTGTTCCAGCTGTTTATCCCGGAGGGTCTGTATCACTGTACCAAAGTGCACAGCAGAGCTGAATGGACCTGACTTCACTGTGGCCTCTGCCAGCATCATCACAGCAAATGGGAGTGTGTCCACTCCCTGAATTGATTGCTGGGGCTAAGGACACACGTCAACAAATGAGACTCACCCAATTAGACTGGAAGTTAATTATAAACTCTCTAAACAGCTATGCATATTAAGAAAATAATCACATCACTAAATAAGGCCCAAGGGTCACATACTTAACACTTTGAAAATTGTAGCAATAGCTCTGGTTCTTTTGACTCTGTCCATGAATCCTGGCAGCTCATTGTTCCCTCATGGGCCCAAGAGTTCCCTCAAGATCAGAGACAACAGCTGGGTGTGGTGGTGTGTGCTTGTGATCCCAGCGACATCAGAGGTCGAGGCAGGAGGACCAAGTCGGCCTCAGCAATATAACAAGACCCAAGCAACTTAGTGAGAACCTGTCTCAAAATAAATAAAAAGGGTTGGGGATGTGGTTCAGAGGTTAAGCACCCATGGGTTCAATTGCCAGTACAAAAAAAATAAATAAATAAAAATAAAAAAAGGTTGGGGAGATCAGAGACACAGAGGTCCTTAGCATGCTTTTAAATCTTTTCCAAGTCATTTTTCCTTCTGAAAGTCTGACGGCATGTTTCACTAACTGATGGGGGCATTGAATCCCATCTTTGATTTAATGATATTGCTCTATATTTTGTCTTTTGTCTTGCAACTAGTACACATTTTTGTCACAGATTATGGTTTTTCATTCATCATACAAAAAACAATTTATCTAATATTTTCACTCCCTTATGAGTTAAAGCAACATGAATAAACTTTTGATCATTTCATGTAACATATAACTCCCCTGTGAGACCATTTTGTTAGAAACCAAGCAAACTACTGGCATTATTAAGGCATTATGATTTAAAAAAAAAAAGTGTTACTGTTAAATTTCTTAAGAAAGCATTGGATTCTAGGATCTCTAAAGTTCCTTTTGGGTCAGGGAATTTATGCTAATGTGGATGTAATTCTGGGGAAGAAAGAAGAAAAAAGAGAGGAAGCCCTGTGCAGTAGGATCTTAGGGATATTCCGGTTGAAGTGTGTGTATGTGATTTTATCTGTGTGCACAGTGGTGGAATAAAGAACGCAACCAAGTTCAAGGCTTAAAGTCACCTGAACAGATAGGACTATTCTTGGAGCTTATGGGGGAACACATGTCTAATGGGCTTCCAAGGCTCCTACCCTGGCCACACACACACCCAGACAGGCACACACCCACCCACTCAGACAGACAGACATATGCAGACCCAGACACACCCACACAGCCACAAGGACACACACACCCAGGCACACATAGAGAAACATCCAGAGACACACTCACTCAGATACAGACACACACACACACACACACACACTCAGGGCAGACAGACAGACAGACACACACACACAACTTTTCAGAAAAGTGTGAAAAACAAAGGCACCTCCTTCCTGATTCTTGTTTTACAGGAGCCCTGGGTGTGCTTTCTTGATAATCAGGGCCTTTCCTGGTTGCATCCATGGTGTGCTGGTGACCTCTCAGTGTTCTGTTCACCTTCAAGGCCTTTGCATAATTGAGTTAACCTTCATTTTCTAGGGGAATTTGAACTTCAGATATTCTGACAGTCTTCCCTGGGACTCAAACTTCTGTGTGCTTATGATTCCCTGGGGGGCTGGGCTAAGATGAGGTCTTGGGCCTCAGCCTCTGATTCCATAGGTTTGAAAAGTGTCCAAGGATCTTCAGTTTTACAAACCTCCAAGGGTTTCTTATACAAGAGTTTCAAGGAGAAACATTGCATCAAACTGTCTAAGAAATTCCATAAATGCAACAGTATTTACTGAGTGAATCAAGGCACCTAAATATCATAGTAAAAAGTACAAGAACTACCTGGAACGCCCCTGTCCTAGGGGTCCCTTTGTTCTTGCTTTCACAAGCAGACAGCTTTTCTGCCTTTCTGACTAGTCTAGATGATAAAGCAAAATATGTCCATGTGTAATGTGCTCTTAGAGTCCCAGGATTCCCAGCCTTCTTGATGCATGAGATAATACTGATTTCAGTGGGGTTGGTTCCTTCTCCATCTCCTTCTTCCCATGCTGGGAGTTGAATCCAGGACCTCATATATGCTAGGCAAGCATTTCACCACTGAGCTACATCCCCAACCCTTTTTATTTTGTTTTGAGACAAGGTCTTACAAAGTTTCCCAGACTGGCCTTGAACTTGTGATCCACCTGCCTCAGCCTCCTCAGTAGCTGGGATTACAGGTGTGCACCACTGCATTTCACTTCTTGATCCCAGATACACATATGCAAACATATTTGTTGAAAAAATTCTTTATGAATGTAAATTTATTATTGCATTTTTCTATTCTGTTCTACTTCATTTTTGAAAATATTCTGGTCATGATACACTAGATTGATTTCATGACCCACTGTTCTAGTTATCTTTTGATGCATAAAAAAATCATCCTAAAACTTGGTGACTTAAAGCAACAGTAATCATTTTATTATTTTTCATGCTTTCTGTGGGGTAGGAATTTAAAGCGTTCAGTAGGGCTGTCCTGACTTAGGCGTCTCACATGATTATAGTTAGTAGCTGGGACTAGAACAGTGGTCACTGAATCAGCTCTCTCCACATGGTCTCTCCATGTGGTCTGTCTGCATGGGCTGCTTTGGGCTTCCTCATATTATGGCAGCCTCAGGGCAGTCAATTGATTAAGGTACTTCAGAGTGCCAAAGGTAAGGACCAGACAGAAGATAACCTAGTCTTGGAAGTCACATAGCATCACTTCTTCCACATTCACAAAACCACCACAGTTTAAAGAAGAAAGCACAGACTCCATCGCCATGGTGGTTGGACCTTCAAAGTCTCATTGTAAGGAGAGCAGAAAAGATGGGAAATATTGGATCAGTCATCTTTGGAAAACACCATCAGTCACACCCACAGAGGGCACCACTGCAGTTTGAAAGATACTCCCTTAGAGGGCACTGTTGTCATGAGACATCAGATTCACGGATGGAGGGATGGGGAGAGTGTTGGGGAGAAAGAAAAAGGAATTTGGATGTTGGTAAAGGTAGAGCGGCTCATTCTTTGGGATTGATTGATCTTCCTGTTGCACAGAGCTTGTGGTGGCCATGATGGAGCATGTGGCTGTGCAGACGTCCTGCGAGAAGGGAACCCAGCAAAGAAGGAGCAGGGCTGGCCACCAGCTGGTAGGGTTTTAAGTGTTTATCATTTCCCCCAGTGCCTAGCAGAAGACCTCACACAGAGATCCACTTTGAAAGGTAAGCATAAAGTGCCTGTGGGTCACCAGGCAGAAGATCAAGCTTTGGGTAGGACAATCCTGCCTCCAGTATCCTTATTGGACCCACAGTTTGCAATAAAGTATGGTTGGCTCTACATTTTCAATGCTTGTGCAGTGGAAATGATAATTTGGAAGACTATTAAAAATGTGTTTGTGGGTAAAATTGACCAAAGAGAATGCATAAAATCAGGAGAAAAGGTACCAAGGAGAGAAAACTGGGGTCCTCCAACATTTGAGGTAAGAGATGGCAAAGGAGACTAAGAAGGTCTGGCCTGAGATAGAGGAGGAGAACTCAGTGAGAACGGCAGCATGTGCTGCGACAGTTTCTAGGAAGAGGGAGTGGTCCTCAGGGTCAAGTGTGGCAGCAAAGTCAAGACTACCATGGCTTTGGCAATGAGGAGGTGACAGATGACTTTTACAATGTCACTGCAGGAAGCCAGGTAAGGAAGGGCACTATGGGAGTCTGGTAGTGATGGGAGGGAGTAACATGTGGTAACTTGAGATGGTCAAGAGATTATGGGGTTTTAAAAGCTCGGTTAAGACTGAGCATGTGCATAGGTGGAGGGAAGTATGAGAAATCAAAGAGTAAAGAAGAAAAATCGATACAGCCTGGTCTGGGAAGGAGTGGGATCCAACATCCAGACTGAGGGGTGAGCCTTGGAGGAACAAGGTGGCTGCTTCTGAGAGGAGAACTGGTAAAACTGGAAGAGATCAAGATTTGGGGAGAAGGGGCATTCACTGCACTGGTTCAAGCGCCTCTGTTTCCAGAGTGAGCAGTGAGGAGGTGTCAATACTTGAGAAGAATTTGCCAGTCAATCAGAGATGGGTGAAAAATCTGTTTAGGTGCTGCTCATACACGTCTGGTGTCCATTCTGTTAAGTATCGTCCCCTGCAACAGAATGTGAAATAGAAAGCATGCCCAGCTGCAGTCTCCTGCCTCTCCCTGGCTGAGTTCATTACATCATTTAAGCATGGAAGGAAGGTATTTGTGAGGGAAAGGGAGGCGTGGCATTCCAGGTCAGCCCTGAACACAGAGCAGTGTGGGCATCACCTAGCCCAGAGACCCTTGGCGAGGCAAGTTGCCTATTGGAGACAAGAAAGAGCAACCATGATCCTGTATTGAATCTGGAAAGAAAGTGTCCTTATGACTTTGCCCAAGGTTTAAGCAAAGGGAGGAGGGGAACATGGTGAGTTTGGGATCCAGGCGTACACATGGAGGGTAGAGGTCGACTGGGTCAGATCGTGCAGTGGAAATGTATGGCCTTGGCCTTCAGTTCTTAGTGGCTTTGCACCCTTGAACAGGCCACTAAATACCAAGCTTCTGTTCTCCATCTGTAAATTAGTGTTACAGATTTAGTGTTAGTAAATTAGTGTTCTCTTTGGAATTCAAAGCACCTGTACATCCTAGAAACCCAATACCTACTATTATTATTATTATCATTATTTAATTTACTATCTGTCTCAGAGAAAATAGGAGCTTCGAACTTGAGACCAGGACTGTAAGAATATGGTAAGATTTTGGAATGTTTGTAAGTAATATAGACTCATTTTATCATTTTCTTTTATTCCTATTATTCCATAGTAATATCAGTTATTCCACAGTAATTAAACTCAAGATTCCTGTGTACTTCATTTTGGGGGGATAATTCAAAAAGGGAGCTGAGGAGACCAGGTCTTACTTCACTGCTTGCACGGGGGATTGGGAGAGGAGGGAGGAGAATCCAGAGGTCAGAGTGGCTGTAGTTGTGGTGGCAAGGAACTTGCTGCTTGGAGGAAAGTGAACTGTAGCTAGGATGGGTCTTGGAGCCCAGATAAAAGGAAGGCCTTTTGGGGGACTCAGGTGATGCCAGTCGCAGCCACGTCACGTCCAAATGGAGGGCTTCATTGCCGTGTGCACTGCCCAGTAGACAGTTGCCAGGATGGCTGGGTCCTGTGCCCTCTTTTCCCTAGGTGCTCATCTGACCACAGCACACAGTCCTTTATGCTCATCACTCAGGAGCGCCTTGCGGGCCGGGACAGGGGACTCGCTCACTGTTTTGTTGAATCCCTCAGTGGTTGCTGTTCAGCGCCTTCCATGTGACCAGTTCCTTATAAATGTGATTCATTGGCTGCCTGCATACCTGAGTGAATGAATGACTAACCATTGAATAACAGAATAAAGTGAATGCGAGAGCCAGCTTGAATCTGCTGAAAAGTGGCTCAAGTGCCAGTCAGGGTTACCTAATTCCCTAAAATCTAGACATATTTCATATCTGAGGATATATTTCATATATATTTGAAGGGGAGGAGAATCTAGAGGTCAGAGTGGCCGTAGTTGTGATGGCAAGGAATATATATATGTATCTGTATATCTAGATATATTTCATATCTGAGGAGTTTGGGGGGCTGTGGGCTGGTGTGGGGATGGGGAAGCAGAAGCAGAGAGGCCGTGGTCCCCATTGGCTCTAAACTCCTGCTTGCTTAGTTTGAGGATGGTCTCCATTTAACTCTTTCTCATGCATGGGTGTAACGCAGTCCTTCCTTTATTTTCACACAATCTGCACTCCCACTGATCAAAGCAGTTTGTGTGTGAAGCAGATTTTACTGAGTACTTGGGGTGGGGGCAGAGGAGGAGTTTACATCATGGCAACATGAGCAACTCCAAGTGGAATGTTATTCTTAAAATCTTTTGCCACCCACCACAAGATTTCTTGTTGGTCTTATTGACAGTGAAGCCCAGTCTTAAGCCATTTTATAGTTTCCTCTTTCCTTTCTTTCTCTCTCCTTTTCTTCCTCCCCACCTCTCACACTTCAGATTGCTTTCAAGAAATTGAAAATCTCTGTATTTTAAAGAACAATTTTTCCTGTCAAGAGCATCCCTAGTAACAAAATAGCTAACAATTGTCGAGTACTTTATATCTGTCTTTCTACTTACATGTATTAGGTGAACTCCGTGTTCACTTCCACATTATTCATAATAGTCAAGATTTGGAATCACCTTAAGTGTCCATCAAGAGATGAATGGATTAAAAATGTGCTATGTATGCACACAGTGGAATACTATTCAGCCATAATAAAGAACAAAAATCTTTTCATTTTTGACCATATGAATGAACCTGGAAGATATTATGTTAAGTGAAATAAGCCATGCACAGAAAGACAAGTATTATATGCTCTTGCTCATATTAGGAACCTATAAAATTTGATTTTATAGAAGTAGAGATTAGAATAGTGGTTATTTGAGGCTGGGAAGGTATTTCTTAAAGATGAGGTTAACACTTAAATAAGTAGACTTGGAGAATAGCAAATTTCTCTCCAAGAAATGGATAGGTCTCATTCAATCAGTTGATGTCCTTAAGGGAAAAAGAGGACACATTCTGCTTCCACACTGCCTTTGGACTTGAGACTGCAACATCAATTCCTGTTAGAATTTCCTGACTGCTGGCTATCCTACAGGTTTTGCAATTGCCAGCCCCCACAGCTTTGTGAACCAGTTCCTTAAACCCTGAATCTGGAGAGGGTCCAAGGACTGGGACCAATATGGGCAAGAAGCCCAAGGAGTATGAGTAGGACAAACACCTCTACAAGGAAGTTTAGATGAGCCTCTGAAGCTGGACCTGAAAGTGGGAGGAAACGAGGCCACTGGCAGGTCAAGATGCACTGTTTTGAAGATCACGACTATGTTGAGCTACAATTCAGATATCGCATAGGTCACCCAGTTCAAGTGTACAATTCACAGAGCTGCACTGCTATCACCATGGTCAGTACCTGTCAATTTTTTTCTCTTTTGGGGGTGAGGATGGATGCTTGAAACAAGAGTTCTGGAGGCCAAGAGTCGAACATCAAGACTAGGTCAAGGTTGGCCTTCTAGAGGCTGGAGGGAGAATCTGATTCATCTCTGTCTCTTAGCTTCTGGTTGTGACAGTCCTTGGCATCCTTGGCTAGTGGCTGCGTCACTCCAGTCCCTACCTCTGTCTTCACATGGCACTCTCCTCTGGGTGTGTGTCTCTCTGGTCCTCTCCTCGTTTTATAATGATGCTAGTCATTGGATTTAGGGTCCCCCCTATTTCAGTATGAAAGTCAGGATACAATTTAAGCCTCTATGAGGACAGAAATGGTCATGACAAGCAGTGATGGAAAATGGAAAATGAAAAAGTTTTTCCTAGATAATGAGAAAGGGAGAAACGAAGATGAGTGAAGGAGGATAAGAAGCAGCAAGATCAAGACTTTTGGAGAATGAGACAGAATGCTTTTGGGGTCAGGCATGTAGAAGCTTGGGGTTTTTATATGACAGTAGCCTCCCAAAAGGTCTTTAGATAAGCAAAAAAGACAACAGGTATCCCTTCCAAAAGATTTGAATCAACAGATGAGGCAATTGCAGAAAAAGGACCCTAGAGCTTTCTGTTCATCCCCTGCAACTCCTCACTACCTTGAAATGATTAAACATTAGTGATTTTAATATTTAAAGGGAATATCTGGATTAATGACTGACAGTCTACAGAATCACTAAAGGATGATTTGGAAGTACGTGTACCAATTCTATGCTTTACAACAAACAGAGCATTATTGTAAGGTCGCAAAGAGGCTACTGCACGGAGGCAGGGAGACACTGCCTGGACCGAGCCTGGAGCTTGAATCAGTGGGTAGTCTTCATGGCAGATTCACAAAAGACAGGAGAGCAGAAAATAAATTGAACTCTTTGCAGAGATGGGAGAACCACGGCTGTAGGCCAAAGAAGAATGAAGACCCTCCAAATACTGATGCCAAAGTCTTCAAAATTCCCACTAAGGAAAATAAAACGGAAGTCAGAGACGTGCTCTAAGATAAACCTAAAGCAAGACTTTAGAAAGAGGACAGAGTCAGTCTGGTTCTGTATTTATGGGATCTGGAGGAAAACCAACCAGCAGGATGTATGGTGAGTTGAGTTTGAAAGAAGACCAGATGGCCAACGACACTGAGACTTCTCCTTTCTGGGTATCCTGTGGTGGGGGAACCAGGTCACTGTCCTGCAATACGGGGGGCAACAACTCAATGGCTTCAGGCTGGAGTGAATATCTTGCAGAGGTTCTAAGAAGATCTAAGTAATCCTGTTGTTCCAGTGTGCTATTTGAATTACAGACCCTGCAATTCTTATATCATGTGCAATGACACCATATTAACAACTATCAGCCAAGATGGTTCAAGTTTAATTAATTGAACTGATGGGGAAGACTCTGCATTTCCTAGTATTTTCAACATCTAGGTTTTGTTTCTGTTTTTGTTTTGTGACATGCCACACTTACCTATTTATTATGGCAGATCATTTATTGGATATTCTGATGAAAGGAGGGCATTCTAGAATCCTGTAAGAGTTGGAAATGTTACTACCCAATGAAGAAGATCAGAATAGAACCCTTTGCACATCAAAAGACAGAGAGGCTATAGAAATACAGCAGGCCAATTGCAGTCCTATAACTAAAATAGTAACCTATTTTGGTGCTCTGGTTAAACTTTTTTACTCTGAAGAGGCTGAAGACTTCCAGAAAAAAACTCATCAAAGACACCAAATTGCTCAAGGAGTTCCAGGAACCCAGAACCAGAGCCTGAACCTAGGTCTTCTCCCATGACATGTCTTCTTTAATTTTCTGACAGAAAGGTGCATTTTGATGAACAAGTGATCTATGACTTTAAAAAAAATCTGCACAGGTAACTCCAGCATGTATCACAAGCATACACAGAGGGGGTTAAAGCAATGGGGATTTTCATTCCTTCCCCATTGTAGAAAACAGAAAACATTTGTAGATTTCACAGAAAAATGTAAAAATTTTTTAAAGTTGAAGGGACAGATTTTGCTTATTGATGACTGTGGACCTGATGGAATTAGAAAGTAATTGATATCTAATAATATATAATATACTTTTAAAAATTCTTAACTTGGAGATGATTTTTTTCTAGGAATACTAAAGACAAGTATTACATTAGATATTACGTATTAGTTATTTTTTAATTAGTTTAAATTTAGGACAATTAGTATTCCAAAGATTGGAAATGTGTTGAGTAATAAAGCTGAACCTTGAACGTGGGGAAAAAGAAAGGAAATATCCTTAGATGTTTGTTGCCAAGGGAACATCTGATGATGTGTTAGTATCCCTTACCAATCTTCAGTGTTCCTCTTTGGCAACCACACACCACCCCTTCTCCTTGGTGGAACTGACCAACCCTCGCTCTGTGTGGTTCCGGTAGGAAGCACACTGACTAAAAACTGGAATAGCGTAGGCTTGGCTAATCAGGACACTGCATTCGGCCAGGGCGATTGGTCCAGGGATGAGGATGTAATCAAAAGAGGGCCAATTAGAATTTTCCCCTGGCTTACAGATCTTTTTTTCCTCTTGCGGCAGAGAGGAAGTCATCTGTAAAAAGTAATCATGCAACTAATTCACAGAGAGCATCCGAATGGAGGGAAGGAGTTAGCCTTAATAAATGGGGAGTTTTGAAGCTGGTCATGCTCAAGGCCAACTCTAATTCTGCCATAGGGGTTAACAAATTCCCCTTCATTAAAATTAGTGAAAATTGAGTTGAACATCTGTCACTTGTAATTTGAGGATCCCTGGTTAATCCACTGCCTGCCGTATCAACTTTGACAGCCTTCCCCAGTCTGTCACTTCTCCAGGGAATGTGTGATCTTATGGTAGATGCATCTGATGATTCTGTCCTCTAGCAGTGTGCGCACAGTGTTCCTAGAATAACCACCAACGTAAGAATAGCTAAGAACTTATCAGAATCAAAGTCTTCATCAAAAGTACTGTGCCAAGGGCATTATATATATCTTTTCCTTTGGCATTCATATCTCCATTTCTCCACTTTTTATTGGAAAGTACTAGAGTTTGGAGAACTTGAGAAGTAGGTCCTCATTCGGCCACCAGTAGCTGGAGGAAAGAATGTGTAAACCCAGTTGAACCCTCTGGAACCTGTGCTGTTACATTTTATTGCCCCTTCCTGGGCTTGGCCTCCCAAGAACAGCACAGTCACGGAGGGCTCAAACAGAATCCCGGGGCACCACTAACTTATGAGTTGGGCGGCCACTATTTTGAGATAGTGAGTAATGCCGAAGGACATTTTGTACTAGGATGACGAAGTGAACCCTTTTAGCAATGCAAAAGGAGAGGAAATAATGTTCCCAGCTTACAGGTTAAGAAACCAAAACTCGGGTGGTTAAGTGACTTGGACATGGTTACATTGTACCAAGTGGTGAAGTTGGGAAAAGCTCCCAGAAATGTGTGACTTCAGACCCAACAGGGCTGAAAAGAAACATGACTTTGGAAGTCTTATAGAAATCAGTCTTTAGATGGATGGTGCCAAGGGCTTGTTCCAGTAAAAAAATGTCATTCCCTGTTCAATGAATTATTTCATTCTGGGGAAGAGGCCTTGGTCTGTTTTTCCTTTTTCTGGAAAGGTTGTCCGGTGGGTCAGGCAGCTGGGGATTTTCATGAGGTTAGGTCTCCTGATTCATAGGGTGAGTTTTATCTTTCTTGCTGCCTCTCAGAGAAGGATGAGCTCATTGGTGGTGACAAGAGCAGCTCTCTGTCCCTTCTCTTCTCCAAATGCTGGAAGAAGTGGGATGTGAGCTCTCAAATGTCACAGAAGCCTACAAAATGCTGACTCCCGGATGCCGTGCATAACTGGGGTTGGCTCTGAACGTGGAGACAGGGCAACACCATCATCTGCTAAGAATTCATTGTTCCGCAGCTTGCCCTGGACACAATGGTAAGACTGAGACAGGAGGAATAGATGTGGGGTGGGTGGGGGCAGCAAACCGGGTGTGTCTTTGCAAACAAGACTTTTTGAGGGGTGGGGAAAGGAGCAGTGCAGGATTAATCAAGAAGCAGACTGTGTGTGGGTTTAGGGCACTGAGAAGCAGGGACATAAAAAACCCCGAAAGAACAAAGCAAAGCAAAGCAAAGCAAAGCAAAGCAAAGCAAAGCAAAGCAAAGCAAATACTCAAACTAAGAAAGGGAGGTGGGAAGCATCTGTTTGAAAAGATTTTGATATTCACTGCTTAAAAAGAAGCATTGAAGGCGTCATGGGAAAATTCAGAACTTTGCTTAGTGTTTTGTGTTCTGAATCACAAATGGTGGGTGGGCTCCATGACCTTTGCAGTGTCAAGGTGCTATTTGGATTAGGAGTTCTGCTGGATTGAATGGTGCCAGAATCCCTCGTGGGCAGAAGAGCAGCTGATGGCCCAATGCTTTGAGTGGCCCTGAGCAGTGACCTTGATCATTTCAAAACCAACCGGAAGGAAGAGCTCTGAAGGAAAAGTTCCAGAGGGCCAGTTGGGGCGAGATTGGAGGTTATTTCTTTTGCTTCTTTGTGTGTTTTCCAAAAAAAAAAAAAAAAAAAAAAAAAAAAAATTGTGTCTGTATATACATTTTATTAATGAAAAATTACACAATTAATATGTTGTTGCAATCTTCTTATGCAAAATTTAAATTTTACGTAAAAGTGAACTATTTCACTATTGACCATCACTCATTTTGGAGTTTTTCCATTGCATTAACATGCATATCATGAATCACACAGATGAGAATCACTGTTTGGTGAGTGGCTTTTTAAAAAGCATAAATGATATTGGACTATTTCTTTCTGCAACTTGCATTTTTCCCTCAACATGTCCTGTTATGACACTAAGTCTACTTCATTCTTTTGACTACAGCATGGTAGTCCATGGTGTGACTTTATTACATGTGCATACAATGTTTACCATAAAATTATTGTAGCATATATCACAATGATAGTAAATATTAAAATTATTATAATATTCCAATACATGGTATATTTATATAGCTACATATTCCTTTCTCTTTTATATGTATTTATTTACTTACACATTTATTCTTTTGCTCGTGGACATTTGGGTACTTTCCATTTGCAACCCATTACAAATCTTCAGTGAACAACCGGGAGGGCTGGGGATATAGATCAGTGGTAAAGTATGTCTGAGGCCCTGGGTTCAATTCCCAGCACCATAAATAAAACAAAACAAAAAAGTGAACAGCCTTGAACCCAACTCCTTGGGCATGTGTACAGGAGGTTTCTCAAGGCAGATATGGAAGAACCACTGGGTCTTAAGGTTTTAATTTTCAATTGATACAATCAACTTGTGCTCCATAGGATTGATAGTTCCAGTTGCATTATTAAAATATTGCTTTCCTACAACTTTATCAACACATGATCATGAGGAAAAAAATTGCCAATCCAATAAATGAAAAATGGCATCTCATTGATTTTCTTTGGTATTTCCCTGGTTCCCAATGAGGTTATTTTAATTTATTTTTCCTCCTTTCCTTATTTAAAATTTCTCTTCAGGACACATGCACTCCTTTAATGGAAAGGGAGTTCTTTCCTCTTCTTTTCCTCCTTCTGGTTGTTGCTGTCAAAAGTATACAGATGGTAAACTGTTCTTTCTTTTTTTTTTTAATTAGCCATTTTCTATTGGATAATAAATTGTGAACTTTAGCTATATGAATAATAAAAAAATTATGATCTCAAAAAAAAGTATACAGATGAAGACTGTTCACTCTGATTGGACCATATTAGGTCTAATGCCTACTCTTGAACTCATTTCTGTTAGGAGGCAGAAGCCATCACTGGAGCAAGTTGTGTGGATTCTCCTGATTGGCTGTGGACCTCTCCTTAGAGCCGGGGTTCTTAGAGCTGTTGCTGCTGAGCGGGGCCTGGGAGCAGGAACAGGAGAATGACTTTCCAGTTCTGACCTTCTTCAGCTGCAAGAAGTACTGAGATTCCTCGTGTTTAATCAGGAATCTTTTGATTGAAGAGAAGAGATACCTACTCAAGTCAGATCAAGTGTTAAGTGGGATTTATTTGGTGGAGGGAAGCATGACAGGAAACAGCTGGGCTGGAGGAGGAGCCAGAATGCTGGTAGAAACAAAGGTCCCCCCCCCCCTCTCCCCCCCCCCCCTCTTTCCTCTTTCCTCTCTCCTCTCTCCTCTCTCCTCTCTCCTCTCTCCTCTCTCCTTTCCTAGGCACATGTCCCCTTTTCTTTTTCCTCCTGGTCAACCTTTTCTGCTCACATATCTTCTGCATGACCCAGGCTGACCATCTTAACTTTGTTTTATTATCTTTTCTCCTTAAGTACCCACCACCTATTTCCTATGGTCTCTGGGCCTCTTGTTCAATTATTGATAAGCTGAAAATATGATTGGCTTCTAGCCAGCCAAATTGGTTGATTTTGGGTCATGTGTTCAAACCTGATCCCATTGACTTGTCCATCTACATGAAGGACAGAGCTATTGGCCATACAGGCCTGCCCCTTCCAGTTAGTGGGCGTGGTAGTTCCTCCAGAAACTCCCTAGGGCAGTGGATTGTACCCACTACAAAGGTGTGGTCCTCTTAAATCTGAGAAGTCTGTTGTATTCTAAAGTATGTCGGCATGAGTAAGAATAGCATGAGTTCCCCCAAATGTTCTCTTTTCTCTTCCTCCTCCTTTGACCCTCAAATTCAAATTCTGGATCAAGCATTAAGTGGAGCACTCTTGGCAAGTGCTCTACCAAGGAACCACACCCCAACCCTTAAGCTAAATTTTACGTTCAAAGACCTTCTGTAAGTGCATTGATATCATATGTAACATTGATAAATGGAAATTAATGAAATGCTATCTCAAAGCATGGCTAAATAAAATACATCTATTCTATGGAGTATTGTGTGTCATTAAAGTGCTGTTGTTAAACATTTAAAATAAGGGATATGCATATAATGATATGATAGTGAAAAATAGACTATTTTTGTAAATATAGTATGATTATAGTCATAGAAATTAAAAACTCAAAATTATATATACATAAATATGTATTTATGGACATGCATATATATATGATGTGGTGGTCTGCTTGACAATGGTCATGTCTTTCTCTCCTCTCTCTGCTTTTTTGTATTTTTATTTTTAAAATTTTGTTATTTTTCCATATTTTTTATTGGTGAATTTTAGTTGTAAATAATGGTGGAATTTGTTGTTACATATTCATACATGCACACTTCTGTATTTTTAGATGCAGTAAACACATATTGCTTTTATAAAAGGAAAAACCTAATGAAATTAGTTTTAGAGGAGATACCTTAGGCCTCTTGAACTCTGGGCTATATGACCCATGACTTTTCTCAGTAATGTCTAAAAGCCATTTCCATTGGGCTCTGAGTTCCGGTACAACAGAGAATATTCTTTATTTCATCAGGGATCACAACTTAGCACAGTGCCTGGGTGCACTAGACACTGAGCAAATGGTTGCCAAATGAATGAATGAATAATGTATGGTTCCTGTGCTGAGTGTGTTTGAGAGGAGAGACAAAGTTTGTGGTCACTGTGTGGTGAGGTTCCAGGCTCCTAATTAGTGGAAGGATTCCTCAGTGTTTCCCAACTAATAATCCTCACTGAAAAGAGAAGTTCACTGGGACTTCCCTTATCACCTTCTCAAGGCCACCCCTGATTTACCCTGGCAAGGACTTGGGAGACCTTTTTGGCTCAGCTTCTTCAGAAACCACTTGATTTACATCCATGGAGTTGGGGACCTCAGGCTGAGGAGCTCAGTCCTTCATCCACGCCGGTGATCAGCAGCATCCCGTTCCTGTTCTCCACTAGAAAAAGTGTGTCCCCTATCTTGGGGTGTTGCATTGGATTGGGGTCTTACCAAAAGCAGAGCTTTCTATTCTGAGAGACGTATGTGGGAGTAGACTTTTGAAATCAGTACATCTGCTGAGAACGAGCATGTAACATCCACTGGAATCTGTCTGTGCTTCATTCTCTTTTGACCCCTGAACATCCATGAGCTCCACAGTCTAGACTTCATTTCTTTACTCCTTTAAACAATTCTATGCTGCTGGGGCTGCCCTCACCCAGATGGCACGTTATATCCCATACAACTCCTGTGTCGTCAGGCCCAGTACCACCTGTTCATTGTTAAGATCAACTTCCAGGGGCTGCCAAAGTGCTTTTTGCCCCTCCCTGCAAAAGCCCCCTTTCACAGTAAGTTACCCCATTCACCTTCTCTGTAGTGCGATAGGCACCTCACAGTAGCCAGTACTTGGTAGAGCCCTGTGCCCCCCAGAGGTAACCTCAACCCTTACTAAGGGCCTACCATGTATCAGGCACCTTTCATGGGGCTGGGGGCACAATAATGGATGAGGCAGAACTGATTCCTGCCCCAGTGAAACTCACCTACCAGGGGATCAGACACCAATAAGAATCAACACAAAATTGGAGCTCAGGTGTCCTAATAGCTATAAAGAATTGCAGAGTTCCATAAGAGCACCATAGTGACAAGGTCCAGGGTGGCTGAGGGGCAGATGAGGATGGATGTCAAGGAACGGTCAAGCCAAAGTTTTTGATTGACTTGATGGAATCTGATGAACTTTATCATCAAGAATATTATGTATTATTATTTTCATCCTTTATATCTTAAAGTTCGTATGCAAACATGCCACCCCACCCACACAGGTTATTAAACATTTACCAGTGCAACTCTGCTGGGGAAAGAGAAAGCTGGGAAAGAGAGCCAGGTCCTGACGATGGTTTTATGGATTCTTGGCCACAGGAAACACAAGGCCTCTAGCACCCAATAAAACAAAACTGCAGACTTCCTTTTGGGTTGTTGAATTTCCTCAATCTCCACCCACTCTCATCTGGCCCCCTTGGTGTCAATTCCAGCTGCCTCAAATGTAGAGTCTCCCTCTCTCTGCCAGTGCCTTCCAGTTGCTCAATCTCTTGGAGGGGCTGCCTGGTAGTGCATTCCTTGCGGGGACCTAAGGATACAACTTTGTTCAGCTTATCTGTAAGAAAGGATTAGAGAATTTATCCTCCTCAAGAATTTAACTTCCTTCTGTGTAAATATTTTGATTACTAATAACTAATATTTATTGCATTTTTATTATTAATAGAAGCATTTCTTTGGGTCTTTACTCTAGGCCAGGTACTCTGATGGGAAATTTATGTACATTATCTCTGATGCCCACTATTACCTGAGCTCATTTACAGATGGAGAAATTAGAGCCCAGTAGTTTATGGTCATATGACCAGTTAAGGCAGAGCTTGGATTTGAACCCAAGATCTGTATGACTTTGAAGATAGTTTCACAAAATCATTTTATATTGTGTGTGGGCTCTACCCATGCTTACTATGTAGAAAAGTTAGCTAACATTTTAGCCTTACAATCTACCAAAATTATTTCCATGTATGGTACTTTACCAAGAGAGAAGCTGTACTATTTGAATATATCTTAGAAAGTTCACTAAATGTATAATTAGATTATTTTTTGTGAAATAATCTGTGTGAGTCTGCTTTTTGTCTCTGTGACCAAAATACCTGACAAGAACGATTGAGAGGAGAAAAAGGTTATTTTGCTCATGGTTTCAGAGGTCTTAGTCCATGGTCAGCCGATTCCATTGCTCTGGATGTGAAGTGAGGCAGAACATAATGGCAGAAGTGGGTGGTGGAGGAAAGCTCCTTAACTCCTGGTAACCAGGAGAAAACATAAACCCCAAAGTCACACCCCTAGTGACCTATTTCCTTCAACCACACCTGCATACAATTATCACTCGATATGGTAGTCTTTTCAAATTATTAATCCATCAAAGGGATTAGTTCACCGATTAGGTTACAACTCTCACAATCTAATCATGAGTTTTTGGGGGGATATCTTGTATCCCAGAGCAGAATTATTTTTGATTGGGCAGCGATTTGATGAAATAAAGCCAATGTCACTCATCTTTTCCTGTGAAACTGATTGTCAGGAGCAAACCAACAGTTATAGGGACTGACAGCTTTCAAGTCTCTCTGATTTCCCCTCTAGGTTCTGTTCTACTCCTGGCCTCACTGAGGCGCCCCTGGGGAAATTATATAAATATTCTGTCCTATCGCCAAGTTACTTTGTGCTTAACTTTGCCTATGTGCCTCGAGGCATTGTGAAACTAGGATTGGATAGAAGGATGACAAAACCCTTGATCTACCGTAATTTACAATTATTTAGGAAGTGAGCAGGGGTGTGTTATGGGGTGCAACTTAAGAACAGACGTGTCACCACTGAGAAGTCCAAATTTGAGAGAGTCTTTATTAAGCCAGCCGACTGACTGTCTCACACAATGCCCCAAAAAACGGCTATTGGGAGAACAGCCCTGACCACAGGCTTGTAGGGGTTCTTATACCAAAAATCACATCAATCATAAGTGTCTGTTGCTATGATTTGCAATTACACATTAACATCATGAGATCATTGACAGAGGGGGAAGTGGATCAAAATGACCCTTACCTAGGTACAAACTAAAGAATGGTTACTAACATCCACACAATCACTGTTCACATGGTACATTGTTTAGGAGCAATAGGAATCAAAAGAGAGCAATTTTTCTTTACATAGGAATTATCATTCTGTATTGTTAAACATGTCACACTAAGTAACTGATGATGGGTACAGAGGTGGGGTATTCCCATGGGAGAAGCTTATTTCCTACATAACATGGAGTCTCAGAGCAAAATGGAGTCTGTTTAGTCATTTCCCTTAGAGTCTGGCCTATAACATTCTCATGGAGCCAGTTCTGTCAGCCCATCACAGGGTGAAGATAATGGAAGGTCACTGTCTGACTGAATCCTTCCTTCCTACATTAATTCTCCCATGCTCTAGGAAGCTTGGAGATTCAAATGACCCATGGCCTGTTCTTTAGAAACCCATAGCTGTGAAGACAAGGAGTGTGTAATTAAATTACAAGTATTTTACTTTCAGGATCCAGCCCAAAGCCATTTGGTCAGGCAGAATGAAACTGGAAGAATTTGGGGATGTGAACTGAGTTGGGCCTTGTAATAGGGGAGACACTGGAGGCCAGTTCATGGACTGATGTATAAATTCAGGCAGCAGGTGAGGTGGGTGATGGACTCCAACATGGTTCAGGCAGAAGTTGATCACTAAGTTGAATTCCATGGTAGAAAGCAGTCAGAACCCATAGCAGGGAGTCTGGGGTAGGTCGTCTTGCCATTCCTGTTGCTTAATGAATGGTGGAAGGCTTGCCAAGGGATTAATGGGACTGGTTCCAGGCTTTGAAGAGGAGATATACTGGGACAAAGTAGAAGCCCAGGGATGAACATTTGAGCTTAGCATATTGGCTCCAAGAAACCAACACTATAGGAAATCATCTCAATTACTTACTGCTACATAGTAAGTCATCCTGGGATGGAACACCTTAAGACAAAAAGAGTTTATAATTTCTTAGTATTTTGGGAGTAGTCATGCAGTTCTCTGATCTTGCCTGGGCTCACTAATGCTGTAAACAGACAAATGGTGGCTGGAACTGTTGGAAGGGTCAAAGTGGTCTGTGGGTTCTGGCTGTTGGCTGGGTGCCTTGGTTCTCCATGTAACCTCTTATCCAAGAGTAAGTTACGCAGACTGGAGGACATGAGAATGAAGATGGAATCTGCATGGCTTTGTAAGGCTCTGGAACTTGTATAGAATATTTCCTTCATATTTTATTGATCAAAGATAGTCACCACCAGATCTAGGATCACCCAGATTCAAAGGATTGAAGACATAGACTCTACCCCTTGATGGGAGGAGAGGCAACACCATATAGCAAAAGGGTCCTGGATCTTTAGTATACTTATGATATAGCCCCAACGAACTACATAAGACCTTGTGGTCAGAAAATGGAGATTCTGGGTTGGGAAAAGAATCCCTTATTCCTCCTTGTGGATGGAGCCTGACTGATACCTTAATGTCCTGTTTCAGTGTTGTTCCTGGTGACCTCAGAGGCAGAGGACCAGAATGAGAGGGTGGTTGCTTTCCACAAGCCCTGTCCCTATGGTGGCAGACTGAACCTCATTGCATTGCAGTCTCAAGGGGCCCTTTGAATACGCAGATGCTCTCTGACCCAACTTAGATCCCAGGAACAGTTCAGCCACCGTAGACTTTGTGTTCTCTTCATGGTAGGCAACTGTCTTCCAAGTGGGACTGGAAGAAAGAAGAGAGGCCCTTCAGCCCCTCCATGTTGTTTGTCTTCTCTTCCCAACAGAAAATCTGCTACTGTTAAGGTGTGTTCTGAGCTTTTCTGCTTGTGGGCCGGAGTCTGAGTCCTTTGGGTGAAAGTCTGGTGGCATAAGAGGAAAGGAGAGTAGGGCTGGGGATGTGGGGGCCAAAGACAAGCCTGGAACTTCACAAAGTACCCTGGTTGGCTCCACACTACCTGCAGGGGAAATCGGGCAAAGTTTTCTCCAACCAGGGCTGTGGTTCTGGCAGCTGGGTGGTGCCTGGGGGCGTGGAGGCTGAAGGATGAGGGAGTCTTAACCATCTGTGGCTAATATGGATTATAAACTTCCACTGTCACTAAGGCAAAGGGAAGGCATCGTCCCTCCTGCCTCCTGCCCCACTGCAAATCTTACTTCCCTCCCCCAGCACTAGTCCTAAGAAACCCATGTCACTTGTTCAGTTTTCCTTGCAGAGGACATTTCATCTATTTGAAACCAAACATTCAGGTCTTTCCCCAGCAAACTCGGCCCAGTTCTAACTACAAGCTCTAACTACAGAGAAGCTTTCAGTAAGCCGCATCCTCGGCTTCCTCTAGGGTCTGCCTGATCCCACCCCACAGCCCCTTCTGCCCAAAGGAGGAGTAGAGGAAGGCGCCAGAGCCAATCCTGGGTGGTGTTCCTCCAGGGGTTCCAATAGCACTTTTAAGCCTGGGCCAAATGGCACTTCCTGTTTCAAAGAAAGGAGGCTTATTGTGAGGGGGCTCTAGCAGCTTGGCACAGGCAGTGGAAGAGGTAAGCGCAAGTAAATCACGCAGGGCGACTTGACTTTCTCTTGTAATGCAAACTGGGTTTCAAAGTCCCAGGGAATGTGCTTCTGGGCACAACTAGTTTTCTGAATGCCAAGGCACTGGGGGTGGGTGAGAAGAGTGTGGGCTTGGTGTGGGTGGGCCCTGGTGAACAGTGGAGTTGGGAGAATGGATTCACAAGAAGCAGAAAGGTTTTCTAAACTGCCGGTTGTCTCTCACAGTCTTTTGCTTCTGGACTCCACATCTCCCAACCAGACCTCCCACTTGAGGCTCACGGAGCTATCCTGACATTTTTGGGGGTGGAATAATCAGGACTTGAATTCCTAAACTTTTCTAGGTCTGGACTCGGTTTGCTGTGCTCTAGTTCCTAGCTTTGGGTAGGACAGCCTGGGATGGGCTCAGGTGTTAGCTTCTATTTGAGAAGGCTGGTCTTCCCAGCCCTTGTTGAAGACGTGCCTGGGTTCCTGCTAGGGTATACGCTCATGCAATTTCCCACTCCTAGCCATGCTGATTTAGGCCATTCCCTTCAGCCCAGGTGAACACAGTGCCAACAGCCTAGATGGGATAAAGGGTGAATGGGTGAAGGGAGAGGGTGGAAATCCCAGTGAATGGGTAGTGATGGACTGATCAAGATCAGGAGTTGGCATCTAGACAGGTCCTTGAGGTCACCATCACAGGAGGGAATGCCAGGCAGTGGAGGGTGGGACAGAGTAACCAAAGGAGCCCAGGCCTGTCAACCTCAACTCTCTGTGACTTGAGATTGAAGAAGTCCCTGGGAGAGAACAAGTATGAGACAGGACTTGAGGGAAATGGGAATGATTAACCATGCAGAGATGCAAGATGGTGCCAGGGCCCAACTGGGATGGAATCTTGGAATCCATTTTTTTTCCCCCTCTCTTTGAGGTGCTGGGGTTTAAAGAGTGTTTTTTTTTTTTTTTTTTCCCTCCCCTCTGAGGGGCCATGGATCTGAACCAGGTCCTTGTGCATGCTAGGTGAGCGCTCTCCAACACGAGCTATTTCTTCAGCTCTGGAATCTTAGGATGTTATTGGCATCCATGTTGATGCAATTTTGCCCAGAAGTGCTTAGGAACCTGGGCCACAGGGACCAGGCTGGGAGAAGAACAACATGGGCAGATGACTGGGCACCTTGTTTCTATAAGACAGCTGACCCTGAGAGAAGGGTTCAGAGCTCTTGGGGTCTGAGATTTTTTTTTTTTTAAAGGCATATGCAGGTCATTTTTTAATGCTGCCTGGGAATGCTGCATAATCACAAAGTTTATACTTTAATAAATCAAAATGGTATTTTGACATAGTGGCTGAGCAGTGGCTCATAGGACTGCCATTGGCCAAGGTAATCAGCAAGGCAATCAAAGGCACTTGAGGGTCCTGCATGGGCCCAGCCTCTGCAGCCTTCATGATTCTGTGATGCAGGTATCTGGCTCCTTCCTACCTTTCCAGGCACACCTCTGGCCCTTTGGCTATTTGCCTCCTACACACCAGCCAGACATTGCCACAGGGTCCACAGTACCCTGGTCTTTCTCTTCTATGCCAAGTGTTCTGCCCTTGTCCTAGAAGATATTCTCCTCTTTTCTGAATGGAAGAACCTTTCATCCTCAGTCCATTTGACTGTTTATTGTCTGCAACCCAGAAAGGGTTTTACTGGGCCAAGTTCTGTGTTTCTTTCTCTGCACTTTTCAGGTCCCCCAATACATCTCAATTATGGTGTTTATCTTTTTATTTTTTATTTTTTTTGGTACTGGGGATTGAACTTAGGGCACTCAACCACTGAGCCACATCCCCAGCCCAGCCCTATTTTGTATTTTATTTAGAGACAGGGTCTCACTGAGTTGCTTAGCACCTTGCTTTTGCTGAGCCTGGCTTTGAACTTGCGATCCTCCTGCCTCAGCCTCCCGAGCCTCTGGGATTACAGGCGTGTGCCACCATGCCTGGCCTGGCTTTTATCATTTTATCATAATAAGATTTTGTACTATGCAATTTCTCATTAGATAACTGCATAACCTCCCTGTCTTATTTATCTTCATATCTCCAGAGCTGAGCATAGTATATCTTGTATGTATTTAAATACTTAATAAAGTACCTTGGTTTACTTGATTTTATAAGATCAAATGATTCAAAACTGTCTTCTTTTAAGGATACATATAAATGTGTTTTTTTAAATGAAATAAGGTAAGGGTGTGCTTTTTTGGGGGAAGAAGTCACAAGTTTTTTAAGAACTTAAGGTATGGTATCTTCATCAGCTCAGGTTGCCATAACACCATTGGCTGCATGGCTTAAACAACAGAAATCTATTTTCTCACAGTTCTAGAGGTTCCAAAATCAAGGTTCTGGAAGGGTTCAGTTTCTGGTGAGGGCTCTCTACCTGGCTTGCAGACCCTGCCCAATGGCACCTTTTTAACCTCACTTGTTATAACCTCAATTATTTCCTAAGACCCTATTTCAAATACAGCATTTGGGGTTTCAGGTTCAACATATAATTTTTTTTTTTTGTGGACACAGTTTAGCCAATGACAAATGTCGTAAATAATAAACATGAATATCTTAAGTGGTGTCCCTAATGAAATTCAAATGAACCCTGATCTTTTAGCAGCCGGGGTCCTTGCTCATTGCTGCCAGGTCTCCCAGATATCTTCCTCCCAAGCCTCATTACTGCCCACTTTGAATCTCCTCCATCTTTCTGTGAATTAATTTTTACTTAGGCAAAAGTAGCAGGTCACTTTAATTGACCAATAAATGGATCATCGTTGATTCCATTGCTGACCCTCCTCTCCCTGCCCAGAGATAGAAGGGCTTGGGGTGAATGGAGGAGTGATCATTTAACTCCATAGGGTCACCTATCAGCTGCCTTCTCTCCTCCCTTCATATTGTGGTGACAATTAGGAGAGGGCAGCCTTGTATCAGGCCCAGAGGAAGTGGGAGGGAGCTGAGTTTTGTCCCAAGAAAAGCGTCTGACAACCACATACATGTATACTTTATTATAAAAGAAGATATAAAAATGAGTATGAACAAACTCATTTTATTACCCTGTTGGAGCTTTAAACATCATCTTTTATATGGCATGTGTCTTTTTGTACCAGTGACTGACATCTGTTAAACACAAGGTTTTGGAATGTTGTTCTAGTTTGTGCAATTCTGGAAGGTTCCAGAATGTTCTTGGAGGGGGGAAAAAGGCACTGGTCCTATCTCTGACAGGGACAGTTAATAAGCATTCACTAAACTGCCTAATGAGCATCTCGGTGGCGATTAAAGGCTATGTAGGTGTTTTTCCAGGCTGTACATATAATTTAAATTTAATCTTTATTTATTTTACACTGATTAGTCTAGAAGTTGTTTTCTTAGGAACAAACACTGAGCCATGCATATTTCCACCTATAAAGAGGAAGAATAAAATATCCATGAACTACAAGGGGCCCTTCAGTTTCCTGGCAGTCTGCCAGTTCCATCCCCTGTGGAGGCATTTGGTCATTTATTATCTTGCAGGTGCTGTTTGTTTCCTAGGCCCGGCTCTACCTGTTTCTCAGTGTCTTAGTTCTTTCTCTTAGTAGAGAACATAGTTTATTCTTTCCTCTTCAAAGTTTTTTTTTTTTTTTTGTGTGTGTGTGTGTGTGTGTGTGTGTGTGTATTGCTATAAAAGCAATTCATGTTCATTGTAAAAATGTGCCAAGTACAGAATGATATAAAGAAGCAAGAACAAAAACACTCATAAATCCTAGTACCTATTGGCAATCCCTATTCATTTTTTGTTTTATTTTTTTCCCCCTTAGGCTGTCTTTGTATTTTTGACATTGTTGAACCACACTGTATTTTTCAATATGATATCTTGTTTTCTTCACTTGACATTTATTTCATAAGCTGTCTTATTGTTATCCAAGCAAAAAACTCTATAAATGTAATTTTTGATGACTGATACTCTATTGTGCAGATTGCTAAAGGATAATTTTTAAAGGTAAAATTATGACTCTTCTACAGATATAAAATCAGCATGTCAAAGATTTTATTTGTCATCAATTAATGAAGGAACTAGTAAGATGTTATAACTGGTTCAAAGAGGGAAATTAAAGAACTACCTAAATGAAGACAATAAGGAGTGATGAAGTGAATTTACAAGTAGGTGCAACAATCAGTTGCATTTCGCTGAATGCAATTCATTTGTATTTCTATGGATACAGGGAATTTGCATTATTATCACTTTTCGACAATTTGCATAGTGGTAAGAAAGCTTAAAGACAATGAAAGGCAATTATAACCCAGTCATCTTTTTAATCATTTGCAAGTCTTTTACAACCTGTCTTGGCAAGACATAATATGATTTCCTTAGCTGTTAGCATGGTGTGTGCAGAACCCCTACATGAGCATGCATGCTGCAGAATGGCTGACTTTCCTTCTGAGTGAGAGACAGTAAGCTGCCTAACCTTACTTGACCCCACAGGTCTTTATCTGTACAGTGAGAACAGGTTGGGTGGTCTCAAAAGTCTTTGTGAAGCTCTGTTGTCCCTACTCCGTAATTACCTCACAGCAAAGTTCCATCTGGGGCACATCACTCTTTCTTTTTCTCTCTTATCCTTCCTTTTAGCAAAATTATACTAGTAGGATATTATTATCAAATAGGGTAAACCTGTACCCTATTTTAATGTACGGCCAAAAGTGATATAAGATAAAAACCAGTGATTAATCTTAAAAAAAATTTTTTTTTGCAAAAAGTTTAATTTGAAAATTATAGGAGGATAAAGGCATTGTGTCATGGTTTAATTGCCAGGGGTTGTGCTTTCTTACTGGCAAATAAGATAATGGTGTGTCTTAGCATTGATGGTGGTTTTTACTTGATGAAATAAAGCAATAGCTTTACAGGAAGGAAAAAGAAACACCACTGTGAAAGTAAACATAGGTTACATGATGCACTCACATTTCAGAAATAGTTTTTAGAAAGTCCTGAACTAAGAAACAAACAAAAACAGAGTCAGAATTGAGAAAGTATATTTGCTATTGACAGCGGATGAAGAAAGAACTAGACCACGAATTTCCTCCTGTCTTATGGGTAGTAGGGATTTGGTAACCTAAATAAAACAAAGCTATTATTTTTCCCAATTCCAAAAGTAATGCTGTTGGAAGCAAACCAAATATCTATCAACTGATGAATGAAGAAACAAAATGTGGACTAATCCCCCAAGCAGAATATTATTCAGTCACGAAAAGGGATGAAGTTCTGATACATGTTACAAAATGAATAAACCTCAAAAACATACTAAGTACAGGAAGCCAGATACAAAAGGCAACGTATTGTATGTTTCCATTCACATGAAATTTAAATCCAGAATAGTTAAATACATAGAGAAAGAAAGCAAATCAATGGCTACTAGGGGTTGAGGGGAAGAGTGAATAAGGAATGCCAGCTAATAGTTATGAGGTTTCCTTTTGGGGAAATGGAAATATTTTGGAACTAGATGGTGGTGACTGGATGTACCACATTGTAAATGTCCAAATGCTGCTGAGTTGTGTAATATAAAATAGTTAAAGTGGCAAATTATGTTATTTGTATTTTGCCACAATGAAAATAAATAATCCAAGTAATACTTGTTGAAAAAAATTAAAATTCCTAATGGTAAAGAAGGGAAAGTGAATGCAATATTAGCAATAGAGTGTTAAGTTCCTTAGTGGTTGGAACATAACACTTAACTGTTGCTTTTTACCTCACTGAATTGAGGCTGAAAAGTGAGGCCTACAGTCAACCAGACACCCAAAGGTCCTTTCTTCTGACTTTATGGGACCACTCCCATCCTCGGTACTACTTCAGTGGATCTACTCAAACCAATAGGCTGGGCAACTGGTCATTCAGAGCCTTTATGAATGTTTCTGCTGCAACTTCCAGACATTTTGGGGGTGGGGGGCTCACCTTTCTCTCTGGCTTGAGCAGATACTTCAAACCTTCCATCTCCTTAGACACCACATGGGGACTTGGGATTCAGAGAGAAAGACAGAGAGTCTGTACAACTTCCCCACAAGGCTTCAGGGGCAGTAGGAGGAGCTCCTTTCTTGGCATGGACAAGTTGCTAGAAGAGAAGTTGACAGGAGACGCCTCAGAGAAGGCATGCTGGGGGGCAGGAGAGGACAGAGAAAAGCTTCCCAGTGGTTGAAGCTTGAAAAGTGTCAAGTTAGACATGCAAACTTCTATTTTCCAAGAACCACCATTTTCTGAAACTTTCTCTACACTCCACCCCGGAAGCAGCGGCTCATCTTTGCATCTAGATGGTGTGGAACAAGTAGGGGCTCACGGGGAAGAGATGTTCGGAGGCCAGGAGGCAGAAGTGTGTGGGAGGAACTAGAGGATTTCATCCTGGCTGGTGCTGGAGACTGGGAGGCTTCAGGGATGAGAGTGGGCCAAGGGGTCAGGCCACAGAGGGGCTTTATCCTGAGACCGAGATGAACCATTTGGAAGCCCCATTTCCCTTCCTGCATCTGGGAATATTTAAGAAGAACTTTGCTCCCTGTAAAGGCCAGTTGTATCTGTTTGACAGTTGTCCCAACAGATGAATCCTCTCCTTTTCAAGTTTGTTCAGCTGGAGTTGAAGTGGCTCTGAAGCTAGCGGTCAGTGGAGGCCCTCTCTCCCACCAACCTCGAATCATGTCGGGGAACAAGCTGGTTCTTCTGTCCTGGTGCTTCTGGGGTAGATGTACAGATGCTTGTTCTCCTGAATCACATTTCTAGCACAGAGCGTGTGCTTCTCACTCCTTCAGTGCTCACCTTAGACACTTGGTCAATCACTAGGACTCCTGCCTGGGGTTATAAGCAGGCGGTTGGCGGGGCTGAGGATCTCACTCTGGCTCAGTGTGTGGACTTTCATTTAGTCCCCTGGTTTGGAATCTGCCTTTCACTCACTCCTTTTTGAGGGTGCTGGGGTTCAGAGACTTAACTTCCTGGAGGTGGGGAAAAGATTGTCATCTATTCATCTGCCTGAGAAGGGGTCAGTTTCAGTGTATAGGATTCCATTTACAGACTTTGAATCAATCTCCCTGTAAGGGATCCCACAGAAACCACTCCGGACACGGGAAAATCACACAAGGGAGTTTATTAAGCAAACAGAGTGTCCCCCTGCAGGGTAAGAGAGAAAATGAGAGGAAAAGAAAGGGAACGAGAAAGGGCGCCTGCTAGAGAGAGTGTAAAAGCCAGGAGGATAGAGAAAGTGAGGAGGAGAGAGAGGGAAGGATGAGAAAAGATGGCGGGGTAGCTAGGGTAAAGCAGTTGAATTCCGCCAGGCCCCACAGGGGACCAATAACCGAGAAGGATACTTGCAAGCTGACTGATGAACCAATAGCTAGCCAGGATGTTCACAGATTGACAAGTGGTTGGGAGGCAGGGAAAATGGCTGCACTGGAAAGGTCAGGGGGAGCAGCTTTGTACATTACACTCCCTGTTTTAGCTTCACCCCTGTTCCCCCTTTTGTGATTTCTTTCTTTCTTTCTTTCTTTCTTTCTTTCTTTCTTTCTTTCTTTCTTTCTTTCTTTCTTTCTTTCTTTCTCTTTCTTTCTTTCTTTCTCTTTCTTTCTTTCTTTCTTTCTTTCTTTCTTTCTTTCTTTCTTTCTTTCTTTCTTTCTTTCTTTCTTTCTATTTCTTTTCCTCCCTCCCTCCCTCCCTCCCTCCCTTCTTCCTTCCTTCCTTCCTTCCTTCCTTCCTTCCTTCCTTCCTTCCTTCCTTCCTTCCTTCCAGGGATTGAACCCAGGGACACTTAACCACTGAGCTACATCCCCAACCCTTTTTTATATTTTATTTAGAGATGGTCTCACTGAATTGCTTAGGGCCTTTCTAAGTTGTTGAGACTGACTTTGAACTTGCAATCCTCCTGCCTCAGCCACCCCAGTTGCTGAGATTACAGGCGGGCACCACAGCACCTGGCTTGGGATAATCTTTTGCCTCCAATTTCTGAGCATTTTTGGAGTTCTGCTTAGAAAATATCTTGCTTCTTATTAGCCTTCTCTGCCTGTCAGTTGTCTTCCTCCACCTGCTCCCTTCTGATTTGGGTTTCTTTTCTCTTTAATGGTTGTTTTCTCTTTAATGTGCCTCTTCAAAAAATTTTTAAATGGAATTTCTATTGATGTAATAATTGCACATATTATGGAGTACAATGTATGTTTTTTCTTTTTTTCTTTGTTCACAATGTGTGTTTTGATACATGTATACATTGTGTAATGATCAAATCAGGGTCATTGCCATATCCATCCACCTTAAACATTTGCTATTTCTATGTTGTGAGAGTGTTTGAAACCCTCTCTTGTAGCTATTTGAAACACCCAGTGCATTATTGTTAGCTTTAGACACTGTCCTGTGCCACAGAGAGCCAGAACTTATTCCTCTAACTGTAACAAGGTGCCTGTGGACCAACCTGTTCTCACCTCCCCGTCTCCCCTATTCTCCCCAGCTCTGGTGACTACCATTTTATTCGCAACTTCTGTGGGGTCAACTTTTTCTGATTCCACATGTAAGTGAGCTTGTGTGGTACTTGTCTTTCTATGCCTGACCTGTTTCACTGAACATAATGTTCTCCATGTACTCAGAAATGATGGATTTCACCCTTTTTATGGATGAACAGTAGCCCACTGTGTATCCGTACCACATTTTCTTTATCTAGTCATCTGCTAGAATAGAATTTAGGTTGATTCTGTGTCTTGGCTATGGGACTGTGATAAACATGGGAGTGCAGACATTCCTTTGATACACTGATTTCATTTCCTTTGGCTATACACCCAGGAGTGGGATTGCTGGGTCTTATGGTAGGTAGTTCTTTCTCTCTCTCTCTCAAAATATACATACATATTATTTTTTTCTGGTACTGGGGATTGAACTCACCTGTCACTCTACCACTAAGCAATATCCCTGGCCCTTTTAATTTTGAGGCAAGTTCTCCCTAAGTTGCCCAGGCTGGTCTTGAATTGGCAATTCTCCTGTTTCAGCCACCCTCATAGCTGGGATTACAGTGACGTACACCATACCCAGTTTACATTTAATTTTTTGTGGAATCTCCATACTGTTTTCCATAATGACTGTACCATTTTAGGCTATTTTGCCTCATATCATGGCTAATGTCTTGAGGAGGCTAATTATCCTTCTATAGAAAGGTTAAACAAACAAACAAAAAAACCACCCTAAAATTTAATATATGATAGACCACCACTCTGGCAGGGCACACCATCCACATGAAAACAGTTAGAGAATCTGACACATATAGTGTCTTGATTTTGTATGTTCCAGAGAAGTAAGAATTAGGATGGGTTGTGCTTTGGTGGCCACATCATGGAGAACAAGGGTTGGATAGAAGCATGGAGTGAAAATGGAGGCGTCTAGGAGGGGCAAAGAAAGGTGGGAGGTAAACTTGATGGTGAAAGTTGTAGCCCAAGAACCTGTTTGGAAGTCAGGAAAGTTATCAGGTTCCTTGTTGCCTCCATTTCTGGATCTGTGAAATGGGTTTCACAAGAGGGGAGTCACATGGAGGACAAAGCACATGTTTAAAGAAAAACCAAAAAGGACTACAAGGCATTTATTCACTGAATATGAAAACCCTTCATCCCTCCCTCCACCCCAGCCTGAAGACCTTGATTATAAAGAACGAATGTAATAACTGTGTTGCAACATGTTTTTCCCTGGTCTGTTTCTTATTCCTCTGGAGAGAGAGGCATGGACATTTGATCTCAACTGAAGGCAATGATTGAAAGGGTTTCTCCCAGAGTTGGCCCACTTGAAAACCAGGTAATCTGAGCTGGAGGAAAGAGGCAACCCCTCTCCCTCAACTTGTTAGCACACACAACGCAAAACTTTTAACTCCAATCAGAAGGGTCAGTTGTCTTTGTGTGTGAGCTGGGGCTGCAGGCAGTTGGGCTGTGTGGAAAGTGGATGGCTGGCATAAGCTTTTTTTCTTCAGAGTCAAGAGTCCGTTGGGGTGGGGTAGGGGAGAGGAAGGGAAATTTGCCAAAATGGGAAAGGAGAAGCTAGAAACGGGTGGAGTGTGCTTGAGATGATCAGAAGCTGAGGCCTCCTTTCAGGGAAACCTGGCTATTGGGTGGTTGATGTGTTTTTCCAAACTCCAAACTCCCTGTGATTCAGTACTGTGACTTTAGCAATTACCAAAGTACTACTTTGCACTGTGCGTAAATGTCCAATTACCTCAAACTGTCAAAAGGGCCCAGAAGTCTCAAATAAGGACAAGTTCCCCAAGGTCAGAGAATGGGCCGACCTAACTTTAAGAAGTTTCAGGTGTCAATCTGCAGACAGCATGGCTTTATGTGGATGTACGGAAGTGTGGGGGAGGAATGGAGTATTTTTTTTTGTTTGTTTGAGAAACAGCTTCATTGAGATATCATTCATGAACCACACAATTTACCCATTTAAAGTGTACAATTCACTGGTCTCCATTATATACACAGAGTTGTGCAATCATCAGTCAATCTGATAACATTTCATTACATCAAAAAGAAACCCCATACCCGTTAGCTATTACCCCCTCTGCTCACCCCACCTCAGCCCCAAACAACCCCAAATGTACTTTCTGTCTCTCTGGTTTCCCCATTCTGGACTTTGACATGAATGGGATCATAATAGGTGGGCTTTTTGCTTGGCTTCTTTCACTTGGCATATTGTCAAGGGGCATCCATGTTGCAGCATGTATCAGAACTTCATTTCCTGCTATGGTGGAATATTATTCCATCGTATGTATATGCTACATTATGTTTTTCCACTCTTGGCCATTCAGGTTGTTTCTACCTTTTGGCTACTATGAATAATGTTGCATTAATTATTTGTTTGCAAGATTTTTGTAAGGAGGTACATTTTTATCTCTCTTGGGCATATACCTAGTGGCATTGTTGGGTCCTATGATAACTCCATGTTTAATCATTTGGGAAACTGCCAGACTCTTTTTCACAGCACACGTACCATTTTTCAATGTATTAGAATTTTAGTTGCTCCACATTTTCTGGCTAGTATTTATTCTTTTCTGTGTGTGGAGTTGTAAGAGTTCTTTATATATTCTAGGTACTATTCCTGTACTGGGAATATAATTTGCAAGTTTTTTTTTTTTTTTTCATTCTATGGGTTGTCTTTTCATTTTCTTGATGTTAAACTTTGAAGCACAGAAGTTTTTAATTTTGATGAAGTCCAATTTATGTATTTGTTGTGTTGCTCATGCTTTTGGTGCCATACCCAGAATTTTTTTGCCAAAAAAATTTGTCATAAAGATTTGTCCCTATTTTTTCCTAAGAATTTTATAGTTTTAGTTCTTCAATTCAGGTCTTAGATCCATTTTGAATTAACTTCTAAAAATTTTAATTAACTTCTAAAGATTGAATTAACTTCTAAAATTCACATAACGTACAATTTAATGTGTACATTTATAATGCTGTGAAAACATCACTTCTCTTTGGTTTCAAAACTTTTTCACCACCAAGGACAACCCATTCCATTAAATAACTACTCTTTATTAGTCCCTGCTCCTGAATAACTACTAGCTGATCCCTATCTCTATGGATTTTCTTTTTCTGAATATTTCATTTAAAGGCATTTTATAATGTGTAAGCTTTTGCATTTGGTTTCTTTCAGTTAGCATAATGTTTTTGAGGACCACTCAAAGTATAGCATGTATTAGTCTTCATTTCTTTATGACTGAATTACATTAATTGTGTATTATATTAGTCAGTTTTCTGTCACTGTGACAAAATAGCTAAGCTAATCAACTTATAGATAGGAAAACTTTATTTTGGCTCAAGGTTTCAGAAGATTCAGTCCATAGTCATTTGGCGCTATTGCTTTTGGGCCTGTGGCAAGGATGTACATCATGGTAGTTTTGTTTAACGTTCTGAGGAACTGCCAGACTGTTTTTCATATCAGTTGCATCATTTTCCATTTTTACCAGCCATGCAGGGAGAGCTCTAATTTCTCTACATCTTTATCAAAACTTACTATTTTCTGTTTTTAAAAATTTTTTATTGCTGGATCTATAATACCAGCTATTCTGGAAGCTGAGGCAAGAGGATAGCAAGTTTGAAACCAACTTTGGCAACTTAGTGAGACCCTCTCTCAAAATAAAAATTAAAAAGGGCTGAGGATGGGGCTGGGGCTGTAGCTCAGTGGTAGAGCACTTGCCTAGCACTTGTGAGACATGGGTTCGATCCTCAGCACCACATAAAAATAATCAAATAAAATAAAGGTATTGTGTCCATCTATAACTAAAATTTTTTTTAAAAAAAGAAGGGCTGGGGATGTTTCTCAGTGGTAGAGTGCCTCTGGGTTCTGGGTTCAATCCGTAGTACTGGAAAAACAATTATTATAGGCATCCTCCTGGGTATTAAGTAGTATCTCATTGTCATTTTGATTTGCATTTTCTTAATGACCAACTGAGCTAATTTTTGCTTATGGCATGAGGGTAGGGATTCAACTTTATTCTTTTGCCTGTGGCTACCCAGAACCATTTGTCCAAAAGACTTTTCTTTCCCCATCTAATGTCTTGGTACCTCTGTAGAAAATTAGTTGGCCATAGATGTATGGGTTTATTTCTGGATTCTTAATTTTATTTCATTGATCTACATGTCTGTCTTTATGTTAGTTATTATACTGTTTTGGAAGCAGGGAAGGTAACTCCTCCTACTTTAGTCTTTTCCAGGATCATTGTGACTATTTGGGGTCCCTTGAAACTCCATGTGAATTTTACAATCATCTTGTCAATTTCTATGAAGTCAGAAAGGATTCTGATTAGTTTTTTGTTGAATCTATAGGTCAGTTTGGGGAGTTTTGCCATCTTTCCAGTGTTGTCTACAAATTCATAAACAATGAATGCTTTTCCATTGATTTAGATCTTTAACTTCTTTCAATACTGCTTTGTAGTTTTCAGAGTCGAATAAAATTTTTGCAGTTCTTTTGTTAATTTTATTCCTAAGTATTTTATTCTTTTTGATGCCATCATGAATGAAATTCTTTTCTGAATTTAATTTTCAGATTGTTTATCACACATATGTAGAAATAGAATTGATTTCTATAAATAATTGATCTTGTATCCCACAACCTTGCTGAGCTTATTATTTCTAATCATTTTTTTTTTACTTGATTTCTTTGGATTTTCTTTATACTACATGATAAAATCATGTCATCTATGAATGAAGATAGTTTTACTTTTTCTTTCCAATTTGGATGTGTTTTATTTATTTGTCTTGCCCAATTGTTCTGAGGAATGGTATCTTAACAGGCTGGGAAGACCAAAATATACTGGACCAATCCCTGGAGAGAAGTTAAAAAAATGTATCCGTTATGTGTTCAGCATCTTACTGGGTGATCATGCCTAAATCCATCCATTTATCCCCAAAATGTATATATATATGGGGTATTCACTGTGTCCTAAAAATCTAATAAGAATCCATTATCTTCCTCTTACACTAATGCACTTCCTTTTCAATGAACACTTGACTTATTTTTGACATGTTCTTTTAGCAGGCGCCAGAGACAGGAGTGACCAACCCTGAGCTTAAGGTCTAACCAGGTACACAAATGAGCCAAACTGGTAATTATATGCTCACGAGAACAACACAGTCTATGGGAGTGATAGCCAGAGTGACAGAGGGGAATAAGACAGGGAGAGTTGGGGGAGAGAAAGGGGGAAAAGATTTTCGGAGGAAGTAGACTAGATTAGGACATCTTGAAAAGAAAGGCAATGGGCCCAAATGTGTTTCAGGCACACACCGAAGCTCCAGCTGGCCCTCTACCATGACTGGCTACCCAGGGAATTCTACTTCCCTATTTGACCAGTGTGCAAAAGGATTGTGTGAACCCTGGAAGGCGGTTGGGGGTGGTCTTCAAAGGACTCTGGAAGACAGAGTGAGGTTAAGAGAGGAGAAACAGATAAAAAAATATGGACAGGGACCCACCAGGAAGCATAAATATGACTTCTTCTTGGCTTCTGGAAAGAAATTACCCATCCCCCTCCTTCTAGTATCCACTTCCTCTGGGTTTATTCTGTAATGTGTCTTTCTCTCAAGCTCTCCTCAACTCAGGGTACCTGGCCTCATTTCAAATCCTAACTTAGGATGGGAGTGTCACATGGGCGGGCATGGAGGACCAGGCCATTCTGAGCCCACCCCAGCTGCAGTGTGGTCTGGATCCAGGCTGAGCTCACAAGTTGACGCCACAGGACACCTGGATGAGCACCCACCCTAAATATTTGGAAATGATGGAATTAAATATAGGAGCTGCTACTCAAGTTTATATAGCATTCTTGGTTTACCTGAATCTCATGGAGAGTAAAAGTTGGTATGAAGTAAACTGTGTGGGATTTCCTGAACTCCAGCTCATCTGCCTGGTTGATACTGAGATAGAAAGGGAAGGGTTAGAGACTGTGTCGCCTACACCCATCTGTTTCTCTCAGCCATCAAAGGATAAGGGACATCTTGAAGGCATCTCAAAAACTCTGTTGTGATCCGGATCCGGATTTGCTGATGTCTTTTCCTGTGGCCATGGTGGAGTCCGATTCTACAACAGTCTATTATAAACTCACTGATGGGTGTATGCTGCCAGACCCTCAGAATATTCCCCTTAGAAGATGACATCTGTACTTCTCAACACTTATTCATAAAAGACTGGATTTGAGACCCATCTAGATGCTTTATCTTTTGTCTCAGAGATAGAGTTGATTTAGCTGTCTCTATTCCATAAGTTATCTTTCTGAAGAACAAAAGTTTCCCAGATACAAGAATTTGTATTGCTTAAAACTATAGAGTTGTTGCTCTAGAACTCTCTTATTGGAGACCGTTTAGTTACAGTTGTACTCGGATTTATGCCGAGGGTGTGTGCAGAGGGGTGGAATCCCTGTGCCTCTTGGTCACCCACACTCGTAGGAGCCACTGCTGGCTCATTGTTGAAACCACCACCTCTTCCCTTACTCTGCTCTTCCAGAACCTTCTGGCCTCTATAGCTGGCTTGGTCTGGTACTTCATGTACATTGTGACATGTGGAGAGTTTATTTCTGCCTGCTTTTCCATCTTTAGTAGAAAGTAAAAGATTTCTTTGAATCTTTTTTTTTTTTTCCTGCTGCACTCTGTTATTTTCCTCTTTGGTCGACTTTAAGACAAAACTAAAAATATGCTTGTCAGGAGTGTAAATTCTCATGTCAGGATTAATAGGCACCAGAGAAATGCTACCTGTGAGTGTGCTGGGCCTTCCTTTCCATCCTGTCACCGCCATCCTTATCCTACCACAGCTAGGATATTAGAGAGCGAAGGACAGTTTCAGCCTTAAAAATGTATTTGTTAGTTAGACCTAGTTATTCCTCTTTTATTAATATCCTCCAGTTGAGTTGTCCAAGAATGAAAAATATTACGCACAAAAATTTTCCAAATGGTATTGCTTTTATAACTCAAATTATGAATCATTTAAAGTTCAGGGCAGGAGTCAATCAGCACACTTTCTTTAAAGGACCACAAAATAAATATTTTAGGCTTTGCAGGCCATTTTGTCTCTGTCATAACTTCTCAACACTAACATTTGTTTTGTTTTGTTTTTTTTGCAGTACTGGGGATCGAACTCAGGGCCTTGTGTTTACAAGGCAAGCACTCTACCAGCTGAGCTGTCTCCCCAGCCAACACTAACATTTGTAGCATGAAAACAGCCATAGATATTACGTAAGCAAATAGGCTTGGCTATGTTCCAATAAAACTTTATTTTCAAATGTGGGGTTATCCTTTGTCGTCTCCTGGTCAAGATGAATAGTCTTGACAGACCTATGAAGGATATATTATGTACTCCTTAAAATTGTTGATGAATATTATGAAAAACACAAGAAAATGTTACATTGAACAAAAAAATTACAAGATGGAAAAGTGTATGAATAATGTGATTCTGGCTGCAAGTAACATACCAAGTACAGAATCAAAAATGGCAAAGTAGATGAAATTACTAACTGTGGTTATAGTAGGATGGCAGGACAATAAATGGATAACTTTATCTTTCCTCAATATTTTAGCTTTTATTTTTTTTTCTGGAATATGAAAATTTACTACTATTGTTTTCATCAGCAAAATTTATGATCTTGGTCTTTCCTTCTTGCCTTTGTGTAGGGCCAAAAGAGAGACATTGGCTACTTTTAGCAACCTTAAAGCAGACTCCAGGAATGTCACCAACAGCGTGACCTTTTCGACCAAATCCAGCAAGCAGAACTTCATCATTTTCCTCAATAAAGTTCAGGCAACCATCATTGGGTACAGAAGCTGTGATTTTCTTGTCATTCTTGATCAGCTGGACCCTGACACACTTCTTGATGGCAGAATTTGACTGTTTGGCTTCAACCCCAACTTTTTCTAGCACAATTCCCTTTGCATGGGAAGCACCACCCAAAGGGTTGGCCTTCAGGGATGTGCCCAAGGGGACTTTCTTGTACTGTTTATCATGCCAGTTCTGGTCCCATCGGTGACTACGGAGCCTCCTGGCAGTATGAAGACGGCGACACTTGCCCATCCTGTCGGTGCCATGGGGCCCAGCAAAAGCAATATTTTAGCTTTTATTTGTGTTACTTTGATAATGAAATATTTTAAAGTAAAAATAACTCAAAGTCTGAAAAACAAACAAACAAACAAACAACCCCCCAAATCCTAACCTAGGCAGTCACTGGTGTCTTCTTTACTGTGTTCAGTTGAGCAAGTCCTCAGCATGTCATAAAAATGTCTGTTGGTAGGGTGACCAATCATCTGGTTTGCCTGGGACAAACCAGATTTTATCACTGAAAGTTCTGAATCTTGGGAGACTCCTCAGTTGCAGGCAAATTGGGATTCTTGATCGCTCTCTCAGTATGCCCTAGATAGGCGTAGTCTTTAAAGGAAGTTCATTAAACATCCAAAACCAAAAACAAAACCAAAAAGGTTTTGTGCATCTGGGAGACATTACAGTTTATTGTTGACTAGTCTGGAATTGAAATTAAGATCTAAGTTAGACTTCTAACCCTACCAGTTACCAGCTTCCAGCCTCTAACTTCAATCTTCCAGATTGAGATAGTTGTGGATAATGCTGAGCCTCAGCTTTGTGGGAATAATGCTCATCTCATAGGATTGTTTAGAATTAAATGAGAAAATGCCTCCGAAGTACCTGGCACAGATTTCTAAATATTGTAAGTGACCAACAAATGATCCACATTTTTGTTCAGAGATTGACAAACTGCTGCTGGTGGGCCAAACCCTGTCAGTCTCCTATTATTGTAAATAAAGTTTTATTGGAACAATCACACCCATTTATTCACATATTGTCTATGGCTGCTTTCAAGCTACAAAGGCCTAGTCGAATGGGTGCAATAGACAACATATGGACTGCAAAGCCTAAAATATTTATTTTCTGACCCTTCACAGAAATGGTTTGCCCACCCCTGCCCTTGTTAATATTAGCAGATGTGGTTGAGGAAGCCCTGACTCAGATCCAGGAAGCTTGGGCTCCAGTCTGGTAGACATCCTGTCTGATAGAACTGTCTCTGTGACTTTGAGTAGATCAGTCAACTCTTTAGGATTTATGTCCTTGTCTATGACACAAACAGGCAATTTAGAAGGCCCATTCATATAGTCAACTTTCTGAGACATTTTGAACCTATGAGACATTTCAGGAAAGAGGTTCTATGGAAGGTGGGTAAAGTGTGTAATGAATTTTGTCTTTGATGTCTCATTCTCAAATTCCCTGGAGTGACAAGTCATCCTCCTCCTCAGCTAGGCCTTCTACAGTAAGTACCAGTGGCCTTCAGGAAGAGGGCAGGTTGAACAAGCTCATCAAACCCACCAGAAGTCCTTGGTCAACTGCCTTGGAGAAGTCAGGAGCTGTGTCCTGCCATGACAGGAAGATGAATCATGGCTTTCTTGTACCCAATCTCACTGCCTACCAGTGGTTGTGGTGAGTCACCCTAATTTGCCAGTGATAAGTTTTGAATGACTGTGGGCCATCTCAAACATACTGATTTGCAAGATGATGTCCTTTGGTTTCATATTTGGACAAAATGCATGTCAACAGGAGAGAGAGAGAAAGAGAGAGAGAGAGAGAGAGAGAGAGAGAGAGAGAGAGAGAGAGAGAATGAAAAAGAGAAAGCATGCAAACACACCAGGTCCCCAAGAGCTTTCTGTGATTAATAACTCATTACAAAAAACTCCCACCAACTCTTCTGATGACTCTTTAGGGGTGACTTCATTTTATAAAGAAATCTTTCTTCCTTTTTTCCCTTCTCCTGTTTTGGATACTCTTCCTTGTTATAGGATGTCCTCTCCTAAGGTCCCCTAAGCACCCAGTTAAGTCCTCCTCTTTGAGAGCTCTGACTAACCCAGCCCACTCCATCACTGCCCTTTCTGCCTTCCCGCCCTGTCTGGTCAGAACCTTCCTGGCACTTCACACACAGTCTGGATTACTTTCTGATAGTTCCATGGGCATTAATCAAGTCTCCCCAGCCCTGTCATCTCCACTAGGGCAGGGCAGAGGCTGGGTTGTCTCTCTCATCTGCATGCCCTGGGGGCTGGGGCTGGGGCTGGGTGCAGCAGGAAGTGTGGCCCAGGTAGAATGTTCTCTGGACCTGTTCCCGCACAGGGCTGGGGCTTCCTGTCCGCATCTGGGCTGTGGAGGTTCCATTTACACTTCTCCCACATCCAGGGCTCTACTTCAATCATTATCCTAGCAGGTTGGGTTGGTTCATCCCACCCTGCTTCTTCCTTAAGGCTATTGTGTGTCAGTTCTGGGCCTTTATCCTGATTAGGATAATAACATCCTAAATTTGGCCAGTGGGCAGCCTTTCTTTACCGACTGAAAAAATGAACTGGAAGTTTCTGTCAGTGAGTGTTTATATACCTTGTTCTTCTGCGGAACAATCAGCATTCCCTTGTTATGAAAGCCAGTTGTGTCCAACTGGACGGATATTACTGGAACTCTTTGGATTTTCTTTTTCCTGGTGTCAAGTTTCATTTTGATTGTATGGGAGGAAAATTAACCCTTTTTATTAAACCAATGTGGATATTAAGTATCATCACTGACATTCTAGCAATCTCACACTCAAGAAATAAGGTGAAATCTGCACTCCTCTGTGTGGTGTGTGGAACAGCCTCTGGCAAGGCCCCTGGGAGGGGATGAAGGGCCCACGGCATCCCTAGTTCCCACCAAGGCTGGGGACCAGTGAGGAGCACACTCCTCAGGAGTACTGACACACTCATTTTTTGTGTGTGTATTTGTTAAGTTCTTACAAATAAGAACCCATCATTTATTTTTTTGTCTGTTCAGTTTTCCACACATGGACTTCAGGTGTTTTTTTTTTTTTTAAATCCCTATAGAACATCTGCTGGGTTAACTTGGACCTATTTTGAATTCATGTGTAGTTAGACATCAAGAGAAAAATTTCACCTTATGTACAGCAAAATATTCCTTAGGTGAAATAGCCACAGGGAACAACTTCCTATCTTAATATGCTATGCTTTCCATAAGGAGCGAGCTTGGTGACCCCAGAAAGGCCCTGGGGACTGGCTAGTGCTGAATAATCAGCCTGAAGCAAAGAAGCCCACAAGCTCTGCCCCCCTAACTTTGCTAAGGAAAGCCCACGCTGCAAAGGGGAACAAAGACAAAAGGTGTGGACGTCTCTTGACCTTTAGCTTTGTGTCCAAGGATGTCTAGTCCCTCTGACAAACATGGACTATGAGGCTATGACCAACATGACTAAGAAGTCAACAGAGTAGCCAGTTTCATCCTTTTCATAGAAAGCTGGACATTTGTCAGCAGATAAGCCTCATTTGCAAACGGTCACGTGGGTCAGGCAAGGTTTGAGAAGGGTTTTTGATGTTCCCGTGATGTTTGTTGTCCCAGCAGGAGCCAGGCAAACCTGTCCATGTCGCAAGTCCCTCCACGGGAGGGAAGATGAGTTTTTATTTGTTTTGTTTTTGCTTAGTTGACTTCTTGTATGCATCGGATCTTCTTCCCCAGTTGTGGGACATAATTCACAACACACCTCCCATTTCTTGCATTTTAAAAACACAATTTTCCCTGAGCAATACAATTTTGGTGTGATCTTTATAACTTTTTTTTTTTTTTTTTTTTAACAGAATTGAAGACTATTTTTCTGATTTGAAACAGCTTTCCTACAAATTTGGATGGGATGCTGTTTTGCTTTGGTGGCTTTCCAAACATAGGCAGGCACCAACAGATTTCTGTCTGCAGGAAGCTGCTGCAGATGTGTGAAGAATCTGAAGAGAGTGTGAAGCCAGAAGGAGGGGCTGCCTCACCCAGCTGGCCCACTTAGTGCAGGCTGGGTGCCTGCTTTGGCAACAGCCTGACCAGCCCGAGGACCTGAGGCTGCTGCTTATTTGAGACCAGGTCAGACCTCAGCAGAACCTTCATTTCCTACACAGTTGCCTTTCATTCTTTAACCAAGGAGTTCTGTTCCTTATGAATGGAGTCATGTTGAAAGCCCATTTCTTCTAGAAAGTCCTTCATTTATTCTGTTCTTGAGCATGCAGATCCTTGGAAAATCTGACAAGAGTGCACAGAATGATCCAAAGCAGCAGGTACCAAATGGCTGACTATGACTCTTCAGGAGGTCCTGTGTTCTACCCTGGTTGTTGAACGGAGGGACCCCCCAATTCCATTGTAGTTCTAGGTCAAAGTCCTACTAGACTTGTCCAAATCTCCCTCCAGGAAGGAGAATTTGGACAACTTCCTACTATACATCTAGAAGAAAATGGTATTGGGTCCTCTCCAAATTCATACATTGAAGTCCTAACCTGTAGTAACTCACTGTGTATTTGGAGGTAGAGATTTTAAAGAGGTAATTAAAATGAGGTCATCAGCATGGGCCTTAATAAGTGTTCTTATTAGAAGAGGAGAATAGGATATGGATGTGTACAGGGAAGACTGTGTGAAGACCAGGGGGAAGGCACCATCTACCAGCCAGGAGAGGCCTCAGAAGAAACCAACCCTGCCCACACCTCAGTCTCTTACTTCCAACCTTCGGCCTGTGAGGACAGGAGTTGCTGTTGTCTAAACCTCCCAGTCCACAGTTATGGAAGCCCTCGCCGGCTGATGTGCTGGGTCTGTGGGCGCTGTGTGGACTTCTGGCGTCTATGAGTACTCAACAGACCTCGACTGTCCTGTGGGAGGCTTCCTTTGCAGTTCACTGTGAGCTCTCCAGGGATGCTGTCCTGACTCCCAAGTTTAACCACAGACTTTATACTTTGCTTTTTTATTCTTTGCATTCTTTTCTTGGGTCCTGGGGAACTGGGAGCAGGAGACTGAAACCTCAGTTCCAGAAACAGTTATCAAACTCTGTGACCTTGAGTAGGTCATGCAACCTCCTGGGGCCCTGGGCTCCTGGCCTGTCACATCAGCAGCTAAGCCGGTGGTCTCTGGAGTTCCTCTCATCTCGGATGTGGACTCTAGACACTTCTGCCATTAGCCTCACACTGTGAACTCAATCATCTTTTCTCAGGTTGCTGATTTCTTCCATTCATAATGTGGCCTGGAAATTCCTTCTTGCTAACATCTGCATGGGAGGTCATTAGGAAAAATGATCCTCTTGGAGTTCACATGTGTGTGTGAGAGGTCAGGGAAGCCTAGTTTCAATTCCAGGGAACTACAAGGCTGTCAGTTCCCCTTCCAGAACTTCCTCTGACTACATTCCATCAGACAAGCTGGGGATTTATTTTTTGCTTGAACAAAGGTGGTGATTGAATAGAATTAGTTGTCATTTGAAAACTGAATGATTATGGAGATGTAAAAAAACAGTGCAAAAGCGGACTAATGAATGGCAAGTCATGTGAACCTACCCCTGATCTTGGAATCTTGTCATTTTGCAGCTTGACCTGGCCTGTGGTTTGGTATTGAATCTTCGTCCAAATACTGGACTTCCTTCTTTTTCCTCTTCTCTACATTCTGACTGCTCACTCCAGAGTTGCAGGCAATCAGCCTACCTGTTATAACAGGTATTGGCTCATTCGTCATTCTGGTATATACCTCGGGCCCATCCTAGGCATTACTCATCTGAAATTAGAGGCCACTAACCATTTTCCTGATGAGTGCCCAGTGGCTTCATGTTTTGCTACAACCTCTCTTTAATTTTGTTCAGCTCAGTGCAACTCCAGAAGTTTAAACACTTCCTGTGTATTCAGAACCATGAGCGGGGCACCGTGTCACAAACCAAAGAACTCCATGACCTGGTCCTAGACTCCAGGGAGCTTGCTGTTTTCCTCGGAAGATGGGACACTCGTGTGAAACACGCTGAGAGCAGTTGAGTTGAAAAAACCATGGCCTCAGCAGGACAGAGCAGAGACTTAAGTGCTCTTGATACATTCCAAGACTGGCGAGGAAGTAGAGGTTAGGAACAGCTGAAAGTGTGAGGGAAGATCAAAAAGGAGAGGTGGGTCTTGACCTATCCTTGGCATTGGAAAACAGGGCAGGTGTTACTAGGTTTCTGCAGGCAACTGAAGCTGGGGAAGATCTGCAAGAATTTCATAGACTGTCATAGAAATAGGACATTGGGTAGAAGGAGAAAGCTCTTAGGAGAGGTAAGAATTGAGAGAGAGAGAGAGAGAGAGAGAGAGAGAGAGAGAGAGAGAGAGAGAGGCGTGATCAGAGGTGGAAATTGGACTTGAGCAAACAGACTGTTTAATTTGGACTATGTGAGATGGTTTCCAAACAAACCTCCCTCCTCTTTCTCCAACCCATGCCTTTTTCAGTTTCCAGACCCTGACGTCATGACATGGTGCAGCTGCAGTTATGTATCTTTTCCTTTCCGTTTGACCCCCCAGCTAAAGTACCACTTTCTTGGCACCCAAAATGGAATCACTGCCAATGGGGCAGAGGAGAGATTGATTTTGGAGGTCAGCCCTGCTGGAAAGCTGAGGGGTATTGCATGTCCTTCCCTGAGGTGGCCACTAGAAATGATGAGGGGTGTGTCTTCTGGAAGGGAATGGAATCAGGGATGTCTATGAAGCCCTTCTTTAGAAAACAGACACTGGTAGACCTCCATCCTTCCTGAATGAGACTGTTTCCCCCTTTGGATGGAGACCCTGGTCTCCCTCTAGGAGGCTAGAGATGGTGTTGTCTTGGGAATTAATGTGATGTTGGCCAGAGGAGGTTGAGGGTTCAAGGGAAGACAAGCATGCTGGATGAGGCCATAGCCTTTGTCAAGCTACTATAGGACCCAAATAGGAAAGAACAGATTTTCTTCTTGTAGTCCTTTGGGAGAAACACCTCCTTGGAGGGTATTAGGAACCTGTATTAGTCCATTTTCAGTTGCTATAACAAAAATATCCAAGTCTACGTATTTATAAAGAAAATAAGTTTATTGAGCCTACAGTTTTGAAAGTGCAAGATTGGGTGCCTTATCTGTTTGGAATCTGGTGAGGATCCTCTTAGCTGCATGACTTTGTGGCATCATGCTGAGAGCACCTGTGAGTCGAGAGATCACATGGTGAGACAGGAAGTCAGAGAAAGTGCAGAGGTCCCAGTTTTAGACCTCGCTCTTGGCCCTACCTCTTAAAGGTTTTACCACCTCTTAACATTGTCAAAGTGTGGACAAAACTTCTAACACATGAACATTTGGGGGGCACACTTAAACCATATTCAAACTCTAGCAGAGTCCATGGTACCTCCATTATTTAGTTTTACTCAGCCATGAAGAGGAATGAAATTATGCCATTTGCTGGTCTTTGGATGGAACTGGAAACACCATGCTAAGTGAAATAAGCCAGACTCAGAAAGTCAAGGGCCAGCTGTTTCCTCTCATGTGTGGAAACTGGCACAAAATATGGGGAAAAAAAGCTGGTGGGGGGTGATGCCGTGAAAATAGAAGAATGATTGGTGGAGTAAAGGAAGGGGGTGGGGGAGAAGGATGGGAAAAGGCAGGAGCTGTGGAATGGATTTGACCAAATTATGCTACGTACCTGTAGGAATATACCACAGTGAATTCCACCTTTATGTATGTCTATAAAGCACTGATTTAAAAGAAAAATAATAACTAAATAGAAGGAAGACCAGTAGAGTGGAGAAAGGGGAACAGGGGGAGGGAGGAGGGGAGGGAAAGAGGAAGGACTGGGGACTAAAATGGAGCAAATTATATCCCATGCCTGTGTGAGTATGTCGAAATGAACCCCACTATTATGTATAACTATAATGCATAAATAGAAACATTTTATTTTCCATTTCATTCTTCAGGTTTGGGAAATTTTCTGATATTATTTCACTGAATAGGTTGTTCATTCCTTTGGTTTGTATCTCTGCGCCTTCCTCAATCCCAAGAATTCTTAAATTTGGTCTTTTCATGATGTCCCATAGTTCTTGGAAATTCTGTTCATGATTTCTTACCGTCTTCTCTGTTTGGGCAACTTTATTTTCAAGATTAAATATTTTGTCTTCATTGTCTGAGGTTCTGTCTTCCAAGTGGTCTAGTCTGTGGTGATGCTTTCCATTGAGTTTTTTCTTTGGTTTATTGTCTCCTTCATTTCAAGGATTTCCGTTTGGTTTTTTTTGAGAATCTCTATCTCTTTGTTGAAATGATCTTTTGCTTCCTACAGGTTTGCAATAATGTCTGCAGTTTCTAATGGAGGACAAAGAGGATGCAGAGGGATGTAGAATGTGGCTATTAATGGGATAAGAAAAGAATATACAGAAGTTCTAGAAAATAGAAAGGATGAGAGTGTAATCAAAAGAAATCAGATGTTAGCACGCAAAAAAGGGAGAAAGAGACTCTGAGGGAACAGGTAAACAAAAGGAAAAGAGAGCAAGAAAAGTAAAGAAATAAAAACTTGAATTTTTTTAAAAAGGAGAAAAAAGAAAATCTACAGTATAACAGTCATATAGTAATGAAACCTCCCAGTGTTCAGTAGCCTGATGCATGAGAGGTACCTGACAGTGAGCTTCAAGCCTCCAGCAGGCGTCGCAGGATGGGATTTGCCCCATGTAAAGATCAGAGCTACAGCTTCCAGGATTATCCAAGATGGCCGCTCTGGCTTCAAAATGTGTTGGCAAATGGGGAGCTGCAGCTCAGGGTGTGGCCGTGGTCAGCTGGAGGTCCTGGAGACGGGATGCAGTTAGTCCGGCAGGGGTCCTGGAGGTCTGGTGTGTTTGGTGTGGTTGTGGGATCCTGGAGGCCAGGTGCAATCAGTCGGTCTGGGGTCCGGGTGATAGGGCGCAGTCAGTTGGTCTGGGGGTCTTGGCGGTAGGGAGTGGTCAGTCGATGTGAGGGCCCCAGAGGCAGGGAGTGATCGGTTGGGACTGAGGGATCCTGGAGACGGGGCTCAGTCAGTCTGGCCAGGGGTCCTACGGGGCCTGGCTGTTGTCTCAAAATGGCTGGCAGCCACGTGTAATCAAATCTGCAGGTACTGTAACAGTGAACTTCCAGGCAGCAGCAGGCAGCTGGCGCTCCACTGGCAGCCGGAGATCAGTTTGCTGACTTTTGTCAGACCATCATGAGGTGAACCTCGAGTGTTGGGTGATGGATAGGAGTAAGGCAGGCGATGGACAGGCGAGAGGCAGGCAAATGGCGGATGATAGGTGCCTGACAGTGAGCAATCTGCTCTCAAAAAAGGCGTCGATATGCTGGCAGACTGCAGGTCATCACAGCAGACAAATGGGGTAAACAGCAGGGAATCGATAAGCAGCAAAAACTGCCTCACCAAGAAACAGATATCCTCTGCCTGAAACCAGAGTTACGGAGCAACAAGGAACACAGCCTCCCTCTAGTCTGACATCTTGGATCCGAAATTAAATAGAAATATTTTAAAAAATAAAATATCGCCAGGAAGAATTCTGGATGTGCCTTGATCTTCCCTAGGTAGAGGGATGGACACATGCCCTAAAAAAATTTTCATTAAGAGGAGTGTCTCAGGGCACCCTGTGCCCAGAGCTCTAAGACATTCCTATAAATTAATTCACCTAGGCCCATTCCTTCCCAAGACAGGTGATAGGAAGTTCTAACTGGTCAGACACCAAGGGTCCCTATCTCTTCTGACATAAAGGGTACCACCAAGTGTGAGAAGAAGCTTGGAAAATCTTGCTTCCCTCCTCTTGGAGGCTAACAAGCACTTATATCCTTTTTTTTTTTTTTTTTTTTTTTTTTTTTAACAGCACTTATATCCTAAAGGGCCTTTTTGCAATAAAATTCAGATGTTTCCACACCAACTCAATACTCCCCTGTCTCTGCCACATGGGCAGGTCTCTGTGCTATTTGGAGGCATAAAACATTGTAGAGTCCTGGGGATCCCATGTTTATTAGTCAAACAGAAATATGTTACCTCTTTTTTTTTTTTTTTCCATGCAGAAAAGTATCTGTGGAAACGTACACCAACCAATGCCAAAAGCCTGGGAGTCAGGAACAGCACTACCTGCCAAGTCTTTAAAGTTTGATTTGCTGCCATCCAAAGTGAAAATCAGGGAGCTGGCTCTCCTGAACTTTGGATCTGTGACAGAGGAAGCTAAGTGGACCCTGAATTAGAGGTTAGAGGAGCCCAAGTTCTCTGGAAGTCACATGACACTGGGCAAATCACAGACTATCTTGGTCTTCTCTTCTGTGAACTGGGACAATTGGAAAGTTGTGGAGATAAAATGAGGTCATGGGAACTCTTCAGTGCCTCAGCTGTGAAGCAAGCAGGAGATCGGCAGAGCAGGAGGCAGCTAGAGGTGTGGGCCAGCGATAGAGGCACTGAGAGGTGGATGGCATTTGGGATGTCCGAGTCTTGGAGGTCACAGTGACCTCCAGTTTGTACTAGCCTGTTCCGGCATCCATGGGGTCATACCTGGTGGCCGAGGTGAGCCTTATAGGGTTTAAAGAAGACCTTACTTAGCTCTAGAGAGGGCTGTGGGAGGCGAGGCAGGCTGTAGTCAGCAGGCGAAGGTGGAATGTTCCAGGCTTGAGAGGGGGCGAATGGCGGCTAGGTAGAGAGTCAGGGCTAAGCAAGGGGGTGGGGCTCCATCTCAGCCACTTCAAGGGCATACTCAGGAGAGTCAGTGTGGTCGAGGGCTCCTGCTCAGTTAGAGGCGAGGTTGCAGATGGCAGTTTGGGGCTATGTTGTTTAAGGTAGTGAGAACAATTTAGGAACCCACATGTGCAGTGGGGGAAGGAGGATGAGAAAGGGGGTTGGGTCCCTAACATAACTCCAGGTCTGGTTAAGTTCAGCTCATGACCTGGGACTGAGCTTGCCGGACCTCAGCAACTATGGTTAACATGGACCAATGCATATTGGAGTACAAAAATAATATGATAACAATATTATTGAACTCATTCAATAATAACATGATGTGGAGTACAAAAATAACGTGATAACAATATTATTGAATTCATTCAATGTTCTGAGCACCAAACTAAGTGCCTCATTGGTATCTTCTAATTTAATTTTATTTCATTATAATTTTCACAATCTATGAGACTTTTACCCATTTTGCAGATAGGGAGATTGAGGCACGGAGAGGTATAGTGGTGGTGCTGGTTTTTGAACCAACTTCCTCTGACTGCAGAGATTGTGCTATTATTGTGATTTCACTGACTGACTGTAACAGATAACAACAGCCATTGCAGTGATAATGGAGGTGGAGGCTGTAGTGGTCCTGGCTCTGCATGTTCTGTGTAGGCACATGACTCCATCTACTCCTCACACGACCTGTGACGTGGATATGGTCTCAGCTCCACAGATGAGAAGAGACCCAGGGGGTTCACTTGCCCAAAGTCTCAGAGTTGGTAAGAAATACAGCCAAAACAAAACCCCACATCTGGCCTGGTGAGGTGGTCGCCTGGTGAGGTAGTCCCAGTGGCCCAGGAGGCTGAGGTAGGAGGATCGTGAGTTCAAAGCCAGCCTCAGCAACTTAGCAAGACACTGTCTTTAAACAAAAAATAAAAAGAGCTGGGGGTGTGACTTAGTAGTTAAGTGCCACTGGGTTTAATCTCTGGTACAAAAAGAAACAGCCAGGTCTGTCCCATATCAGAGGTCAGAGACTTAACGCCTGGAGACTAGGCTGTGATCTCCATCTTCTTTGAGAAATATATCCTTGACAAGCTTGTTCATGACAAATTGATGACACTTGAAGGGAATCACAGGCCTGCGTATCTGGTACTCAGGTCTTTTCCTTTCCTCGAGTGCCACCGCCTTCAGAACGCTCCTTGTTCGCAGCCCAAGTTGGGCATTAAAACTTCTTGAAAACACACATGCTTTATCTCTGGAAGGCTTAAAATTGAAATTAAAGCAGAGAAGACTTCTGATACAAACAAGGAAAAGCTTGTCTGCAAGGAACATAAGTTTCGTTGGACTCAGAACTTTGTAGGGATGTGGAGTGACTTTCCCTTGAGGTCTGTGAAGAAAACAGACTGTAGCTAACTGTGCTTGCTGAGTCCAGGGTGAGTGACCAAAATCTACCAGGGACATCAACCAAGACCAAGACGCACTCTTTATTCTTAAATATAAATTCCTGGTTGCTATGGTCTAAATTTTTGTCCCCCACCAAATTCATACATTGAAACCTAATCTCCAATGCCTTGGTATTAAGTGGACCTTTGAGGTGTGATTAGTTGTCCAGGGCGGTGGTGCACGCCTGTAATCCTAGCAGCTCAGGAGGCTGAGGCAGGACGATCTCAAGTTCCAAACCAGGCTCAGCAATTTAGCAAGGCCCTAAGATACTTAGTGAGACCCTGTCCTAAAATAAAAAATAAGGGTTGGGGCTGTAGCTCAGTGGCGGAGCACTTACCTAGCACATGTGAGGCACTGGGTTCGATCCTTAGCATCACGTAAAAATAAATAAATAAATAAAACGAAGGCATGATGTCCATCCACAACTACAAAAAAGAATTAAAAAAAAAAAAAAAAGACCTGAGGATGTGGCTCAGTGGTTATGCCCTAGTACCCAACCCCGTGCCACGCCCTGTAAAAACATGAAAGAAAAAGATGTGATTAGTGTCCTCATGAAAGAATCTTGAGGGAGCTGATTGCGCCTCTGCTGTGTGAACACATAGCAGTCACCATCTGCAAAACTGTGTGTTCAGCAGACACTGAATCTTCTGGCACCTTAATCTTGGACTTTCCAGCCTCCAGAACAGTAAGCAATTTTTTGTTGTTTAAAAGAATTTTTTGTTGTTTAAAAATTACCCAGTCTAAGGGATTTTGTTATAGCAGCATGAATAGACTAAGACATTTGCTAGCTTACTGAGAACTAACGAACATCTTACAGATATTTACTTATTTATTTATTCACTTGGACCCCAAAATCTAAAGTCAACCCTCTATATTTGTGGGTTCAGCTTCCTCAAATTTGCCCAACTGCAGGTCAAAAATATCTAAAAATGCATCTGTAATGCACATATATACCCTTTCTTCTCGTTGCTACTTTCCTCAATAATACAGTGTCGACTACTGACATAACCTTTACATTGTATTCGCTATCACAAGTCATCTAGAGATGAGGTAAAACGCGTGGCACAATGTGTGCCAGTGACATGTGGTTACTGTGCCGCTTTATTTCGGAGACTTGAGCGTCTCTGGATACTGCAATGCCTGGGCAGTCCTGGAACCCATCCTTTTGAGCGAGGACTGTATTTTACATGTCCAGGTGGGTAATATTGTCTTTTACATTGTTGCTTTAGTGGCAAATTTATTACTCTACACCTGTTTCAAAGTTTGTTCACCCCTGTCTTCATGTCATAGTCACAAGGTTGGACAAGTTCACCTTCCAAATTTCTATGCAGTTCTTAGTACCTTTGCATGTGACCTGCGAGAAGCATCTCCAGATGTGTGGGTCACGTGCACAGGAAAGACATCTCTCTTTAAAAAGAAAGTGGATAACAAAATAAATAAAGCAGCACTGGGTTATAACTCAAAGTACAGGATAAATACTTGAGACCATACTGATGTAAAGAAATGATGGAATAAATAAATTGGAGCAGAGGAAAAGATGCCATGCAGGATTCCTATATAATTTGTGTCGATACCTTCCTTACCCTCAAGGGGGCGGAATGCGAGTCTGTATTGGTTTCCTGTGGTGGTTGTAACAACTTACCACAAACTTGGAGACTGGAAACAATAATGATCTATGTTTTTTACAGTTGCAGAGGCCTGAAGTCTGAAGTCAGTATCACTGAATCAAAGTCAAGGTGTTGGCAGGTCTGAGCTTCCTCTGGAGTCTCTAGGGAAGAATCCGCTTCTTGCCTCTTCAGCTTCTGGAAGTGATGATGGCCACGTCATTCCAGTCTGTCTTTATCTCCTTTTCTGTGTCAACTCCCTCCGCCCCTCTCTTATAAGAATCCTAGTGGCTGCAATTAGGGCCTGTTCAGATAATCCAGGATTATCTCCACCAAGATCCTTAATTTAATCACAATTGCAAAAATCACTTTTGACATATGTACACATGGAAATGGCTAATATTCAAGGTTCCAGGGTTTAGGACGTGAGCAGTGTCAGGGGACACTGTTCAGTCCGCCACATTCTCTACTTCTTAAGTATGGGCTGACACACTGACTTTCACCCAAGAAGTACAGTATATAAAAGGGGGAAACATGAGTAACATTACAGTGGAGAAACCTGACAAATACTACCTCAGCCAGATAATCAAGTTCAACATCAATAGTGATAAGTCATGTTGATAGTATGTTCCCTTGATAGGATGTGACGAGAATGGTATGTTACCTCTGTGATCATCCTCCCCAAACCACACAACCATAGCCTAACTATGAGGAAAACATGACAAATCCCAACTGAGGCACCTACAAAATACCTGACCAGTACGTCCCCAAATGGTCAAGATCATCAAAAACAAAGGAAGTCTGAGAAGCTGTCACAGCCAAGAGCAACTCAATGGGACACAGATAATAAATGCAATGTGGAGTTCTGGACAGAATTCTGGAACAGAAAGAGGACATTTGGTAAAAACAAAATATTAAATGAAGCATGGACCTTAGTTAATAATATATCAACATTGCTGACTTAATTGTAATACATGAACCAGAAGATGTTAATAATAGGGGAAATTGGGTGGAAGGTGCATTGGAACTCTGTACTGTCTTTGTCATTTTTCTGTAAGCCTAAAATAGTTCCAGAAAATAAAGTTTATTTAGGAAAAAGAGAATGTGGAAGTCCAACATCTGAAGAGATGAACAGCCATTTCACAGAAGAGGAAATACTCATGAGGAAGTACACAAAGAGATGTCTCCTCACCAGGAATGGGGGGATGCTTATCCACTCCACTCTGGCATTATCCATCCTCTAGATATGTGAAAATTAGGAAGAGAGCTAATATCCAGTATTAAAAAGCAATTATTTGGGATTCTCTAAAGCCAAATATTACATGTCTCATGAACTTCCCTCCCAGACATATCCAACAGAAACTCTTGAACATCGGTAACAGGAGATAGGTACAAGAATCTTCACAGCAACACCATATGCAGTAGCAGAAAACTGAAAACCACCTAAATAATTATCAAGGAGAAAATAGACATATAAATTGTAGAGTGTCCACCTAAAGGAATATTACACAGCAATGAAAATGGGACTATGACTACATGTCTCACTATGGATAAATGTTAGCAAAATAATAAGTGGAAAAGCAAGTCCTAGAAGACAATAACATAGTAAAGGTACTAAAGGTGAAAAGCATGCAAAACTTAGATAAAACATTGATCGTGTACATTGTGATCTCTATATCTGTGTGTCCATATATCCACCTATCTATCTTTGTATATATAGAGAGACGTGTGTGTACTACATCATATATATCACATACACACATGCTTTCTTAGAATACATATATATTCTAAGAATATATACATATATATTCTAAGAAAGCATTATAGCCATTGCAGAATTATAGGATGCTATCTCAAGAGCACAGGTAGAGAAAGAGAGAGAGAAAGAGAGAGGGAGACAGAGGGAGGGTAGCGGGGGAGGGGGAGAGGGGGAGAGGGGGAGAGAGGGAGAGAGGGAGAGAGGGGGAGAGGGGGAGAGAGAGAGGGAGAGAGAGAGAGAGAGAGAGAGAGAGAGAGAGAGAGAGAGAGAGAGGGAGAGAGGGGGAGAGATACAAAGCGCAAAGAGGCACTGTAGGTGGTTAGACAAAGATTTAAAATTTTTTGAACTTGAAAACTTTTTTTTTTCACATTTTTATTGGCACATTATAGTCATACATAATGGTGGAATCCTTTGTTGTATATTCATACATGCATATGGTACAACAGTAGAGTTTGGGTTTAATGATTTGTCAAGAGTTGTCAAGGCAGAGAGTTCAGTAGGACAACAGTTTCAGAGTCCGGCTTGGGGTGTGGGCTTGGAGCTGTGCGTCATCATCACAGGCAGGAGAAACCACACTCTGCTGAAGTCCAGAGGGTCGGGAAATTGCAAGTTCATCACTGTGGAAATTTTCCTCAGCAAGGAGAAAAAAAAGATGTACATATGTACGCCAACGCAGGGTGTTTGGGCTGTGTTAATGGCAGAGCTTGCTCATGATGTCATGCAGTTGCTGCGATTCTTTTAGTTTCTTGAACATTCTCTTCTCCAGTGGAACTTCAGCCTCTCTGTCTTAGGCTCATCATGGTGTTGATGTCTTTTAGCTTATTTCCTTTCAACCAACTCTCTCAATCTGTGATTATCTCATTCATCACTTTGCTTACCTCTTCCTTTCTCCTAAAAATATACGCTCCAAGTGGACAAGGATCCTTCGCGCTCTCTTCTGTATTTCCGATGTCCAGAACTACCGTGGAATATGTGAAGGTCTCAATGAACATTCATGAAGATTCATTGGAATGAGGGACTAAATGAAGGTGCATTGAGGTCTCAACTATAGATAATGAAAGTATCAGCCCGAATTTATCAAGCAGATTTAAATGCAAGGCTCGGTGCTAAAGGCTTTATTTTACTATCTCATTTAAAATCCTCAGTACAATCTCAGGGGGTGGGTACTCTATGCATGGGACAGATGAAAAGACTGAGGATTACGAAGGCTACATGACTTGACCAGGCTTTTCAGCTGGTACATGATGGAGTCAGGATTTAAATCTAGACCCTTCTGATGCCGGAGCCCGTGAGTATAACCAGAGAGCAGCGCTGTCTCTCAAGGGCACCGCTGAGCTTCAGCAATGAGATCGTGGCCTCCGGGGAGGTTCCCAGGACTGTTCTCAGAAAATCCACTTCAAAGAACAGCTAGGGGAAGCCTGGAGCAGTGTTGTACTCCTAATCCCAGCTACTTGGGAGGCTAAGGCAGGAGGATTTCAAGTTCAATACCAGCCTGGTCAACATAGTAAGACCCCATCTGAAAACAAACAAACAAAAAAAACCAAAAACAAATAAAAAACAACAAAACAAAAAACAGGGAGACTTTTGGAGGGCTGAACCCCAACCATAACCGGTATTAAAGAACACAAAGAAAAAACAAACCCCTGAACCCCAAATAGCATTATTTCCCTTCCTGATATTCTCTCCTGCTGGCCCTGCCTGGGGATGGGAACAGACAGCTGGGAACCTTGGGAACTGGGGAAGGAGTTGGGAGTGTGGCAGGGACGCTGTCATTACTCATTAAATTGATCTCTAAGTCCAACTGGATGCATTTCTGGAATATTTCTTGAATCCAGCTCCTCCGCTCTGTACCCACCCGCAGGCCGCAGTTGAGGAGCTGAGCAGTGGGCGAGCTCGCTCTTCCTGCTCTCATCTGGAATCCCGCCCAGCCAGCCAGGGCTTCCTTCAGAGGCTCCTCTCCGCCTGGAAAGCTCTGTTGTTCCGGCTGGCCTGCCATTCCCAAGCTTCCTCCAGCCTCCTTCTCCAGCCTCCTTCTCCAGCCTCAACTCCTACCTACCCCGGAGAGCCCTCTGCTCCGGTCATATCCACATCATGCTCTTTACAGCCAACACGTTTTTAATAAATTCTCTGTCTTTGGCATGAAATGCCTTCCTTCCCTTTCAAGGAATTCTTCAAACACGTCAAATGGGGGGAAGGCGCAGGTCTGGGCCCAGGTCCGAACCCTGGTGGGCTCTCGCGCGCGGCTCTCTCTCAAGGGAAGCGCTGCTGCCTCGCAGGCTCATTTGCCTCTCTTCCCCTCACGGTTGACCTCTTAGGGGCTCTTAATCATAGTTGTATTTTAAATATCTATCTTGCTTGATGAGAAGTTGGTCTTTAGCCAATATCTGTTGAGTGAGTGAATGAAGGAAAGGAGTCTGTGGTTCCAGTTATATGCCAAGGAGAAGGGAGGTCTCAGGTCATTGAGAAAGATGTGCATCTAAACTGTCCCCGGTGGACAGTGACCCGCTCTCGTATCCTTCTTAGGTGAAGGAAAATAAACCAGGAAGGGGCAGTTAGGGTGAGACACTGTGTTTTCTCTGCTGAAAGCTGCGTAGATATGAGGAGAGTCCCTTGTGGCAAGGACTCCCCAGCCTGGGAAACCTCAGGAACTCGCCTGTACACAGGTGAGGTCATCTGGCTGTGCACCTGTAAAAATCAAAGGTGGGGTTAACCACAGCTTGCTCCTCCACCTCTTTGCCCAGCTCCGCCCCAGCGTGGTGCTGATGGGCTGTTCCCCAAACACTCGCCTGAGGGTGATAGATGGTGTCTGCTAAGGAAAAGCTCCAGAAACTAGACCTGACGTTGGCAATAAATGTCGAGCAGCAGTTCTCAAAACTTGACTTGCCACCACTTGGGGAGCTTCTGAAAGACAAGGATGGCTGGGCCTTCCTCAGAGATTTCTTCTTCTTTTTTGTAAAAAAAAAAAAAATTGGTACTTTATAATTATGCATATCAGTGGGATTCATTATGCCATATTCATATCTGCACATTATATACTTTTTATCAATTTCATTCTCCCGCATGAATTTTGATTGAACTAGTCTGGATGGGGACCGATGATGGTATTTTGTTGTTGTTGTTTGTTTGGTGCTGGGGATTAAAGCCAGGAGCACTTTACCACTAAGCTAAGTCCCCAACCCTCTATTTGTTGAGATAGGGTCTTACTAAGGTGTTTAGGGTCTCACTGAGTTGCTGAGGCTGACCTCAAACTTGCGATCCTCCTGCCTCAGACTCCTGAGTCGCTAGGATGGTGTGTGCCACCAAGCAGGTGGTTTTAAAAAAGTTCCCCAGGTGATTGTTACGTGTGTGTATGTGTAGCTGGGAATATAATCCAGGGCCTCAGCAAACCCTCTACCACTGGGCTACATCTTCAGCTTTTCCAGGTGATTCTGATGTGTAGTCAGGTCTAAAAACCCCTGTTCCTGTTAGATGTGTTCCTAGCTTGTTCAGAGGGGAAGGATGGTTTGCAGAAGGGCTGAAGTTTGGCTCCTCTAGAAGCTCTAGGCCCCACCAATGCCTGGAGGCCTGTTATAGTTTGGACCTTGAAGTTCTTCCAAAGGCCCGTATGTTGAAGGTTTAGTCCCCAGTCCATGGTTTGATTGGGAGGTGATGTAACCATTAAGAGGTGAGGCCAAGTGGAAGGAAATTAGGTCACTGGGGGGTGCCTTTGAAAGGGACGTTGTGACCTTGGCCTCTCTTCCTCTCTCTTTGATCCCAGCTGTCATGAGGTGAGCAGCTTCCTCCACCACGCCACCCTGCCATGATGTACTGCCTCACCAGAGGCCCGAAAGCAAGGGGACCAACCAGTCATGTACTGAAAATTTCAAAACTGAACCAAAATAAACATTTACCTTTTTAAAAGTTGATCATCTCAGACATTTTGTTACAGTAACGGAAAGATGACCAACACAGGCTTCCGGTCGAGGCTTTTACTCCAAGGCCTTTCTGTGAAGGCCAGATAGTGTATATATTAGTTTTAGTGGGTCATTTGCCTTCTGTCACACTTATTTAGCTCTGCTACTGGAGCTTGAAAATAGCCATAGATAATACTTGATCGAGCATGACTGTGTCCCAAAAATGTCAGTCATGGATACAGAAATTTGAATTCCATATGTCATGGAGTTTTTTGATTTTTTTCCCCCCAAGTCATTAAAAAATGTAAAAATTACTCCTAGAGCTTGTGCATTGTACAAAAAAAAATAAGATAAAGTGTTGGGCTGGATTTGGCTGCCAGCAAACCAGCTCTCACTCATAAGGAGTGCCAATCAAGATAGGAATGCTGTCATGTGCTGCACACCTGCAATCCCAGCATCTCAGGAGGCTGAGGCAAGGAGGATTGTAAGTTTGAGGCCAGCCTTAGCAACTGAGTGAGACCCTGTTTCAAAATAAAATGAAAAAGGGCTGGGGATGTAGTTCAGTGATAAAGCTGTGTGTTGGACAATCAGTATCATGCCAAAAAAAAAAAAAAAAAAAAAAAAAAAAAGAGGGGGGAAATGCCGTTATATGTTATCTTCATCCTGAACAGAAAGTGCTCAAGTACACATGGGCGAGTGATTGTTAGGTAAGCGTTGGGTTTTCAGCTCATTGAGGTGCGTAGTTTCTCAAAGACCTAAGGATACTGTAGCAAAAACTGTGATCAGATATTATACCTAGAGCCTCCTTAGGATGAGAATGTGAGAAAAACAGTGACTGAAAAGCAGTAAGAGAAATTTTACTAGAAGAGATCATTCTCTTTCCTAACTAGGTTTAGAAAATAGCAGTGATGTTCCCTCAAGAATAAAAGAATCTGTGGTATATATACACAATGGAATATTACTCAGCCATAAAGAATAATAACATTAATGCATTTGCAGATAAATGGATGGAATTGGAGAACATCATGCTAAGTGAAATAAGCCAATCCCAAAAAACCAAAGGCCAAATGTTTTCCCTGATAAGTGGATGATGATATATAATGGAGGTGACAGGGTGGGGATGAGAGAAGAATAGAGGAACTTTAGATTATGTAGAGGGACATGAGAGGGAGCAGGGTATAAAAAATGATGGAATGAGACAGACATCATTACCCTGTATACATGTATGATCACACAAATGGTATGAATCTACATTGTGTTCTATGGTTGTACCATAGAAGCAAAAAGATGTACCCCATTTGTGTACAATGAATCAAAATGCAGTCAGTAAAAATAAAAAAAAGATCAATTTAAAAAATAATAGTGAGGGGTCACTGGAAGGTGACTACTGAAAACTCCCCAAGCAAAAGAATGTTGTTTGAAGAGACACATTAAACACCCCATAAAGGCTGTGAACCAGAAAGGAAGCTAATGAAGGTCAAGTGAGTGTTTAGGTGGAGGTGTCCCAATTATTGTCATCCAAGCTTATTAAAATCTTTGAGCTGGAATGGCTTACCATGGATAGTTATATGTATATATTATTCATTACTTTGCATAAATGCAGAGATAGCTACTGATTTGCATAATTCCATGTAATTTTCTTACTCCTTTTTTTGATGCTGGGGATAGAACCCAGGACTTCAAGCATGTCAAGCAGGCGCTCTAACCCTGAGCTGCCTGTAGTTTCCTCCTGACACAGGGGAATCTTGGAAGAACAGGGTGCTAGCAAGACGCCGCTTCATCTGCAAAGAGAAGGTGGAGATGTGCCTGCTGACTCATCCTGGACAGCCTATTAGAAAGTTTCAGGTCTAGTCCCGTTTGAAGAAACTCGCTATCCACATGAAAAATCCGAGGTTTCTGAGAGTCTCTTCCCACATCTTCAACTTTTAAGACCTCTGCTGTGACATTAAGCAACTGTTTAGAGTTGAATAAGGCTTCCCCTTACATATTCTAATTTGGCTTCTTTCATTTGAGTCTTTCTAATTGCCTTTCTATTTAAATCGTCCACATTCACTTTTTCAATGCAAAGAAGTTTGATGGCCAAGAAACTTCTTAAATTCCATTCTCAAGGAATACTCCAGAAAGGGCAGCAGGGAATGTCAGGAAACCCCAGTGGGTGGGTTTTCACTGAGCCTGGATGGAGTGGGAAAAGTAAACTGCTATAGCAAGTGGCCTTGGGTTCTGGGCCAGGTGCCAGGACGACATGTCCTGTCCACTGGTGTTGGCCAGTGCGGGCTCTGGGCCATCTAGGATGATTCTAAACAGGTTGTCCTGAAGGCTGTGAAAAAGAAAGTCACCGTGCCAGTGGGGAGAGCCGCGAGAGGACATAGGGACCAGCGACAGCAGAGGAACTCAGTGGGTTTCTCCATGGTCAAGGGTAGGGAGACTCTTTTCTTGTTCTTTCTGATTTTTAAACATTTCCTAAGCTCCCAGGAAAAAATAACACCCAGTTAAATCTGTAAGTTGGTTTTTATGGGATCCAAACAAAATTTATAAAGTAATGGAGTCTTACCATGTCCCTGTCACTTTTCTGCGACATCACGTATGTCAACTCTCCACCACGTATGAGCTATGTGAACTTGGGCAAGTGCCTCCATCTTTTTTCTCAGGTTCTACATCTGAAATTGAAGGTAATGATAGTAACTCCCTTATAGAGTGAAAGTGAGGATTAAAAAATAGTGACTATCAGAATTCTACTAGCAAGAAAGCCATTGCTAGATGTGGCCCCTTGACCTTGGACCTAAAATCATGAGCCAAAATAAACCTCTTTTTAGTAAAGCTTAAAAAAAATTCTACCATTTATGAAATTCTTACCACATGTCCATTGTTATTTGAAGTTCTTTACATGAATAATTTCATTAAAAAATCTGTGTTCATGTGAGTAAACAAATATTTATTTGATAAAAGTAGAACTGTACCCTACTTTGTAATCTGCTTGCTTATTTAATAAACAACTGGAACATTTTGTCTATGGTATTAAATATTATCTCTGGCAATCTTTAATGACTTCATTAAAGATGCCATAATTTATTACGTGCTATAATTTATTCAACCGAGTCCCTCTTGATGGACATATAAGTAGTTCCCAGTTTTCTTCTGTTGTAAACATTTGGATGAATCATCTTGTAGGTAAAAATTTTACCACATTCATCATGATTTCCTTGAGATTCTAGTTGAAATTGCACTTTTTAGCAGAGAGTTATGTTTTTCAGAAAATTGCATCCATTCACACTTCTAGTAATTTAAAGTAGTGCCTCCTGGTCCTACTAATAAACATTTCTTCAGTTATTGGCGAGAGGGTGTCTTCTCCTGGGTTGTTCTCACCTGGCGTTTCTCTCTTCTTGGGCATCCTGTACGATTCTCTCAGGATAAATTCCTGGAAGTGAAATCGCGGAGTCAAAGGAAATACCTATTTTGTGGTTTTTATTATGGCGCCAAATTTCCCTTTAGGAAAGTTGCACCAAATCACACTTTAATTGTATTCACAATAACCAGGAACAGATGCCAGACATAACAGAGAGGCAGAGTCTTGGGGATTCCCTGCTGGGGAGACAAAAACCCTTTAGTTACTGGATCCTGGGAGCGGTCCAAAGAGCTGCAGGGGTCCAGCAGAGGACCAGGGCAACCTGGGGGAGGCCTGAGGGGGCTTAGGGCAGTAGCTCTTTTCTCGTCAGTATGGGGGTATTAAGTACTTTCACAGAGAGCGTGGGTTTACCAACAACATTAATGCATGTCAATCCTGGTCGTGGCTCTAAAATGCTTCTTTCATCACTTATGAGGTTGAATTTTTATCATTGACTATTTGCACATTTTTCCTCTGTGAGTTGCAAGTTCATTTGGTTTGTTCCTTTCTATTTTTCTCTTATCAACTGTAACAGAATTCTATATATTGGTTGCCATATAGACTAAAAATATTTTTTTCACCTTGTTATGTAACTTTCAACTCTTCCGAATAATTTGAGGGAATTGACATTTTTTCCAAAATGCATCTTTTCCCTCTCAGCAGCACCTCTAGTATGCTGTATTTCCTTGACTCTACATCATCAATTTCATGACAGATTTGTGAAAACCAAACCAAAATATTACATTCAAAATTCAATAATTCTTTTAAGCCACTTTTAGCCATTGATAATAATTGTGACACACTGGCTTCTGAACTCCCCAAGCTGAAGCAATCAGGAAATCTACTATCTAATGTACTTTAGAGTTTTGAGATAAAACAGATTTCAAGGCTGGTTAATTCAGTCTCTAAATCAAGTCATCAAAGTCTCAGATTGTGTTCATCTCTCTTCTCTTCAGTATAGGCTCTGGCAGGTAGACGGAGCAGTTCTGACTTTGCATGCAGATATGGCAATGTCTAGAGATCAAGAAGGGCCATTTCTCCACCTTTTCTTAGAAGGGAAGACCCCTCCTAGAAGCTCAATGGAAGAACGGAGTCACTACCAATCTCTTACATGGGATGGGGGCCACCATATTGTTTAAGGCTGAAAAGATTGTACCTCTGGGTGGTGTTGGTTGTCCTTCATAAATGCAAATCTTGGACTTTGAAGACTAAGAAGATAAATGTGAGGCACAACAAAGAATACAGACCTATTAGTGAATCGATTAACTGAAACTCTCAGTTTTGTTGAATTAGTATTATTGGGGATCAAAAATGTCCTTTGAAGGTCAGCTTGGAGTCAACTTTTGACACATGGATGTTCAGTTTCTCATGAGTAATTCTTCACAATGGGCATGAGTTGGTCACTCCAATCTCTCCTAGCTTTGCAGATTCTAGAATCTATTCTTGAGGATTATTTAACTGAACTGCTTTGTATGTGACTGGAACCCTTCTGTATAACAAAGTTTTCTGTTTTAGTGCTTCATCATAATGTAATCTTTTCCAAAGACATTTTAATTGGTAATTAGGGATACAGACTTAAGTTAAAAAAGTGAATATAAATATTCAACTGAAACAAGAGTCAGATGAGCAAATATATCTTGCATATACAATTTCTCACACACATGACTAGTAACAATAGCATTTTAATTCATTTCTTTGCCTGGTGGCTGGTTAAGTTTCTTTGGAGATGTGAGATATATCTCAATTTCCAAAGCATTAAAATGTAAAAAATCCTTCATTTTAGAATAGAGACAGTAGAATGGTGTTTTTTTTTTTTTTTGGTTGTTGTTGTTGTTGTCATTGGTACTGGGGATTGAACTTGGGGCACTTGACCCCTGAGCCACATCCCCAGCCCTATTTTGTATTTTATTAAGAGACAGGGTCTCACCGAGTTGCTTAGTGCCTTTGCTTTTGTGCTTTTGCTGAGGCTGGCTTTGAACTCGCAATCCTCCCGTCTCAGCCTCCTGAGCTGCTGGGATTACAGGCATGAGCCACCGAGCCCAGCAGAATGGTAGTTTTTATATTATGTTGGGTCATGAAATCAAGCTTATAACCCATCTGCATAGTAATTTACAGAAAGTACCAGAATGCAATTTAATAGGGTAAAATGTTAAGCCATGGACTTCATTAAAAGCAAGCAAACAAACAAAAAGTAAGATGGGGGGATAAGTCTAAATAGAAGCACATTTAAAAGTATCTGAGGGATTTGATGACATTGAGTTCAATGCAAGCTCTGGTTGATAGTAGCTGGGTGTTTTCAGACGATAACTTTTTCCCCCTGGGTATTCCCCTTTCCTTGCTCTACATCTAGGCAAGTATTTCAGAAAGCCTAGTCCTTTAGGAAAACTCAGTGAGGAGGAGCTGGAAGGGAGAAGCAGAATTCAGGCAGAGTCAGGAGACATTGGGATTCTTGCGCACACTCGAGAGGTTTCCAAACTGATAGGGAAGAAGAAAGGAGAGAGCAGTTGGAGTTGGCCCCGCCTCATAGAGGGGCAGATGGTCAGATCCCAGAGAATGACTGTGTGGGGACCAAGCATATGAGGCTTTTGGTGTCTGCAAAAAAATTCTTTGCTCTGGGTATGATGCAGTCCCAGCAAGGAGTCCCTAGGTCCAAAGAACCATGGAAACCTTTCAGAGAAAGCCTATGGGGACACATGGCTGATGCCTGATGGGTCCTTTTAACAAGCCCCCCCACCCCCCAAACTCCTGGCACTAACTGCATAAAATCCTGACACTCCTATATAACCCTGGGGTGAGGAAGGATAATCAAGCTAAATTTTTTTGCCATTCCATTGGGAGGTACCTAGATCCAGTTGCAAGTTCATTTCGTTTGTTCCAGAAACTAAGTTCAAAAAATAAAGAGAGGGTTGGATATTTCTTGCCTACTTGAGCAACCTACTACTGAGGCACCTGCGGCTTATAGTCTAAGGCTGAACATAGCAGAGCAGATGTGACGTAACCCACTCTCCTCTGCACTGGGATGCTGTATTTTGTACCTGGGGCCTGGATGTTAAGTGTGCAAACCAAAAGGACTGCTTTCATCCCCTGGGGATGTTCCAGGTTCCCTACCTCAGACATCTCCCCTAGTATGGGGACCGTGCACAAGGACATTTCCTGGACCTTCCTACCAGGGCCTGGGCCTGTCTTTGCATGAGGTTTGGTCTTCTCCTGTTGGTTCTGTGTGATAAGATGCTCTAGCAGCTTTTGCCAACTGGGGAACTTGGGAAGACTGTGCGTGGGGGGCCAATACAAGCTCTGCCTGATAGTAGCTGGGTGTTTTCAGATGTTGACTTTTTCCACTTGGGCCTTAAGAGAGAGCCCTCTCTTTACCTTTGAGCCCACTCTTTACCTCTCCTCAAGGTCACAAAAGGTAAGTGCCAAAGGAACTGGAGACGCAGGCCTTGGGGAAAAGGACCCAGAGGCAGATTCACTGGGCTTGAGAATCGGGCCTTCGCTCAAGGGAGGCTGATAACCTTACACAGTTGAGTTGAGTTCACCAAGAGATCAGTTAGAGCTTGGGACAAAAGCATTATTGAATACAGTGATTTGAGGGAGGTCAACTGAGTTTTATGTGCTTCTGAAAGTGGGAAAACCACTATTTCCTGCTGCCCAACAATCCTGCTACAAAGTTTGTTAAAAAGACCAGTCCTGAGAGAGAGGCTCACCTTCCCTCAGATAATCAGATGGATCCCATGAGCTTTGCATTCCTGTTTAGACTCTTGGGGTATCAACCAGAAAACTCTTCTTCTTCCCTTTTGTTTGTTTTGTTTTTTGGTACTAGGGATTGAACTCAGGGGCACTTAACCACTGAGCCACATTCCCATTCCTTTTAAAAAAATTTTTGAGACAGGGTCTCACTAAGTTGCTTAGGGCTTTGCGAAGTTGTTGAAGTAGTCTTTGAACTTGGGATCCTCCTGCCTCAGCCTCTCGAGTTCCTGGGATTACAGGCATGTGCCACCACACCTGGCAAAACTCCTTAAGGCAGCTCTGCCTATTCCCCAGTCTGACTCTCCCACTCCTCTCTGCCCCTGGTCCTCCTACCATGCCTTATGGAACTCCTGATCACCAGAAAAATTATGTCCTTAACCTCTTCCTTCAGTGGAACTGGACCTTGCTTAATGAAAACTTGGCCATCCCGTCTGCACATGTTCCTTTTGCTCTTTTCTTCAGGCAAATGACACAGAGCACAGACCCTGGGTAGATATCCTTCTGTTCCTCATGCCACTCCAGCCAGTATCTCCTTCCTTCTGCTAAAAAACCCTCAGCTTCTGTGACACATGGACCATCAGATTCTACTTGCAACTACTTCCTGCCTTCTTAAAGTCACCTCTGTATGTACCCTCAGTCATTCCCTCTTCTTTATTAAGATTTTTTTATCAGCTAGCTCACTATCTTTCTTTCTACCACTACACCTGTCAGCATCCTTAGTGACTTCAAGTCAACATAGTTAATTCATCCTAACTAACCCAGGCCTCTCAGCCCTGGACCTAAACTTCCTCACTGGCCCCATATCGGTCAACCTACGTCTCATTATTGAACTAACTGGACCCCTCCTAAAATTGTCTTCAGCACTCTAGTCTCTGGCTACCATCACTGCCACCACCACTACCACTTGTCTTTCCAGATCATTTACCCAGTTATTCTAAGTGTTTTTCAACTCTGTTGCAATCTCCAAAACATTGACTTGTCTCTTACACCATCTATTCTCCTCAGGACTAAAATGACTTTTTACTTATTGAACATACACTCCAACGTCCATCATTGTAGTCACTTCCCTTGCAAATACAACTTCCTTGTACTTCAGCGACTCCCTTTTACTCTACGAGTAATGCTGCAACCCTGGATAAGCTCTTTTCTCTAACAACTCTGCTACTAAGCAGAAAAGCCCCACAGTCATGCCAACTGCCCTTGTTCTACATATATGACCCTGATCCTCAAGAGATCTCCTCGAGCTTCCTGTCCAGAAGTACTGCAACAGTTTTCTTTTAAATTCATTCACCAGACTGCCAAGAGGACTTTTGCATACATCGCTGTCTCCATAAGCTACACATACCCTCTTTCTTAATATTCTCAAATGGCCATCTTGTCTCTTATTTTCATTGAGTCTTCCCACGTCACATTGACTAGGCGATATGCATCTGTTTCTATATACTCTGCTTTTGCTTCCAGTACAGGAGAGGAATTATTTCCTCCTCCTGTCTAAGGTCAATGTCACATACACTCTAGATCATATCCCCTGTGGCCTACCATAATTGTTCCATCTCCTCTGTCATTAAAATGTTACCCTCTCTATAGGATTACTCATATTAGCAAATATGTGTACCAGAAAATCTTCCTTTTTTTTTTTTTGCTGTGCTGGGGATTGAACCCAGGACCTTGTGCTTGACAGGCAAGCACTCTACCAACTGAGCCATATCCCCAGTCCGAAAATCTTCCATATTAAATGAAACCTTCCATAATCTTCAAGCCTCCTCGCTTTTGTCCCCTTTCTACTCACCTTTTTAATGCAATGTCTCAAAGATTTGTTTTTACCACTTCTGCTTTCTCATTTCACATTTTCACTCTAGTTCACTCTAACCAGACTTTCATTGAAAGGCCTCCTCTCAAGGTCACCAGTGATTTCCACCTTGCCGAATCCTAAATTTAATTTTAAGTTTCATTTGTCTTATCTTCCTGGTGTCTTAGTCAGCCATTCTCCTCTTCTTGAAACAGTTCCTGTTCTTGGCAATACCCTCTTCTGGCTTTCCTCCTTCCTTGCTGGAAGCTCTTTCTCTGTCTCCTTTGCTGGTCCCCCTCTTTTAAAATTCTAGATTTTGGAAAGCCTGGGATTCAGTTCTTGATCTGTTTTTCCATTTACTCCCAGGGTGACCTCACTATCCTCAGGGTCTTAAATACCATCTTTTGTTGACAACTTCCAAATTTATACTTTCATCCTAACCTCTGTCCTGAACAACAGACTCATGTATATAATTATCTACTCAACAGCTGAAGGCATCTCAAACTTAACATCTAAAACTGCTTCCCCAGCCCATTCATTCCTTGGTAATTCCCAGATTGAGAAATGGCTACGTCATCCACACAGTTGCTCATGCCAGTTAACCATCCTGCTGCCTTTCCTTTTCTCATACTTTACATTCAAACCATTGGCAAGTTTTGCTGACTGTCACTTTACAATATTTACCCTCGACTGACCACTTCTCACCACTTCCACCACTAACACCACAATTCTTTGCTAGACAATGCAAGAGCCTCCCTACTGGCCTCTTTCTAATATTCTTGCTCCTCTGTGGCCAATTCTCCACATATTAACTAAGAAATTCCTTTTCAAAATGCAAAATCCACTTTAAAATGTATGTTCTTCCCATGGTCACAACTCTCCAGTGTTTTCCCATCATATTTGGAATAATATCCAATATCCTTGCCACTTATCAGTGGCCCTACTTTGTCCTAACCCACCCCATCTCCTTCCTCTCTAGGCATGCTAACCAATTGATCTTACTTTCTTCAAACCCACATTTGTTCCTGCCTTAGGGTCTTTGCAAATGCTGTTTTTTCTCTGTGGAATATACTTCCTCCATGTCACCTCAGGTCTCCCTTCCTCGTTTCACTTCATTCAGGTCTTAAGGGTTTATTACCAGGGAGAACTTCCCTGACCATTCTATTTAAGATAACCATCCACCCCGATGGCTCTCTATCCTTGTATCCTGCTTTAAGTTTTGTTCTAGAATATACAACTTAGTAGCAAAAACCCTAATAATCTGATTTTAAAATGGGCTAAAGGCTTAAATTACACATTTCTCCCAAAAAGACATAGAAAGAGCCAATAAGTTTATGAAAAGATGTTTAGTGTCACCGATCATGAGAGAAACACAAATCAAAGTCACATGAGTGATTTCCTCTTATCTATGAGGATGGTTATTATTAAAAAAAGCAGCAAAAGATAACAAATGGAGAAATTGAAACTCTCGTACACTGCTAGTGGGAAAGAAAAATGGTACAGCCATGATTCTGAACAGTAAGGACATTGATTCTGGCCTTATTGGATCTTTCATGAAGCTCTAAGTGCCCATTGTATCTACATCCTTCTTCTAAGGGAAGGATTTATTTTCGCTTCTAACTCCAGGAATTAATTTTTCCCCCAAGGTTATACTTAAGGTTGTGTGACCTCTGCCACTTAACAAGACCAAGGTTGGTGCCCAAGACAAAGCAGGCATGGATATAGAGGATGAATATAAGGAAGTCATTGCACATCAGGTAAGTGAGTTGGGCTCTTTAGGAAGCAGAAGCCAAGATGCAACAGATGCATCAGGGGAAACAGGTATAGCTGGGAAGACCCATTGGTCTATGAGACTCTTTTGACACTAGTGAAAGGAGAATGGGAAAGAGGAGTTTTGCAGGAAGACCCTCCAGTTTCAGGGCATGTCTGAGAAAATCTCAGCAGGGTCGATAGGGGGTCTTCATACAAGGTTGTCTGCCAAAGGAGTCCTTGGTCAGTCAAAAATGGCCTAGCTCTAATTCTCTTGCTGTGCTCAGTTACTGACTGGGAGTACCCCGCAGATAACGTGACTTGTGAATGCTGCAGAAGATCCCCAAGGTGCAGCAACTGGAGACTGTCCACTGACTACATCCTCGTAGGAGGGAGGTCTATGAGCGGTAGGTTGCTCAAATAGAGGACTCTAGTTGTCTGATGACAGATTGACCCAAGCATATTTGCTCTTTCTTGGGAAGAATGTAGGTCTGCTTTTGAGGGTAGGCAGCTAGGTTACAGGGTCTCAGGGAATACTTATTTGAAGACAACTGGCCCTTAATTCCGTTCCCCATGGGTGACCCTGCAATCCAGGCATGGAGTCCTGTTGGAGAAGTCCGGCCTCCCCCTTCTGCTTGTGGCCTTACACTACACTGTCATCACCTAGGGTCCTTGGATCCACGTCTCTCTGGATCAGGAAGAACCTCCCTGAAACTCTGTTTAATGTAAGGAAGAACTTATTAACAGTCAGAGCCACCCAACATATGCTGAACTCTCAAGAAGTTGTATTGTTCTCTCACAGTGCTTGCTTGTGGCATGAGTTCCTGGAAATTTGGTTGGCAATTTGGCGTAGGCCAATTTTTTTCTCAAAGAGTGTATCATCTGCATCAGATTAGCTGTGTGTGGGAGGCAGGGGTGAGGACGGGGAGGCAGATCTCTGGACCTTACTGAGTACTTCAAATCAGCATGTCTCGGGGAAACACCCAGTTAGCAGCAAACTTCTGTTGAAGTCTGACTGGATAAAACAATCTATAAAGTCCATTACCACTCTAAGTGTCCACGATTCAACTTCTAATGTTTTTGTTAACTGGGTCTGGCTGGAAACTCTTGGGAAAGCTAATTAACCTTTTGGTCCTCAGTTTTGTCACTTCAAAACAGAAATTAAAGTACAGCCTCCCCTACTTCTGGAGGCCTCTGCCTCTATTTTCTACCTTGTCTCTCTTTATTTGAAGCTTTGCTGGTATCTGGGTCTAAGTAAGCATGTTAAAAAAACCTGTTGCAATGAAAGGAAATAGTAAGTGCTCAATAAATTTTTGTTGATTGATAGCTTGGTTTAGGGTTAGTCAAAAGAGAACATTGAAAACAGAAGGAAAGCCACATCTTAGAATCCAGGAGCTTCCAGACCTTGGCTCACTTCAGAGCCCAACATGAAAGCCGTTATTTAAGTTGTGCTTCTGAAGTGGGCTGCAGGGAGGAGCCAGCGACTTACATCACAGGACTGCTATGGGCCTATAAATGCTCTGCTAGTGATGTTTGTTGCCTGAAAGAGGTTTTCCCTGTGTGGCTTAATCAGAGGACATGGACCAGCAGCAGGGCTCACAGAGCTGTCCTGTGCAGGCACAGAGACTCTCTGTCAGGCTGCCCTTCAGAGGAACCACAGGGGTGGCTTCCATGCCCTCTGTAGGGAGGAGGATGGATAAGGAGGAGGCAGCCCATGGGGTTTGTCCAGATTCCAGAAGTAGCAGGCAAGATAAGCAAAACCCACTGTCGTGTCTTGGGATGCAGAAGCTCCTGGATGGTGGCTTTGGCTGCAGTGTCTCCGTCTTAGTTTTTAAGAGAACACTTAATCAGTAGGTAAAGAATGTTGTATGTTGCTGGGAAACTGAGAGATGCCCCTGCTTGCGTGGGACCTGATGGATCCCACTGGCGGAAGCAGCTGCTGCTCAGGTCAGACTGCTTGGGTGGAAGCCTGGGCTCTCATCTGGCCCTCTGCTCTTCTTTTCTGCAAAGTCTGCCGTGGGAATATCCGAACGAGCTGTTTCTGTGATGATCATCCCTGGTTTATGGACTTGTGAGGAGCCCAGTGAAGTGACTCAGCCCTGCATCTCTTGGGTTAGCCTTGGTCGAACAGCCTCGTCCAGCTTCAGGAATTCTCCATTGCCTCCCTGGCTTGGTCCCTTTCCTTGTTCTTTCCTGAGTCTCAAGTCCATGGAGATAAACCACTGGGATTCACTGCGGAGCTGAGGACTGGATCACATCCCAAGTATTTTTATCCAAACACTTTTTTCTCTCTCTCCCTAAGGAAAGAGAATTTGCAAAAATAAAGGACTTACTACATGTGAAATGCGTAGGATAGGTGATTTCCCAAAGGCGACCCATTGGGAACAGGAACAACAGTCTAAGACTTCTATTTATGTTTATGTTCCAATCCAAGAAATAAGGGATTGCTTACATGTATTGAATGGAAACTGACACCCTCACGCAGGGTACCTGAGGTGTCCCGAGGGCAGAATGGGGGTTTCAACCATGTGGAACACTAACAGAGGCGCCCTCAGGCTTTGGTTTGTTAATTTTTAGCATTTTGAAACTGCAATAAATTTAGTGGATTTATGGATTCTAAAATAATCCTCAAAAAGTGAATAAATGACTTAAAAGAGTCATGGATTGAAAATAATACTGAAACGTAATTGCAAGCAAACCCCCCAAAGTCGCAGATACTTCCAGGTCCAGAAGCTGCACCAGGCAGCCTGTTACAAAGAAAAACCAACAACAATTCAATCAGGTCTGAAGAGATGTTTGCAAAAAAGGGAGAAAGTTTATAAAAAAGACTATTCGAAATATCGATTTACCCCATACATTTTTGTGTTACTTGGGAATTGAACCCAGAGGGTTTATCCCTGGGCGACATCTCCAGCATCGCCCATCTTTTTTTTTTTTTTTTTTTTTTAATAAAAAAACTTTTTTGTACCAGGAATCGAACCCAGAGGTGCTCAACACTGAGCCATATCCCCAACCCTTTTTATTGTTTATTTTGAGACAGGGTCTTGCTAAGTTGCTTAGGGACTTGCTAAGTTGCTGAGGCTGGTTTTGAACTTGTGACCCTTCTGCCTCAGCTTCCTGAGCTGCTGGGATTATAGGCATTTGCCATTGCACTCTGTGTATTTTTTAATTTGGGGTTGGGGTCCTGCTAAATTGCTGAGGCTTGCCTCAAACTTTTGATCCTCCTGTCTCAGCATCCCAAGTTGCTATGATTACAGGCATTTGCCCACTGTCCCGGTTACCCCAACAATCTTTAAGGCGAACTTCCCTCTTTATGTTATGCAAAGAGACTAGCTAATGACTAAACATTTAGCAATATATTTAAAAACTAAGCTCCCAGATCAGGAAGACAGGCCTCCATAATTTTTCAACAATGTTTAAAGTCATGAAAACTCAATCCCGTTTGTTAGAAAATACCATTAAACTTAAGACATGCTTAAGTCTCTTTTGATGTTTCTTATGTAATAGCAAAAGAAGAAAAGTCATAGGTAGTTGGTTGGATACTTTCTGATGCTACAAAGTGTTTCCTGACTCTCTGGCTGCACAGACAGAAAACAGTGTGGCCAAAACTAAGATGTGTTCCTTTGTCAGAAAAAGAACAGTGAGTCGGCTGTAAGGAGGGACGTCATTATGTCATTAATGATATAAAGACTGATTCATTAAGTGGATATTCACCCAGTAAGAGTTTCAAAACAGGTAAAAGCAAATGTGATGGAACCCAAAGTAGAACCAGACGAATACATATTTATAGTTGGAAATAAACAGGAAATACCTAAAGAAATACACACGGTCAACAAACACCTGAAAAATGTCCAATATCTCTTGCAATTAGAGAAATACAAATTGAAACTACACTGAGATTCCATCTCACTCCAGGCAGAATGGCAATTATCAAGAATACAAGTAACAACAAATGTTGGTGAGGATGTGGGGAAAAGGTACACTCATACGTTGCTGGTGGGATTGCAAATGAGTGCAACCATTATGGAAAGCAGTATGGAGACTCCTCAGAAAACTTGGAAGGGAACCACTATTAGACCCAGCTATCCTACTCCTCGGCCTATACCCAAAGGACTTAAAATCAGCATACTACAGAGATACAGCCACATCAATGTTTATAGCAGCTCAATTCACAATAGCTAAGCTATAGAACCAACCTAGATGTCCTTCAACAAATGAATGGATAAAGAAAATGTGATATATATACACAATGGAATTTTAATCAGCTTTAAAGAAAAATGAAATTATGGCATTTGCTGGTAAAAGGATGGAACTGGAGACTATCATACTAAGGGAAATAAGCCAATCACCCCAAAACAAAGGCTGAATGTTTTCTCTGGTATGCAGATGCTAACTCATAATAAGGGGCAGGGGTAGGGAAGAACAGTACTTTGGATTAGACAAAGAGAATGAAGGGAAGGGAGGGAAGATGGGAATAGGAATGAATTGGACAGAACTTTCCTATGTTTATATATGAATACACGACCAGTGAAACTCCACATCATATCCAACCACAAGAATGGGATCCTAATTAGAATAAGTTATACTTCAGGTATGTATAATATGTATGTCAAAATACACTCTACTGTCATGTATATCTAAAAAGAAAAAATTTTTAAAAGTATAGAAAAAGAAAAACACCTAAAGAGGTATTTTTGAGGCTACTAAACAAAGACCACATAAACTAGATATATTTCAACAGTGAGAATTTTCTAAACTCAATGACTTTGGGAAAAATTGTATAAGTGTGATCACTGATGGAGTAGTTGCTTTGAATAAAATACAAAAGAGTGCTCGCAGATAAGGTTACAGAGGTAATACTTGGATAAAATTAATTTTATCACTAAATTATTTAAAAAAAACAAGTTTTTCATCAATACTGTTGAAACCACAATTACCTTAGGAGCTATAAGGTATCACCAATTGGATAACTTTTATAAAAATGAGGCTATAACTATATAGTAGAATCTTAATATTCTGAATGAGTTGGGAGTAGCTACAGACATTGTTTATACCACACAGAAATTGGTTGATTATCTTGTGGCAGGATACTTAAGAACAAGTTAAGCAAATTTCTTTTTTTTTAAAAAAAATTTTTTAGCTATAGATGGACACAATACCTTTATTTTACTTAATTATTTTTATATGGTGCTGAGGATCGAAACCAGTGCCTCCTCTGTGCTAGGCAGGCACTTTACCACTGAGCAACAACCCAGCTCCAAGCAAATTTCTTTGATAAAAGGAAGCGTTCTGGATATGTTGTCCCTTTACCAGTGATGACAAGTAGACTTTCTAAGTGTGCTCCCTAAAAGGTATTTTTAAAAAATTTTCAATTAAAAAAATTAAAAAAATTTTTTTTTTATTTTTATAGACTGCATTTTGATTCATTGTACACAAATGGGGTACAACTTTTCGTTTCTGTGATTGTGCACACTGTAGACTCATACCATTCATCGAATCATACCTGTATATTAGTATACTACAGTGATGCAGCCACATCAATGTTTATAGCAACTCACTTCACAATAGCTAGATTGTGGAACCCACCTAGATGCCCTTCAACAGATGAATGAATAAAGAAATTGTGATATATATATATATATACACAATGGAATATTACTCAGCCATAATGAATAATATTATGGTATTTGCTGGTAAATGAATGGAGTTGGAGAATATCATGCTAAGCAAAATAGGCCAAGCCCCCCCCCCAAAAAAAAAACAAAAAAAAACAAAGGCCAAATGTTTTCCCTAAAAGGTATTTTTAAAACAATTACCATAATATTATTCTTCTTCTTAAAAAAATAAATAATTAAAAAAATTAACATATGCTTTTGTTCCTGCAAGGTTGTAGCCAAACTCTCACAATGAGGGAGACTGGTGGTTTTGTGACAGGAACCTGGGTTATGGGAACAACACAGATTGTGTGTTAATGCCATAACAATTCTATTGTGAAAAACAAACTCAGGGGGCACTTTAAAAATGCCCAGTCTGGGCTGGGTGTGTAGCTCCGTGTAGATACTTGCCTCCCATGGGTGAGGTCCTGGGTTCACTGAAACAAACAACAAACAACAAACAAACAAGCAAAGCCCAGGTCAGCCCTACTAGAAAATGTAGGAATGTGCTTTTTCTTACTCTTTCCAAATCTTGGAAAGAAAAAATTCATTTATTAATAATGTAAAGTGTAACACCTTCTAACTCGTTCTTTGGAACAACTAAACTGAGGGATAAATTCGCCAGCTGCATTTCGGCAAAAGTCTTTGGAACACTGGTCTATCAGTTTGAAACTGAGTATCTTCCTTCGCTACTCGCCCTGGGACCTCTCCTTTTCCAGCAGTGAGCTCATCACGACAAGTGCTGCCCAAAGCTCAATCTAGAACTGATCTTGGAGATGCTGCGTCAAAACAAACGAGATGCCAAAATGTACTGAAGCATATCCAAACACATTTCTCTTATTGAAAATATGAATGGAATTTTTTTTTAGTGAAAGTTAAAAGAATTTTTAGATAACTTAATAAAACAAAAATTGTAGAGATTTGGGTCTATTATTGGATTGTGGTAACTTACTATTCCTCCACACACAGCACCCTTCCACCTGCACAGCCCAGGACCGATCTCCCTAGAGGAACTCTTGACTTCGGAGACACTGGTCACCACAGATTCCTTCCATCTATGCCTGCACACCCAGGCCCACCGCCCTGGTGCTGGGCTTCCTGCCTCCTCTCTCTCCTTGCGTCCAGAGGAGCGCTGATGTGAACTAAGGCTGCTTGGTCACGGTGGTGTTTCCAAAGGCCAGTAGCCAATCCGAGGACCCCTGGGAAGGCGCTCTGAACCAAGGCCCAAGAACAACAGTTGCAGCAGCTTCAGCTGATGCTTCACACGTGCCTCAAGTTCTCCCACACCGGACCCCTGTCAACCCAGTTACTGTTACTTCAATTTAACAGCTGAGGTAACAGGCGTAGATGCTCAAGTCAGTTTCCCAGGAGCGTGGGCTGGCAGGTGGTAAAGCTTGCAGTTGGACCCAGTTGTGACTTGTGTCCCCTTTTCGGGGAGGAGAGAGGTGTCTCAGGGGAGCACAGACCTCCCCTCTCCCCCAGTCTCATTTTCCGGCTGTCAGTGACCCTTGGTGAACATGCAGAGTCGGCTGTATGATCTTCCTTCTGATGCTACTACGTCACTGTGCCAGCGACGTTCACCTCCTTTCATCTCCTCAGGTGGCAGTGTATCATCTCACGTCCTCACAGGAAGGGTGAGTACAGCACATAAGCTATTCTGAGAGAAAGACCACATTCACGTCACTTTTATTACAGCATATTGCTGTTTATTGTTAATCTCTTAATTTATAAGCCTTATCATATATGTTAGGAACAAAGCATAGTAAGTGTAGAATTTGGTGCTCTCCGTGGTTTCAGCTGTGCCCTGGGTCTTGGAACGTGTCCGTTGTGGATACCCTGCAGCGGGCTTCACCTTGGTAGGGGTCCCTTAGAGGGATCGTGCAAAACACAGCGAAAAGGCCAAAGATGGTGGGTGAGATCAGCTCTGCCTAAGAGGATCAAGGTTTCGAAGGAGAAAGAGAAATGTTTTAGCTCTCTCTAAAACAGTTTCCTAAATTTGCTGCCTATCAGAATCATGGGCTGGGGGCATGCGGAGGGAAGGAAAAATTCCTGGGACTCCTATTCAGACCCATCAAATTAGTATTGCAGCAGGGAAAATGGAATCCATCTGCATTTTCCCAGTAGCTCCCCTGCACCCAGGAGGGCTGGGGGATGGGCAGCGACTGGGCACCTCATTCCCTCGAGATGGGTTTGGGTACTGAATGGAAAGCCAGGGCCCTGCCTGCAACTCTGGTCACTCAGTTTGGTCCAGAGACCAGGGTCGCTGCTGCAGAGGAAGAACCTCCCCACAGCTAATGTGAGCCGCATGGGCTTGCTTACTGCCATCTGCCCCGTGACTGTCCTTACAGAAACGATTTCTTTGTCCAAACACACCACAGGGAGCTTTTCGCCCCAGGCTTCAGTTTCATAACTCTTTTATTGGAGCAGAAAGAAGTAGCACATTATTGTACTTCTGCTCCACGTTTTCTCAGGGATCAAGAAAGCAACAAGCACTCTGTACCCATAGAAAAGCCTGCTTTGTTGTCTGAGCACAGGGAGGTGAGGGTGCAGGGAGACAGGCTTTCACAGGCCGTAAAAGAGACTCTCCACACCAATTGGGCTGGAGGCGATGGGCTGGGCAGAAGGGCCTGGGAATGGGTGGAAGGAAGTCATTTGCTGATTCAGTGCCTCAGTCGAGGCTTCACAGGGGTCCTGTTGGAAAGTGATCTTGGCAGGCATATGTCATGGCTGTTCACAGAGCTGCTCGCGTGAGCAGGATCCTTGGGGGCTGACTTTTCTGGAAAAAGGAGCGAGTTGACCAAGTGGTTGAGGGCACTTTGATGTTTTAAGAAGCCTGGGTACTACGGATAAGACAGTTAGCAGTGTGCTTTTCTATGTCACCTGCTCCTCGTGGCCTAGCGGGAGGCAAGGTGGCTGTTATTGCCCTCAGTTCCAGACAAGTCTGAGTGAGTTCTTTGCTTGGTACCCTGGTGAGCCGGGTTGGGCTCCTGACATGTGTTCCCTGTACTTTACTCTCTCCATGCCAGAAACCTTTCAGTCATGGAAGCGTCTGCCTCCACTACTGGTTCCACGAATCTGAATTTTTCCATGTGGGATTTTCTTTAAAGGGAGTACAGAAGTTGGTTCTTCTGATAGGCTGAGTCGATTTAAGTTGGTACTGTCCAGTCAGATGTGCACATGCCTTCGAGGAATCCTGTTAAAAGAATTAAATTTTCAACAGCATAAAAGGCAACAACTAGAAATTTCTTCCTCAGGCAGGGATTTTTCCTCTCCCCACCTCCAGGTAAATGCTCTTTCCAGAGCAGTGATTTACAGATTTCTGGGAGCATCAGAATCACCTGGAGGGTTTGGTAAAACAGATCGCTTGGTCCTACCCTGAGGGATTCTAATTCAACAAGCCTGGGAGAAGCTAGAAAATTTGTATTTCTAATAAATTCTCAAGTGATGCTGCTGCTGCTGTTAGAGGCACCTCACTTTGAAAGTTGCATTTATACAGTGATTTTTTTTCCTACATGTATTCCCAACATGTATATCTCTGTATCCCTGCACATACACACAATGGATTATTGAAAGCAGACCCGTGGATTACTAATAATTTTGAAGTTTGTTTTCTTTCACAAAATATCCTAGATATCATTCCTACTCCTATCCAAGATTAAGGATATCCATCATTCTTTTTAGTGGTTGCATAGAATGACATTATGTGTTCGAACCATTAATTTCAGGTGTTTAATTTGTTTACATTTTCTACTACAATGCTTTTACTTGTATGTTGGCATTCTTTTGCTAATATTTCTGAAGGATAAATTCACAAAAGTGGAATATGTGGGTAATAGTGTACACACGTTTTGCAGTTATATAAAACTGCCCAAATGTCCCTCTTCCCATCCAGTTTGTCCCAAGCGTTATTCCTAGCAATAGAGTCTGTAACATGCCTCATCACCCAGTATGGTGACACATGCTTGTAATCCCAGTTACTGGGGAGACTGAGGCAGGAGGGTTGCACATTTGAGGCCAACCTGGATGACTTTTAGACCCTGTTTAAAAATAAAAAAAGGGCTGGGGATGTAGCTCAGTGGTACAGTGCTTGCCTAACATTCATGAGGCCCTGGGTTCAATCCTCAGTATTATGTAAGTGCCTCATTAATACTGGATGTTAGGAATTTTTTTCTTTGTCTTATGGGTAAGACATGTTATGTTATTTTAATTTGTGTGACTTTATCAGTGAAATTGGGCATATGTTGTTGGCCAGTTATATTTCATCTGTGATATGCCTCCTTATATCCTTTTCCTGTTAGAGAAAAGAAGTTCAGAATGGTAGAAAAATTTGTGGGAATTTCCTCATTATGCTGGGCATGGCTTGGGCCACTGATACCTTACTGAAGCAATTTGGAGAAGCCACAGAAATGAGTGAAAATGATTAAGGGCATGGATATGGAAAAGTAGAAGGAGAAAAGATTGTTCAGCCTAGAGAATAGAGAATGAAGGAGGAGGGGAAAGATAGAAGCCTTACTTTTCTAAATGGTGAGGGTTTTGGTTTATGATGTTTATAATAGAATACCCTGACTAAATAATTTATAATAAGCAGAAATTTATTGGGTCAGAGTTCTGGGGGCTGGAAAGTTCCAAGATAAAGGCAACAGCAGGTCAGTGTCTGGTTGGGGTTGGTCTCTGCTTCCAAGATGGAACCTTAATGTTGCATTCTATGGACGGGGAGGAACACGCTTCCTCATCCTGCAGAAGAACAAAGAGGGCGACTGAACTTGCCCTTTTAGAAAGCACCCACTCCTGTGTTAACGGCCTACTTGTCTCTCATTGACCCCACTGCCCAACGCTGTTGCATTGGGGATGACGTTTCTGGCACATGCTTTTGGGGGACACCTTCATTCACAACAGATTTTTGTTTATTTATTTCTTTTGAGAAGGGAGGCTGATGTGCTCTTTCTGCCAGGAGCGTCGACCGACTTGGATTCCCCTAGGTGGGCTGTACCAGTGTCGGGAAGGGTTTTCTGATTTAAGTGTTAGCTTTAATCTATGCTTCCATTTTTAGAGCCTCAATTAGAGATAATTTTGGTGCAGCACCACCTACACCTGAAATCATGGAGCACAATCTTCCAGATACCTCTGCGTTCCCTTTTTAGGCTTGAAGTTTTAAAAATACACTGAGCAGTCAGGTCAGACTGATCTCCTGTCATTACAAGTCTGGGCTCTTTCCAACTCACCTTCTGCTTCAGTGTTTTGAATTGTCCTTCCCTCTTGCCCTAGTACATGAGACCCAGGGCCATGAGGGGCTCCTTGTGGAGCTTTGCCCTCTGCCTAGATGTTGAAGTTGGCACAGAGTTAACAGCTGAGAGATCCCTTCTCTCCAGGGCACTTGATCAAGTGTTTTGCATCAGGAGTTTCGAGGGATAGGACACAGCCCTAGGAGGTCAGCCCTCCTGGCACGCGCTCTCTGCCCTCTCCCTGGAAACAGTCTTGTCTCCAGTCTCCTCAATAGGTTCTTCTTCCTGTTTTGCAGAAGTTTATTTTTGTATTCAATGTTGGCAAGCAGTGCCGTGAGAGGAAGCTAGTACTAAACTACATGATAGAACCCAAGCCGGAGAGCCAAGGTGTCTTCAGCTTCTCTAGAACCTTCCACGTTTCAGCAGTGGCTAGGTCTTCCCAGTTGTCTGTTAAATATCCATTTTTTCCATCTTCATTCTCCCTGCCTTAGTCTAGACCCTTTCTCCTTTTCCTGAATGAATGCATTGGCCTGCTGCTTCCTCCAGTCACATTCTCCTCCAATCCATTTTACCATGTAACTATTTGTTCATTCACCTGCCATTTATGAGAATTGACTTTATCTTTGTGCTTAACATATTAAAGAATTGCATAAGATCGTGAGTTATTAATTACAAAGAAGAAATACAAAAAGACTTAAAAGCTTTTTCTCAGCAAAGGATATAATCAATAATGTGAAAAGAGAGCCTACCACTGGGAGAAAAGCTTTTCCACATGCACTTCAGATAGAGCACTAATCTCCAAAATTTATAAACTACTTATAAAACTTTACACCCCAAATACAAAGAATCCAATCAATAAATGGGCCAAGGAACTGGACAATTTACGGAAGAAAATATGCAGGCAATTAGCAAATATATGAAAAAGTGTTCAACATCTCTAGTAATTAGAGAAATGCAAATTAAAGCCACCCTAAGATTTCATCTCACCCCAATTAGAATGGCTATTATCAAGAACACAAGCAATAATAGGTGTTGGCAAGGATGTGGGGAAAAAGGTACACTCATACATTGCTGGTGGAGTTGCAGTTTGGTACAGCCATTCTGGAAAACAGTATGGAAATTCCTCAGAAAACTTGGAATGAACCCACCTTTTGACCCAGTTATCCCACTCCTTGGTTTATACCCAAAGGACTTAAAATCATACTACAGTAACACAGCCACATCAATGTTTGTAGTACCTCAATTCACAATAACTAGATTGTGGAACCAACCTAGATTCCCTTTAGTAGATGAAAGGATAAAGAAACTGGTATATATACACAATGGAATATTATTCAGCCATAAAGAATGAAACTATGGCATTTGCTGGTAAATGGATAGAATTGGAGACTATCATGCTAAGTGAAATAAGCCAATCCCAAAAAAACCAAAGGTCAAATATTTTCCCTGATAAGTGGATGATGATACATAATGGGGGTGGGGGGATAGGGGTTAAGAGAAGAATAGAGGAATTTTGGATGTGTAGAGGGAAATGAGAGGGGGAGAGAGGGCAGGGATATGAAAGATGGTGGAATGAGACACACATCATTACCCTATGTACATGTATGATTACACGAATGGTGTGAATCTACATCGTGCACAACCATAGAAACAAAAAGATGTACCCCATTTATGTACAATGAATCAAAATGCAGTCTGTAAAAATAAAAAAAAAAAAGTACAGGCAATCAACTCCCTTGGTTCAAAGGAATTAGGGGGTTTCCAGGTTGGGGTTCCAGAGGCAGATATATCAAGTGTGCATAGGTAATGTGAAAGCCACTGAGTCATCCAGCCACAATCATGTTCCCTTCTTGCTAGTGATGCTGGAATATGCTCAGAGAAGTGGCTCCCCACTGGAACTGCAGAGGGTGAGTTCCAAATCAATCAAACAAATCAAGGTTTTTCCATTGCAGTCATTAATCATTAGGTCAATAGGATGTGAGAGGAAGTCTGCTGGGTGGTAGGGAAAAGTATCAGGTAAAAGTTTCCTTCTCAAAGGAAAGGAAATTCCTAGGAAGGAAGCCCCTGTTCTTCGCAGATGTTGCACGTGACTCCTGAGACTGCAGCGGCCTCCTTGTGGCTGTGAGGGGAGATGTAGCCAAGGCGCTGAAGTTGGCAGAGCAGACAGTTGGAAAACATCTGGGTCCTTTACGGTGTCATCAAGCCTATGAATTTAGCAACTCGGATACTGCTTGCCCTCAAACTCCCAGAACATGAGAAAACAAATTTACTTAAGCCTTTTTTAGTTGGGACTTCAGTTACATGCAGCCCAAAGCATTACGCAGGCGGTGTGTAGCCGTATTCAAGTGGGATGTCTACGTCTTGGCTTGCAACTCTGGGATCTCAGTAGGTATCCTTTCACTCTCGGATCCCCCCTGCCTGTCAGTTCTGCAGAATACAGGGTGTATTATTGAATGCCAAATCTGTAGTGTGGCCCGATGGAGAAGGGGAGGATTAGGAACGAGGGCATGCGTTGGGAGCCCCTTTATCATTCCCATCTTCTGCCAGAGAATTACCCATCCTATCAGTAATAAGGAGGCTCCAACCTGGAAAGGCACCTTGACCATCAGCAAGGCCAGAGGTCAGACAGAGGATGTAAATGAACAAAACAGACCTAGGGTTTGCTTATTAACCATGGAGGAATATTCTCTATTTCATGAAGAAAATACTCTACAATTTTTTTGGGTGCATATGGATTTCTTGGTTTACCTTTCACATTTTTATGGTAATGGAAAAAGAAAACTAGTTCCCTACTGAAACATAAACCTTCTAATTCTCAGTCTCTAACTTGTGGGGTGCAGTGATCTGGAAAGAGTGCCCCATTAAAGGGAATGGCTGTGGACTGATTGTTGCTATGTGAGGTTCGTGGAGCAGTATGACAGGCCTTCTGATTTTTCAAGAGAAGTCTGAAATCTGATGTAAAAAGGGATTTTAAGATGTATCCTTTTGTCTTATGAGCATTTTGCAGGTTATAGGGATGCACGTTTGGGAGCAGAGCTGGGGACCGAGGCATTTGTAGTTAGGAGTGCAGAGTGGGTTGGCGAACGTGCAGGTTGTAAGAGCTTGGGCTTTTGATGAACAGGTGCAGAATTTTGGTCTGGTTTACAAGCATCACAATGAGATTAAGAAACATACATTATAGAAAATTCAGAAAAGCAAATGAAAATCGCTCCTGATATTAGACTGTGAACATTTCCTCCTGGTGATGAAAAGTTCTCTGAACATTTACTTTTGAATGACAGTATCTAAGTCCAGTGCCACCACCATGTCTCATGTAACCCCAAACATTCCAGTTTGTCGAAATAAAATCCCCTCTGAAATCTTAGCTGTTTGCTCAGTGTGTTTCATTTATGTTCAGCTGAAATGCTACCTGTCATGTGCTAGCAGTGGAATACCTGCATCCCGTGTCAAGAGGCATGATGGGGGAGATAAGAAAGAGTAAAACTTGGCAGAGAGTGAAATGTAGGGAGAAAACCAAGCCTAAACTCATCTTTGTGATCTTTAAGTGGGACGCAAACCATCCATCCAACTCTGCCTGACTGTGATTCCTTTTAGGAAAGTTCAGTTCATTAAACATTGATCTCTTTCTAGGCATAAACTGTGCATGCTCTGGGGCTCTGGGAGTGAGTAGGAAGCTTCTGCATTTGCCTTCTGCTAATTTCACTCTCAGGTGACCTGGCTGGGGATGAAGGAGGATTCAGGAAAATCCATGCCGGGTTCTGTAAGGGTACCTCAAAAGGCTTGCTGAGCCGAAGTTTCCAGCAGTTAGCAGTCAGTACTTCTGAGCCTCTAGCTCAGTACTTCTGCCTCTAGGGCAGGCCCACAGGGGCCTGCTGGAAGGGGTATAGTGAGGAGGGCCTGCAGGAGTACCTTTGGGAATGAGGTTGTCACACTGCCTTCTGAGCCTCATCTTTGTGTCTGTCACCTCTCATTGCCCTCTGGTTCGGGGTGGGGGACCCTGGCAGACACACTATACCTGCTTTGTGACTACGTGCATCTCCCTGAGGGCGTGTTCCTATGCCTTGTGCAATGACTGCCGAGTTGCTTGGCACGGATCTGAATGTATTTCCCAGGCAGATGGCACGATGACACCTGGCTGGCTCAGCTCTCCTGTGAGCATTTGGCTCCCCTCATCTCTGCTGTATTCCTTTAACAGACACTTGACGTAGTAGCGAGAACCAGCTTCAAAGATCACTCACAATGCACCTGTGTTGGGTGAGATCTTACTTTGTGTGTATCTAGCAGAATTCCCAGGGATCAATAAGGCTGAAACCAACAAAACAAACAGAGATGTAATGCAGACTGTTTGTACTGCTAATAATAGTTAATGCAATAGCTATTTATTGAGCATTTGCTTTGTGCCCATCTTTGGGGCTAAGTGCTTTCATGCATTAACTCAAACCTCACAAAACCTCTGAGTTGGATATGATTAATACCCTTATTTTACTGTGAGGCCTGGAGAGTTCAGTCACCTGCCTGAGATCTTTAGTGGCAGAGCCAGGACTTGATCACAAGCCCGTGCATGTGACCACGCACTGCAGTGTGTTTAGACCTCTCACTTTTCCTTAAAGTCCTGGGATCAGCCCTCTTGGTTGTGATGCTTTTCCTTATGCTTCAAACTAAAAATCTAAAATTTTAATTAGGATTTAAAAATCTTCACATATCAATGAGATTGAGCAGTGGTCCTTCCCACCCCTGTATGAGATAGGAGCACCTAGTCATATTGGCTTCAAATTTAAAATGTGTGGTGTTGTGTGTGTGTGTGTGTATGTGTTTTTTTTTTGTTTTTTGTTTTTTTTTTTACAGCTCCAAAGATAAGAAAGTTTTATACCATTTTTTTTTTTTTTTTAGGAAGAGAAAATGTTCCTTTTAACTTTATACCCACCCCACACCCCAATTTTTAAATTTTGATTCATTGTACATAAATGAGGTACAACTGTTTTTTCCCTGGTTATACATGAAGTAGAATCTCACCAATTGTGTAATCATACATGTACATACGGAATTGATGTTTGTCTCATTCTGCTATTTTTCCTTCTCCCCACCCCTCTTTTTCCTCTATACAATCCATCCTTCCTCCAAAATGAATGTTTTTTTGAGCTCTGGAATGATTTGTAAGACACTGAGGGAGAAGGGCAAGACTTTCTTAAGCAGAAAGCCCAGAGCTCATTAAGAAAAAATGAGACAAAATTGATTATATACATAACAGTTTTTAATGTGACAAAAATAAATGAAGTCAAAAGACAACAAGCAATTGCAAAAGTATTTACAATACTTTACAAGTGACAAAAAATATTAAGCGAAGATTCTACAAGTTAAAGAAAAGCTAATTAAAAATGAATAAAGAATATGAACAGCAATTCAGAGAAGAAGAAATCCACATGGCCAATCATATCATGCCACTTCTGTTCTTTTCCGGTTGCCCAGTTTCCCCTTTGCAACCAACAGTGGTCATTTAACTCAGCGCTGATCCATCAACTGCAGAGGGAAGGTAGAGTCTCTGGGAAGGCCTTTGCTTTCCTGATAAAAGGTGAAATGTGGATGTTTCTGCCTCTGTAACTGTACCTGGAATACAAAATGTGATTGATGCCTGGAATTGTAGCAGTCATTCTGTAACCATGAGACTATAAGCATGGTGTGTTAGCTTTCTATTACTGTGACAAAATACCTGAGAGGAATCAACTTAAAAGGAGGAAATGTTTATTCTCAGTTTCAGATGTTTCAGTCCATGGTTGGTTGGCCCCATCACTCTGAGCCTTAGGTGAGGCAGATCATGATGATGGGGAGCATGTGGTGGAGGAAAGATGCTCCTTTCATGGTGGCAGGAAGAGAGCGAGAAGAAAAGGAAGAGACTGGGGTTCCAGTATATCCTTCAAGGACAGCTCCCAACAACAGTTCCTACATCCTAAAGTTTCCATCACCTCCCAATAGTGCCATGAGCTGGGGACTAAGACTTCAACACATGAACTTTTGGGGGACATTCAAGATACAAACCATAACACATGGGAATAAAATTCCCATGTGCTAATGAAATAGAGCAGGAAAACATACGTTCTGAGGCTTCTGAACCAGCACTTGCCTCCAGACCCTCGTTACCCGAGTAAGAAAAATCCTTTTTTGTCTAAACCTTTGCTAGTGGTTACTGTTGCTGGGTGCCAAATATATCTTTAATCAGGTACATAGACAGCTTTAGTGAGCCATTCCTATATGTGACTCATTCTAAGAAATGAAAATACCAGGATGTAGACATTTATGTACGATTATGTCTGACATTGTGTTTGGAAGCAAAGATCGGAAAACAAATGAATTGTCTATCAATAGTCATAATGCTAAATAAAATGTGTATTTGTACAAGAAATGCTACATATTATTAGAATGACTTAGAATGATATCTATTGACATGGAAAAATATTCATAATGTACTACTAGGTGAAAAACGGCAAACCAAATAGTTAACACAACTATAACCCCTAATTTGTGAAAAAGATATATCTGCATAAATGTTTATGTCCACACCACCTATAAAAAGTGGCAAAAATGTCTATAAGGGATGAGGGAAGTAATGTAACTGAGTGAAATTAAGCCTGGTAGCAAAGAGGATTTAAGTATTATCATACTTTAGGTTTCTTGAACTATGAAGGGAAGCAGCCAATATAACAAAAATATACAAGGTATTGGTGATTCCGTTCTAACTATCAAGTTGGATAGAGGAGAAAATTTACAATTATGTTTTTGTTTTCTCATAATTTCTTATTCCTTCTTTTCCTCCTGTACCAAGAATTCAAAGACAGGCTTTATTTCCCTTTTAATGATGTGAAGGCAGAATTCAGCCTTAAACTGTTTACCTCAAGGTCATGCTTAGTTTTCAGAATGAAAAAAAAAGTTTGAAAGTGTGATATGTCTCAACAGAAGTAGAGTGTTTTGAACAGTTTTAAAATACATGTATGATTAAGGTCACAATCACAGGAACACTTATAGAATTCTGGTACACCAATGTCTGATTTGGTTTTCAGCACTGGATGGAAAATCTTTTCATAGTTCTTCATCCACGTCATCAGTACTAGTTGAGGAAAATCCCCTAGCAATGTTAATTCATCCCCATAACTTTAATGACAGGGGCCCATTTTATAGAATTCAATCTTCACCTCAATTTGAAAATGAACTTCAGATCCTCACATTACTAGAAAACTGATTTTCTGTAGGAAGGGGAGCCCAGTCACTTTTAGCCAAATGAGTTCCCCATAGACAGTTTCTCTAGAAAGAACAAATGGAGTCATTCATTTGAGGAACTACTTGTAAATGCCCTTCAAAGGTATTTTGGAAGTGGCTTATTATTATTTTTTTTGTACTGGGGATTGGACTTGGGGGTGCTTACCCACTGAGGCCTTTTTAAAAAAAGTTTTGTTATTTTTTGAGTCAGGGCCTCACTAATTTTCTGAGGCTAACTTTGAACTTGCGATCCTCCTGCCTCAACCTCCTGAGCTGCTGGGATTGATTATAGGCAAGCATCACTGTACCCTGCTTGGAGGTATTTTTACAAAGAAAAGTACCCAGAATTGATTTAATTTTAATTGTTGGACTCAAGTGGGGACTTTTCCTCAAATGACATGAACAATGCAATTTTCTTCCCACAGTTAGTAAAAATTGATTTGTACCAAGAGCTTATTAGTCACATAACCTCTGTGTAAGGCAGGAGACCATCATATTGTACAGGTGATTCATTGTGTGTCAAACCATCTGGGTTAAACTGGGGTGGGGATTAGCATAAAGAGTTAAGACTCCTAAAGTGTAAGAAGTAAAATTAAGAATCAATAAATGGGATGGATTCAAACTAAAAAGCTTCTTCTCAGCAAAGGAAACTATCAATAACATGAAGAGAGAGCCTACAGAATGGGATAAATCTTTACCACATGCACCTCAGATAGAGCACTTATCTCCAGGATAGGTAAAGAACTCAAAAAAACTTAACACCAAAAACATAAATAACCCAATCAATAAATGGGCTAAGGAACTGAACAGACACTTCACAGAAGAAATATAATCAATATAACAAACATGAAAAAATGTTCAGCATCCCTAGCAATTAGAGAAATGCAAATCAAAACTGCTCTAAGATTTCATCTCACCCCAGTCAGAATATCAATTATCAAGAATACAAGCAATAATAAGTATTGGTGAGGATGTGGCAAAAAAGGTACACTCATATATAGCTGGTGGGACTGCAGATTGGTGCAACCATTCTAGAAAGCAGTTTGGAGCTTCCTTAGAAAACTTGGAATGGAACCTCCATTAGACCCAGCTATCCCACTCTTTGGCCTATACCCAAAGAACTTAAAGCCAGCATACTACAGTGACGCAACCACATCAATGTTTATAGCAGCTCAATTCACAATAGCTAAACGATGGAACCAACCTAAAGGTCCTTCAACAGATGAACAGATAAAGTAAATGTGGTACATATACACATACAATGAAATGTTATTGTCATAAAGAAGAATGAAATTATGGCATTTGCAGGTAAATGGATAGAAATAGAGACTATCATGCTAAGTGAAATAAGCTAATCCCCCAAAACCAAAGTCTGAATGTTTTCTCAGATAAATGGATGCTGATCCATAGTGGGGGTTGGGTAGGGAAGGATGATGGAAAGAGACAGGCATTACCATATGTATGATTCCACTACTGGTATGACTCAGCATCATGTACAACCAGAAGAATAAGGTACTGCTCTGTTTGCGTACAATGCGTCAAAATGTATTCTACTGTCATGAATTAAAAGAAGAGGTGATAATCACAGTAAATCTAGGACCCTGGAAGGTCATAATAGGATTTTAAGATGCCACTGTAACACAGGCCAGGTTGAGATAGTTGTCTTGGACTTCCAGTGACAACGGTACCTGAAGGAACTTCCCTAGGTCCTCATAACCCTGAGGAGGTCCCAAGCCTTCTCTGTCTCAGAGAGATGAGATTAACTGGGAATAGAGAGCCACAGCCCTCAGGGCGTCTCCCAGATGCAGCATAGACCCAGCTTCCAACCAGACATAAACGCGGGCACCTCAGCAGGTTCTAGATGAAGGCGTGATGGTGCCAGGGTCCAGCCAGAGCGCTGAATGTCCGTGAACGCCATTGCATGTTATTTCCTTCCCCTGGTATCCTGATGCCAAGTACCCACTTTCCCTACCCCAAGATTTCTCCAATACTGAAATACGATTATAAGAAGTAATAAAGAGGAAAAAAAAATCAATTTGATGGAAGAACACTGAAATGACAGGAAGAAAACCTGAAGTTTTTGATTTTTACCTAGACTTGTGTGCAATTTGTCCCTCTGCTATCAGGTGAGAAAAGAAACTGAAAATAGAAAGTAAATTTAGATATAGACCTGACACCTAATCTTCCTCTTTTGATATCCAAAATCTATAGACTTCCTAATCATTTTATAATGAAATGTAGGGACTGGGAATATAGCTCAGTTGGTCAAGTGCTTGTCTTGTAAGCACAAGGCCCTGGGTTCAAACCCCAGCACTGCAAAAGAAAAAAAAAAAAAAAAAAAAAAGCAATGTATACACAGTAAAAATAGTTGTTGAAAAACATATTTAGATTTGTTATAGATATTCTTACCCAGTTACAAGGCTGTGTGGTGTATAGGAATTAATTCTGAGTCACTGTCTATTCTCTAACAATAAACATTCTGTATGATTTAACCTATGTTCCAATGTGTGAATACCACACAACATTCTATATGCAATTTTCCTCACACAGACTAACATCTATTTTCTTTTCCTCACTTCTCAAGGTGAGATAACAGCAAAACAAACTTTAAGAAATATATAACTTTTCAGTCGGGTGCTGAGTGGTTCATCGGATCATGTCTGGTGGCTCCACGGATTATAACAGCAGAGAACATGGAGGCCCAGAGGGAATGGACCCCGATGGTGTCATCGAGAGCAACTGGAATGAGATTGTTGATAACTTTGATGATATGAATTTAAAGGAGTCTCTTCTTCGGGGCATCTATGTTTATGGTTTTGAGAAGCCTTCAGCTATTCAGCAGAGAGCTATTATTCCCTGTATTAAAGATCCAAAAGGTGATTCTGGTACTTGGAGACTATATGGGAGCAACCTGTCATGCCTGCATTAGTGGAACAAATGTTTGAAATGAAATGCAAAAACTGTAGGCCGAAACACCACATATTGTTGTTGGTACACCAGGGAGAGTGTTTGATATGTTAAACAGAAGATACTTTTCTCCAAAATGGATCAAAGTGTTTGTTTTGGACGAAGCAGATGAAATGTTGAGCCGAGGGTTTAAGGATCAAATCTATGAGATTTTTCAAAAATTAAATACAAGTACTCAGGTTGTGTTGCTTTCTGCCACAATGCCAACTGATATGTTGGAAGTGACCAAAAGATTTATGAGAGATCCAATTCGAATTCTGGTGAAGAAGGAAGAATTGACTCTTGAAGGAATCAAACAATTTTACATTAATGTTGAAAGAGAGGAATGGAAGTTGGACACACTTTGTGACTTGTACGAGACACTGACCATTACACAGGCTGTTATTTTTCTCAATACAAGGCGCAAAGTGGACTGGCTCACAGAGAAAATGCACGCCAGGGACTTCACAGTTTCTGCTCTGCATGGTGACATGGACCAGAAAGAGAGAGATGTTATCATGAGAGAATTCCGATCAGGGTCAAGCCGAGTTCTGATCACTACTGACTTGTTGGCTCGTGAGATTGATGTACAACAAGTGTCTTTGGTTATAAACTATGATCTACCTACCAATCGTGAAAACTATATTCACAGGAGTCGATAGCAGTAGTTGATGACGAGATGGCGCTCAGAAACTGCGTTGATGTAATTTAGGACATGGAATCATAAGCGAAACAGCACACTGTTTGAATAAAGAGCGAGTCGAATTGGCAGAGGGGGTCGATTTGGGAGGAAAGGTGTGGCTATAAACTTTGTTACTGAAGAAGACAAGAGGATTCTTCGTGACATTGAGACTTTCTACAATACTACAGTGGAGGAAATGCCCATGAATGTGGCTGACCTTATTTAATTCCTGGGATGAGATAGAATTGAATGCAGTGCTCGCTGTTGCTGAATAGGCGATCACAACGTGCATTGTGCTTCTTTGGGAATATTTGAATCTTGTCTCAATGCTCATAACGGATCAGAAATACAAATTTCCATAGCAAAGCGACATTAGTCGTGAGTTCTTGTGAGGAAAGTCATTGGCTTTATCCTCTTTAGAGTTAGACTGTTGGGGTGGGTATAAAAAGATGGGGTCTGTAAAATCTTTCTTTCTTAGAAATTTATTTCCTAGTTCTGTAGAAATGGTTGTATCAGATGTTCTCTATCATTTAATGATATACTTGTGGACTAAAAGATATAAGTGCTGTATAAAATCAGCCAATTATGTTAAACTAGCATATCTGCCTTTATTGTGTTTGTCATTAGCCTGAATAGAAAGGCCTTTAAAATTGATTTTTTTAGAAAGCATTTGAATACATTTTGTTTGGTATTGTATTTATTCAATAAAGTATTTAATTAGTAAAAAAAAAGATATATAATTTTTTAAAGTGAAAAAAATTAAAATATCCTTATAGAGAATTCACCTCTATGCTGTTTTGTGAATTACTGTCAATGACTAAATGTCAGCATTTCAAAAAATATTTTACAAATTAAAAGAAACTGAAGATAAAAAGAAAAAGATTTAATTGCATCAAAATCACTCTGCTGTCATGTATATCTAAAAAGAGCCTAGAAAAAAAATAAAGTTACTCGCTACATTTATCATGTTTTTTTTTTTTTTTTAATTGTTTTGGCAATCAATAGATTCTTGGTGGATGACACAAGGATTTAAATTGTTTGCTTGCTGGAGTACAGCCACCATGAATCTTGGGTAAGAAATTCCAATGGGAAGAACATTGCAGCTGCGTGGTTTCTTTCTTCACAAATTTTGATCTGCTTCAAGTTTTTCAAGAATGTTCTCAACACAAAATAATTTATTCCTCGATGTTGTGTCTAATCATATGTCCAAAATTCCTTTTCTCATGTTAAAAAAACAACAAAAACCCCAAACAATACTTATTAGACTCCATGAACACCTAGTCATATATTATCTATATCTATATCATCATCTGTTACAAGGAAAAAAATAATGTACTTCTGTCGGGGTTCCCGGGACCCCCAGCCTTGAGCACGGTCACGATGGCGCCTGGCACTGAGCCAAAAGCGGCCAACTATACAGTAAACAACCAGCGAATTCCAATGATTGGCTAGTTAACGATGTGATTAGAGCATGCCCCCCTCGTGTACCTATTCTATGCCTGCAGCTGTCCGCGCGTTTACCTCGTGTGCTCTCCCCTGATTGGTTAAAGTGTATATAAGCTTGGTGGGTGGGGGAGTAAGCTGCTGCTGAAGCGGAAGCTGGGAGTAAGAAGAAGCTGAGAGAAGAAGAAGCTGAGAGTAGGAGAAGAAGCGAGGAAGAAGAGTGCGAGCGAGGACGTGAGCCGAGCGGGAGAAGCGGAGCGGCCGAAGTAGGCGTGAGCCGAGCGGGAGGAGCGGAGCGACCGGAGCAGGTGTGAGCCGAGCGGGAGGAGCGGAGCGACTGGAGCAGGCGAGAGTTAAGCAGAGGGAAAGAGAGTGAGAGAAAGAAAAGAGAGAAAGGGATTAGAAAAGAGGGAAAGAAAGGAAGACTGTGCACAATAAACTTCCAAAGCTTCAGACGTTTGTCGTGTCTCTCTCTGTGGCCAGAGGGAACGCGATAACTGGTGCCGAAACCCGGGACATGAAGGGTTTATAAAGAAGACAAGGTAAGATATCTTAAAAAATTTTTAATAAGTTAAACCGGTTATAAGAAAGTTAAAGGGTATCAGGATACGCCATCAGCAGTCCTGGGGATACGCGGAATGCGATCCAGTTAAAGGGTATCAGGATACGCTATCAGCAGTCCTGGGGGCACGCGGGATGCGGCCCGATTAAAATAAAAATAAGGACACACCGAAGGTGGTCCGGTATCGGGATACGCCAGCAGCGGTCCTGACGCGTGGAACGCGGTCCAATTAAAAGTGAAAGTAGAAACACGCTTGAAGCGGTCCAATTAGGGCATAGGTAGCACGTGAAAAGCCGCTATAAAAATTTTAATGCACACTTGATAGATAGTTTTCCTTTCAGTAATCTCGTTGCTCCTGGCAGCTTGGCCACTGTTTGTTATTGTAACTGCCATAACTGAAGCTATTCAAATTAGTAACAATGGGGTCTGAAACGTCTAAATTCAGAATGCAGCAACCCCTCAGGGAGCTATTAAAAAACCATGGGACGCCATTAAAGGAAAAAACAGCTAAAGTATTTCTCGATACTGTGGAAAGGGTTTCCCCTTGGTTTTTGGATGAGGGCCTTTTGAATACCCTACAGTGGGAACAGCTGGGGGAGGACCTTCATATAGCGGATAGGCAAAACCCTTTGCCAGTAGGCACTATGGCTATTTGGTCTCTTATTAAATCCTGTCTGCAAGATAAAAACAAAAAACCTTCACTCACCGAGCCTTTAGCTGAGGGAAGACAGGTTTTGGAAGAAATAAAAGAGGAACGCTCATATCTTTCTCAAAATTCAGAAAAAGGAACTAATTCAGATGAGGAACTATCAGAAGGGGAATTATCAGGAGAGGAACTGGAAAAAAGAGTACAAAAATTAAGACTAGATGAAAAGCCCCCTCTAGTGCCTGCGTTGCCTAGTGCACCTCCCATAAATAGGGAACCCCCTCATGAAGCGTCCGGTTTCGGATTACGCTCAGAATGGAGTCATCTTGGATCTGTAGCGTATCCTGTTTTTGAGGATGCTCAAAATCAAAGATTCCACCAACCCTTAGACTTCAAAATAGTGAAACAGTTAAAAGAAGCAGTTAGCACATATGGTCCTCAGTCAGCTTTACTATAGCCTTAGTAGATACCTTGACATCATTAAACTTAGTGCCCCAGGACTGGACTAATCTTGCTAGGGCCGCTCTGTCTGGGGGACAGTACCTTATGTGGAAAACATCATGGCAAGAAATATCTACGGATACCGCCCGCCGAAATGCGGCAGCGGGGAATCCCCAAGTCGATAGGGACATGCTTATGGGCGTAGGACCTTATGAAACCCTTCAGGCACAGCTTAATTATCATCCAGCAGTCTATGCGCAAATTGCCGTGGCAGCAACCAAGGCCTGGAAAACATTACAAGGAGCAGGAGATTTGCAGGGCCAGTTGTCAAAGGTAACTCAAGGGAGTAGTGAGCCCTACGTGGACTTCGTCGATAGGCTAATTCAGACAGCATCACGCATCTTCGGAGATGCAGAGCAAGCCATGCCCCTAGTAAAACAATTGGCTTACGAACAAGCCAACAAATGGTGTAGGGAGGCCATAAGACCATGGAGAAACAAAGACTTGTCCACCTACTTAAAAGTGTGTAGAGATATAAATGATACTTCGGCGCAGAGCAGTGCCTTTGTAGCAGCCATAGACAGACAAACCACCTTGTTGTCTGCCGCACTTGCACAAGCCCAGGGGAGGTTCCCTTCAAGAACTAATAAAGAGTCTTTAGGATCATGTTTTGTGTGTGGACAGAAGGGACATCTAAAAGCCACTTGTCCAAACAAAAGGCCACCCTTTGCCCAAGGTGGGAACATCTATACAAAGAATAACTTGGGAACCGGACCTGGGCTATGTCCAAGATGCAGAAGAGGAAGTCATTGGAATAGTGCCTGTCAGTCTATTAGAGATAGGGAGGATAATTTCCTAGGGTTGAATCCTAAACTTCAAAAAAACGGGAGACAGGGCCCTCCCCGGGGCCCGCAACAAATATACGGGGTAATTCAACAAGTTCCCCGACGGTGGTATCCTCCCACAGAGAAGGGGAGTGCAGAGCCACCTCAGGAAGTGCCGGATTGGACATCTGTGCCACCTCCAGACTCATACTAACCCCAGATATGGGGGTGCAGATGATTGATACTGATTGGCATGAAAAAATCCCACAGAACAGTGTAGGACTATTACTAGGTAGAGGTTCCTCAACACTAAAAGGACTTATAGTACACCCAGGGGTTATTGATCCTGATTTCACTGGACAAATAAAAGCCTTGGTCTCTTCACCAAAAGGAATTACGGTCATCTCTCCAGGGGATCGCATTGCACAAATGCTTATATTACCCAGTCGACATTCTTTGTGGCCCAGTAAAAATACAAATAAAAGACAAGGAGGTTTTGGATCAACAGGAACCACTTTAATAAACCTTACTATGGATATGGGACAGAGGCCCCTCCTAAAATTAAAAGTGGGAAATATGGAATTTACAGGTTTATTAGATACGGGAGCAGACAAAAGTATTATTAGTGCAATGGTCTGGCCAAAGCACTGGCCATTGATCACAGCAGCTCAGAGCTTGAGAGGCTTAGGAGTAGCAGAAAGCCCCAATCAAAGTGCTTCCTCATTATCGTGGAAAGATACAGAGGGACACACAGGAATATTTCAGCCATATGTCTGTAATGTTCCTATTAGTCTATGGGGACGAGACGTCCTGCAGCAAATGGATATGAAACTCACCACTGATCAGACTTACCAAGGGACTCCTGTAAGAAATATGTTACAAAATATGAACTATGATGATAAAAAAGGATTAGGAAGACATAGTCAAGGATCTACCCAACCACTGCCTTTACTTCCACCAAAAAATGATTCTCATGGATTGGGTTTTTCCTAGGGGCCACTGATAAACCATCAATCCCTATAATATGGAAAGATGATAAGCCTCGCTGGATTCCACAGTGGCCCCTAACAAAAGAGAAGCTAGAGGCAGCTCATAAGTTAGTACAAGAGCAGGTACAAGCAGGTCATTTACAACATTCTACTTCTCCTTGGAATACTCCAATATTCTTAACAAAGAAAAAATCAGGAAAATGGAGGTTATTACATGATTTAAGAGCCATAAACGAACAAATGTACCCTATGGGACCCATCCAATGTGGACTCCCTCTTGTCACTGCGCTACCAAAAAATTGGCCTACTATTATTCTGGATTTAAAAGATTGCTTTTTCTCTATACCCTTACACAAAAATGATTGTTGGAGATTTGCCTTTACTTTGCCCTCTCTTAATCACACTCAGCCTGATCAGAGATTCGAATGGACCGTGTTGCCTCAAGGTATGGCTAACAGTCCTACTATATGTCAAATATACGTAGATAAAGCGTTAACAACTACTAGACAAAAGTTTAAGAGATTGTTGATTTATCATTATATGGATGACATACTTACTTGCCATCCAGAAAAAGAAGTTTTGTTAGAAGCATTACAATTTATAACTCAAGCATTAGAAAAAAGAGGACTAATGATAGCCCCTGAAAAATTACAATTAGAGGAGATCCAAGAATATCTGGGTACAAGGCTCACTGCTACTACAGTCAGACCATCAAGGTTGACCATCAGGACAGATCAATTGAATACCTTGAACGATTTTCAGAAACTCTTAGGTGACATTAACTGGATCAGATCCTATTTAAAATTATCCACAGGGGAATTAAAACCTTTATTCGATATATTAAAAGGTAATCCTGACTTGAATTCCCCTAGGAAACTTACTCCCGAAGCACGGATATCCTTACAGCTAGTAGAGAATAGACTTCAGCAGTGTTACGTTGATCGTTGTGATCCTACTCAACCATTAAGTCTAATCATAATCTCAGAGAAACATACCCCTTTTGGCATAGTTTGGCAAGGAGGACCCCTGCAAAGTATAAATCTCCCTAGCTCTCCAGCTAAAACATTACAATCATATCCCCAAGCTATTGCTCAGGTAATATTCAAGGGAATAGAATCTTGCATTACTGTTTTTGGAATCCATCCGTCTATTATTATAACTCCTTATTCCACTCAGCAAATTAAATGGCTAATTAATAATGATGATGATTGGTCAGTATTATATTGTTCCACCTCAGCTCAGTTCGATAACCATTATCCCCAACATCCCTGGATTCAATTCTGTAAAAATACTCCCATAGTTTTTCCAAAAGTGACTAGTGTCCAGCCTCTTAAAGACTGTGTAACCATTTTTACTGATGGCTCCAAAAATGGAGTAGGTGCAGTACTTATCAGTAAACAACTTCACACCATAATAGTTCCACCCAACTCCGCACAGGTTACTGAACTTGCAGCTGTAATATTAGCCTTTAAATTAGCAGATAATCAGCCATTCAATCTTCTATCTGATAGCTTATATATCGTCAACGCTTTACAGGTTCTTGAAACGGTACCCCATATTTCTTCCATGTCCACGGTAGCTTCTTATTTTACCACGCTACAAAACCTTATCCTACAGCGTAAACATCTATTCTATGTAGGACATATTAGAGCTCATTCTAATTTACCAGGACCTTTGGCCAATGCTAATGACTTGGTAGATATGGCCACCAATCAATTTTTGTTTTTTCCATAGAGGAACAAGCAAAACTCTTTCATGAAAAATTCCATGTAAATTCCACTACTTTGAGCAGAAAATTTCCTATATCTAAATGTATGGCTCGACAAATAGTAAAAAATTGTCAACATTGTGCTCCTTTAATCCCAGTACAATCCTTTGGAGTTAACCCCAGGGGACTGCTGCCTGGTCATATTTGGCAGATGGATGTAACCCATATTTCTGAATTTGGTACTGTTAAGTATGTACATGTGTCAGTAGACACTGCTTCAGGGGTCATTATGGCTTCCTGCTCATTCTGGAGAAAAGGTAAAAGATGTCATTCAACACTGCCTACAAGCATTTGCTGGCTGGGGCATACCTAAAGTTATTAAAACAGATAATGGTCCTGTTTATACTTCCAAAAGCTTCTGGTTGTTTTTACAAACATTTAACATCCAATCAGTCACTGGCATCCCCTATAATCCTCAGGGACAGGGCATTGTGGAAAGAGCACATCTTACTTTAAAAAATTGTCTAAATAAACAAAAAGGGGGAATAGGAGCCTCCTACAAGTCTCCTAAAGATAAACTTAATTTAGTTCTTTTCATTCTAAATTTCTTAACTCTGGATAGGGACGGTCACTCTGCAGCTGATCGACATTATAATCCCCATGATACTCCTCAAGTATGGGCAAAATGGAAAGATATCCTGACAGGTTGTTGGAAAGGACCGGATCCAGTCCTTCATTGGGTCCGAGGGTCTGTTTGTATTTTCCCACAGGATCAACAGACTCCAGTTTGGATTCCAGAAAGGCTAATCAGAGTTTTACAGCATGCAAGTGATGCTGCTCCTCCTCGCAATGGCGAGCCTGAGCCTTCCTCCAATAACAAAAACTCAGACGGAAAGGCAAACCCGGAACCTATGGGCCATTGTTAGCCTGGCCATATTTTTTACTTCTAACTAACACATTTTTTATCCTTCCTTTTCTTGTTTTTCACCAATTCCTCTACAAGCCTGTCAATTCTACTGATGATTTTTCAGGTCGTGCTGTTTTTGGTGACAAGGATATCTCTAGCCTTTCTTTGCTTTAACAGGAGGAATTTCTGCACTTTGCCGTTGGAATCATACTACAAATCAGACCCAGAGTAGAGCAACTCGTTCTGCTGACCCTAGCTGTAATACTGCTTTTCCTCCCACGTCAGCTTGTGTATTTCCTCCCTTTTATGTTTCTACCAACTAACATTTCTAATAACACCTCTTAACTGTTCACTAACCGTGTGCTATCTCTCACAATGCTGAAATGGTTCTTTTGCCACCCGTGCAATTTGATGCACATTTCTATCTTCCTACCAGTCCTAGTTTCTGTTGCAGATATAGAATTGCCAGTGCTATTATCAAGAAACAGGAGAGGCTTTGACATTGCAACAGCCGTGATCATTGCCATCACAGTCCTTGCAGTAGCAGCATTGACACAACCATAACAACGATCATTTGGCCGAAAATACAGCTGCAGCCTTACAGACCATAGAGACTCTATCAGAGAGTGGACTTACTATAAGAACAAGTGGATACCTTGCAAGAACTTTTGGGACTGGGATGCGTTTATTCCCTGAGAGCTGTTTGTGTTGCCCGTATTGTAACTCTACTGGGATGTATATTGTTTCTGTATTTAATATGGCTATATGGTTTTTCTTCTGTTTATAGATTTGTCAAACAGCGGGCAGGCTTAGGAGCTATGGTGGTACTCCTCTGCCTTGGCCTCCTTCTCTTCATTCGTTTTGGCATGCATCTACGAGCTAGCCAATAGAGAGATCAAATTATCTTTCATCAGGCCATGACCGCCCTAAAGGCCGACAGTCCCCCCATTAGTATGGCTCTTGATGCTGGACCGGTAGTCAAAGACGGGTAATGAAGGAGGTGGCTGTGTACCAACCTAAGACAGGAGCTGCAGCATGCTCTGCAGGCTCTGATGACGGGTAAGGACATATGCTGACCACTCAGCCTAAGACAGACACGGTCCCAAGCCTTAGTTTAATAATAAAGAAGGGGGATATGTCGGGGTTCCCGGGACCCCCAGCCTTGAGCACGGTCATTATGGCGCCTGGCACTGAGCCAAAAGCGGCCAGCTATACAGTAAACAACCAGCGAATTCCAATGATTGGCTAGTTAACGATGTGATTAGAGCATGCCCCCCTCGTGTACCTATTCTATGCCTGCAGCTGTCTGCGCATTTACCTCGTGTGCTCTCCCCTGATTGGTTAAAGTGTATATAAGCTTGGTGGGTGGGGGAGTAAGCTGCTGCTGAAGCGGAAGCTGGGAGTAAGAAGAAGCTGAGAGAAGAAGAAGCTGAGAGTAGGAGAAGAAGCGAGGAAGAAGAGTGCGAGCGAGGACGTGAGCCGAGCGGGAGAAGCGGAGCGGCCGAAGTAGGCGTGAGCCGAGCGGGAGAAGCGGAGCGACTGGAGCAGGCGAGAGTTAAGCAGAGGGAAAGAGAGCGAGAGAAAGAAAAGAGAGAAAGGGATTAGAAAAGAGGGAAAGAAAGGAAGACTGTGCACAATAAACTTCCAAAGCTTCAGACGTTTGTCGTGTCTCTCTCTGCGGCCAGAGGGAACGCGATATACTTCTGCTTGACTAATTTGACCTGTATGTTTTGAATCTTTTATTTTTTCATTGATTAGTTCTTTTTAGTTGCATATGACAGTAGAATCCATTTTTACATAATTACAAAAGCATGAATGTATCTTGTTCTAATTCAGTTCCCAGTACCTTTCCTTCCCCTCCCCTACCCCTGCCCCCTGTTCCTTTCCCTCTACTGATCTTTCTACCATTTACCCATAGTTAATTTTTAAAAAAAATTTCTCATGAACATACATGATGGTGAGATTCACTGTGGTGTATTCATATATGTACATAGGCAAATTATGTCAGATTCGTTCCACTGTTTTTCCTATTCCCATCCCCCTTTCCCCTTCATGCTCCTTTGTCTAATCCACTGAACTTATATATATTTTTTGTTTGTGTGTTTAATCAACCACCCCCTTATTATGGGTTAGTTTCCACATATCAGAGAAAACATTTGACCTTTGGTTTTTTGGGATTGGCTTATTTCACTTACCATGATAGTCTCTAGTTCCATTTACCTGCAAATGCCATAATTTCATTCTTCTTTATGGCTGAGTAATATTCCATTGTGTATATGTACCACATTTACTTTAGCCATTCATCTGTTGAAGGACACCTAGGTTGGTTCCATAGCTTGGCTATTGTGAATTGTACTGCTATTAACATTGATGTGGCTGTGTCACTGTAGTATGCTGATTTTAAAATCTTTTGGATATTTACTGAGGAGTGGGATAACTGGGTCAAATGTATGAACCTGATCTTTAATATGCTGTACAACATTTACAGCAAATGCATATTTATGTTGAGGCAAAATCAATAGAAATTCCAGTCTATTTCTTCACTTTAATGAATTTTAAAATTTGTTTTTCCTTGTTTTTGAGGATTTTAGTTTTTGAAAAATTTTCTTTTTTAGTTGTTAGTGGCTCTTTATTTATATGTGATGCTGAGAATTGAACCCAGTGCTTCACACATGCTAGACAAGTACTCTAACACTGAGCTACAGCCCAGCCCAGGATTTTAGTTTTTTAAAGAAAGTTTTATTTTTGCTTTTGCATTTTGTGTTTTAATGTCTTTTTAGTTATACAGGACAGTAGGATGTATTTGTATTTTGACATATTACACATACATGGAGTACAACTTCCCATTCTTTTGGCTGTATATGATGTGGAGTTACACAGTGTATTCATATATGAACATAGGAAAGTTGTGTACAATTCATTCCACTGTTTTTTCCATTCCCATCTCCTCTCCCTTCCCTTCATCCCCCTTTGTCTAATCCAATGAAATTCTATTTGTCACTCCCCCTCCCCTTACTGTACATTAGCATCCACATATCAGAGAGAACATTTGGCCTTTGATTATTTGGAATTAGTTTATTTCAGTTAGCAAGATATTCTCTAGTTCCATCCATTAACTGGCAAATACCATAATTTCATTTTTCTTTATGACTGAGTAATATTCTATTGTGTATATGTACCATGTTTTCTTTATCTGTTCATGTGTTGAAGGGCACCTAGTTTGATTCCATAGTTTAGTTATTGTGAATTATTGAGTTGCTATAAACATTGATGTGGCTATGTCACTATAATATGCTGATTTTAAGTTCTTTGGGTATGTGTTGAGGAGTGGTTCATCCCAAGTTTTCTGAGGAATCTCCATACTGTTTTCCATAATGGTTGCACCAATCTGCAGTCCCACCAGCAATGTATGAGTGTACCTTTCTCTCCACATTCTCACCGACATTTATTGTCACTTGTATTCTTAATAATTGCCATTCTGACTGGAGTGAGATGGAATCTCAGTGCAGTTTTTATTTGCATTTCCTTAATTACTAGAGATGTTGAACATTTTTTCATATATTTGTTGACCATTCATATTTCTTCTGTGAAGTGCCTGTTCAATTCCTTTGCCCATTTATTGATTGGGTAATTTGTTTTTTTGGTGTTAACTTTTTTGAGTTCTTTATATATTCTGGAGATTAATGCTCTATCTGAGGTGCAGGTGACAAAGATATTTTTTCCCATTGCATAGGCTCCCTGTTCACGTTCTTGATTTTTTCCTATGTTGTGGCCACGCCCCATGCTGCAGCTCCCCATTTGTCAACACATTTGGAAGCCAGTGCAGCCATCTTGGATTATCCTGGAAGCAGAAGCTGCCATCTTAAGGTGGGGCCAAAACCATCCTGAGATGCCTGCTGGAGACTGGAAGCTCATTGTCAGCTACCTCTCATGCATCAGGTTACTGAAGACTGGGAGGTTTGAATAGTATATGACTGTTATAGTGTAGATTTTTTTTCTCCCTTTTGAAATTTTTTTCTTTTTCTTGCTCTAATTTCCTTTTATGTACCTGTCTCCTCAGAGTCTCTTTCTCCCTTTTCTCATGCTAACAACCATCTTCTCTTGATTTCGCTTTCGCTCTTCCTATGATCTAGTACTTCTATATACTCTTTTCTTATCCCATTAACAGTTATGTCCTATACCCCTCCCCATCCTCTTTGTCCACCATTAGAAACTGTAGAACTCATTGCAAATCTATTGGTTATACTGATGATAATAATTGAACTCATCCTCTCAGTTTATTATGACAGTATTGTTAACATCTTCATAGGGGCTATTTGGTTTAGGGCTTCATACTTTCTGTACTGGGTTATGCTAATATTTATCTCCCCCCTTAAAGAAGAGGTTTTGGAAACCTGCAGGGACACCATAAGCCTATAGGTGGGAAACTGCAATACCCCAGATCTGTACTGCTAGGGGAAAGATACATGAACAACATGAAAAAACAAGGGAAGAAAGTGTTCCAAACAAACCAAAATTCTATGTTAATAGAATCCAATGACAGCGTGGTAGAAGAAATGTCAAAAAGGAGTTCAGAATATACATAATTAAAATGATTCATGAAGCAAAGGATGAGATAAGAGAGCAGATGCAGGCAATGAATGATCACTCCAATAAACAGTTGAAAGAGCAACTGCAGGAAGCAACATTCAACTGCTGGAAGCATCATTTCAACAAAGAGATAGACATTCTGAAAACAAACAAACAGAAATTCTTGAAATGAAGGAAACAATAAACTAAATAAAAAACTCAATGGAAAGCATCACTAACAGACTAGATCACTTGGAAGACAGAACCTCAGACAATGAAGACAAAATATTCAATCTTGAAAATAAAGTTGAACAAACAGAGAAGATGGTATGAAATCATGAATGGAACCTCCAAGTACTATGGGATATCATGAAAAAACCAAATTTAAGAATTACTGGGATTGAGGAAGACACAGAGATACAAACGAAAGGAATGAACAACCTATTCAATGAAATAATATCAGAAAATTTCCCAAACCTGAAGAATGAAATGCAAAATCAACTATAAGAGGCTTACAGAATATCAAATACACAAAATTACAACAGATCTATACCAAGGCACACTATAATGAAAATGCCTAACATCCAAAATAGAGAATTTTAAAGACTGCAAGAGAAAAGCATCAGATTACATATAGAGGGAAATCAATACAGATATCAGCAGATTTCTCAGTCCAGACCCCCAAAACTGGAAGAGCCTGGAACAGCATATTTCAAGTTCTCTGTAGTATAGTTTAAGTTCTGGTATTGTGATGTCTCCTGTTTCACTTTTCTTGCTGAGGATTACTTTGTCTATTCTGTGCCTCTTATTTTTCTAAATGAATTTCATGATTGCTTTTCTATTTCTATGAAGAACATCATTGGAATTTTAATGGGAATTACATTAAACTGGTATAGTACTTTTGATAGTATGTCCATTTTGACAATATTCTGCCTATCCAAAAGTATGGTCATGTTCAATTTCTTTCTTTAGTGTTCTATAGTTTTCCTTATAGAGGTCTGTCACTTCTTTTGTTAGATTGATTCCCAAATATTTTATTTTTTTTAGGTTATTGTAAATTGGATAGTTATCTTAATTTCTCTTTCAGTTGACTCATCACTGATGAATAGGAATACAATTGATTTATGGTTGTTAATTTTATATCCTGCTACTTTGCTAAATTTATGAGTTCTAAAAATTTTATGGTGAAATTTTTTGGGTCTTTTACATATAGAATCATGTTGTCAGCAAATAGTGATAGTTTGAGTTCTTCTTTTCCTATTCATATCCCTTTAATTTTTTTCTTCTAATTACCCTGGCTAGAGTTTCCAGGACTATGTTGAATAGAAGTGGTGAAGAGAGGGTATCCTTGTCTTGTTCCAGTTTTTATAGGGAATTCTTTCAATTTTTCTCCATATAGAATGATGTTGGCATTAAGTTTGACTCATATACTTTTAAAATGTTGATGCATGTTCCTCCTATTCCTAGTTCTTCTAGTGTTTTGAACATGAATGGATGCTGTATTTTGTCATATGCTCTTTTGCATCTATTGAGATTATCATGTTATTCTTCTCTTTAAGTCTATTGATGTGATGAATTATGTTTATTGATTTCCATATGTTGAACCAACCTTGCATCTCTGGGATGAACCCTACTTGATCATGGTGAACTATCTTTTTAATATGCTTTTGTACATGATTTTCCAGGATTTTATTAAGAAATTTTCATCTGTGTTCATCAGGAATATTGGTCTGAATTTCTTCTTTGATGTATCTTTGTCTGGTTTGGTGACAGGGTGATTCTAGTTTAATAGAATGAGTTTGGAGGTGTTCCTTCCTTTTCTATTTCATGGAATAATTTGAAGAGGACCGGTGTTAGTTCTTCATTGAAGTTTGGTAGAATTTGGTTGAGAATTTGTCTAGTTCTGGGTTTTTCTTTGTTGGTAGGCTTTTGTTGGTGTCTTCAATTTCATTGCTTGAAGTTGATATGTTTAAATTTTCTATGTCCTCCTGATTCAATTCAATTTTGGTAGGTCATATGTCTTCAAGATTTTCTATTTTTAGAGTTTAAATTTTCAAAATAGTTTCTGATTATCATCTGTATTTCAGTAGTGTCTGTTGTGACATTTCCTTATCACAAATTTTAGTAATGAGTTTTCTCTCTTGTCATTAGCTTGTTTTGTCAATTTTTTGAAATTTTTTTGTTTCAATTTCATTGATTTCAGATCTGATTTTAATTACTTCCTGTCTTTTGTTTCTGGTATTGATTTGTTCTTTTTCTAGGGCTTTTCAAGGTAATGTTAGGTTATTTATTTGTTTACTTTATATTCTTTTAAGGAATGAGCTTAATGCAATAAACTTTTCTCTTAGCACTGCCTTTGTAGTGTCCCAGAGATTTTGATATGTTGTATTGCTGTTCTCATTTACCTCTAAGTATTTTTTAAATTTCATCCCTGATTCCTTCAGCAATCCATTGGTCATTCAGTAGCATATTATTTATTGTCCAGATGTTAGACTAACTTCTATTTTTATTTTGTCATTGATTTCTAATTTTATTTCATTATGATCTGATAAAATGCAAAGTATTTTCTATATTTTTTGTTGTATTTGCTAAGAGTTACTTTGTGACCTAACATAGGGTGTATTATAAGGATTCATATGCTTCTGAGAAGAAGGTGTATTCAGTCATTATATTCAGTCCATATGTCTATTAAGTCTAAATTATCAAAGGTATTTTTTAGTTCTATAGCTTCTTTATTTAGTTTTTACTTGGAGGATCTATCCAATGGTGAGAAAGGCATGTTAAAGTCACCTGGTATCATTGTGTTGTGGTCTATCTGATTCTTGAAATTGAGAAGGGTTTGTTTGATGTGCACAGATGGTCCATAGCTTGGGGCATAAATATTTGTGATGTATAATTCCCTTAAACAGTATTAATGTCCTCCTTTGTCCCTTCTGATTAACTCTGGCTTGAAGTCCATTTTATTTGTTACAAGAATAGAAACCCCTGTTTATCTACAAGATCCATGTAAATGATAAGTTTTTTTCTCATTCTTTTATCTTCAGTTTGTGAATGTCTTTGCCTATGAAGTGAGGTTTTTGGACACAGCATATTGTTTGGTCTTACTTTTTAATCCAATTTGCCAGTCTGTATTTGCCAGTCTTTTGATTGAGTTTAGGTCATTTACATTCAATGTTATTATTGAGAAATGATTTTTATTCTCTGTCATTTTATTTCTGATTTTACTTTGACTTAGTTTCTCCTTTGATTTGACTAGTCTTCTAATGTGGATCCTCCCTTTGCTGGTTTTCACTTTTATTTTTCATTTCTTCTTTATGAAATATTTTATAGAGTATGTTTTGTAGTGCAGGCTTTCTAGTTGTAAATTCTTTCAACTTTCATTTATCATGGAAGATTTTTCTTTCCTTGTCAACTCTGAAGCTTAATTTTGCTGGGTATAGTGTTCTTGGCTGGCATTCATTTTCTTTCAGTGGTTGGTATATGTATTCCAAGATCTCCTAGCTTTGTATGTGACTGTCATTTTTCTTTGGCAACCGTTAAAATTCTATCCTTATTCTGTATGTTAGGCATTTTCATAATAATGTACCTCGGTGTGGGTCTGTTGTAATTTTTGTATATTTGGGGTCTTGTATGCCTCCTGTATTTAATTTTCCATTTCATTCTTAAGGCTTGGGAAATTTTCTGATATTTCATTGAAAAGGTTGTACATTCCTTCGGTTTGTATCTGAACCTTCATCTACCCCAATAAACCTTAAATTTGATCTTTCATGTTAGTTCATATTTCTTGGAAGTTCTGTTTTATTAATTTTGGTCTTCTCCCTCTTTCTTTTGATTATTTTAGCCATGGCTTTATCAATCTTGTTTATATTTTCAAAGAATCAACTCTTCATTTCATTGAGCCTTTGTACTGTTCTTTTAGTTTCTATTTAACTTCAGCTCTAGTTTTTATTGCATCTAGTTTTGGATTGGAGTTGTTGTTTTTCTAAGACCTTAAGATTCATCATCATTAAGTCGTTTACTTAAGATCATCTTTTTTTAAATGTAGGTACTCATAGCTATTAACTTCCTTCTGATAACTATTTTTGTTGTATTCCCAATAATTTGATATGTTGTTTCCATCTTCATTTCATTCTAATAATTTTTAAATTTCCCTCTTCCTTTAGTGACCTATTCATCATGCAAAAGTGTATTGTTCAAACTCCATGTATTCGTACATTTTCTGTAACTCTTCTCAGTAGTTCTGGTTTCATTCTATTTTGGTTTGTAAAGGTGCAAAAGATTATTTCAATTTTATTTTTTTGTATCTGCTAAGACTTGTTTTATGGCCTAACATAAGATCAGTATTAGAGACAGTTGCACGATTGATTGGATATTCAGGTCAGTTGTTAGATAAACTATTCTGTAAAAGTTTGTTAGGTCCAATTGATTTGTAGTAAAGTTTAAACCTGATGTGTCTTTATTTATTTATTTTTTCTGTCTAGATGACCTGTTAATGAGAATGGTGTATTAAAGTCTCTGCTATTATTGTATTGGGGTAAATCAGTCCCTTTTTATTGAGTAATTTATGTAATTCAGTACACTGACATTTGAGGCATTAATATTTATAATTGTTTTATATTCTTATTGGATTGTTTTCTTTACCAATATGTAATGATCTTTGTTTTATCTGATTGACTTTGGTTTGCATCCTGTTTTGTCTGATATGGGAGGGGCTACTCCTGCTTGTTTTCAGGTTTCATCTATTTAGATATCATTTTTCCATCCTTTAACTTTCAGTCTTTGGATGTCTTTGCCTATGGGGTGCTTCTTGGAGACAAAAATACAACTAGGTCATGCTTTTAAATTCAATCTGCTAGGCTCTATCTTTTAACTGTAGTAAGATCATTTACATCCAGCATTATTATACAAAGGCATATATTTTATCTATTCTGTTACCTTCTTTTATTTCTAATGTTTTAATCAATTCTAATTGTCATTTGCTTATTTATTTTTCTAATGTGATTCATTCTTTTCTGTGCTCTCTTTGGTTATTTTTTTTGTTGTCTTTGTAGGATTCCTTTAAGTGTCTTCTACACTACTGGTTTAGTGGTTATGAATCCCTTTTAATTTATACTTGGAAGATTTTTTGCTTCTTTGATTCTGAAGGATAACTTTGCTGGTATGGTAATATAGGTTGATAGTTTTCTTTCAGGGCTTGGAAGACTTCATTCTGTGTCCTGGCTTTAGAATTTTTTCTGAGAAGTCTATTATTCTGATGGGTTTGCATTTATGAGTGACTTGACACTTTTCTCTTGAAGTTTTTAAAATTCATTCTTAGGAATTTTTGGCAGTTTATAAGATATCATATGTTCTTTTCTAGTCATTTTGTTTGAAGTTCTAAATGCCTGCAATACATGTATATTCATTTTAGTCTCAAGATTTGGGGAGTTTTCTGCTATTTCATTGAGTAAGTTTTTATGCCATTAATCTATATCTCCTCTCTTTCCTCAAGACTTATAAGTCTTAAGTTTGGTCTTTTGATGTTGTGAAGGAACTCTTGAATATTCTGTTTATAGTTTCTTCTACCCTCCCACTTTATTACTGAGTGTTCTATTTCCTGTACCTTGTCCTTGAGCACTGATATTTTTTCTTCTGCTTGATATAATTGTTAGAGATTTGCCACTAAGTCTTTTATTTGACCAAGTTTTTCATTTCCAAGAAATGAAATATTTGGTTACTTTTCAGAATCTCTCTCTCATTATTGAAATGCTCTTTTGTATTCTGTGTATTCTCTTAGTTTATTTCTTCAGTTTCTTTTAATTTATTGATCATTTTAACAATCAACTTCTTGAATTCCTTTTCCAGCATTACCTCTAATTTCTATGGGATCTATTATTGGAATGCTATAAACTTTCAGAGGCATCTTATTATCTTATGTTTCTTGTACTTCTATGTTGATATTTGTGCATTTGTTGGGATGGATATACCTTTAACTCTTATGAGGGTCTTTTTAAATGTTCTGCTTTCTCCTTATCATGTGACCTGGGCTGGGGGTGGATCTCAGGGTTAAAGTATTCACAAATGTGATCATGGTGCTATGATCAATCCATAGCATTGCTTTGAGAGTAGATGATAATCACCAGTAACTGTAGTCATCACTTCAGAGTGCACTATTATTTTAGTCAGCTATTTCACTGCAGTGACTGAAAGACCCAACCAGAACATTAGCAGAGGAGGAAAAGTTTATTTGAGGGCTCACAGTTTCAGAGGTCTTAGTCTGTAGGTCAGCTCCATTCCTTGGAACTGGAGGTAAGGCAGAACATCGTGATGGAAGAGTGGTAGAGAAAGCAGTGCACATGGTGATCAGAAAGTAGAGAGAATTCACTTGCCAGATACAAATATGTACCCAAAGTCATGCCCCAATTCCTACCCTCCTCCAGCTACACCTTACTACTTCAGTTACCACTCAGTTAATTCCTATTAGGGGAATAACTGGTTGGGTTAAGACTCTTACAACTCAATCATTTCTCCTCTGAACCTTCTTGCATCGTCTCACATGTGACTTTTGTGGGACACCTCACATCTAGATCATAACAACCATCTATTAAAAAACCATAAAAACTTATTGAAAATAATTCCACTAGTCCAAAAGTGGAAAAAGGGAGTAATACTCTAAACTGAAAAAATTGGGTACTGAAGTAAGTAAAATTACTGTTAAACTATAGAGGGCATGGGGAAAAAAGGAAAGAAAAAGAAGCAGAATAAATAATAAAAATAAAGGGACTTGGGGGGGAGACAGAATCAGATAATACAAGGAGAGAGAGAAAGAGAGAGAGCGAGAGAGAGAGAGAGAGAGAGAGAGAGAGAGAGAGAGAGAGAAGGAGAAAGAAAGAACCCAATCAACACTTTAAAACATTAGCAAAATTGAGTTAAAATATGCAATATCAAATAATGGAATCAATCAACTTACAGAAGACAATACCAGTGAGATAAAAGCCTAACACTAAGGAGTCTAAAATTATTCCTTGCAAAGATATTTGAGATAAACTTCTCACTACTTTTTCCAGATTTGGATTCTGTCTGATTTAGGGAGGCTTAGTAAATGATCATGCTTCCTCAGGCTGTCCTCTAAGTTTCTCTGGGAATAGGCTGGTGACCTGTATATTTAGATTTTTCCCATCTAGCTCAGTTTTCTGTTTCAAAGATTGTGCAGAACTTGGGTCTTGGCACCTATGAATAGAGAACTCATTCCATCCATCTCTAGCACAAACCTAGGTGGCTCTCACAGTTCCCTGGCATGTCCATGCACCTAAAATATCTCTAGAAGGTCAGAGGCAAGGGCCCCTGATTGTCAGATCTCTGCCTGGCTGTGACTGCTGCCTTGTGCGCTCACCTGGAGAAATGCCACACTTGCCTGGGGTTATCAAAGCAGGTGTGATTGTGCCTGTGTAATTTTCAGGGTGTGCAAGACGTGACAACCCAGTGGCAGAGGCACAGCATCCTGTGCTTAAGGTTCATGGCATTGTATTCTGGTAGAGTCATGCCCTGTCTGTTCCACCCTGTGCCCATTGTCACTGGTAGGGATAGGGAAGTGTCTTGTCGGCCTTCTGCTTACAGAGATCCCACTACACAGGTTACTTAGATCGTTTCAAAGGCACTTGCTATGATGGGTATTTGCTGATATCTCTAGGTGGGTTGAAGATGTAGGAATTTAATCACTTTCATGGTTGTGGGTTTCGGTGTGGGTCTACAAAATGACTTCCCACCCATTTTCTAGTAGTCAATTGAGAGAAGTAGCAAACTTCGTGCTCATCAGGTGGCTCTGTGGCTCCTTCCTTAGCCTCACTAGGTCTTTCTCCTCTACTGCTGTTTCAGAAGTAAGCTTGTTAACTTTACTTCTCCCTTTTACTTGCTTTGTTGGCTCCCCCCTACCTGCCCTGATGCTGCAGGTGTAGAGTTTGAATTTAATGAATTCTTTCCTGTTTTCTGTTCCAGTAACCAGAATGTCCACATCCAAGTCACTCAAAGTCTCATGTTATGTCTCAATGCAATTCCTCCATCACTCACCTTTATAATCAGCTGTTCTTCTCTGATTTGATTTCACCCTGTGATGGATTTGCTGCCTATTTCTACTCCACCATCCTGATACCTCTTGAATTATGAATTCATTATATATTTGAGATACTTGTCTCTTATTGGTATATGATTTGAAAATATTGACTCCTTTTCTGTAGATTGTCTTTTCACTTTTCCTTTTTTTTTTTTGAAGCACAAAAGATTTTAGTTTTAATACAATTGTATTTCGTCTTTGGTCTTATATAAAAACGCCATTGCTTAACCCAAGGACACAGATTTATATTTATATTATCTTCTAAGAATTTTATAATTTTAGCTCTTACTTTATGATTTATGATTTATTTTATTTTTTATGGTATAAGATAAGGGTCCAACTTTATTCTTTTGCATGAAACTATCCAGTTGTTCCAGCATCATTTATTGGAAAAGAGTTTTCTTTCCCCATTGGATTGCCTTGGCACTTTTGTCAAAGAACATTTAGCCACAGATAAATGGCTTTATTTCTGCACTTTCCACTCTGTTTTATTGAGGTATCATTTAGGTCAGTTTCATCTATCCTCATACCAATGTTCCACTGCCTTAGTATTGTTTTGTAGTATATTTTGAAATAAAAAATTTCAAGTCTCCTACTTTTTCAAGATTTTTTTTTTCACTATTCATTCCTTGGTAACTCCATCTGAATTCCAAAATCAGCTTGTTAGTTCCTATAAAGCAGTAATCTGGGATTCAGATAGGGATGACTTTAATCTGTATCAATTTGAGGTTTCATCTTAGTGCTAAATCTTCCAATCATGAACAAGAATAGTTTTTATTTAGATCTTCTTTATTTCATTTTGTTGGTAGATTGAGTATAAGTTTTAAAATTCTTTTCTAAATGTATTACTAATTATTCTTTAAACATTTTTATTTTTTGAAATGATTTATTGATATATAATAATTATTTTTGGGATGCAGTGGGTAATTCAATACATGTAAACAATGTGTAGTGATCATATCTGGGTAATTATTTCCATTTCCTTAAACATTTATCATTTCTTTGTGCTGGGGAATCTTCTAGTTCCTGTCTTCTAGATCTTTATAAAGTGTATAACATGTTGTAAACTATAATTATTCTACTGTAATGTGGAATACTAGAATTTATTACTCCTATGTAACTGTATTTGGGTACCAGTAATCTAACCTACCTTCTATCCCTCTTCCTTTCTAAACTCTAGTGAGCACTACTCTACTTTCTTCCATAAAATAAACTTTTTTGGCTTCATTATGAGCGAGAACATTCAGTGTTTGTTTTTCTGTGCTTGGTTTATTTCACTTAAGCCAGTATTCTCTAGTTCCTTTCTGTGGCTGCAGATAATAGGATTTCATTATTTTCAGGGCTGAATAATGTTCCATTGTGTATATTTACCACATTTTAAAATCTATTCATCCATCAATGGATACCTCAGTTGATACTATACCCTGGCTATTGTGAACAATGTTGCAATAAATATGTGAATACATTGTCTTTTTGACTACCTCATTCCATTTCTTTTGGACACACACACACACACACACACACACACACACACACGTACATCCTTGACAGCTTAAAAAAATTATAGTCACTCTGAGGTAAGATGATCCGTTCTTGGTTTTGATTTGCATTTCTGTGATATCGATGTTGAACATTTTCACCATATAATTGTTCATTTATCTTTTGAGAAATGTTTATTCAAATCATGTATCCACTTTTGAATTCAATTATTTGTCATTGTGCTATTTGAATTTTTTGAATACCTTATAAATTCTGAGTGTTAATTCATTATGAATAGTTTGCAAATATTTTCTTCCATTGTTTAAGTTGTTCTTTCACTCTGTTGATTATTCCTTTGCTGTACACAAGCTTCTTAGTTTGATAGAATCCCATTTACCTCCATCAATGGGTTAAGACCATGGACTGAAACCTATGAAACTTGAAGAAAAAAATAAACATTCCTCCTTATAAGTCAACATCTATCTCAGATATTTCCTCACAATAAAAATATGATTTACACAGTGATTTATTTTTGAGTAAGAGTCCAAAGACCCAAGTAAATGGGATTATATCAAACTAAGAAGCTTCCGTATTGATATCTTGAAGTGTTTCTCCTGTTTTCTTTCAGTACGTCCATAGTCTTAAATCTTACATTTAAGTCTTTATCCATTTTGAGTTGATTTTTAAAATATGGCGAGCGGTATATTTTGCATGTGAAATGTTACTCAAAGGTCAATGCGTCACTGCTGATTTTAAGTCCTTTGGGTATAAACAGAGAAGTGGGATAGCTGGATCAAATAGTGGTTCCTTTCCAAGTTTTCTGAGAAATGTCTATACTGCTTTCCATAATGGTTGCACCAATTTGCATTCCCACTAGCAATGTATGAGTCCTTTCATGTCCTTTCAATTTATTTTGAGTGCTGTGTAATTTTCATTGGTGAGGATCATTTATTTCTTGGCTACATTAATTCCTGGTATTTTTTGTAATAGTTGTGAATGAGATTGTTTTCTTTCTCAGCAAGTATTTTTTGGTATATAAAAATGCCATTGTTATTTTGTTATCTTGCAACTTTACTAAATTTGTTTCACTTCTAATATATACATATACATACACACACATACATATATATATATATATTTTTTTTTTTGTGAAGTCTTTAGGTTTTTCTATACTTAAAATCATGTCATCTGCTAATAGATAATTTATCTTCTTCCTTTCCTATTTGGATGTTCTTTATTATTTCACCGCTTAAGATATCTAATGCTATGTTGAATAAGAGTAGTGAAAGTGGATAGCCTTGTCTTATTTATGATCCTTGGGGAAATGAATTCAGATTTTCCTCAGTATGAATTTTCTCTATGAGTTCATCAAATGTAAATTTATTGTATTGTACATTGCTGCTACACCTATTTTGTTGAGGGTTTTTATCATGAAGGGAAGTAGAATTTTGTCAAATGATTTTCAGCATTTATTGATATGACCATATGGATTTTGTCATTCATTCTGTCGATGTATTACATTTATTGACTTGAGATAAATCTTACTTGATCATTGTATTTAATCCTTTTATATGCCATTGGTTTTTGTGTGTGTGTGTGTGTGCTGGGGATTGAACCCAGGGCCTTATGCTTACAAGGCAAGTACTCTACTAACTGAGCTATATCCCCAGCCTGCCATTGGGTTTTGTTTGCTAGTATTTTGTTGATAATTCTTGCATCTATGTTTATCTGGGATGGTTTGTATTTTTCTTATTTTGTTATTTCTTGTCTATTTTGGTATCAGCTATTCTAGGCTCATAGAATGAATTTGGAAGGGTTCCTTACCTTAAACTGGTCCTGAACTTTTCTTTGTTGGGAGACTTGATTACTGGTTAAATACTATCACTTGTTAGACTGTTCTATAACTGTTTCCCCCACCCACTGGAGATTGAACCCAGGGCCTTGCAATGATAGGTAAGTGCTCTACCATTGAGCTACGTCCCCAGCCCTGTTCAGGCTTTCTGTATCTTCAATTTTGGTAGGTTTTACTTGTCCAGAAATTCACCCATTTCTTCTAGGTTTTCTACTTTATTGACATGTAGTTACTAATAGTCCCTAATTATCCTTTGTATTTTTATAGTATCAGCAGTAACGTCTTTCTCATCTGACATTTATTTGGGTCTTCTTTCTTTCTTGGGTAGTCTAGCTAAAGGTTTGTGAATTTTTTAAAAAGATCTTTTTCAAAAGTCAAGACTTCCTTTCATCAATCTTTTATAATTTTTATGTCTATATTTTATTTCTGCTCTGATCTTTGTTATTTCTTTCCTTCTACTTATTTTGGGCTTTATTTATTCTTCTTCAGGCACTTATTGCTGTAAACTCCCCTTTTTGTACTTCTTTTTCTGTATCCCATAGGTTTGGGTAAGTTGTGTTTACATTTTCATTTGTTTCAAAGAAATTTTAAAAAATTCCTTTTTGATTGTTCCTTGGTCCATTGGCCATTCAAGAGCATGCTGTTTAGTTACCATGGAATTGCACAATTTCTAAAGTTCCACTTGATTTCTAGTTTTATTCCACTGTGGGCAGAAAAGGTATATATGTATTTTTTAATTGGTACATTATAATAATGATAGTGGGATTCATTATGCCATATTGTACGTAACAATTTGATCACTTATCCCCTAGTACCTTCCCTTTCCCAACTGATCTACTTCCTCTACTTGACTGATCTATTATTAATTAGTTCATTTAAATTACAAGTATGTGTGTATATGTGACCATATATATATACATACCCATATATGCATACATAGTATGTATACACACACACACACATATGATTCATCATGGTATATTCATATACAAACATAACATAATTTGATAGATTTCATTCCCCAAGACTTACCCATGCCCTTCCCTCTTCCCTCCCTCTTGATCTCCTTCCTCTATTAGTCTTCCTTCTCTTTTCATATTCCTCTCACTCCTGCATATGAGAGAAAAATCTGACCCTTAACTGAGTCTGAATTATTTCATTTAGCATGGTGTTCTCCAATTCCATTCACTTTTCCACACATGAAACAATTTCATTCAAAGTGTGTGTGTGTGTGTATGTGTGTGTGTGTGTGTGTGAGAGAGAGAGAGAGAGAGAGAGAGAGAGAGAGGTTGAGAGAGAGGTTGAGAGGGGGGAGATTGAGAGAGAGAGATACACATGGAATGTGGAACATTTTTTCATGGATTTGTTCACCATTTGTGTTTCTTCTTTTGAGAAGTATCTTTTTCCTGTTTATTAATTGGGTTATTAGTTTTTTGTTATTAGATTTTTGTGTTCTTTATATATTGTGAATATTAATCTTCTATTGGAAGAATGGCTGGCAAAGATTTTCTTTGATTCTGTAGGCTCTTATTTCCTTTGCTGTATAGAAGCACCATTTGTTAAAAAGGTTCTTTTCTCCAACATGTTTTGGTGCCTTTGTCAAGGATCAGGGGGCTGTGTCTATGTGGATTTGTCTCTATCCTCTATTGACCTTTATGTATGTTTTTTTTTATTGTAAACAAATGGGATACATGTTGTTTCTCTGTTTGTACATGGAATAAAGGCATACCATTTGTGTAATCATAAATTTACATTGGGTAATGTTGTTTGATTCATTCTGTTATTTTTCCCTCCTCCCCACCCCTCTTTTCCCTCTATACAGTCCTTCCTTCCTCCATTCTTGCCACCCTCCCTAACCCTAAACCTAACCCTAATCCTAACACTAATCCCTCCCACCCCCCATTATATGTCATCATCTGCTTATCAGCGAGATCATTCGTCCTTTGGTTTTTTGAGATTGGCTTATCTCACTTAGCATGATATTCTCCAATTTCATCCATTTGCCTGCAAATGCCATAATTTTATCACTCTTTATGGTGGAGTAATATTCCATTGTATATATATATACCACAGTTTCTTTATCCATTCATCAACTGAAGGGCATCTAGGTTGGTTTCACAATCTGGCTATGGTGAATTGAGCAGCAATGAACATTGATGTGGCTGTCTCTCTGTAGTATGCTGATTTTAAGTCCTTTGGGTATAGGCCAAGGAGTGGGATAGCTGGGTCAAATGGTGGTTCCATTCCAAGCTTTCTGAGGAATCTCCATACTGCTTTCCAGAGTGGCTGCACTAATTCGCAACCCCACCAGCAACATATGAGTGTACCTTTTCCCCAACATCCTCCCTAACACCTATTGTTGCTTGTGTTCTTGATAATCACCATTCTAATTGGGGTGAGATGGAATCTTAGGGTAGTTTTGATTTGCATTTCCCTTATTACTAGAGATGTTGAACATTTTTCCATATATCTGTTGATTGCTTGACCATCTTCTTCTGTGAAGTGTCTGTTCATTTCCTTAGCCCATTTGTTGATTGGATTATTTGTATTCTTGGTGTAGAGTTTTTTGAGTTCTTTATATATTCTGGAGATTAGTGCTCTATCTGAAGTATGATTGGCAAAGATTTTCTCCCACTCTGTAGGCTCTCTCTTCACATTACTGATAGTTTCCTTTGCTGAGAGAAAGCTTTTTAGTTTGAATCTATCCCAGTTGTTGATTCTTGCTTTTAATTCTTGTGCTATGGGAGTCCTGTTAAGGAAGTCTGATCCTAAGCCAACAAATTGAAGATTTGGACCTACTTTTTCTTCTATAAGATGCAGGGTTTCTGGTCTGATTCTGAGGTCCTTGATCCATTTTGAGTTGAGTTTTGTGCAGGGTAAGAGATAGGGGTTTAATTTCATTCTGTTGCTTATGGTTTTCCAGTTTTCCCAGCACCATTTGTTGAAGAGGCTATCTTTTGTCCATTGCCTATTTTTGGCCCCTTTGTCTAGTATGAGAAAATTGTATTTATTTGGCTTTGTATCCATGTCCTCTATTCTGTACCATTGATCTACCTGTCTATTTTGGTACCATTACCATGCCATTTTTATTACTATTGCTTTGTAGTAGAGTTGAAGATCTGGTATTGTGATACCCCTGCTTCACTCTTTCTGCTAAGGATTGCTTTAGCTATTCTGGGTTTCTTATTCTTCCAGATGAATTTCATAATTGCTTGCTCTATTTCTGTAAGGTACATCATTGGGATTTTAATTGGAATTGCATTGAATCTGTACTTCTGGTACACTTCTGGTAGTATGGTCATTTTGACAATATTAATTCTGCCTTATCCAAAAACATGGGAGATCTTTCCATCTTCTAAGGTTTTCTTTAATTTCTTTCTTTAGTGTTCTGTAGTTCTCATTGTAGAGGTCTTTCACCTCTTTTGTGAGATTGATTCCCAAGTATTTTATTTTTTTTCAAGGCTATTGTGAATGGGGTAGTTCTCCTAACTTCTCTTTCTGAAGATTCATCATTTATGTATAAAAATGCATTGGATTTATGAGCATTGATCTTGTAACCTGCTACTTTACTGAATTCACTTATGAGTTCTAAAAGTTTTCTGGTGGAATTTCCAGGTTCCTCTAAATATATAATTATGTCATCAGCGAACAGGGATAGTTTGAGTTCTTCTTTTTCTATTCGTATCCCTTTAATTTCTTTGGTTTGTCTAATTGCTCTGGCTAGAGTTTCAAGGACGATGTTGAATAGAAGAGGGCATCCCTGCCTTTTTCCAATTTTTAGGGGGAATGCTTTCAGTTTTTCACCATTTAGAATGATATTGGCCATGGGCTTAGTGTAGATGGCCCTTACAATGTTAAGGAATGTTCCCACTATCCCAATTTTTTTCTAGTGTTTTGAGCATGAAGGGATGCTGTATATTTTATCGAATGCTTTTTCTGCATCTATCGAAATAATCATGTGATTCTTAACTTTAAGTCTGTTGATATGGTGAATGACATTTATTGATTTCCGGATGTTGAACCAACCTTGCATCCCTGGGATAAAAGCCACTTGATTGTGGTGCACTATCTTTTTAATATATTTTTGTATGCGATTTGCTAAAATTTTGTTGAGAATTTTTGTGTCGATGTTCATTAAGGATATAGGTCTGAAATTTTCTTTCCTCAATGTGTCTCTGTCTGTTTAGGTATCAGGGTGATAGTGGCTTCATAGAATGAGTTTGGGAGGGTTCCCTCCTCTTCTATTTCATGGAATACTTTGAGGAGTATTGGATGAGCTCTTCTTTAAAGGTTTTGTAGAACTCAGCTGAGAACCCATCTGGTCCCAGACTTTTCTTTGTTGGTAGACTTTTGATGACCTCTTTTATTTCATTGCTTGAAATTGATTTATTTAAGTTGTATATGTCCTCCTCGTTCAGTTTAGGTAATTCATATGTCTCTAGAAACTTGTTGATGTCTTTGAGGTTTTCTGTTTTGTTGGAATATAGATTTTCAAAACAGCTTCTAATTTTGTTTTGTATTTCACTCATGTCTGATGTGATATTTCCTTGTTCATTCCAAATTTCAGTAATTTGAGTTTTCTCCCTCTTTCTCTTTGTTAGTGTGGCTAAGGGTTTATCAATTTTATTTTTTCAAAGAACCAACTATTTATTTTGTTAATTTTTCTGATTGCTTCTTTTGTTTCAATTTTGTTGATTTCGGCTCTGATTTTAACTATTTCCTGTCTTCTACTATTGGTGTTGTCTGCTTTTTTTCTAGGGCTTTAGGCTGTAGTGTTGTTTATGTGTTGATTTTTACTTCTTTTGTTGAATGCGCCCCATGAAATAAATCTTCCTCTAAGAACTTCTTTCATAGTGTCCCAGAGATTTTGATATGTGTCTTTGTTCTCGTTTACTTCTAAGAATTTTTTAATTTCCCTCCTGATGTCTTCTGTTATCCATTCAGTTTAATTATTATTTAATCTCCAGTTATTGGAGAAGTTTCTGTTTTTTATTCTGTCATTTATTTCTAATTTCAATCCATTATGATCTGATAGAATACAAGGTAGTATCTCTATCTTCTTGTATTTACTAACAGTAGCTTTGTGGCATAAAATATGGTCTGTTTTAGAGAAGGATCCATGTGCTGCTGCGAAGAAAGTGTATTTGTTCTTTTTTGGATGGTATATTCTCCATATGTCCATTAAGTCTAAATTGTTGATTGTGTTATTGAGATCTATGGTTTCTTTATTCAATTTTTGTTTGGAAGATCTATCTAGTGGTGAGAGAGGTGTGTTAAAATTGCCTAGTATTATTGTGTTGTGGTCTATTTGATTTCTAGAATTGAGAAGGATTTGTTTGACATATATGGATGAGCCAATGTTCAGGGCATAGATATTTATTATTGTTATGTCTTGCTGACTTATGCTTTTCTTAATCAGTATGTAATGTCCTTCTTTATCCCTTCTGACTAGTTTTGGCTTGAAGTCCACGTTATTTGAAATGAGGATGGATACTCCAGCTTTTTTGCTGTGTCCGTGTGCATGGTATGTTTTTTCCCATTCTTTCACCTTTAGTCTATGGGTATCTCTTTCTATGAGGTGAGTCTCTTGCAGGCAGCATATTGTTGGATTTTTCTTTTTAATCCAATCTGCCAGTCTATGTCTTTTGATTGATGAGTTCAGGTCATTAACATTCAGGGTTATTATTGGGATACGATTTGTATTCCCAGTCATTTGACTCATTTTTGTTTTTTGACATGATTTGGTTTCTCCTCTATTTGGCTATTCCTTTAGGCTAGTTCCTCCTGTTGCTGATTTGCATCGTTGTTTTTCATCTCTTCCTCATGGAATATTTTGCTGAGAATGTTCTGTAATGCTGGTTTTCTTTTTGTAAATTCCTTTAGCTTTTGTTTATCATGGAAGGATTTTATTTTGTCATCAAATCTGAAAGTAAGTTTTGCTGGGTATAAGATTCTTGGTTGGCATCCGTTTTCTTTCAGGGCTTGGTAAATGTTGTTCCAGGCCGTTCTAGCTTTTAGGGTCTGGGTTGAAAAATCTGCTGATATTCTTACTGGTTTCCCCCTGAGTGTAATTTGATTCTTTTCTCTCGCGGCCTTTAAAATTCTGCCTTTATTTTGTATGTTAGGTATTTTCATAATAATGTACCTTGGTGTGGGTCCGTTGTAATTTTGTATATTTGGAGTCCTATAAGCCTCTTGTACCTGGTTTTCCATTTCATTCTTCAGATTTGGGAAATTTTCTGATATTATATCATTGAATAGATTGTTCATTCCTTTGGTTTGTTTCTCTAAGCCTTCCTCACTCCCAATAATTCTTAAATTTGGCCTTTTCATGATATCCCATAATTCTGTTAGATTCTGTTCATGATTTCTTAACATCTTCTCTGGTCAACTTTGTTTTCAAGGTTAAATATTTTGTCTTCAATGTCTTCCAGGTGTTCTATCCTATTGGTTATGCTTTCTATGGAGTTTTTAACTTGGTTTATTGTTTCCTTCATTTCAAGAGTTTGTTTTTTTTTTTTTCCAGTATCTCTAACTATTTATTGAAATGATCTTTTGCTTCCTGTATTTGCTCTTTTAACTGTTGATTGGTGCGATCATTTAATGCCTGCATTTGCTCTTTCATCTCCTCGTTTGCTTCCCTGATTGTTTTAATTATGTACATTCTGAACTCCCTTTCCAACATTTCTTGTGCTGTGCTGTCATTGGGTTTTATTGATATAGTATCTAGGTTTGTTTGGGACATTTTCTTCCCTTGTTTTCTCATATTGGTCAGATATCAGTGGGACTCTGAGATATTACAGATTTCCTCTTTGGCTTATAGTTTCCCTGTAGATTTCCAGTATATCACCTCCCAGCCTTCAGTAGCCCAACGTCTTGGAAGAACTTGATAATGCAGTGCTTCCGAAGAAAGCTCCCCTAGCCCGCTACTGGGTCCAGGGCTGGGGGCTGGCTCTGTGCGGAAAAGCTCTTACTGGGCGGGCCGGCTCTGAGGAGCTGGCTGTAAATGGCGCCTGCTGCCGGAGGGAGCAGGGCTGCTTGGGAAAGTCTCTGGCTTCCCTGCCCTGGCCCCAGAAGCCGCCTGCAGGCTGGGCCCGCCACTGGGTCTGGGGCTTCGGGGTTGGCTCTGTGCGGAAAAACTCTCACTGGGTGGCCTGCTCCAAGAAGCTGGCTATGGAACGAGCCTGCTGCTGGAGGGAGCAGGGCTGCTTGGGGAAGACTCTAGCTGCCATGCCCTGCTCCGAGAAGCTGCCCCTGTCCAGGCCTGCCATCCGGGCTGAGCTTCACCCGGTGGGAGACTCACCCCGCGGCTCTATGTTAGTCCGAGTCTCTCAGTGTCTCCCCTTCTTAAATCTTGGGTTCTGGAGTGACGGAAAATGCAGTCACCCTCTAGTCCACCATCTTGGATCTCTCTATGTATGTTTTTAATCTTAATACCATGCAGTTTTTGTTATAATAGCTCTGTGGTATACTTTGATGTTGGGTATTGTAATGCCTTCAGGATCACTCTCATTCCTGAGAACTGCTTTGGCTATTCTGGGATATCATTGTTGTTGTCTTCTTCTTCTTCTTCTTCTTCTCCTCCTCCTCCTCCTCCTCCTCCTTCTTCTTCTTCTTCTTCAGTAAAAGGCACAAGTTTATTAGGAGGGAAGGGAAAAGGGGACTCTCTCAAGGAGAGAGTGAGCCCTCTCTGAGGAAAAAGACAGTGCACCCCTCCTGCCCTCCAATTCTATTAGAAGTCCCATGGAAGTTTCCAGAGAGTTCCACCCAGATACTGCCTCGAAGAGAGGATGGCATGATGCTCATGGAGTTGGAGTTTAAGGAAATTGAGTTCCCCTGTTTTTACCTCAATATCCTGTCCCTTCAATCAGGATATCACCCTTTGAATAACCCTCAGCAAGTGTTCTTTGTGAGTATCTTGATGTTTTGGTTGCTAGGGTGATTGGGATTGTGACATAGTTTTGGTGATAAGGGAGGGTCCAGGCTACCTGGTAGCATGTGACCTGATCTTGAAACAATAGTTTTTCTTAGGGGCATAATTATGGCTGGGGGAGGTTTGACATACTAGGCCCCCATCTTCCAGGTACTTATCTGCTCGATAAGTTTTGCTGTGGTTCTCAGTCATTCTTCATTGTCTTTCCCTGCTCACTCACTGATGGCTGACTAACTATTTAAGATTTCTTCCCTTAAGGACTTGGGTCCCTGAATTATTTTAGGGTATCTGGGTACCAGTTAGGTCTGGTTGCTTCCTTCTGAGTGGGTGAAGTTGGGGGAATGACCTGAAGTTTTTATTCTTTTTAATCAGGTGGTACATGGACAGGTAAGTATGTTTAGTACCAGGGAAGACCAGAGGTCTGTGGTGGCAGTTGGTTGGTGACTGGACGAGGCATGTATAAGGCAGAAATCATTCTAAGATGATAATAAATAAGACATCAAAACATCATTTTTGTAAACAATTAGCATAAAATCAATTAGTATTAGTCAGTCTCTGATAACCCCAAATAAAGTAACACATTAAAACTTAAGGTAAGGTCCAATATGGCTTTGATGTGTGAGTGGAGACCATTTAAGGCTTTAGAAACATAAGGAGAGTTGTAAGAAATATATAAACATCACTTAGCTTTTAGAAAGGCACAGGTGTCCCCTTGAGGTATAGTAAGATATCTAATGCTGATTTCTGTAAAATAGTCTTTTACAACACAAATTTTAGGACTTTTTTCTTCCTAGTTCTGTGAAGAATGTCACTGGAATTTTGATGGGGAGTGCATTCAGTCTGTAGTTTGCTCTTGGTAATATGGCCATTTTGACAATGTTAGGTCTGTGGATTCATGTACATGGAAGGTCTTTCCATCTTCTCAGATTTTTTCATTTTTTTAAGTGTTCTATAATTTTCATTGTAGAGTTCCTTCACTTCCTTAGAATTATTCCTAATTGTTTGAGGTTACTGTGAATAGTATAATTTTCTTCATTTCCTTTTTGATGGATTCTTTATTGGAATATAGGAAGGCTACTGATTTTTGTATATTGATCTTGTATCCTGCACCTTTGCTGAATCTATCAGGTATATAAGTCTTCTGATGGGATTTTGAGGGTCTTCTGAGTATAGGATCATGTCACCAGCAAACAGTTTGACATCTTCTGTTCCTATTTGTACACATTTAATTTTCTTTCCTTGCCTGATAGCTTTGGCTAAAGTTTAAAAAACTACATTGAATGGGAGTGGTGAGATGGGCATCCTTGTCATGTTTTTGATTTTTGAGGAGATGTTTTCAGTTTTTCTTCATTCAGTATGTTGACTTTGGGTTTGTTGTATATAACCTTTCTGATTCAAGGTATTTTCTATCCCTAATTTGTGTGTGTGTGTGTGTGTGTGTGTGTGTGTGTGTGTGTGTGTGTTTTAATGCAATGAATGGGTGCTGGATTTTTGTTGAAGTTTCTATGCATATATTGAGTTGATCATGTGATTTATGTCCTGAATTGTATTTATATTTTTTATTAGAGCATTGTAATCATACATAGCAGTTGGATCATTTTGAAAAATTCATACATGAATGGAATTTTATTTCAATTCCTGTTCCCACTCTTTTCTGCCCCTCCTCCCTCCCTCTACTCTTTCCTCTACTGATCTTCCTTTTGCTTGTTTATTTTTGATTGATACTTCCTACATATACATAAAGGTGAAATTCCCTGTGATTAATTTACATATGCATATAATATAAATTTGTTAAATTCATTCCACATTTCTTTCCCTTTTCCATCCTTCCTTCTGCTCTCTCCTGATCTCATTCTACTGCACCAATCTTCCCTCCAATGCCTTCTTTCCCTCATTTTGCTCTAGCTTCCATACATGAGAGAAAACATTCGACCCTTGATTTTCTGAATCTGGCTTTTTTCTTTTATGATATTCTGTATTTCCATCAATTTACCAGCAAATGCCATAGTTTTATGCTTCTTTATAGTTGAGTAAATATCCATTGTGTATATACACCATTTTCTTGATTCATTCATCTATTGATTGGCTTCTGGACTGATTCCATAATTTGATGGTGAAATTTGCTGCTATAAACATTGAAGTGGCTGTATAGCTATAGTATGCTGATTTTAGTCTCTTGGATAAATACCAAGAAGTAGGGTAGTTGGGATATATGGTGGTTCCATTTCTAGTTTTTGAGGAATCTCTATACAGCATTCCAGAGTCATTGTGCTCATTTGCAGTCCTACCAGCAATGATGACCGTACCTTTCCCCTATATCCTCACCAGCATTTACTATTTGTGATTTTGGGAATCAACATTCTGATTGGAGTGAGATGAACTCAGCATAGTTTTGATTTGCATTTCCCTGATTGCTAGAGATGTTGAACATATTTTAAAATATATTTCTTGGCCATTTGTGTTTATTATTTTGAGAAATGTATTTAGTTCTTTTGCCAATTTATTGATTGGGTTATTATTATTATGATGATTGGTGTTAAGTTTGAATTCTTTATGTATTCTGAATATTAATCTTCTCTTAGAGGAATAGCTGGCAAAGATTTTCTCCCATTCTGTAGACTCTCTCTTCACTTTCTTAATCATTTCCTTTGCTATGCAGAAGTATTTTAGTTTGATGGCATCCCATTTTTTGATTCTTGGTTTAATTTTTTAAGCTTTAGGGAATTTTATTGAAGAAGTTGGTACCTGAACCTATATGATGGTGTTAACCCTATGTTTTCTTCTAGCAGTTGCAAGGTTTCTAGTCTAATTCCTAAGGTTTTGATTCATTTTGATTAGAATTGTGTATAGGGTGAGAGAGAGGAATCTAATTTCATTTTTCTACATATGGACATCAAGTTTTTTTGGCACCTTTGTAAAGGTGCCAAAGATGACACCTTTACAAAGATGACAGAATATGTGGGTTTATCTCTGTGTCTTATTCCATTGGTCTTCGTGTGTATTTTGGTGTCAATACCATGCTGTTTTTGTTACTGTAGCTCTGTAGAAAAATTTGAGATGGAGTATGTGAGACCTCCTTCATGGTCCTTGCTCAAAATTATTTTGGCTATTTTGGATTTCTTATGCTTCCAAATGAATTTATGGACTTTTTTTCTAGTTTTGTGTTAGAATGTAATTTGTATTTTGATGGGGATTGCATTGAATCTATATATTGCAGTGGTTATTTTGAGAATATTATTTCTGCCTATCCAAAAACATTGGAGGTCTTTTGATCTTCCAATGTCTTCTTCAACCAATGGAACAGGATAGAAGACACAGGGACATACATACCTACACAAAAACAGTTATCTCATACTAGACAAAGGTGCCATAAAACATACATTGGATAAAAGATAGCCTCTTCAACAAATGGTTCTGGGACAACTGGAAATACATATGTAGTAGAATAAAATTGAATTCCTGTCTTTCACCCTGCACAAAACTCATCCCAAAGTGGATCAAAGACCTAGGCATTAGACCAGAGACCCTGCACCTACTAGAAGAAAAAGTAGACCCCACTCTATCCTGTTGGCTTATGAGCAAACTTTTTCAACAAAACTCCTAAAGTGTAAGATGTAAAATCAAGAATTATTAAACAGGATGGTGTCAAACTAAAATCTTCACAGCAAAGGAAAAAATCAAGAATGTGAAGAAAGTGCCTAGAGAATGGGATAAAATCTTGGCCAACTGCACCTCAGATAGAACAATAAACTCCAGGATATACAATGAACTAAAAATTTTAACACCAAAAAATCAAATAACCCAATCAATAAATGGACAAAGGAACTGAACAGGCACTTCACAAAAGAAATATGAATGATCAACAAACATATGAAAAAATGTTCAACATCTTTAGCAATTAGATAAATGCAAATTAAAACTAAACAGATTTCATCTCACTCCAGTCAGAATGATAATATTTAAGAATATAAGTAACAGTAAACATCAGTGAGGATGTGGAGAAAAAGGTACACTCATACACTGTTGGTGGGACTTCAAATTGGTGCAGCCACTCTGGAAAACAGTAAAGAGATTCCTCAGAGAACTTGGAATGGAACCACCATTTGACCCAGTTACCTCACTCCTCAGCATATACCCAAAGGACTTAAAATCAGCATATTATGGTGATGCAGCCACCTCAATTTTTATAGCAACTCAGTTTTTTGAGATGTAATTTTAGGTTATTTGGTGGCTTTTAATGAATGAGCTCAGCAATGAACTTTTCTCTTTGAACTGCCTTCATAGTGTCCCAGAGATTTTGATAAATTCTGTTACTATTCTCATTTACTTGTATTTTTTATTTCATACCTAATTTCTTCTATCCCTTGATCATTCAGTAGCATATATTTTAGTCTCTAGGTGTTAGAGAAGCTTCTATTTTTTCATCTTATCATTTATATTTAATTTCATTTCACTATGATCTGATAGAATGCAAGATATTAATTCCATTTTTGTATTTGCTAAGAGTTACTTTGTGGCCTAACATATGGTCTATTTTAGAGAAGGATCCATGTGCTGCTGAGAAGAAAATGTATTCAGTCATTGATGGATGAAATATTCTATATATGTCTGTTAAGTCTAAATTATTAACTATATTTTTTAGTTCTATAACTTCTTTATTTTTTTGTTTGGAGGATCTATCTAGTGGTGAGAGAGGCATGTTAAAGTCACTTGGTATTATTGTGTTGTGGTTTATCTGATTCTTGAAATTGAGAAGGGTTTGTTTGATGCACATAGATGGTCTATAGTTTGGGGCATAAATATTTGATATGTCTTGTTGATATGTAATTCCTTTAAGCATTGTGAAAAGAACTTTTTGGTCCCTTCTGATTAACTTTGGATTGATATGAAGATAGAAATCCCTGCTTGTTTACATGATCAATGTGAATTTTTTTTTTTTTTTTCATTTTCTTTTGCCTTCAGTCTGTGGATGTCTTTGATTGTGAAGTGAGTCTCTTGGAGAAAGCATGCTTTTAGGTCTTATTCTTTAATTCAATCTGCCAGTCTATGTCTTTTGATTGACGAGTTTAGGCCATTTACATTCAATGTTATTATTGAGAAATGATTTTTTTTCTGTCATTTTTATTTATTTCTGATTTTTAACTTGACTTAGTTTCTTCTCTGACTATTCTACGTAGTTCCTTTACTGGTTTTCACTTTTTTTTTCACTTCTTCATGAAATATTGAGTATATTTCGTAGAGCAGTTTTTCTAGTTGTGAATTCTTTAACTTTTATCATGGAAGATTTTTCTTGTCAATTCTGAAGTTTAATTTTGCTGGGTAATAGTATTCTTGACTGGCATTCATTTTCTTTTAGATTCTAGCTTTGAGGGACTGGGCTAAGAAATCTTCTGAGATACAGACTGGTTTCCCTCTAAATGTGACCTATCTCTGGCAGTCTTTAAAATTCTATCCTTATTCTGTACGTAAGGCATTTTTGTAATAATGCAACTTGGTGTGGGTCTGTTGCAATTTTGTATATTTGGGGTCTTGTATGCCTCCTGTATTTGATTTTCCATCTCATTTTTAACAATTGGGAAATTTTCTGATACTTAGTTGAAAAGATTGTACATGCCTTTGGTTTGTATCTGAGCCTTCATCTACCCCAACAAATTTTAAATTTGGTTTTCCATGTTATCCCATATTTCTTGGAAGTTCTATTCATAGTCTCTTAACATCTTTTCTCCATGGTCAACTTTATTTTCAAGATTACATATTTTGTCTTCATTGCCTGAAATTCTGTGTTCCACATGGTCTAGTCTGCTGTTGATGGTTTCCATTGAATTTTTAATTTGTTTTATTCCTTCATTTTGAGAATTTCTGCTAGATTTTTTTTCAGAATTTTTCTTTATTGAAGTGATCTTTCACCTCCTGTATTTTCTTTGAGTTCACTCCTTACATCATCCTTTCCCTCACAGACCAATTTAACTATGTACATTCAAAACTCCTCCTCTGACATTTCTTCCACCATGGTGTCAGTGGATTCTGTTATTGAAGTATCTTGGTTTGTTTGGGGCAATTTTCTCCCTTGCTTTTTCATGTTGTTTGTGTGTCAACCCACTTAACAGTACGGATCTGAGGCAGTAGAGTTTCTACCCTGTGGTAGTGTCCCTGAAAGTTTCTAGTACCTCATCATTTAGGGAGAGATAACAACAACCAATGCAAACAATATACAGCATTAACCCAAATAGTTCCTGGTAAACATCTACAATGTTAATTGTCACAATAAACAAAAATGATGTGATCAGTTATTGCCCACAGTAATAACAGTAAGTTTGCAAAAGGTAAAGCCCTTACCCTTTTTCCACCCACCTTGCTGAGAAGCTGCCTATCTACCATCTTGGTTTTACACCATGAAGAAGCCAGGAAAGGGATCATCTCTATTCTGCCATCTTCTGAAGCAGTTTCCAACACCTTCTTTTTCATCTGTAGTTTTATTAATTTGTGTTCTCTATCTCTCTCCCTCTCTCTCTCTTTCTCTCTCTCTTTCTCTCTCTCTCTCTCTCTCTCTCTCTCTCTCTCAAGATTTATAGTATTATTTAGGTTGGTAACATCTTGATTTTCATGTCTGGATTACCTGTTTATTGATGATAAGGGTGTGTTGAAATCACTCAGTATTATTTTATTGGGGTTTATCTCAGATTTCATGAAGTGTTTTTATTTTTTTTAGTTAGGTGCACTGATATTTGTGGTGTATATATTTACTACTACTATATCTTGTTGGATTATTCCCTTTACCAGGACTTGGTGGACTTTATTGTCTCTTATTAATTTTTGCTTGAAATCTGCTTTTTCATATGAGAATATCTACTCCTGCTTGATTTGGATTCCATTTGCAGGACTATTTTTTCCCTATTCCTTTACCTTCATCTTGTGGGTGTTTTTGCCTGTGAGATGAGTCTTTCTCAAACAGCATATAGGTAAATCTTGTATTTTGATCAATTTTACTATCTTTGTCTTTTTTTTCACTGAAAAATGTTTTTATTTTATGTACAAATAATGGGCAGATGTTATACCCATAAATTCTATTTTCCATAAAAATTAGGAAACTTTTTTTTTTTTTTTTTTTAAGAAAAAGAAAAACTGTACAACAAAATTTAAAAGATATTGGGATTTCTTTGCTTCTAGATCATTGCTAGGCAGGGGTGGAGAGGGAGGGAGCTTGCTCTAACAGGAATCGCAAATTAGAGCTGAGTATTCTCTAAAGCAGAAATAATATAGTGCCATTTCAAGTAAAGATTACTCAATTCTCCTGGAATACATCCACAAATACCTGCCAAGAACAGGTAAACCAGGTCAAAATAGCTCAGCATAACTAGGCTTCATCATATTAGGCCATTATGCTCCTTTAAGCTAATAAATCAAAACAAAAAATACTGCAATAAAAATAAATGATTTTGAGATTATCATACAAATTCTTAGTTCCTCATTGTATCCCCCCCTTCTGTAACATAACAAAAGGAACATTTTATTGCAATGAAAATTTTATTTTTTATATCACTGGCCATGAATTTTTGTAATTAGTTATTACATAAATGCTGCCTAGTGCCATTATCCAAAAAACATGACCATTCTGTCCACAATCCACTTGTGCATTTATAAACAGAATTTTCATGATTTACATACATAAGCACGTCTATCAATGAAGACGCTACAATGAGGTGCAATCTAACATTCATAATCTGATGCTTTGCAGATAGCAATGTTGGAGAAAAGTATTTATAATCACCTTCCACTTCAGTGACCATATATAAAAATCAATAATTTAGAACTAAGTTCTGAGTCTCCAAAGGAGATTTTCAAATGTACATATAGAAATGGTTACAGAGATTGAGATTTTTAAGAAACATCCTCCATGTCCTGTTGTAACTGTTGTACCATTTTTCTTCCAGCTGCTTTCCTTTGCCTGCAAGAGGGGTTTGGGTAAGATGGATGTTTTGCTTGACTTCTTTTATATCCTGAACTTTCTGTAGCTCTTTATTTTTCTTCAATCTGTTCATTATAAATTTAGCTTGGCGTTTCTGTTTGATCTCTTCAACTCTCTTCATTGCATCAATAGTTTTATTCCATAGTTCTCGCTGGTATTTGACAGGTTCATTTCTACATTTTTCAAATTCAAATGAATTATCCACTGTAAGTTCTTTACCAGCTGCTTTCCAGAATGCTTTAGTCCACCTGACCTTGTGAGGATTGCACTTCTTTTTAAAGTTCTTATGACACTTGGATTTACAAAATCTGAATACCTTGCAATCATTGCGGATGAACATCATGCTGTGGCCGGGGTAGATAGGACCAGAACAGAAATAACACTTCTCCATACGCATGTTGAATGCGTGTGGAAACCCACCGACCAAATATCGAGCTGGGGAGGAAATCTCTTTGTCTTTTAGTTGGAGAGTTGAGACCATTTATATTCAATGTTATTTCATGTTAGTGGTTTCTTGCCATTTTGATTTGTTTGCTACAGGTAATTCTGTCTTGACTTTCACTTCTCTTCTAGTGATCTTCCTCTATTTGGCTTGGGGTTGTTTTTAAGTTACTCTGTGTGCAGCACATCTTTGGCTATTTTTTGTAGGGCTGACCTGGTGGTCTTTTAGTTTATCCTTAGAAAGGTTTATTTCTCCATTGATTTTTCAAAGAGAGCTTTGCTTGATAAAGGAATCTTGACTGCAATTATTTCTTTTAGAGTTTAGAACATCACATTCCAGCCACCACTACCCCCCCACCCCAATTTTAGGGTCTGAGCTGAGAATTTGAAGGTGAACCTTACTGGCTTGCCTCTATATGTGACCTGATGCTTTTCTCTTGCAGATTTTAATATTATTTTCTTATTTTTCTCATTGAGCATTTTGATTATGATGTGTCCTGAATTTATTTTCTGATCTTGTTTCTTTGGAGTTTTGTTTGTTGATGTCTATTTCATTTCTGATATGGAGAAAGTTTTCTGTTATTATCAATTGTCTCAATGAACATGTTCTTGATGCCTTTAGCCTTTAACTCCGTGTTCCATTCTATCCCAATGACTCTTGGGTTTGTTCTCTTGGCATTGTCTCAGAGTTCTTATATATTCTGATCATGGTTTTAAATTTTTCCTCTTTATTTCATACTGAGTATTCAAGTTCATGTAGCCTATCATCAAGTTCTGCAGTTCTATTTTTTATGCAGTCTAATCTTTGGTGATTTCAAGTGAATTAATTATTCATTGTGTCTTTCATTTTCAGGAGTTCTGATTATTTTCTTTTCTTTTCAATATTTTTCTTTATTAAAACAGTCTTTCATCTCCTGTATTTGCTCTCTTAATTCATTCCTTAGTTCTTTCAGTTCATTGAACATTTTAATAATCAATTTTTAATGATATTTCTCTGGAATTTTATCTAGGTTCCATGCATTCCTAAGAAAAATGTGAATTCAGCTGTTGTGGGATGAAATATTCTATAGATATTAGGTTCACTTGATTTATAGTATAATTTAGCTTATAAGCATCTTTATTGATTTTACGTTTGGATGACCACCTTTGGGAGGGATGTGCTGAAATCATATGGTATGATTGTATTGAGATCTATCTGGGACTTGGTGTCAAGATGTGTTTCTTTTCTGTAATTAGGTGTACTTATATTTTAAGATATAACATTGTCTCTTGTTGGATTTTTCCCTTTAGTATGTAGTGACCTTCCTTGTATCTTCTGCTTTTTTTTCTTGAAATGTGCTTTATTGGACATGAGAATAGCTACTCCTGCTTGTTTTTGGACCCTATTTGCATGGAATATATTTTTCCATCTTTTTACTTTCAGCTTGTGGATGTCTTTGCCTATAAGAAGAGTCTCTTGCAAACAGCATATAGTTGGGTCTTATTTTATTAATCTTCCAGCCTATATCTTTTGGAAGTTGAGATCATTTTCATTCAGAGTTATTATAGAGAGATGTTTATTCTTTCCTGCCATTTTGGTTTGTTTCATATGTCTAATTTGGTCTTAATTTTCATTTTCTTAACTACTCTTCTATTGAGATTTATCCAGTTGAAGATTCTGGGGTTTATTTTTGAGTTTCTCTGAATGCAGTGTTTCTTTAAGTATTTTCTGTAGTACTGGCTTAGTGGTCATAAATTCTTTTATTCTTACTGTGGGAAGTTTTTACTTGTTTGATTCGGAATGATAGCTTTGCTGGATTTAACAGTCTGTTAGTGATTGTTTTCTTTCAGAGCTTGAATTATCTCATTCCAGACCCTCCTGGATTTTGTAGTATGAGCTTGAGAAGTCAGAAGTGAGTCTTATTGTTTTACTTCTAAATGTGACCTGACATTCTTCTCTCATGGCCTTTTAATTTAATTCAGATTTTTTTTTGTTCTAATTAGTTGTATGTGACAGTAGAATGCATTTATACATTTTGATAGATAATATATAAATGGAGTGTAATCTCTCACTTTTCTGATTATACATATTGTAGGATCACATTGGTCATGTAGTTGTATACGTACAAGAGGTTATAATGTCTGTTTCACTGTACTACCATTCCTTCCCCCTACCCCTTCCTCTTCATTCACTCCACTCTACCTAATATAAAGTAACTATTCTTCCCTATTCCCTCTTTATTGTGAATTGTTTTATTAAAATTTTTTTCATACATGTATATAGGGTAATAATGTCTATCTCATTCTACCATCCTTTCCATCCCCACCACCCTACCCCTCCCCTCACTCCCCTCTATATAATCCAAAGTTCCTTCATTCTTCCCTATTCACCCCCAGCTATGGAGCAGCATCTGCTTATCAGAGAAAACAGTCAGCATTTTGTTTTTTTTGGGATTGGCTTATTTCACTTAGAATGATATTTTCTAGTTCCACCCATTTACCTGCAAATGCCATAATTTCATTCTTCTTTCAGATTGAGTAATATTTCATTGTGATATGTACCACATTTTATTTATTCATTCATCTGCTGAAGGGCACCTAGATTGGTTCCATAGTTTAGCTATTGTGAATTGAGCTGCTTCTTGTGGCTTTTAATATCCTATCCTTACTCTCTGTTAAGCATTTTGATGATGGTGTGTTAAGATCTTTTTTTGATCATATCTATTTGGAGTTCTATGTGATTCCTGTATGAGGATGTTCATCTCATTCCTAAGGTTTGGAAAATTTTCCAGTTCACTGAAAATGTTCTTAATGTCATTAGCCTGCACATGTCCTAAACTTCTACCTAAATGATTCTTAGGTTTGGTCCATTAATGTTGTTCCAGAGTTTCTGTATTTTCTGATAAATGTCTTTTATTTTTTCATCATACTTAGCATTCAAGTTCACTCTGTCTTTAAGGCCTGACATTGTTTAATATGTAATCTAAGTCTATCAGTGATACTTTGAAGTGAATTTTTTGTTTTATTGCATCTTTCATTTCCAACAGTTCTATTTGGTTTCTTGATAATTTATCTCTTTATTGTTTAACTCATTGTGTTAGCCAGCTTTTTGTCACTGACCAGAATACCTGGCAAGAACAACTTACATGAAGAAAAGTTTATATTGACTCACAAAAGTTGAGTCCATGGTTGCCCTAGTTCATTGCTCTGGACCCAAGGCAAGGCAGAACATCTTGCTAGAATCTCCAATGCAATGCTGAGTAGAAGTGGGGAGGGTGGACATCCTTGCTGTTTTCTTAGAGGGAAAGCACCTTTCATCATTAAATGTTAGATGTGGGTTTTTTTTTTAACCCCCTGTGGTGGATGATTTTTATCAGATTGAAAAAAATTCTTTCAATTTCTAGTTTTCTTTTTAATAATGATATTTGATTTTGTGAATGCTGAGTTAATTGAAAAGGTCTTTTTTTTTTTTTAGTGCTACAGATTGAACCCAGGACCTTTCACATGCTAGACAAGCACTAAGCTACCTATTCAGCCCTTTTTATTTTGCTTTGAGACAAAGTTTTGTTAAGTTGCTCAGGCTTATCTCAAACTTGCAATCCTCCTGTCTCAGGATCCCAGGTAGTGGTATTACAGTGCCATTGTATCCCATCTTTTTCATAATGTTGATAATATTTTACATTAATTAATTTCTTGATATGAAAAAACCTTGCATCCAAGGATAAATCTTACTCTGTCATAGTTATAATTCTTTGTACATGTTGGATTTAGTTTGCTAGTATGTGGTTGAGGGTTTTTAAAATCCATATTCTTAAGAGGTAATGGTCTTTATTACTTTTTTTCTTGTGACAGAATATAACTTTCACATAAAGTATGATGAGTAGGGGAAAAAGGAAGAGAAGAAGCAAAAATAATCAGCTAATTTAGGTCTGATGTTTTCTAAAGCAAAGGGGGATCATATCAGAGAAATTTCTCAGACTTATTCTTAGAGTGGCCTCTTGTCTATTTAAATTTTCTCCTTATTGTAGGGTTATTTTTTGCAACTTATATTTTTAGTGAGAAATTGGCTATTTCATTGAGATTAAAAGTTTTGCATAATAACAATATTTTAAAATAAACTACTGTCATATACAACTAATTAGAACAAAAATTTTTAAAAATAAGTACTTGTTACATATTTTATCATTTTAAATTTTGCTTTGGGATTCTTTTTCCTCTTATTTGGATTTGCTTGAAGTTTTTTCAAAGGAAGTGCTTTTGAGTTTATTACTGATCCCAATATTTTTCCATTTTGACTTATTTATCCCCTGTTTTGTTTGTCCTGTGGATTAACCAGGGCCTTGTACATGCCAGGAAAGTGCTCTGCCACTGAGCTCCACTTCCAGCTTATTCCTGTTTTTATATTTATTATTTTCTCACACTTTCTTTAGGCATTTTGTTCTTTTTATATATTAAGTCAAATATCTACTTTGTGTTTTAGTTAAACAAAAGATGATTTTCCTTTTTAAAAAAAATTTTAATTGTAGATGGACACAATACCTTTATTTTATTTATTTATGTGGTGCTGAGAATTGAACCCAGTGCTTCACACATGCAAGGCAAGCGCTCTCCCACTGAACTACAACTCCAACCCCTGATTTTACTTCTGAGTGTCAATTGACTAGAGTGTAGAAATTTTGATAGGTAATCTTTATTTGTACATAGTTTGTGATTATAGATGGGTTGCTTATTTGACCCCGCTAGAACCTCCAGTACATGCTGAATTGAAGTGGTAAGAGTCGATATCCACCACTTCCCTCTCTCTTGGTAAAAGTTATGTACTTCCTTTTGTTATTGTTGTAGCTAGTTAATACAGATAATCCACTTGTAATTTGTCATACCATTTGTAAAGGATGTAAATTATACATTTGGGGGGATCATCTTTAAGGTTTTTTTGTTTCAAAGTCCATGGTTTTATGAAAAAAGTCGTGTACATATTTTGAAATATGCCTTTTATCCTATGTAAATATTTTAAATAGCCATTCAAGGAAATACCCTAATTATAGACCAAAAGCTTTTGAGGGTGTTTATGACCTTGTGAAGTTCAACTCAGCAACCATAGCATTGGATTTGGATGCTTAATATGCTAGTTTGTGCCAGAGTTAAGCCATTTGCAATTTCTTTCCAGGATGGAAATAACCCAGGATACACCTGAATATATATTGAGGGAGTAAGGCTTGGATGTGGCCATAATTAAACCCTGTATAGTGCTGCCAATCATATTCAGTTGAAAGGTGTTTACATTCACAGATCTTTAAGTGAGTGGAAGAAGGTCACAGAATATTGGGGATATATTTCTGATTCAGTTTAGATAGCAGTACATCAAAATGTAGAGGATCGGGAGAGGAAAATAAAAATCTGTTTTCATTGTCGGGAAGTATCACACATCAAGTCCCCAAGATCAGAGTGTTTGCCTGTGTGTGTGTGTGTGTATGTAGTTGACCCCATGGAAACTTCCAGGTTTTGGGTGATGGGTATTGATTGTTAACGTCTTCTGATCATCAGAGGTTCAATTTGCTCAATTTGCAAATAGTTTTCTAAATATTTCCTCAGTGGGAACCTAGAGGGATTGAGCTCTCATCTTACAGTGATCATCAGTTCAGTAAGATGCTGAGCATTGACTTTATTCTCTGTCTCACTCTTCTTGGACCTCACTTCTGCTTCCTGTGATTGCCTCCAAAATAAATCATCTGTCCCCAAATTCTCAGACCCTGCCTTTGGGGAAACTCAAATTTAAAAGTAGGCAAATTTTTAAGTTTTTCATTATGGAAATGACATAATGACATAATGCTGGGTCACTTGTATACTTGTTGTACTGCTTATTCTCAATTGTAAATAGATGTCCTGTTTCAACTGCTATAGGATTGTAATTCACATTATTGTCTGTGGCCTTCCAAGAGAATAGATCAGAATTCATAGAAACCAAACACAAGAAGGGAATCATGAAGACTAAAGGCTTAGGAGAAAACCCTCTCATCTTTTCCCTCTTCTCTGCGTACAAATGTCTCATCTCATAAGTAACTTACAAGGCTCAGGCCCCGAACATGTCCAGAAGGAAGGTTTCTGGGGTGTGGACTCTATTTCATAAATAGAGCTATGAAAACAGTCAACTTTCTCCAATGAGTCACTCCCCTACCCTTTTCTTGTTTTAATGAAAATTAGAATGGGTAAAGGGCTTAACAATTCCTGATGCATACACCTAGGTTATCATAGAATTCGTGGGAAGTCACTCACTAGTCAGAATTTACCATGTATTTTTGCTTAGAAGCAGAGTTTCTCTTAGGAACCAGGGAGGTTTGAAAAGATCTATGTGACCTTTGAGGTGTCCAACTTTTGCAGCCAACACCAAGTCCCAATAATGTGACCCCCACAAAACCCAGTGATTGCTTTGACATGGCCTTCCCTGCCTCTAGAGACCTGTGTTGACCCAAAGCCCAATATATCCCCTTTTGTCTTCTGACAAAATGTTATCGCTTTACCTGCCATGCCTCAGGCTTAGGAATCGATGCTTGGGCTACAGAGATGCTCAGGACAGAGTCTTGACCTTGAGGAGCTCATTACGGGGGCATAGGATGGCTGGGAGGAACTACTCAGGGAGGAAGAGCAGTCCAGCCCGGGAGATGAGTATTCTAACAGAAGTGTGTGTGAAGTGCTTTGGGCGCCTGGGGGAAGAGGGGTTATCTCCTCAGGAAGTCTGTGGGAGGCTTCAGGAAGTGAGGCACGAGCTGTGGAGGAACACAAGTTCGCTTGGGCAAAGAAGTGGGGAAAAAACCATTCCTGGAAAGAGAACTGGAGGCACAGAGACACGAGAGGGCCTGGCAGAGCCTGGGGGTCAACAGCTCGGGAGTGGAGGTTGCTAGTGGATGGCGACCTGCGGACAGATTTTTCTGGGGCTACAGAGCAGTTTGTTAATTTGAGTCACATTTATAAATGAAGATATTTTATGAAAAAGTTCAGACTTCCAAATTCTTTTGGGGGAAATTTTTTTTTTTTTTTTGTAAATTTGGCCCTTATGCTGAATATCCAGCATAAAGGGAAGTGACCTTCCCCTTTAGAAGGATCTGTGCCCTGCTGCTGATGGCCATGTCCACTCCCAACCTGAGATTCAGACACACACATGAGCTTTTGTTAAACAGATGGCTCACTTTACTCCTGGAGGCAACCTCTGGTGAAACATCACTGGAAATCAAAGAGCAGGGAGGGGAAGATTGGTCAGACTAGCAACTGTGGGAAGTCATTACCACTCCAAGGACTGGAGACAGAGGTGGAGGGAGTGTCATTAGGAAGTCTGGTAAGTGCAGGCACTGGGGAGCATGGGCCATTGTGAGGTCATACTTACTTCCAGAGACACAGCATTGGAGCAGGGAAGGAATGAGGATATTGTACACCATACCCCATGTCTCTGTTCCTACTGGTTGAACTGGAAGCCAGAGGGCAAGAAAGCCCTAGGGAGGCAGTCCACAGAGGCCGGCCTCCTGCACAGAGAATGGGGAAAATGAATCTGAGAGGAGCAAATAATTAGCACATCTTAGCACCTGGGGAGTGGGGAAAGCCAGAAAAAGCTCTCTCCTGATAGTCCGTTAAGCTGTATGGGGACCCTCCTCAGGATGGTTAAGCCACAGACTCAAGTATTAACAAAAGGCAAGAAAGAAGGTTGGATAGGGCCTGATATCCCTCCACCACTGCAAATCCTGAGATCTCCTTCCATTTGGAGGCTACAGGATGCACATGACAGGAGGTGGATAGAGGTTCAAATCTGGGTTCAAGAGACTATTCCAGAAGGGCATTGTGGGAGGTAGAGGCTTGGAGTCAGTGGAGCCCCTATGGGTCTAGTACACCAGGGGACTCCTCTGTCCTGGCAGTCACCTGCCTTTGCTTGATTACTTCAGTGTTCAGGAATAAACCAGCCCAGAGGGTTGCTAAGGCCAGGAGAGGGATCTGACAATGAAAAGTAGCTTCTACTGAACTGAAATCAACCACTATCTCCTAACCCTGCACCTTGAAGTCGGACTGGACACTTCTTTACCTCTGAGGACAGTTTTCCTCACTCTTCTGGGTCATTAAACACTTTTATAGGTGGTAGTCTAGGTTCATCATCCTCTGGGTGTGGCCCCACTTGCCACTGGCTCTGTGGAAACACTTCTGACATCCCTCCCATGCCTTTTCCTTTGAACTGAAGGTCTTTGGCGGACAGGGGACCTAGGCCTCCCTTGGGTTGGACAATATATTAATGGCATTTAGGATCACACTGAATCTTTTTATCCCTAGAATCAGGCTGTGCATGTTTGTTTTATCTTGACTCCCTGAGCTAAACAGGCTGGAAATAAGCAGGCACTGGAGGCTCAGAAAGAACAGTAACACCCCAGGGTAACATAGCTGGCAAGAAGTAGGGCTGCATTCATACCCTAGGACTTGGCCTTCAGGCCTCCTCCTCCAACAGGCACCCAGGAGCCCTGCACTCTGGCTAGTCTTTTAAAAAGTCTGGCAGGAGAGTCATGCTGCAGGGGAGGGGCACGGCTGCTCTCTCTGTCCTGGTAGGACAGAGCTTCCGTGCTTCTGGATCCTCACTGCACCATTCTCCCGGGTGTCCCATGCCCAGATCCCTGCCGTGTGCAGGACAGACTAACAGCTGCAGCCCAGCCCCGAGGTGGTGGAGCAGTCTCTTGAGCAGCTCCGTTTTCCTTCCTCCTAAGGGGCTCCCCTGCAGGATTCGAGATGGAGGCTCTTGTCTCTTGTGGCGGTAGGAGTGCCTTTGGTCCCAGGGCACCCATGCAGCTGTGCACCAGGTCTGCTGCTTCCATTGGAACCAATGTTCCTGCAAAGAACCACCCCCTCCCTGCATTTCTCTTTCGGCATAAACACTCATTCTTATTCCCAAGTGCAAAATTTGGCTCCTGGAAAGCCATGTGTGGTTCACTTGTGCATGGCATGGCCTCGAGATCCAGCTGTGTGGCACTCCTTACAGGACCCTGTTTTAATTAATTAATTTATTTTCTTTTCACTTCTCTGCCTTAGATGAGTCTACCCGAAAGGAGGCTCCAGCCTCCATGTCTTCCCAGGGGCTAACATCTGCTGGTTTTAAATATTCTGCTGGGCGTGGTGACACACACCCGTAATCCCATGGCTCAGGAGGCTGAGGCAGAAGGATTGCAAGTTCAAAGCCAGCCTCAGTGCCTTAGGGAGATCCTATCTCAAAATTTTAAAAAAGGGCTGGGGTGGATGTGATTCAGCACTCCTGGATTCAATCCCTGGTACAAAAATTTTTTAAAAAAATATAATATCCTTAAGGTTAGACTAATATGGGTACCAGGCACTCTAAGTATTAGGCATAATGCCTCTTCCATGCCACCTGCTCTCTGGGGTTTGGTGCATCCTAGAGGGCAGCAGGGATTAGATTAGAATCACCTGGAGAGATTTTTAAACAATGCAGGGTCCACCCCATATATTCACATTTCTTACTGATCTGGGAGAAGATATATTATTGTAGCATAACAACATCACTAAACCCATCTTCTGTGACAATGGGAAAGTCACTCCCTATTTCTTGGGGTAAAGACTATGGCAGAGACCTTGGAGCTTGTTCCAAATAGCAAGTCCTACAGGCAGCAAGTGTAGAAGGGGCAGGGGCAGCGGCAGCGGCGGGGGGTGGGGCAGGTGCTTTTCAGGAGACAGGAGAAAAAGCACTGGTGTTGGAATTCTAGGTGGCTGCAGGGCAGGGAGCTCTGAGCTACAGTGGAGACCAGGCTACAGTCAGACACAAATGCCCCAACACTGGCCAGGCAGGAGTTAGGGCACAGAGACCAGGAAAAACAGGAGTCTGAACGTTGAGCTGACTGGATCCCAAATAGTCCAGAACATGGATATTTTAGTCAGCTTTTTCATTTCTGACCAAAAGACCCAACAAGAACAATTTTAGAGTAGGAAAAGCTTATTTGGGGCTCTGGTTTCAGAGGATTTAGTCTATAGAGGACTGGCTCCATTGCTTTGGGCCTGAGATGGGGCAGAACGTCATGGTGGAAGCGTGGGGAGGAGGAAAGCAGCTCAGGACATGACACCCGGAAAGCAGAGGGAGAGAGCTCCACTCGCCAGGGATGAAACATACACCCCCAAAGCACACCCCCAGTGATCTACCTCATTCAGTCACCCTACCTGCCTGCAGTTACCACCCAGTGAATCCATTCAAGTGGATCAATGGACTGATTAGGTTAAGGCTATTATAACCAAATCATTTCACCTCTAAACTTTCTTGCCTGGTCTTATACATGAGCTTTTTAGAGAGATCTCATATCTAACCATAATTGTGGATTTTTTCAGATTGTCTAATGCAAGTCACCTGAATAAATGAGGAAAGGTCTGGCTTTCCTCAAGTCAAAAGTGCTCAAAGTTCATAGGTACTTTGATGGGTCCTCCTTACCCCAGGCAGGTCAGTGTACCCGCCTAGGACAGGGGCCAGACATGGACACAGGGTTCAGCAGGCAGGCAGCCTCAGCAGGAGGAATACTTAGAAACTGAGCAGAAGCAAATGTGGGGACTAGCGGAGAATTCCTCAGGTTAGAAACAAAGTCTTCAGGTGTCCTTGAAGGCTGGGATCATGAGAGGAAGATCAAGTAAAGGTAGCTGGTCTCTATTCTCTTAGGAGGTGGTAAAGGCTTCATTGAGGGACAGAGGCAGACCAAAGAACTTGGGTTGAAGAGTTAGGCTGATACTTAATCCTCTGGGTCTGTAAAATAGATTTCACGTGTTCATCCCTCACTACAAAGAGCCTGAAACTTCTTTTGGGACCAAGACTTCATGCCATTCATCAACTATTTCACCCTCAGCTGCTACTCCTTGAGTAGCCCATCTGTTGGACATATGAGGCCCATGTGTGGGTGAGGAGTGCAGAGTGTTCACCATGGGCTTCCAGGAACTGGGTTAACAGCTTTAGAAATTTCCTCAGTCAGATACTGGGCAGTGGGAATATGACGGGAGACAGGCAGGCCTGTCGGTTCCCTCTTCTAGTTAGAGCAGAGATCCCAATAAATATAGTTGTCACTTTATAATGGTTATTATACTTGAACCATGAGTGATAAATTGTTTCACTTTCTCTGCAAAGTTCTGCAAAGTTTTTTTTTTCCTAAAAACATAGCCCTACACTAAACTTTGTTCTTTCATTGAGTCCTCCAGCTTAGGTACTCAAATTTGGGCATGTATCAGAATCACCTGGAGGACAGACAGATTGGGACACCCCTAGAGTTTAGTAGGTCTGCTCTGTGACCTGAAGATTTGCTTTCCTAACAAGCTCCTGGGCAACCCTGCTGATCTGGGATCATACTTTGAGAATCACAGCTGTTAACACATACACTCTACCTTGAAATTTCATGATTTATTTGAATTTTGTCAAATATTCCAGAATTATTTCCTTCATGTTAGTCAGTCTTCCCACTCAGAACTCAAATCCTTTGTGACTTGGGTTGTATGTCATCTATTTTCCTACACATCAATTAGCACCGTTGGATACACTTTAGATTAAATTACTTCTATATTAGGAAGAACTTCAGAAAATTTTCTTTAGGAAGACAAGGGTCAACTATGGTGAATTTCAGAATTCCTACATTTTAAAAAACATATTTACTTTTTTTTTTTCCTCCTTAATATTCTAATCGTGTTAAAGAAAAACTCCAGTCTTGATTTAGGAAAAAAAAGTGTTCATTCCTTCATCCTTCCAAACAAGGTACAGTACAACTGAACAACAATGCATATTCCTGAAAAACACAACTGTATCTTCTATTGCTCACTACTCTTTGTAATTCAGATATTAAGGAAAAGAGCTGCTAATCACATTAACACATTACAGGAATCAAAATTAACTTACCACACAAAATAAATTAAAACATTAAATATTAACCTTTTCAGTGCAACATATACAGAAGTCAGAGTAATAAGTTCTAAAAAAAAAAAAGCATCAGTTTTGTTGTAATGAAAAGTTGAACATTTCAGTAAATTATTACACTGGGAAGAGGGGTTGCTTTTCAGTACTCTGTGTGTGTGTGTGTGTGTGTGTGTGTGTGTGTGTGTATACATACACAATACTAAGTCTTTTCAGTAAGCCTGGTAAGATCAATGGCTAGAGAGAACAGATCTTAAATTAGAACATTTAAAACAAACGTGTGTGTGTATTTGTTTCTGTGATGTTCCCCTTGGTTCTGAGCTTGTTGATCATTCTCCCTCCTTGGCATGTGGGGGGAGAGAAAATCCCAGAACCTATTAAGAGGTTGGGCCTCCTGAGCAGTGTTGGAGCATCATTAGCCCTGCCAATTTACCTGGAAAAAGCAACCAGTGGTTCACAAGCCCTGGAAAATCTGGCTGGGAGACACCAGACAGTTTTCTATACTTGCTAAGAACATCCTGCCCTCCCAAGAAGCTCCAGAACCACAAATTCTCCTCCCTCACCAACGTAGGTAGATGAGTGTCAATCCCTCCTTTCTCCTTGCTCAGGAAAAAAGCACCTTAGGGTCATTGTGCCCACCTCTTCTGTAGGGACACATGGCCAACATCTCTTGCTTAGTTCCACATGTGTCTAGCTGGAGCCCTGTCTTCCAGATATGAACTGGCTGCTGTGTATCTTTCCAAGTAGAAAATGTTTCCTGCCAGTATATTTAATGTCACAGTCTGTAACACAAAGGGAAAGTCCAGGTTTTGTAAAAGGTTTGCAGGTCTTTAAAAAACATTTAATGGGGGCTTTTCATGGTCTCCTGAGTCACTGGAAACAGCTATGTTCCCCACTGTTAGGTGTGTGACTGCTTAACAGGTCAGGTCTCTGGGATGATTACCTATCTGAACATTTGGCCTTCCGAAGGGCAAGGAAACAGGAATTCTGCAGAGATGGCATGTGAGACACATTTTTACGCTAAGAGGAGAGCCTTTTTATAGCTAATCAAGGGACTACCATTGCCCTGAAATGGCACAGGAATCCAATATTTGTCATTGTTTGACTTCTAAAAGAGAACTTGGCAAAGAAGCAAGGCCATGCATATCCTGGGGAGTGGACAATGGTCCACCAGGCCTGCCTCAACCCAACTGCAGCTTCTCACCCTTTTCAGACCTGCTGGTTTATGAAGGACTGACACAGAAGGCACTTCTGAGGGGCACATGCATTTGAACCCCATCACTGCATGAGTGGACAGGCACAAGGAAGGGGTGCTGGTGGCTGTGACTGGCGGGACCTGAGAACTGGAACGTTCACAGATCAATCCAAGGTGTTTGTGGGGAACCTCTGCCTCCGCCAGCTGTCCACCCTCATTGTCTCATACCTCTGCAAAGTCTCTTGGATGCCAATCACTGATCATGTCTTTAGGCTGGATATTGGTCCTTCCATCCATTAGGTGAAAAAAGCCCAAGAAAACATTTTCATGTAAATTCATACTCTTTAAGAGCAGTCAGACCTCCAAGAGTCTCTATTAGGCCAGAAAAGATTGTCTTAAAGTAAAAGTGAGACTCTTTACTTTTATTAGCCTCTCTAAGCCAGGATCTCAGAATTTCAGGAGGGTCTGATGAGAAAGTTGAGTGCCAATTGGTACCTAAATAAGAAACCAGTGTCAGTTGATTGGTCTCTGAGCAGGAGGCTACAGTCGGGCCTTGGCCCACGTGTCTGCTGCTGTAGGGACTGACCCAATGAAAGCAATTTGAACCTATTATCTTTAACAGTGAAAAAAAGTGGAGTTGTGTCAATGACACTGTTGGGGCAAGCTCTGAACAGACCCAATTTCAGCATTCAGGGCTCATGGGTGACCATTAAATAACCAAAGTTAAGACATAGGTCAGGTCTTTGCCTTACTTATTAAAAAAAAAAAAAAAATCAGACTAAGGAAGAAGAATTGGGGGAGGACAAAGTTTTCTAATAGAAACCTCAAGCCAACTTGACATGTTAAAAGTCCCTTGATGATGTGACAAGATGGTGCACTGAAGAGTTAATAGGTGGGAGTCTTTTACTTTTCAAATATTAGGAGTTTCCTTGCATCGGAGTTTATTATTTCATGGTTATTCTGTTTCCAATTTTGTCAGTTTGAAGAGACCCACTGCATCCCACAGGCAGGACCAGTGGGTCAGAATGTCATCAAGTCTCGGGAGAATAATTTTGCCTCCTCTTGAGTGGAAAATGAGAGACTTGTTAGTATTTTGGTTAATAAAACTGGCATCCTGAATGGAAGGGGAAGGAAAAACCCGTGGGATACTTCTCTGAATGCTTGAAAATAAATAGGAAAGTTAAATTTCTTCTTTTAAACATAAAGCAACAAACCAACCAAGCACAACATGGAAAATAAAGGACTGGTCCCCTTTCACAGATTCAGCCTGAAATGCCCATGGCGTGCTAATGCCCAAGCTGGGCTCATGAGGAAGTTGATCCATTATCACCAAACAGTATGTATTGTGTTTACTCTGTGTACACACACAGCCCCTCTTGTCCTCTCTCCACAACAGAGGGCACAGGTCCTTGCTGCTAGGTTTGCTAACTTTTCTACCAGAATGTATCTGGGGGCATTTACCTGTCTTGTGTCTTTAGATATCATGACCTCTGAGCCCCAATTTTTGCTCCTGTCAGAACCCCATTCTCTGGTTCCATCTCCATAGCCCCTGAGAGGCTTTCCCCAAGACATTTCTAGTAAGTCTAACTTATCAGTCAGCAACACATACATTAATTCCTCTGTGAGTTCCTCTGAAGGGGTTTATGCTCTTTACATTGACTTAAGAAATTAAAAATAAAACAAGTAACCATCTAATAAATATGAAATTATCTCCAAGGGTGGCAACAGTATGGGAAGGTCTTCAGCATCATGTGTCCATGGCAGGTGTCGGGCTAATTGAGGGCTTCGTGGGCAGAGGACGTGACTTCTCTTAAATTCGTCTTCATGTAACAATAAGCCATTTCCCCTTCACCACCTTCAATGCCAATAAGCAGATGTGAGAAAATAGTAACAACTATAGAATCTCCAGTATTGGGCAGGATTCTGTTGAGGGGAGGTAGCCCATTGAGAAGAAATACAGCCTGGAATCCATGACTGGCGGGAGACCACACCTGGAATCAGTGACCTATGTCCACGTCTGATGGAGGTAAACAGGAAGGCCACCCCTTTGCAGTGATCACTTAACCAGTCTTTAATTGTGGTCCACTGATTTCTTCTCTAGAGCATACCAAATCCAAGTAGACAGAGTTCTCAATAGAGTTTTGAAGGCCCACAGAAGATGAAAGGCTGCGTAGGTGATCACAGGCAAAGTTGGAAAGGTCCTCCGGCAAGTCCCAGGGATCCCTGGAGCTGCTGACCTAAAGGAGGCCTCTCTCCATCAGGCTGCCACAGTCCACCTGGCCAAATGCCTCCTCTAGGCTCTTCAGACCACTGGCAGGAAAGAAAAACAGGTTAACAGTGTAGGCCAGATCCAAGCCAAGCAGGGATGGAGACTTGGAGATGGCATTAGCTAATGTCACCAGGTTCTCTTGAGAAGTTAGGCAGAGTCCCAATCCTGCTATCTCAGCCTCAGGGGAGCAACTTCTGAAATTGTGCTTTCAATGCCAAAGGAAGTCAGAAGGGTGACAAACTGAAATGAGTTGTAGCAGAAGAGAAGGGAGGTACCCTGTCATTTGGGACTCAATTCAACCCAGCTTGTAGAGCTAGTTTCTCTGTGAATGGTAGTTTGATGTGCAGCCCATAGGGCTTAGGGGTAGAATGACTTCCCCCTAAGGACCCATCATTTTTCAGTAGATGCTCCCTAAGAGTCTCCTCTGTGGTTGACATAGTCCTCAGCTCCTGAATCCAGTTCAGCTTGGTTATCTACCTGCCCGGGTTTGTCTGGTGGTACCTCTGGATGTGTGGAGGGGAGTGCCCTGGCTCCGGGTGAATCACTTCTCCAACAGGGCTCATGTATAAGTACCCCTCCCCACCCACCATTCATCCATCCCTCAGGCCCAGCAGGCCTGATGGTGCATGAGGTCATGGGGACATGTGCCATTTCAGAGAGAGGGGCTTCACCCTCTCTCTGAAAGTTCATCTCTGAAAGGTCAGACCTATTCATGGTTCAAAGCTAACATCTCAAATGTGGGTAGGAAAGTGACATGAAGAAGGAACTTATTCTATACCATATGACTACTGAGAATCAGACAAATGCTATAAAATCATGTTTTATTAAAATAGTTAAACATTTTTGTAACGGTGTTACAAGAAAAGAATATCCACCTTCATTAGCTCCATGGATGGATGGTCCCTCCAGGTAGTGGAAGAGAGTTATGAGTGGGGACTCCAGAGGCCCTGGTCCTCACCCTCAATTTTTCACTGACTCAGGAGACCCAATTTAGCCATTGCACTCAGGAATCATTATCATCTTAAGGACATTCTAAGAATTAATGGATGTATGTCCTCAACAGCTGTCATCCTCCTAAATCTAAACTACTTCTCTTCCAGTTACCTGATGATTGGCCTCCACTGATTGTCTCCTGGCCCCCTAATTCTTCAAAAGGAATTTTAATATGATGGACTTGGACAAAAGAGCATCTCAAGATAGCTTGTTGATGTGGGTGAGCCTTTTCAGAGTGTCTGGATAAACTTTTGACTCCAGGAGACCAGAGCCAGTAATGCTCAGATTAGAGTTCCTGAGCTGCCTTTTGGCCCCACGTCCAGACATCCAATCTTCATGGATGTCGATGAAAACATAAAACAAGGTTAAACTTAAGAGCATTAGATCTAAGACTGTGAAGGTCCTTATAGAACTTCCACTGGCCAATGGGAAAGGGGAAGAGTGAATATTGGAGTGTCTACAATTTGGAATATACTAATTATGTGTTTTGTGTCAGTACTCATCTCATTTATACAACATCTTTTTAAGACACGAACAGGTTCTGTGATATTGACCTGTCAAAGGTCACAGAGTCACCAGTAAGGATAAGAGCTCCATGCTAAGTCAGACACCTTGGAATAAACCAAACCTGACAGTAGAATTAAATAGCCTCCCCCTTTCTCCCCTCTTCCTGCTCGAACTTCTGCCCCAACTTGGAGAAGATGGTCATTTTTTTCCACCTGGGTGTGCCTCTCGAGGTCCCCCAAATAGCCCTTTACCTGTTTCTGAGTGGCAGCAAGCAGTCCTTCCCTTCAGGAGGGCGCTGGGCTTTTCATGCTGGCAGACGAGGGTGCGGCACCACTCACAGTGTTTTCGGACCTGGCAACAGCTGTGGAGGAGGAGAGGAGACGGTCTGAACTGGAGTTCGGCAGGAGGCCTGGCTGGGCAGCTCTGGGTCTCAACTAGCCTCCACTAGGGTCCTCTAGAGGTTCTGGCAGCAGAAGGAGTAAAGAGCCCTCGAAGTTAGTGGCCTTTATGGCACAGGCTGGCCAACAACAAAAGTACCTGTTGGCTGTCCCCAAGTACCAGCACCCTTTCTGAAGCTCTGCTCTGGACTTACTGGGCTACATGACTTCAGCTTCCCTGGGGGTCAGAGGGGACTGACCAGCCACCCAGCAGCTTTGTCCATAAAGAACCAGCGGAGAAATCCCATAAATGTAGTAGAATGAACATTAGAATTGGGACCGGTCACCACCCTCAGGCTGGCAGGGCTGCGAGATTCAGGGGGCGGTCATTCATCAGGCATCGCCAGGAGTGAAGCAGGAAACTTGGATGGGCTGAGTTGACCCACGGAAAGAAAGAGTGACTCATGGATCCCAATGGCTTTGAATCCTTCTTTGAGGACCAAAATTCTCTCGTTTTGGAAAATCCAAGTTTTCTGTAAACCTATGTTATCTGGGGTCTGGAAGCATAAGGGTTAAGAAGGCTCCTGTCTCCCTCTGTGGGCAGGAATGAGCAGTTTTCAGAGTTAGTGTGCTCAAAGAACTGGGGAGTCCCAAACAGGAGCCGGAAGGAAAGCACCAAGACACACCTTGCAGCCCTGGGTTCCATCCCCAGCACCACAGGTCTGAGTCTGTGACTCAGACTTCAGGTTATTTCCAGGTAATAATAAAAATAATGACCTGAGATCTTGAGAGCTGTTTACCTTGGGCTAATACTAGGAAGGGCTCCATTCCCACTCATTCTAACCTTAATGTATATATAATCCATGCACACGGGCTGCAGGAAGTTTCCAAGCTGACATGAGCCCAAAAGCAGTGGTGAAACAAGCCAGTGGCTGTGCCTCTCTTACTGCCAGGTGGCATTTCATGAACCCCACTCCAGCCTCCCTCTCTGCCCTGCCCTGGAATATGAAGCTGGGAAAATTACTAAGCCCTTGAATCTTTGGGCAGCAGTGCTGAGAAGGGCCCCTGAGACCTTTCTGCCTAAGCTGCCTCGGTCACAGATGGAAAATGAGAGGTCAGTGCCGCCTGGGGCACGAGGCCCTCCTGAGTTGCAGAGTCTGGGCTGCAACCAGCTCCTTCCATCCTGGAAGGCGCGAAAGGCCTTGATTCCAGGCCCCTCAGTGATACTTTCTTGCAGTCTTGCCCTGGTCATTTCCCAGCTGGGGTGTCCCAGGACAATAGGATCGAAGCACCTAGAGCCCTCTAGCATGGGAGGAGCTGGTCCCGACCTGAACTGACTCAGCAGTGCCCCGATCGTTCCTGGCAACCAGCAGCTTGGGGAAGGGGAAAGTTTAATCTCCAGTAGGGGCAGGGACAGCAAATAGGTGGGACTGGTCACTTTCCTGGGAATAGATGTTATCCAGGTATCCAGATTGTTCCTGTTCACAGAGAATCTGGAAAAATCAGCTTTTAAGTCCCTCTGGGGTGTTCCACATGGGTTCTTAGTCTTGTTCATAAGGGTAAGAATCCTCTTGGCTCTGGAAACAGGGTTATGGAAGCTCACTGGCCATGAGAAGTGAGGCCAGCAGCACAGCAGGTGACTCCTCTTCCCCTGGAAGGGTCTCTGAGTGTCAGAGGCTGGGCTGTGCCCCACCTAAGTCAATGCTTCTTGTCCACTCCCACAAATGTGCTTTCCCAGGATGCCGGTGGGGGAATGGATTTTGCCTAGGGAGGAAGGAAAGGCCACCCCAGTGCAGATGCCATCCCCCCTCGCTTAGGCTGACTTGGTCCAGGGGAAAGGTGTGAGCAGGCTCTGGCTACTGCCACAAGCGTGGGCTCTAAGAGGCACCTCATTTGTTGTCAGAACCAGGGACATGAGCTTCAGATGCCCAGATAGCATCGGACCAACAAATCAACAGGACAGAGTCTTTTTGTCTGTGTGAAACCTAGGCAACCTCAGAGGGCTGAAGTCTGGCTTCCTGCATTAACATGTGGCTGTTCACTCCAGCCTTGCCACAGAGGCCTGTCCACTGACTGTCTCCATTATGAGTCAACTGGCACGACGCTGCCTGGCAGCCTGTGACTGACCTGAGAACTCTTTCTGCATAGCCTGAGTTCTTGCTTCAGATACTACCTGGTAATAAATCTGACTCCAGAGAGCAGTTTTCTTGGTGGAGCAAGCAAATGAGGCTAAGTTTCTCCGGGTCTAGGGCTCAGAATAGCAGGCACAGAAACTGGATTTTGGAGGATGAAGGAGGAGTGGCGGGACGAGGGGGAGGCTGTGTTGGTCATCAGCATGTAGGAATGGCAACAGCGGCCTTTGATGTGACTTTGGAATTGGCAAAGTGCCTTCTGCAGAGAGAAAGTGCTTCTTCTACTGCCCAAAGGAGTCTGGAAGCTGTTTCCAGTTCTCTCTGGAGCACCTGTCCATTCCTCAGTAGAGAGGGACTGTGCCTCTGGTTTGACATCGGCTTTGGGTACAGACTCACCACAGGGGACCCTCCCAGGATGCTCCAGGCCCTTACACAGCTTGGCTGTCACTCTGTGCCAAGAGTCGTAGTTCCTCTTATCTTTGCTTATGTCACTCACAATTCACAACAATCAGCTGTGCTGAGGTGGCCCTGTTAAGTGGCCAGGCAGCAGAGGTCCCTGGTAGGACATGGGACCTGACTTGGGGGCAGCAAATACTCACTGTATCAGCACACATGCAATGATGAGGACAGCCAGGGCCACGATGGAGACCACTACCAAGGCGGTGATGGCCTGCTTCTTCTGGCTGGCGGCCACCACGGCCAGGAGGTCTGCATGCTCACAGCGCGCGCCCACGTACCCGGAATGGCAGCTGCGGAAGAAAGGAATATCAGCGAACTCCTGGCGGAAGGTCTTGTTCCCTGGTGTTCAGGGAGGGCTGGTCTGAAGCCACCTAAAACCCATAGGAAAAGCAGAGAGGGGCTTCCAGCCTTTGCTCCAGGACAATGGTGTCCCTGCCACAGGCCGTGTGTGCTAGGAGGAGGGGAAACTAATTCCCCTTCTTCCTGAGCAGAAGAGGTGCTTGAGCAAAAGCACTTCCTAATTGTTACTATGCTTCATCTTGGAATAAACGCAGCACATGTGTTTATGACAAGAACTTCATTTTGGCAGTTCATAAAAATCCAGGTTATTTTTAAACCAAATGTTTATTCAGAATTTCGGAGGAGAGAGAGAAAATACGTTCAACGAGTTGGAGACACAGGCTGTGCTTAGCCTTTTTAAGTTTAATCAGTCCTGCAAGTACTTGCTGGGTGGCCCAGTGCACAGGGACTATCCTGAAGGAATGAGCAGGGGGATCCTAGCACCACCCCCTGGGCACTGTGAACTGAAGTCACCAGTCTTGCGGGAGCCCTGGTGTCCTCATGTCCAACAATACCTGACCTACCTCCACTAGAGGATTAGGGCACAAGGGAGGTCACGTGTGAGCATGCTGGTGCGCTCATCACCCACACGTGTGTGGGGTCGCTACTCCCGAGTTTCTCTGGCTTTGATCCTGACAATAATAGCCTCCTGCCCTGCACAAGTGGTTCTCATCTCACCAATGGTTCTCTAGAATGTGCTCTAGCCACAAGAAAATCTTGGTCATCTTCCTTTACAGGTATCCTCCCCTCCCCCAAGCATGTGATTCTTCTTAATAGAAGACTTAGCTCACACACGCTAGTCCCTTTTTATTGTCAATGAAAATATCTGAACCACCTTCTTAGCGGGTGGAAGCTTCCTTCCCATAGGGACTTTTTTGAGGGGCAGTCCCACATCACATGCTGGATATAAAGTTTGTTTTGTTCCCCACCCAGACACGGCAATAATAGCTAAACCTTCTTTTAAAGTTTGCTTTTTTGATTAGCCTGTAACCTTTCCTTGTTCCTTTGAAGAACAAGGAAAACTAAAAGGGAATTAACAGTCTTGGGGCACCTGCCATAGTGCCAGGCTGGCCCCAGGGCCATTACACTTGTGATCCCCTTACTTTCATGTCAGAAAGGTACTTGGAGTCATAGGATAAACATGATGCGTTTCCCTGGAGCACAGATTTTGGTCCAGTGTTAACAAAAACTGAAGTATCTTAATGTTGAAAGAACAGGTAGAATATGAGGTATGTTTTATGGGAAACAGAAGATGTTGAAAAAGTTGCTACTGAAGGTTAAACCTGGGAAGCCAGGGCATAATAAAGCTTTCTGTAACTTATTTAAAGGTAGTTGTTGATTTAAATTTAGGTATTTGTTCAGTTTTGTTTGCATATTTCATTCTGTATTTGCCTTTCTTGCGCCTGTACCCAGGTTCATGGACCGGAGTTGGGTGCTTTCCTGCACTGTGCAGCTTTGCCGATAAAAGACTGGGGTGGGAATGTCAGAGTAAGCTCTTTAACACAGAGCTGGCTTTTGGTCTAGTCTTTCATCTTGAAAAGGTAAAAGGTTTTAATTTAGCAAGGTGCAAAGGGTCTGCAGTTTTGGGTGAAGAAGGATGCTGAGGAGGGCCCCCTAGGATGGGAAATGGCCTGTAGATTCCCTACAGACTAGGGAGGAGAGAGCAGACCCTGGATGGTGGAGAATCTCTGTAAAGACTTCTCTTGGAAAAGGATTGGGATCACTGAAATCTAATTAAGAATACTCTTAGGGCTTGAGGTAGTGCACCAGGGGTGAGTTTTGTTTGGTTTGATTTTAACAAAACCATGCAAAGGCAGAAGTGGAAAAACGGGGTACTGGCCCTTTTCCACAAGGGGGAAAGTGACAGCGAACTAGACTCGAGGCTGGGAGGTGACTGGCTCAGGCGGTGCTGACATCTAAGATGTGTCTAAAGAAAACTGGGCAAAGGTCCCTCCTGTGCCCACCTGTCTTGCAACCTTCCAGAGAGGCCATCTGAGTTGTGGGCTTCCTCTATGTGATGTTTCGTGCCCCATCCCTGCAGGGTCCTAATCCACCCCACACCATCTAGGTTCTAGTCAATCCATGTTGTCTCCCGGCAACCCCGCTGGCCCCCTGTTAAATACATGCCTGCACCCAGCAAAGTGATTGGCACCTGGGCACTCAGGATGCAGCTGCAGAATGAATGAAGGGCTGCTATTTGCTGGTGCTAACTCCTGTCTTCCTGGTCTGGAATATTCTTCCTTAGACTCTAATTCAAAGGTCACATTCTCCAAAAACATATAATTTACATACATTCATTTGCCCAGTCACTCATCTGTCCATTTTCCCACCCCTCCTTCAGTGGCGCTCCCTCTTCTCCTTTGAACCCCTGCAGGACCACGCCCACTTCTCTTCTCCCAACCTCCTTGCTCCTGTGGGGCAGGCCTGGCACTACGAAGTACCCTGCTTCTCAGTTTCTCTCTGGGGGGGGGGGTAAGAAAAAAGGCTTGGTGACATTTTTTAAAAATAATTTTTTCAAGCTGCTTCTAATATTAGACTTAATTATGCTGATGATTTTAGGCACAGGTCACACTAGGAAAGAGAGTCACTTCACCTGGCTGTAAATGACTCATGCTTGACTCAGCTGCTGTCCTCTCCTTTACCCCAGGCAGGCACTGGTTCCCACCTGGCTGCCCATGAGAATCATCTGGGAAGCTCTGGAAAGCCAGGGCCGAGGCCACACCCCTGGAGACACTCATCCAATTGGTGTGGGCACCAAGGGGATTCTAGAATGCAGCCAGGCCTGAGAACCACTGAGGGAGAACTACCATTTAAAAGCATGGAATCAAAAACCAACAAGTTCATCTGCCAGTTTCCCTTTCTCTCTTCCTCTGAGCATTTTCCTAGGGTGGTAGCCCCCTCCTATCAGATGCTGGAGAAACAGGAGCTTTTGCATCCCCATTTAAGAAAAGAATCTGATCAAAACAGGAGTTATTTGATGACCAAGGTAAATGGGAGATGTGTGATTGACCATTTTCTTACACCATCTTTCCTGTCTCAAGTAGGTTGGTCATTTGTCAAACACAAAGTTCTGGAATGCTAGTTCTGAAAAAGAGCCTCCAGAACCACATTCAGGAGCTTCCCCATAATAAGAGGAAAAATGAAATGAGATGCAAGAGAAAGAAAGAACACAACCGAGGGGGGTTGAGGAGCATGTCTGAGCAGCAAGAGGATCCAACAGGACTGGGACAACAGGGTTCTGGGACAGCAGGCGGGTGCCTGAGGTTTTTTGTTTCTGATCCAGTTTGAAGGTTGCTTTGGTGCTTTTTGTAAGGAGCAAACATTGTGGCTCTAGGCCCATTTGAATATGAACAATTAAAGCAATATTTTTTCCTTCTACTAAGCTCTTTTAAAACATTGGGATTTGAAAATGCACGTAGAACTGTGTTCTTAAAAGATTTAAATTTTCTCCAACTAGAAAAGGAATATTTCCAAGCAGATCAGAAAACCCATAAACTATAACAAAGCAGGAAGAAGAGCCCACATTGATGCAGCCCTCACCCCACATGGCTGCCAAATCGACATGTTTCCTTTTATCTTATTTATATATTGTTTTAAGCATAAATTTCTCATTTAACATCTCTGTACCATTTTACTGTCATTACCAAACTCTGCAAAAATTATTTAAAAATGGCAGTTTGGTAATCTATACACTGTAGTTTGCTTCTCCAAACTCTAATCATTGAGACCATATCCAACTGTGCTCCCATAACTAATGCCAAGTAATTATCTTTGTGCACACATCTTTGTTTGCATTTGAGATTATGTCCTCAGGACAGAATCCCAAAGGTAGGTACAAGATGGCACAGACTCTGCAGCTAAATTGTATGGGTTCAAAGCCCTTTTCCCACTTCTTGCTTGTGTGACCTTGAACGAGTTACTTAACTTCTCTGGGTCAGATTCTGCATCTTTAAATTGCAAAAGTAATAAGACCTAGTTCAAAGAGCTATGAAAATTAAATGAGTTAGTGTCTTATAAAGTGCAATAAACAGTGCCCAATAAAAAGGAAGGGCTATATAAGTGCTAAAAAGGTAAATAAAAGGATGGGAACATTTTTAGGGCTCTAGAGATATGTTATCTTCCTAAGCAGTGATGTAGTCTTTGGTGAGAGGCTAGTACCCTGATTACTAGCCAACTCTTTTGGCATAGGTCCCAAGATAAAGTCTTGGATGAGACGGTCCAAAAACCAAGCTGAAATGGCTTAGAAATATGTTTTACACTAACTTGCCTTTAACATAGAGAAATCCCACAGGGCAGGGGGAGGAGCGGGCATGCTAGATCCAGTGGCACCTGTACTAGGATTTGCCAAGTCCTGTCGTCTCTCCATTCCAGGGCAGGGAGGATGGTGGATCAGCCTTTGCAGCTCTGATCCAAGGATCCTGTGGGATGCCTACCTATCTCCTCCTTTGAGCATGACCTTACAATGTCTCTGATATATGGTGATCCCTACAGCAGCTGATAGCTAACACTTGAGCTCTTATGCTGTGCTAGGAAGGGCTTGCCTGGTCCCCTGTGCTGTCCTCTAGAGGTGCTGTGACAATGACAGAAATGTGTCTATCCAGGGAGTCTAATGCAGTAAGCCACTGAGTGCTTCAATGTGGCTAGTGTGACTGAGAAACTAAATTCTAATTAAGCCAATTAGTTTAAATAGCTCCACATGACTAGTGGCTCTTGTCTTGGACAGCAGTTGCTTTCTATAATTATCACTGAGTCCTCATTACAAACCTGTGAAGTATTAGCAATCCATTTTGTACACAAAGAAATTCAGGCTTAATAGGGCTAAATCACTTGTGGGAGAACTGATTACTAGCCTGCTGGATTTTAACTCAGGAGCGTCTGATCTCTGAATCCATTCCCTTGACGTGTCATTATTGTGCCTGGTGTGACCCTACCTGGTGCGGGTGGAGGTGGGGAAAGAGGGGGAAAAGTGCTTTCTCCAGATGTGTGGATGAGAGGGACACCACACCGAAAAGATGGGAGACCTACACCAAGCAGCTCATGATGGACCGACAGGCAGACCGTCCCCGTCTCTTGGGAGGTGGGCTGTTGGTCATGGGCAGCCTGCTGTGTGCATCAAGGGCCATGGTGTCTCTGGATGCTCGACTATTCAGATTCCACTGGGATGTGCTGTGGCCAGGGCGATGTGCAATGTTTTCCTTGGCTGGCAGCGATTTGTTTTCACACTTTGCTGTGGGAAAGTTGTCAGGGAGTTCGGTCACTGGAGCATTTTGTACAGGTGAGAAACTTCGAACTAGGTGCCTCTGGTTGCCGAAACTAGAGCCCTTCAAGCTTGCCACTGGGGTGACTTCCGTCAACTGTTTTCTTTTGTTTGAAGGCTTTTGCAGGCAGCAGCCCAACAGTTTGAGGAATCCGCCTTAGGGAGAAGTGGTGCCTAACCGCCCATTTCTATAGCTTCCCTGTCTTTGCACATTCTCTGGAGTCATAAATGTACAGACGAACAATCCAGGGCTCCCGTGGAGCATAAATGTTTGAGGATGATTTTTCACTACCTTTGGCCATGTCTGACTAGTTACCTAACATTTTGTTATTGTTGTTGTTTCCTCATCTTACAGTACAAATTGTCATTTTTAGCTTTTCTGGAAACTTAAGACTTATTCTTATTGGAAGACGAAGTCTGAAACTATTTCAGAATGAGCTCTCTCTTTTGAACCATCCTCTTGGCTGGCTGTGGGTTCTTTATAACACCATGACAGATGGGGCCATACCTCAGGCTATGTCAGTTTTATTGACCAGAATGTCATGTGTGTCAGCTTCCCAAAGCTGGGGCGGGTTCTTAGAAGCAGAGACAGAATGTTCTGGCTTTCTCTGCATGGACACGGAGTTTCTGGTCTAGTGGGAATTAAGTAGTTAGAACATTCTTCTGGGGACTGTAAATATAAAAAGGTATAAGGTGTGGTCCTGTCCTCCAGAGCTTACGAGACAGCAGGGCAGGAAGGAGGCAAAGGGAGCCCCATGCCACAGCTAAGGGTGTGGCTTGCTGGGCTGGGCGCCCTCAGCATGCTGTGCAGGTGGGAGGGTACATCCCTCTCCTCCTGCTGCGCTCTGCTGGGTCAGAGCCAGAGGGGCCTGATTTCAGGTCCTGCCTAGGGCCTGAAGGGTGACCGAGGGTAGTGCAGTAGACTCATGGAAGCAGAAGCTAGGGACTGCCATTGTGCTTTGGTGTTGGGGTTTATCAGAGAGCAGTGGGGATGGGAACTTCAGAGGGCAGGCCCTGTCTGGGGTGGTGGGTACATCCAGTCCCAGCCCAGCACTGCCTGCCTTTCTTCAAGAGAAACTGGGCATCTGCAGGGAAATGTGGAACCTAACTTCTAAATCACTGCCAATCAATTAAAGCCACCAAAAAACAGAGTGGAGCATCACCTACTGCCACATCATCCTTGAGGGCTGAATACTGCCCCCGGGCTGCCAAGATCCTGAGGGAAACTGAGGCAAAGCGGTGGTAACAGTTGGCACAGCCATGCCTCCCCAGATGGCCAGAGTTTGTAAAATGCCAGGTGTCTTGGCTATCTCTCGTTCTTAGGAAGAATTTGTTAAAAGTCTGGTCAGCAGACAGCTTGGGAATGACCTTGACCTCTCTCTGGAGGAAGCTTTATCTGTAAGGGAAGAAGTCAACACATTCCTTGGGAACAAAAATAGCGTAGTGATTTGGGGTGGATTTTGTGAGCTGAGGCAGGGTGTCCTGTGGGCAGTAGCTGGGAGCGTGGGTTTTGGAGCTGGAATAATTGGACTGAATTCCATCTCTGCCCTACCAACTCTGGGCAAGCTGCTGACCTTCTCTGAGCTTCAGTTTTCCCCTTCTGCAGTAACATCTAGGGGACAAGATGCTGTGAGGGATCTATGAGAGACTGTGTGGAGGGTTGGGTACCTTCTCTGACCTAAGCTCCAGCTTTTATTGAGAGCTTACTATTACTAGTAGAAATACTTATCACATGATTGATTACCAAAATGTCATGGTATGTGAGTGGGATGGACAGTCACCTTCCTTGAGCCAAAAACTGGACTTGAGACCCAGACTAGGGAGAGCAGCCCCCCAACCCCTGCTCTCAGAAACGTCAGCCACAGATAAGTTACTGCTTGGCTGGTTGGTGGCCAAGGCTCCACGTTGCCGCTCTCTGGAAGTTTGCTCTAGCCTCTGATCTGGTGGGAAGGGCACCTGAGGAGCAAACCTGAGCTTCTGACCCACTTCTGATCTGAACTTGGTCGAGACTGGCCCTTTGTCTCCAAAGAGGATCCTCCCAACTCAGCCTGGGGCACACTGAGGCCCCTTGCTGGGATCTGGGCAAAGAGGTGGCTTCTACCCGTTGTAGAGACAGGCTTCCAGAGATGTGGCCAAACTCCCTTTAGGGTCAGTGTTTTTCCAGTGACCTGATTACTAATGAAAACAATCCCACAGTCCTCCAGGGGCCCCTAATATGCATTTTAATAATAATAATAATCACCAGTAATGACAGTGCCTACCATCAACCTCATCATGCTTCGGGTTTGCCAGGGGGGAGAGCTCTCCTCTGGGGGAGTTTCTTAGAGCTAAGAACATTCCCAGTGGAAAGGCGGCCAGTTTGCCATCTTTCTTCCTCTCCAGGTGAGGCTCAGAAGGGCCCCTCCTGGTGGACAGGGTTGAGCCTCAGGATGAGGCTTTCCTGGCCCTGGCCCTCCCTCCCAGGCTAGTGCAGCTAAGACCCTTAAGCATCATGCCAAAGAACTCAGTTTTAGGAACCGGAAAGTCTAAGCTCTGCTGTGTGGCTGGGGCACAAGCCCTCTGTGCCTCCCTCACGGAGACCTTGTGAGGATTCCATGAGTTAACACATGGATCGTGCTTTAAACAGTGCCTGGTATAAAGCAAACGCTTAATCAATGCTACTTTTTAATTAAATTTTTGCATTATTTATGGTACTATTAGGTTGGACCATATGAAACTGCTGGCTCTTGGCCATTTTTGACCTATAAATACATCCATTTCATATGGAGAACTACTCATTAGCTGGGGAGTGATTTTTGTCCCCCCAGGGACATTTGGCAACGTCTGGAGAGACACCACTGAGGTGGGTAGTGCTGCCAGCATCCAGTGAGTAGAAGCTGGCAAACATCCTTCAAGGTACAGTTCAGCCCCCAAACAACGAATTATGTGGCTCCAAATGTCAACAGAGCCAAGGTTAAGTATAGGTTCACCCACTAGTATTTAACTCCAGGAGTCTTAAAACATCTCTTTCAAAACTGACATGGCTCCCTCTGCCTGGAGGACCAAGGCTCACTTCCATCAGGCTCTGGCCTCCAGCCTTGCCTCCTCACATCTCGTCTGTGGGTTGTAGCATTGGACCTGTAATAGCAGGGGCCGCTCCCCTGACAGTCCAGGCCTGGAGCAGACTCTGCTTGTCCCACCCGTCCAACCTGACCCTTGCCCAGGGAAGCTTTCCTCCAGTCCCTTTCTTCCCCCACCTGGGTGACCACAGCCATCACTGGTGGCTCCTAACGAAGGTGCTTCCTGGGTTCCACTCCTGGGGATTCTGATGCAGGAAGTCGGGATGGGACTCAGCCGTCTTTAGGAAGCCCCAGGAGGTGGAGGGAGGCCAGGTGTGGAAGCCTGATGCGTCTTTATTCTGCGAGCCCTTAAGGACGTTAGTCTTTGTGTGCACTTCCGGCTTGTTTCATTAGCGGGACTGAAAAGACACTGGAGTGCAGAGTCCTCCTCTTCACACCTCTGGCTAATCAAAGGTACCCATCCCAGGGCCTCGCCCTCCAGGAAGGAATGCGAGTGGACTCAACTCTAATTCAGGAATTTTCTCAACTTTGCTGAATCAAAAAGTCATCTGAGATGCTCATTAAACATGCAGATCCCGGGCTCAAACCTCCTTTCTGCCTCAGTGGCTCTGAAACCTGGGTCTTAGCCACCTGGTTTAGAAGCAGGTGTCCTTGGGCCCGCGGCTCTGATTCTCCAATGAGCCCAATGTCAGAGTGCAGGATCACCCGAGGGCCTAGGGATACTTACACACATGCTGGCTTATCCTCCTGCACCAAAAACCTGCAGGTTCCATGAAAGCAGAACTGAGTGTGGGAATCTGGGCATTCATTAAAATGCGACACGACTGCTGCAGCCACAGGCGGATCTGCTGGGGAGAGAAGACACACGGGGCTCAGATCTGGGCACCGAGGGCACTTGCAACCCTGTGGCCCCCACCCCACCAGTCAAGGAAAGTGGAGACCCTGAATGCTGGGACTACCTGTTCCACCCCTGGGGAGCCCCCTCCAAAATTCACATTTTAAAATTTCCACCCTATAACTAATACCCAGTGCAGGACCACAGTGCCTCCATTTGGTGCCTTCTGCCTTTCCTTTTCAACGATAACAGTCTCCCCAAAAGATCTGGTATAATTCAAAGACACCAGAACAATTCTATTATTTCAACCTAAGAGCTACTCATTTCCCTTCTGCAAAGTGAGTGATCAATTTTTTTTTTTTTTAAATGATAGCTTTTGCTGTGTGTGGTGGTTCATCCTCGTAATCCCAACAACTCGGGAGCCCGAGACAGGATTGCAAGTTTGAGGCCAGCCTCAGCAACTCAGCCAGGCCCTAAGCAACTCTCAAAAAATAAAAAGGGCTGGGGATGTGGCTCAACAGAAAAGTGTCCCTGGGTTCAATCCCCCATATGTAAAAAAGTGTTAGCTTGTCTAAAAAAAGAAAATCTGTTTTCAAAGCAAAACACCAGAAGAAAGATACAAAGGAGCCTGTGACCATTAGAGTAGTTAATGATACAAAAAGATGTTCACGATCTATTGTAAATGAAGTCAGTGTGTTGAATACGGTCTGTATGGTGTGTTTGACTGAAAGAACACAAATGAAATTGAGACCTGCAGGAGTCTGGGGAGGATACGCTAAGCTGGTAGCAGGTCTTCTCTTGGTGCTGAGGTGAGGAGAGATGCAGCTGGGTGATTAAAGCAAAGGGATGCTGGGAGAGCAGCCACCCTCTTTGGGAAGGCAGGATCAGGCCTTCCCCACAGTGCTGAACCCACCCTGCTCAGGAGCTGGGCTGCCTTCCCTGGCTTTCAGGCAGGGATAAGACTAGCCAGCCAGGTCAGACCTCTGTCAGGCATGACACACCAACAGGCCTGCTTGCTGACCAGCACCTGAGGTTGATTTTGCTCCACACTGGTCTCATTCTGTCCAGGTGGCACTTAGGGCACCATTGGTAGATCCTTCACTATGGCAGGTGGGTTTCTACCGTGTCTGGGGAGAGAGACTTTTCCACTTATTTTTTTCCACAAAACACATGATTTTGGAGCTCTTGCTCTCTGAGAAAGGCCAGAATCTTTCACACTGTGAGGCTTAAGACCACTACAAGTGTCAAACTCATGTTCTCTATTTATGAATTGCCTCTAGAAGTGTCACAATTTAAAAAATCCCATAACTCCACTGGAAAAAAAGCACAGGTTGAAGACATGACGGAATCCTTGACGTGGATGGCAAGAGCGTGTGTGGTGGCTAAGAGCAAGCACTTTGGAACCAGGGCGCCTGGGTTTAATTGTGCGTCTGCCACCTGGAGGGCATGCTTAGCCTCTCCTAGCTGGCTTCTGCATCCAAAGATGGGGGTTGAAGTACCTCCTAGGTGGCTCTGAGGTCTAACCAGGTAACGCTTAGGTCTTGTGCCTGATGAACTGTCTGCTACAGACCACTGAGCTGTCAGTCTGATTATCCTCACTCACAGTCCCAAGATAATTCCTGAGTGGGGTACGGCCCCCTCTTCACTGCCCTCGATGTGGAGACACGTAACTAGCAGACCAATATTCCCTCCAGCCCTAGAGACGGTTACGGTCATAGGTGGAGATGTCAGCGCCAGGCCCCTGGCTGCAGGATTCTGTGGAGCGGAGTTCTGGGGCTGCTGTGGTCCAGCAGCCTCAGCTGTCTGCAGTCAGCCACCTGGGGACTGAGGAACAGCGCAAGTCACTCCCAACAGTGGACTCGGGGATGCTGAGTCGAGCAGGGAGGGTGGCTACGGTCTACATCACTAGCTTCTCTGTGCAAACATGGAGAGAAAGGAGCTAGAGGCCAGAGGATCTAATTTGATTAAGATATTGAAAAGGCTTTTGATAAGCTCCACAAAAGGCCATTTAAACGTTCAACCACCTCCTATTGGCTAGAGGAAGTCCCTTGTCAGCGCTTTGAGCCCAGCTCCTCCAAGCATAGTCTGTGGACTGGCCAAGAGCTTCATTCACATCCTGGAAGCTTGTTAGAAAATCAAGGTCACAAGCCCCACCCCAGATCTACTGAATCAGGATCTCTGAGGTGGGACCCAGGAATTTGTGTGATAAGTTTTCCCTGTGAATTTTTTAGAAGTCAGGTTTGAGTTAGGGCTGTTATGTGGTAACATTTGCCCTGCAGAAGGTTCTGATGCTGTGCTAATGTCTGAGACAAACAGGCTCTCAGAAAAGTGATGGGAGTCCCACAAGGGATCCTTTTTGGATCTGGCCATCTTCCAGGTTTTTAAACTCCTCTGTGTCACTAGTGCCTTAAATCTGCTCAACTGTGGTTGAGTGTATTTTCATTAAGTTGACACTCTAAGAAATCCTTGGTTCTGTCTTTTGGGAACACTACTCTCCAAAACGACCTGGTGAGCAGTGGACTCTGCCAAGGTGTCCTTTACCATCCACTGATGGGTACTTTGCCTCTTATCATAAATGACTTGAGAGGTTTTATAAAACAAGTACTGCAGAGTGTACCTATAATCTCAGAGACTTGAGAGGCTGAGGCAGGAGGATCCCAAGTTTGAGGCCAGCCTCAGCCACTTAGCAAGATTGTCTCAAAATAAAAAGGGCTGGGGATGCAGCTCAGGAGTTAAGTATTCCTGTGTTCATTTCCCTATACCACCAACAAAAAACAGGCACCACAAATAGGGGATGCAACTGAGAAGGAGGTGTGTGGGCGAGAAGAAGAGAGGGAGGGAAGAGACAGAGCCAGTGTGAGGGAAGGAGAGCTCAGAGTAAAAGGAAAATAAAGGTAGGGGGAGCGAAAAGCAAGTTCGTCAGGCATCAGGTTACTCTACACAGCACACAACAGAAAGTCATGTGCACGTGCTATAACCGGGTGACGAATATAGCTCTTTGCCACCTAGCAGTCTAAGTGAGGATGCACATGGTTCATTAGATGGAAAAACACCAGTCAGGGACTTGCAGGACAGGCCCAGCTTTCTCTAATTCTGTGGTCAGTGAACAACTTCTCTTTCTCCGTAGGTGTTTTCAAAGGCAATGTCATGGGTGATGGAGGACTACGTTAACAATATCCCAAAACACACGTGGAAGGATCTGCCAATGGACACTGTCTCCTTTACTCAATCGAGAAGCCCAAAGAGTCCAAGCTACGAAGAAACTCCATGCAGAACTCAGTGACGGCCAAAACACGTGGTGGTCTTGCTCCGTGCATCCAGAGACCAGCATGGAAACAAGGAGCCTGATGTTTACCGTGCAGGCTCCCAGTGCCCTGTGATTCCACCTGTCTGCCTCAAACCCAAGACCAGAGAGGACAAGGGCAGCTCTGTGCTAGTTGATCATCACGGTCATTAGGAAAAACAGTTTTAATTACAAGAGTAATATTTTTGAAATACTCTGAAAATACCAATGCATAATAAAGTCCACCTGTAATCCACTGCTGAGCAAGAACCATATTAAGTCCACACTGTGTACGACCACACATACGAGCTTATGGTTTCTACTTCGTTGCATGTGGGTAGGGTTGGAGCATGTCCTAGGTTTTTAAATAGGGGAGGAGAAGCAAGTGACGGAGAGGAGCAGGCCACACCCCAGTGCCAGGGCAAACTGCTCTGGGGCCACTCTGTAACCTCAGGGTGAGAGTAATCTGGAGATACGGAAAAGGAAAGATGGTCTCAGAAGTGCCCACGAACCACGGCAACTCCCGAGCAAGCTGGCCTGCGCCCTTGACATGCTGGTGGAACCTGAGTGCCATGGCCAAGTGCAGGGAAAGCTAGAGCAAAATTACGAAGCCCCGCCCGTCAGGCCCCTAGCAACCACCCCACTATAAATGACAGCCCACATCAAGGGGTTGCTGTCCCTGCCTCTGGAGATGGCCTGCACTCTCCCTTGCCTGTGCCTCTGCTTCCCTAAATAAACCTCTATGTTTCTTACTTGTGTGCTGAAATTCTTTCCATCACATGTGCTAAGAACCCTGCTGGTCCTGAACTGAGGTCTCCTCTCTGGGAACTCCTGTGTCAAGGGTGTGTCAACAAGAGGGGTACAGTGGGCTCAGGGTTGCTGTGCAAGTTTGTGAGCTAATGTACTTACGCCCCTTTGCTATGGTTTGGATGTGGCTCGTATGTTCCCCAAAGGTACATGTGCAGGAGTCTTGGGCCCCAGTGTGGCAGTGGGGAGGTGGTGGGACCTTTAAGAGGTGGGGCCTGGTGGAAGGTGATTAGGTCATCAGGAAGGGATTAATGTAGTTCTGGTTCCACAGGAGTGGTTGCAAAAAAGGAGCAATCCTGGCCCCTGAATCTCTCTGGCTTCCTATCCTGCCATACAATCTTTCTCTCTTGTGTGTTCCCACCATGATGCCATGTAACCATATTTTAATGTAACCAGAAAGCCCTCACCAGAGCTGAGCAGATGTCAGCACCATGTGCTCAAACCACCAGATCTGTGAGCTAAGTAAAAACTTCTTTTCCTTATAAAACACCCAGCCTCAGGAATTTTGTTATAGCAACAAAAATGGACTAATATACCTGTGCAAAGAGTGAGGCATGCTGTGAGGGGGAGAAATTGTTAATTGGGGGCCTGTAAAGATGTTTTAGATACCACAGTACAATCTGAAGTCCAGAAGAAAAGCAGCTTTGGGGAAGGTGGGGAGGGCAGGGGTGGGCTGCCCTCACTGAGCGTTCACAGTATGCCAGGTGTCTGCCTTACCTCATCTCAGGCACTGAGGTTGGGCAGGTGACCCACCAGAGGGAGGAGTTGCCATCATTTTCTCATTGTGGGGTACAATTGCCTCCAGTTACTTTATAAAAAAATAAGTCTTACAAGGAAACCCCCAAATTCCAACATCTTCCCCAGAAGGAGTCAAATTTGCTTTTTCCTTCTTTCCCTACTTTCTTTCCCTCTTTTTTTCTTCTGAAAACTCAAGAAAATATCAAGCAATGGAAGGAAAGGCCTAGGGACAGAAAATGGTAACAATCAGGTAGAAAGGCCACCAGGGACTGTGCAAAGGCCTCCCCTTCAGGTACCCGTGGAGGGTGGGGCGTGGCCGCCGGAGCCCGGGGCGTCTCCTGCAGGCGCCCCGTCTGATTAGCGCGCTGCTGACAGGAAAAGCAAATGTTCCGGTTTTTGGAACTGCCCTCCTCTGCAAGCTCCCAGCAGCTGGACTTTCAAAGTCGCTCAGTTCCTGATGTCATGAAATTTACGAGACCCCTCCGACACGGGAACCAAATGCACATCTTGCAGACACCACAGTTCTCTGGGGACCTGTGAAAACTTTGCCCGGAGATCAGAGACCCACTAATAGGGCCTGGAGCGCAGCTCCACTCACAAGAAGAGGGTCTGGAAGAGCAATCAAGGGGCAAGGAAATCCCAGATTCAATTCACGAGAGGGGTTTCTCCAGTTCAGAAGAGCCAGGGAGACACCGTCTGGACAACCCCTTCCGACAGCCCTGCTCCTTGGGGAGCAGCAGCCACACCACGGGGTGCGATCCCTGCCCCCCGACTCCCACCCCAACCAGCCCTAATTGCACTTTGTGCTGAGCTGACGGGTGAGCTGGCGGAGGCAGGCGCTCTTCACTCTCTCCCCCAGATGTCAAAAGCCACGAACACATCTGCCGGTTGCAAAGCTTACATCATTTACAGCCATTTCATTACTTCCTCAAATATCACAGTCAACTTTCTGTTTCATAATGATGTCTGGCTTTTCGGTGGGAATATGAGCCAAGGTTTGCGACCTGAGACCAAATATTTTCAGACACTGCAATAGCAGAACCGGCAAAACCGAGGGATGCCTCTTGACTATCTGGGAGAAAAGGCAGGAGGTTCACGCAATGAGGAGGGAGCCAGCCAGCAGCACCAGTGACGTGAGGGAGGGCACCACTCTGCTGCGCACGTGGGTGCCTGCAGTGCCCAGGCCCATGTTTCACCCTAAGGCCAGGCTGGAGCCACCTGCAGGGGCGGGCTCCCTTCTGGGAAGGTGAGGCTCACTTTGAGGCCGCAGCAGGCCCAGTGTATGGGGAGGATCTCTGAGCTCTGGAGGCAGTGCAGGACCTGAAGGAGAATCGGGGACAGAGGCTCCTGCCTGGGTGGCAGAAATGTTGCATCAGGTCATAGAGAGGGAAACGGTCTAGAACCAAGACCTGTGCACTAGACCTTGGTGAGCAACAGCCCTGTCGCTCCTCGGCATTTGGGGATGGTGAGAACCATCCTTAGAATTTTCTAAATGGTCCTAAAGAGGAAGGGCTCTATCAGTCTGTAGTGTGGCAATGCTACTGACTTTTACCAGAGATGGGAATGTCCCTTCCAGAAAGATAATCACTAAGGGCAACTACAGGGTGGTTTTTCACACGAGCAGTGAAGTCAGCAGAGTACAGTGACCCCAGGAGGAGACATCCGCAAGGGCTCCTGACTGACAGGGAACTCAATTTTGCTGTTCTGAGAAGCAGACACGGTGGTGGAGAGGGGACAAATAAAATCACACAGCTCGTTCACTACTAAAGCCAGTAACAGTGAGCATCTTTTAAGTCACTGCTAAAATAGTGAAGACGTTAGCTTCGCGGCCCCATCATGTGAGAGAGAAGGGCATTCACATTAGTTCAGCAACAAAAGACAAAAATCACTTTATACTTAAAATTAACTGACACCTACTACTGCAGTTCCTCTTGCAGTTCCACTTGGTGAGTGGGGTGGGGGAGGAGAGTCATTTCTGTCCCCGCCATCCCCCAACCTCAAGATTCTCAATTTAAGAGAGAACTCCTATACTTTAAAAAAACAGATGTTTCCCCTGAAACACAATCTCTAAACACAGATTTACCAAGTCTTCAGCAACCCTTTCCAATACCAGCTAATTTTCACCCAATTTGATTTTGACCCATCCCTGATCCTAAATGGCTTTACACCCTGCCCACCTCTCTCACTTAAGGACAGGGGCCAACCTCAAGACCACCCTAAAGGTTAACACTATTAGACTCCAGCTTTTAAGATGGGGAAACTAAAGCTTACATAACCTTGCCAACGGTACTTGGCTAGAAAGTACTAGAACTGGAATCTTATCAGTTTTCTCTGATTTCATGAAAATGAAGAACTATAGAAAGTTAGGAGGTTATTGACATCTGGAAAGACGTGCTGAGAAGACACATGATTGACATACACAAATCATGCTGGCAGGAAGGGGACACTTGTTAAGTAGTTTCTAGAAATCAGACAGGGACCTTTTCAGGAGCAACAAGAGGAAGTATTGCTTTATTTGGGGAGGAATGGGGAACCATACATATGGAACTTATTAATCCCACAAGGGAGCAATGGCTGGCAAATATAAACAGATGCAAAAGACATTTCTATATGTCCACGAAATGCTGCTTAGTTAACTGAGGGGGTTGGCCGCTGGTGCATGTCTTTTTCTCTAAGCACACTCCCATCACAGCCTGAACCTCAGGGCTGAATGACACTCATGACCAAGAGACCAGGGGCTTCTGGCTCAGGGAAGGGCCAAGATGGACTCCTGAATTGCTTTTGCAGCTTTAAACAACATGCAAGGGGGAAACCTGAGGAAACATCTGAGCCAATTGAATTCCCTGTCATCATTTCCCACTTGGGACAAAAGCCAAGGAATGTGATGGAACCAGATTCAAAGAAAGGTAGTAGTAGAGAAGCAGATACCCCTTTTCTCCTGTAAAGACACTGGTTAATAACACAGCACCTGCATGTGTATGTGTATGTGTGTGTGTGTGTGTGTGTGTGTGTGTGTGTGTGTGTGTGTTGGGAAAACAAATACATGGAAATTCACCAGCAGTACTGGACTGCAGTTGAGTTCATCCTGCTGTGCATATGTTGAAGACAAAGGCAGAGTTTACACCATTTTTGTGTGTTTTCTACTTCAAAGGGAAGAAAATTAGAAAACATGAACACAGAAATACTTTGCCAGGATCTATTCCTTCTCGGTACTGTCTAGAGTTTTAACCTAACGTGAATCTTCTGGGGTCAGATTATGATGATGACTATTATTAATAGTAGCTACTATTAATAGATCACCTGCTAATGCAGGCACTGTGCTTAGCATTTACAGAGAGAATACCGCTTAATCTTGTGAGGAGGTTATTACCATCCCAGCCCTGTGGATGAGGAAAGTGAAGCGCAGGGTAGTCGAGTGTGTTCCATGTAATTTTGGCAATAAATGGCAGAGCTGGGATCTGCTCTGCTCTAACACATCACACTGTCACTTCAGAGCATGTGCGAGTAAAGGGGTAAGAAATCCTTAACATACTTCCACAGTCCAGACAACTCTTCAATTTGGAGAATAAACAAATCAAGGATTACCAGGAAATCCTCAGGGGTATTTTAAAATTAAAAGGGCTAAGAGTCCCAAGGCAAATGGCTGTAATTAGCAAAAAGACTTTGGGAGTCTAAAGTAAAACCTCAGTGCAATCATGTGACATAGAGACTGAAACCAGTCTGTATGGATCCATCTAGAGATGCACCTATTTCAACTTGGCCTCTTACCTACACCCCAGCTTCTGCCAGGAACACCATCTCCCCCTCCAAAAGGCATGGAGAGTGGACAGGTTGGGGGGAGGTTCCTCAAGTTGCTGTCGACTTGCATTCCAGATTATGGATTAAAGCGAGACTGAAACAGAGGGGTGTGCATTGGACAGATTGCTCCCTCCCTGCTGATCTCTTATTCCATGTGACCCTGACCTCCAGTTCCTAGGCTGCTGTTTCTATCTCTACCTTGGCTTTGGTAAGTCAAAAAGAAAAAAATGAAAAAAAAAAAAAAAAAAAAAGAAAATTGCAGGTCACGGTTTTGCTTTGAAGACTGAAGCTAAACCTTGTCCCTCTTTTAATCATTTGATTTCAAAGAGACAGGCCGTTTTCATATCTTCAAGCCAGAAAGCCCCTTATTCTAATCATATCCTCTTGGGTGTCGACCAGCTTTGTGAAGATATCTCACTTCCAAGTTCCATTCACAAAGTCAATGTGGATTTACCTAGTGTGGCTCTCACTGGCTGGCTTTGAATCAGACCATGAAGGGCTCTGGGAGCTACAGCGAGTCCTGCTGGATGTGGGATTCTGTCTTGGCTTTGTTGGAGGAACGACTGTGTTGGAGCCCAGGGCTATCTGCCTTTGCTGTCTGTGTGTCTCTGTTCTCTTTATAAATATGAAAATTGTTAGGAAACATAGTTGGCAGGAAACCCTCAATCTACCCTAAGGAAAAAATGCTTCCTCTTGAGTCTTTGAACCATAATCCCTTCAAACCCTCCTCAGTGAGTACCATAAACACTATAGGATGACTGTTTTTCTAGAAGATTTCATATCTTCAGAACTTGTGACAGGCACATTTTCCACTGGCAGTGTACAGATGCTGTCTTGGTGGGTGGAGGATTTCCCTCATTCTAAGGAGGAGACAGAGTGCAGAGGTAAATTTAGGGCAAAATTCAGCAACCTTAAAAATGTAGGTGAGTCGGACTTTGTCCTAGCCTGTTCTTGTCTCATTTGAGTTTTATACTGATTATTTTTGGTTGCCTTTAGATAAAGATCCTTCTATCAAGATGATAGTTCAGGATCATGGATAATTATTTTTTTCTGACTTCCCAAGCTTCACAAAAGAGAATTTGAGAGTTTGTAAACATAATATTTAAATTTCAAATTCCACGTGATCATAAATAATATTATAGAAAGTTTAATTTCTATTTTTAATATTTGACTTACAGAATTGTAGTGTCTTAGTACATTGGATTTTAGGAGTCTGGATTTGAGTCTACACAAGGAAAATCATGTTACTGTCTCTTGTTCTATCATTAAAAGGGAATAAGGAGGAGGGAGACTCAAAATACAGTCATCTCTTAATATTCCTTAGGGATTGGTTTTAGAAGCCACAGATACTGAAATCCTCGGATGCCCAAGTCCCTTACCTAAAATGGTAAGAGTATTTGTGTATAACCTGTGCACATCCTCCCACATACTTTAGATCATCTCTACTTACAATACCCAATACACTATAAATGCTGTATAAATAATTGTTACATTGTATCATTTAGGGAACAATGACAAAAAAAAATCTGTATATGTTCAGTACAGGTATAATTTTTTTTCAATTCTCTTCAACCTGAGGTGGGTTGAATCTGAGGATGCGGAACCCACAGAAGGGGCAGGCAGATTGTAATTACTTAGAGAAGACAGAAGATTCTCAGATGAAAGATGTCTGAGAGTTGACCTCAGGCTTGACCTCTAGGGGTAGAAACCTTACATACTCCCACTAGAAATAACAAACCCCCAAAAGAAGGCAGCCTATTTGATCCAGTCCCTGTTCAACCACTACACTTAATGATATTTTTTAATTGAAAGAGCTCAGCCCGGAAATTGCCATCTGGAAGAAACAAGTGACAGGAAAAGGATAAAGTCTGGGCCAGAGAGTTCAGGAGTTTGGCTAAACCTGGTTCATCCTCCTCCTGAGCACACAGACTACATTTCCCAGCTTCCCTTGTGCTTAGGTGTGATCATGTGATCAGGTTATGCCCAACGGATTTGAGCACAAGTGATGGCTCCATTTCCAGGGTTGGTCCATAAAAATCTCCCCTGTGCATTTCCCTTTCCCTCTTCCCAGCCACTGACTGAACAGAGAGAATTCCTCCAAGGCCATGCAGGAGGAAGGAGCCATAAGGTGGAAGGAGCCAGCCTGCAGGGTCAGGCACCCCTGCACAGATCTTGACATGGGCAGGAAGTCAACGAACTTCAAGGCTTCTTTGATAAAGCAGGGAGTGCTCTTCTAATGCCAGATGGGAAGTCTGAACAACATTTAGGGTTGTTAGCGAATTTCTGGTATAGGAGAAATCAAACCCTTTTCACCCACCCTACATTGTTTCTTCTGGGAACCTTACCCAAAACCGAATGCCCTATATTTACAAACTAAAGTCACTCTGACCTGATGGCAGCTCCACTTTGAAACTCTCACTCCTTAACCTAAGGTGAATTCCATCCATTCTCAATCCTGGAGGGGTCTAATCAATCCTCACAATCCTCTACAGAGGAGGTAGCAGTCTTTGGGGGCAATTAGGGATCTGTCCTTGCTCTGAGTGCTTATGAGTTTGGCTTTGTAACTGAGCAACATATAGATGGAGCAAAGATGGCTGCTTCAACGGTAAGTCTCAGAACCAAGCAAAATGTAAAGCGACGAAGGCAACTGTTTTGATTGAAATCATACAACTGATATGAATTTACTGGGTTTTCAAAACTATCTGGACAGCCATCACCAAGGCGGTAAAGAACTAGGATGACTAGAACTTCAGTCTTCTCACTGCTGGCAACAGGTGCACTACAGTTTCTCTGAGTGCCCTTGAACCTGAAGTCCATCGGTTGTCAAATTCAAATCAATACCACCAGAGGGGGGGTGGGGATCCATGACCAGCCTGGCCCAAGACATCTTGAAAACATCTCATTCTCATTGGGAGCTTTCATTTACTCTTAGTTTTCCTGGCATAAAACAACTTTTTATAACAGCCCCTACAAAGGGTTTTTATAATTTGTCATTTAAAAAGTAATACACGTTCATTGTTGAAATTTTAGAAAACCAAAAGTTCTAAGTAAGAAAATTGCCATCTTATCACCGAGAAACAACCACTGCTTCTACAGAACATTTACAAATGCCTAATTTTTTTCCTCATAGTTTTTTCTTCTTTTTGTTCTTTGCATAGGGGATCATGTTTCTGGACTCCTTTTCCCTTGCAGTGGTTAATTCTCTCTTTTAATCTACTGATGCTTATCTTTAAATTAAAAAAATTATTCTATCAAGAGTGAAATCTGATGTTCAGTTAGATATTTAGCATAGTTTTGCTTTATCCTTTTGCTGTACCCAGTTATTAGTTTTTTGACTATATCTGATTTTATATCCCTATTACATTTTTTATTTTTATTTATTTAAAAAAATTTTTTAGTGTAGATGAATACAATATCTTTATTTTTAAATTTATTTTTTATGTGGTGCTGAGGATCGAACCCAGTGCCTCACACTTGCAAAGCAAGCACTCTACCACTGAGCCACGACTCCAGCCCCTATTGCATTTTTTAAAATGTAGCTTCTATTTTAATAATTATATTTCACTTCTATGCTAGTATAACTAAATTGACACATCAGCACTTGGGCACATTGTCACAGATTTTTCTGCACCACCTCTTCCCATTTGGGGGATTCTTATTTGAGATAACTGTTCTGGAGCTGAAGAGGATCTTTGAACATCTTTCCCAGGAAGGCCACGAGAGAGGTGTGGCTACATAATGAAACATTACAAGTCTGAGAATGTCTGTCCTCATCCACACTCATGGCTTTGCATAGGAATGACAATTTCTCCCATGGCTGACTTGTGGCCTGTCCTTGATGAGAAACCTGATGCTAGATTTACTCCAGGTAAATCTGTTTTTCTTTTCACTTTGAAGCTTGTTAAGACTTTCTTTGTAATAAAAACTAGTTAAATTACATTGAGGTTAATGCTTTCAGTTTTAAGGACAAAATATATCTGAGTTGAAGAAAGTTTTCTATCATGTTTTCTTCTTTTGGAAAACTTCTGTTTTCCAGCCTTCTTTTTTCTCATTAATTTTGTCTTTCTTTGAGTTGCTTTCTGAGTTCTGCAGAAATTTCCCAACTTATTATTATTTTTAAAATGTCACTCATTTGATTTACTGTAATATCCAATCTGCAGCTCATTGATGCCCAGTAGATTCAAAACTCATCACTGTATTTTTTTCATTTCCTTGCGGCTGTTTCTTATTTCATAGCTGCCGTGTCAGCTTGAGTCTTGAAGACACCAATTAGAGATGATCCAATCTCTTTGTCTACTCCTCAGGACTAGACATTTGTTGAAATTCCTCAAGAACATTCTTCTCACATAATGGATCTTTCCATGTGGCAATTTCTTTCATCGTCATCTTCATTGAGGAAGATCTACTTTGTCCAGGCCCATGTGGAGTTAGGGTGGGCTCCATATGAGACAGTGGTCTTATTCAATATTGGGACCAGATAAAAATAGAAAATGGCAAGTTTAAATGTAGTGCCTTTAAATATCTAAAAAAAATCTCTTTGGTGAAAGCTAGAGATTATAGGTATGACAAAGAATTTTATCTTTGGGCCAGAAGGTATTTTGTCTTTTCTTCCCCATGTTTTCCAGGTATTCATACCATGCTAGGAATGACAGCAAACTGAGTTCCATATTTCTGTGGCTCTGTGTCCTTTCTTGAGGTGTTGATAGGACACAGATGGCCTAGCCACTCCCCATACCTTGGCCCTCTGAGGTTGGGCTGTTGGTGTGATTCTGCTTATGACAAGTCCCTTGTCTCCTAAAGGACTGGTTGCTGGAACAGGGCAAGATAATTCCAATTGGCACATTTATTAGCAAAAATTTTGTATAGCTTCTCTTACCAATGAGTTTAGAAATAGTTTCATATTCCACTGATATTGTATTAAGTGTCCAAGAGCAGATTTGGGCAGTTAATGTGGAAAGTTCTAGTCTTCATTTTCTTCTAGACATTTTCTATATTAGTTGTAAATAGGTGACCAACCTAACAGTGCCGCATCAGCCCCAGAGACCACTGACAAGGTTTCTCCAGGAGGCTATTTGAAAAGTGAGTGCACACTCAGTTCTGATGGGAATCCCCAGTCCAGGGTCAGCACATCCTCTTACAAGAGGGTTCTGGTTTCCAAGATGGCTGCCTGAGCTTTGTGGGCCAGTATCCCCCAGAGCTGCAACCTCATTCCTTCTTCACCATCTGCCAGGATTCCTAGTGAGAAAAACTCAGAGCCAACACGCCCCTTCCGTGATCTAAAGCCTCTGCCTCATAAAAAAATGTTGGGAATTCCTGATTTAACAGACTTCCTCTCTCTCCTCCAGGCTATTTGTAAACCAACCACCTTGGAACTTTGTTCTTAAAAGGAAAAATGTTAGGGGAACCCAGAAACACCAGCATCATTTTACCTCTTAATAGTTTCTCCAAGTCAGACTAGTTCCGAAACAAAAGGCCTCATGTTCTGATAAAAAAAAGTTTCTTTTCTATTCAAGGTAGAAGAAATGAAGCCCTTAAGTGTCTTCTTTCCTAAACCAGAAATGAACTCTCTATAACAGAGATGGAGGTGCTTACCTCGGATCTTCCTGGTCAGCCCAGAGTCCCGCTCATGGTGTCCTGGGGGACTCTTCTAGGACGCAGGGGCTGACCACCTCCGAGGGAGCACTTTCTACTTGGGCCAGCTTATTTTTAGGAGGTCCTGCTTTAGACCATGATGACATCTGCCTTCCTGAAGCCTCTTCCTATTGGCTTGAATTCTGTCCTTGGAAGTCACATAGAACCACATAGCAGTCAGCCCCTATGTCTGAGTTTGTGTGGTCCTAAACTTCCTGTGAGACCCAGCATCCAGTGATCCCCAAGAACCCAGAGCCTTATCAAGTCCACTTCCTCCCTGTCTCAAGCTTGATCTGTGGACCAAAAGAATGTGGAGGGTTTGCGACTTCAGAGATGGGGTCATAAGAGGCACTGTAGCACTCACTCTGGGGATGGCCAGTTGCAGGCTCATGGGGACACTCAATGAGCATCCTTGTAGCTGTGTGAGGGAGCCGTGCTCCAGCCTCAGTCAGGCCTTCGAGGACAATGCAGCCTCCCTCCACACCTTGACAGGAACCTCAGTGAGACACCTCAAGCCAGAACCTCCTAGCTAAGCTACTTCTGAATTCTTCTTAGAACCCATGTGAGATAATGAAGGTTTAATTTAAGCTGCTAAGTTTGAGGGTATTTTGTTACATAGCAATAGGTAAGTGATACACATTGAGTTCCTATAAATGTTCTTTAAATGAGAAGGTCTGTAAGCTTTTTATCTCAGGACAGAGTGCCTTTTTTCTTAAGTGCCCTTCTTAAAATAGTCCAGTCGAGGGTAACAATGACAACAGAAGCAACAGCAACCAAGACATTTACCAAATGCCTGGGGTGTTGTCCTCTGGGTTGAGTTTTACACCTACCATTGAACTTAACTCTTATAAAAGCTTTGTGACATAGGTTCTATTATTCTACCCATTTTACAGATGAGTAATACAAGTTGAGAGAGGTTTAGGGCCTTGCCTGAAGGTGCACAGCTAGAAGAGTTAGGGAGGAAATCTAGAAATAGACCCCATGACCCTAGAGCCCTTGCTCTAAAGCTCTGGGATGTAGGAACAGAGTCCAGTAGGAAGATCATTTCCCACGGTCTGATTTCTGCAATAATGTTAACTTTAATCTCCATCATCTTTGCTAGCAGTTCTAGAATGCTATTGGATTATATGAACTTGGGATCAACTAAAGCTTCTAGCTCTTTCTCTACTTAAACAGCCATCAAACTTGGACTTATTCATCCTTCCTAACTAAATTGTTATTCTTAACCTAACTACTGTTAAATTTGTCGCTGTTCAAATTAACCTAGTTGGCTGGCTTTGATTCATTAATCTAGCTCAATCCCCTCTCTCTCTCTCTCTCTCTCTCTCTCTCTCTCTCTCTCTCTCTCACACACACACACACACACACACACACACACACACATACACACACACCTTTGTTCTATCATAGAATCCAAAACTAGCTATCATTCTGGGCATTGTGTCATCTCTGAATTTGATAAATTTGCCATATGTGTCTTCCTTTAATTCGTTCTTAAAATTCTCAACAGGAAAGGAGGATAGATCTCACTATCATACTTTGGAGGCCACCTTTCAGCTCAAAATAATACATCAGTGAATGTTTTCTGAGAATTCCCTGTTTAAAAATTTCCTGCCTTTCCCCAGAGCCCGAGGGTGACCCATGTGGGGTGCGCCCTGGGATCCACATTTAAGTTCACTGGCACTGATCTGCCTCACCTCATACCTCCCCTAACTGAATTCTTTTAACTCCTATTTCTCCTCTTGGTTCAATTGGATAATTTTATTTTGTCAAGTGCCTTGCTGAAATCGTGCTGCATTATCTTGACAGCATGTTCCTGGTGGTATTTCTCTCACCAGTCCTACTCCACTAAAAAAGGAACTTAAGTTAGTCCTGCTGACTCTCTAGAAGGATTCATTCACCGACTCAGGTTTTTCTATCTGCTAAAATATTTTGGTCTAGAATTTCCCTGGGAGCAACAAGTTTTATCCTCTCTAAAGAATCTTGAAGCATTTTTACATATTTAAAATCAGAAACATATTTGTCTTTTTCTACCCTCTGAGCCATTTTTACATTTGCCACTGTTTCTTATGAATCACTAACAAGGATGGATCTGTTGGGGCTTCAAGTTTTCTCATACACTGAGGTAAGGTTCATCTGTATTGTCCAGTAAATTCACTCATGGCCTTAGATGGTCTTTCACTAAATCACTACTGCTCAGCTTTCTATTTCTTATTTACTATATTTGTTTTATCTTTGTCTTGAAAGAAAATATGAAAGTCAAATTATAATCACTAGTAGTCTTTTCCTGGTCCTGCACTAATCTTATTCTACCTACTCCAAAGAATGAACTTCTTTCCTTTTTTACCTATCAGTTTCCAACTACTGCGTCTCTGTGTGGCCAACAGGACGCGTGGACAGGCCTTAGTTCCTTCTGTCCTCAAGCTCCCTGGCATCCTCACAGACACCTGTCATCACCCAGAGAACACCTGCTACCTAGGAGGTACAAGCATTCCCTCAACAAAGTGCCCTTCCCTACCTCTCTGCGTCACCTCTTGGGACACGTCCTTCTCTTGATCTCTAAAAAACTTTAATTAAACTGTGTACCAGAGAATTCCTTCTGCAGATGCTCTGGGGTTCTTTGTGTCTCTCCCCCTACACTTTCTCACATACCCTCAAACTATCAACTCAGAGCCCTCAGGCACCACCCAAGCTCCCCAGGTCACATTCCCTTTTCAAATCCTATATATGGGATCACATCTGATCCCATATTCTTCTCTGAATTTTTGGAGGCTCTGCTTTCTTGACCTATGCCCGGTGCTTCCTTCTTTCACAGCTACAAACTTCCAATTAGCATATTCAGACACCAACTTGTTCATCTTCTTAGTTGAGACTGTGTTCAAAGAAGCAGGTGTCCCTGCTGCCTCTTCCACCTTCTGGGTAACACCACAACCAACAGGTATGTGAAGAATTTTTCAGGTGCTTAATCTGTGGCATGCTGAGATTTCCAGAAAACCTACCAATCTGAAGTTTGCTGTCAAACCACATTCTATCCTTATGACTACTTTGTAATCAGGATCCAAATAGTATTCATTACTCGGCAAAACCATCAATCCATACACTTGATCTATGATGATATTAGTTTTTTAAATTCGTTTTTTTAATGCTAAAGTCCACATCTCAATTGAGGGCATTTGTTGACTTGGGCTGCCCAGCAAATATTCCTCCACTTTCTAATAGCGCCCACCTTTCTTTCAGGCCATTACCTCTTCCCCCACAGGTTTGCAATGGCTGAGCATCATGGTCAGTTGTCCTGTGTCCCTTATATTCTTTCTCTCTAGTATATGAATGTTGAGAAGAAAGACAAAGATAATGCCATTGGAGTCCCATGCATTACAATGGTGGCAGGTTTCTACGATGGAATTCCTGGCTCCATGGAACCACCTGGGTTACCATTCATTTCCAAATGCAATTCTCCAGCTTTTCTGCTGATTCTGCAGGCTCCCCAAAGCCGACAAGGTTGCTTTTGCTGAGTGAGCCAACACTGACTGCTGCAACCAAAGAACCCTCACTGATGGGTCTACGGTACAGGGTCTATTCTTCCCAGGATGTATTACAATGCTGTTTCTTCTCAATAAATCCCTAGGGCCGAGAGGATCCAGAAGATTGTGGAATCACTCATTCAAGTCACTGGAACCATCCATTTACTGTAGCTTCTCAAATACATTTCCTTAAGCCCATGATGCAGAAGCTGGAGTAAAATTTCAAGTTTAAACTCTTCACTGTGCCCTAAGTCTAGAGTTACCCAAGGCCTCAAGTACAGTTTATCATGAGCTGGTCTGTGTTATTACTGCTCTTCTTTCTTAAATTAAGCTCACCCTTCCACAATTGATAAAGCATACCCTCATGGCCTCCTTTAATGTTTTGCAAAATTAAAAAATAAACCCAAAATGAGGACTGAGAATCCAAAGGGACTGAGTGCTGCTTAAATTTCAAACTATACCTGCCACCCTCTCCATTATATCTGTTGTTACAGTTTTGAGTTCATCTTCTCTCCCTCAAATTGCTGTTTAAGGACACATTGATCAGCTTGGTAGCTCTTTAGCCAATAAGTACTTACTTCCTTATCTTTGAATGCCGTCCATCTCTTGCTGGAATCCTTATGGGTTATGGTCATATTTATATATTAGGTTTATACAGGAAACAAGTCCATTTTGGTGGCTCTGTGATGACCATTCTGCATTGTGCCTCAGAAGGACCATCAAGAAAGACTGGGTACCGACCAGTGACATCACTGCAACCCTTCAACAGAAGTCACAATTCACAACCATATTGCCAAGTTATGGAATTGAAGACTTGGGATTGTCTATCCTCCCAGGTGTCAAGGCAAAAGCTTACATAGTAATTATCTTAATTGATGTGTCCTAAATGTGTTTTTCCTAGCCTGCCAAGTCACAAAGTCATTGCTCTCTGCTGCTCACTGGAGTGAATCTTTCCTATGTGTACCCACTCATGAGAGAGTCCCTGTTTATGGAGAAGTCTAGATTTTGCTTCCAGCCAATGCAGCAAAAATGCCCTCTGTAGACCTAGATAGTGAAACAGTGAACATTCTGATGGATTCCACAGTGGCCCTTAAGGAAAGGAAGGCTCAGGGAACAAAGGCAGAGTATTTTGCCTCCTTGGATCCTCGTCTGGGCACCTTTAGGTGACATTCCTCTTAGGGGTACTAGACCCCAACCCAACATCCAAGAAAATTCTATCGGCATTCTTAACAACCATATTTCCCTGCCTTTATTTAATTCTTGTTTATGATAAATTTTGAAATTGCAAAAGCAACATAAGTTCAAGGCAGAAAGTTGAGAGAAAAGCATAAAGGAAAACAAAACAAAACAAAACAAAATCACCTGAAAGGTCATCATTCACAGATAACCACTTCAGAATATAACTTTGGTCTTGATTCTGTGCCTATGTGTCCCCAACAGGGAAGAAAATACTATTGTGAGCATTTTTCCCACTCTGTAAATATTATACCTCAAGGTAATCGTTGAGGTTTACAACTGATGTATTTATTACTCTCTTCTTCTTGGTCTTTGCAGAAGCTTCCAGGATCTCGTTATTACACTGTATGGAAAGATTTTTGTTCATGCACATTTATGATATCTTCGTAGGAGCAGAATTAGTGTGATAAAGGGATACTCATTTCTAAGATTTCTCAGACCTACTGTCAGACTGCAATCCAGGATGTGTGCAGGAAGACACTTCCCTAAGTGTTTCCTCATACCCCTTCCAACACTGGATCTCACCTTTCATTCCTCTTTGCCAATTTTATGGAGGTATATGTGAATCCCTTATATTAACACACTTTCTTGATGTGTGATGCAGAATGTTGTTTATATGATTATTAGTATTTTCATTTCAACTTTGGTTAATTAGCTATACCTATCTTTTGTCTTATTTTTTGGTACTGGGGATTGAACCCAGGGGCACTTTGCCACTAAGTCATATACCCAGTCCATTTTATATTTTATTTAAAGACAGGGTCTTTCTGCATTTCTCAGGGCCTCACTATACCTATGATGCTGGCCTTGAACTTGCAATCCTCCTGCCTCAGCCTCCCAAGTTGCTGGGATACAGGCGTGTGTCACTGTGCTCAATTCTTTTATCTATTATCTACAGATGTTATTTCTTGTTTATTTGTAAACACTCTTTAAAATATAATAACAACTCTTTATCCTCTTATATATATTACAAGTAATATGTGGTTTGTCTTTGTGTTTATGCAGAAGTCATACTGACCTTAAGAGGCCTTACGAGTATATACATATTTACCTATTTCCTTCTACCTTTTGTTTATATTTAATTCTAAACCATCTAAAATTTTAGCATGTCGATTATTTTCTAGAACAAAACAACACCTTTCGTTGAATAGTTCATAATTTTCTTATTATTTGAAATAATAAGATATTATTTGAAACAATAAGATATTATTTGAAACAATAAGATATAATCAGCATACATTAAGTACTGCTTTCTGGTTTTCCTATTTAGTTCCATTGAAATTCTATCTGCACCAGTATCAAGCCACTTACTTATAACTTTGTAATATGATTCAATGACAGTTCAAATTTGTCCTCCTCCCTGGCCTCTACCACTCATTTTTGAGAACAGGTTGAATGTTCTCACCTGGTTTTTTTTCCAGATGAATTTCAGAATCATTTCTAAGTTCCCTCCCTCCCCCATTTCCAAATCTTTTGGGAACTGACATAAAGTAGAGATAACTAGTCTACTTACAATATGGAGTTGTCCTAGTCACAAAAATGTGCTCTGCTTCTCCCTTTATGTATATTTCTGCTGTGGGCCTGCAATAAAGTTCCACCCAAGTTCTGCACAGCACACAGCCATTACCGGATTTATTATTTTTGTGCTTGGACAGACTCTGAAGAGGTCTCCAGAAAGCATCTGCCAGGCTGCGATACTGTGAGCCAGAGGCTACAAGGGTGTACCAGGGAGAGAGGAATGGCCACACAAAGTCCTGGTCCTGGTGGCTGGTTCCATCACACCCACTCTTGATGACTTTAACCAAGTCACTCCCTTTCCTGGGTCTGTTTACTTCTGTGTAAAGTGATGGGTTTGTTCTACAGAACTGAGGTTCTTTTCAGGTTAAAATTCTGATTATGTCAAAAAGAAAATGGTGGATGGGACAGTCCTTTGAGGATGAGGCCCATAGGAATTCAAAGGTTGTGTCTATTCATAACAGAACGCTAAGGTGCTGAAGGAGGAAGGAATAAAGGGTTGGTTGTCTAAGCATGGCTAGGTTAGTCTGAGAAAACCTGGGGATGGCATACTTGAATGTGGGCTGTCGAGGGGTACAGAAATATGTGGGTCAGCTTCCCCCCACAGAACGTGTACACAGACCGAGGAGGAGGGGAAGGCAGATTAGATCCAATGGGACTGGACAGCACGACCACGGTAGACCCTTGACCAGAGAGCAGCAATGAAGGAAAATGGAGTCGGAGTAAGTTTTCATAGTCTATTTCTTTTAACCATGCCTTGGGAAGCAATCCTAAAGAATCCACCACTCCCAAACATGAGCACCGAGTCAAGAAAGTCCAGCCCAGTCCTAAGATTTCCTCAGTCCAAAGGATCATCAAAGAATCCAGGTAAATTAACGCAGGGGTCTTGGCCTCGACTTAGGCAGTTCCAGGAGTTGAGAGGGCATGGGAAGCACAGAGCAAGAGGATCTTCCCTGGCCCAGGAGACAAAGCAGGGCATGAGACTGTCTGCAAAGAGCCAGGCATGGGAGGCAGAGCGGGGAGCTGTCCCTTCGCTCCAGGTCCCAGAGTGGGTTTGGACTGGCTGCCATGCAGAGCTCTGCAGGGCAGCGAGATGTGTCTGACGCTCAGAGACGGCTGCTCCCTAGGCAGAGGTTCCTCAGCAGGTGAGTGCCTTCTCCCACCAGCTGTTGGGAGAGGTGGGCGTTGGAATGCTGCTCCTGGGCACCTTGGCCTCACTCAACCTGCCATTTCACACACCCATCCCTTAACCTCATTCTCTGCCCATTTCATTCCTCTTCCCACGCAGTGTTTACTAAAATCTCCCCTCCCCGCTGGACGAAGCACGAGACCTGGGTTTCCTGGGCTGTCTGGGGAATGTTCCCACAACCAGTGAGCCACTGGGCAGAGAACCACTGGGCAGCCACCCTGCACCACCTACTCCAGGCAGAAGGATCCCATCCTCCACTTTGGGGGTCACAGATGTTCTTAGGAACAAGAAATCCAGGCAATCTCTGAGTAAGAATGACTTTTCCTCTGGGGCTTACAAGTGAAAAAACAAAAATATCTTACAGGAAAGGAAGATAAAGGATCCTGTAGCTTCACTGTTTGTTTATAAAGCAGGGGACAGCAATCAAGGGACAAGCCAGAACCTGTGTGGCATTTTATAATCACTGTGTCTAGAAGCCAGTGTCTAGTTACATGTTTTCTTCTGTAGACTAAGAGCTTGCTGTTCATGGTGTGGTCCGTGAATGAGCAGACTTGGTGTAGCCCAGGGGCCGGCTAGAAATGCAGAACGCCAGGCTCCACCCCTGGAGCCCTGAACCCAAATCTGCACTTTACCCAGCCCCAGGAGAGTGCTACGCATGCTGCAATTTGAGATGTGCTGCTTTGGCACACTGCTTCTCAATCCTGGTTGCACACTGGAGTCACCTTGGAAAAGTACCAGTGCCTGGACCCACCCCCAACCCACAGATAATGATTTAATTGTTCTGGGGTGCATCCAAGACAATAGGTTAAAAAAAACAAACTCCATGGGTGAGTCTCACATGCAGCAAAATTTGAGAACCACCATCTAGTACACATATCAAGGAATTAAAAGAAAACAAGAGAGAAATTTCTTCCTGCACATAAATGGAATTATAGAAAGCTTTGCAAACAATTACAGCAAAATTCATGGAGAATAAATGGAATAGATCACTGATGTGATATGTCTTTACCATATAGTGTCAATAAACAATGTGCTTAAGAAAAATAAAAACATTCAGTTGTACTCTTCAGCGGAATTAAAAGATAACACTTCCATTCTTCTATCCTCTTCTCACTTTGTGATTAAAACCCAAACCCAAACCAAAAAGCCTCTTCATCTGATGCTTTTCAGACCATGGCAAATGGGAACATTTCTGTGCTCTGGTTTTCTTAGCATGATTTCATTTTTGCATTGCAAATTTTGGTCTGATAATGTGCTTTGCAGTAGGGTGTCATAAGTATAGTGGAAGCTCTTGTGTTCCCTTGTAGAATACAGAGTTTCCTTTTACTCACATACTCCTTTAATGTAGTTGGACATCAATCTTTCTAGCTTAGAAAGGAGGTTTTATTTCATTGCCAGGGGATAGAACTTCCAAAAAACACAAATGTCTTTCAGCATCATGTTGAGTAAATAATCAAGGGTCTATGAATCGGTCTCTCTCTAACTTCCTGCTTTATTTTGCTTTCAACTCATAGGTGAGCTATGAAAGGACATCTGCGCTAACATTTCTGCCACCTAGGCAGGGTATCAGCCCTGATGACAAGTCTCAGCCTCCAGAGCTTCCTAGGCTTTGCCCATTTATCTACTCCTGGAGTTTGCCAACAAAAAGCAATGTGGGCATATGTCTGTGGGCCAGTTAGTGCCCTTCCTTTGAATTCAAGCCATCAGAAAATCAACTCAGGAGAATATACAGTGACTCCTGGTTCAAGTCTCCGAAGCCATATCAGATTTTATATATGATATGACCGCATGCAATGGAAACTGACAGCAGAAGAACTGTTGCTGTCCTGTCCAGGTTCAGGGGCAGCACAGAGCTCACATCCCCACTTAACCCACCTTTGACCCCTAAAAAGGCATTGTGAGCTGCCATGGCCGCCAGAGGAACCCAGCAAGTTCACTGAGAATTGGATGGGGCTGAGGACAGTGACCTAAGACTCTGGATGGTACTTCTTCCAGGTCTGTCAACAGCCAGGAATGCAATGTCAGGAATGGGTCAGAATGGAATCCTCAGCACAAACTCATGCTGAGGTGAGGAAGGACTGGTGAGGTCTTGGGAGCTTGGCCAAGACTGGTAGCTTTCAGTTCAGTAGAGGGAGGAGGCCCCAAAACTGTCCCAATCCAAACCAAACTTTCCAGTTTGGCCCAGTGCAGGAGACAGGAGATATTACCCACACCATGCCTGTGCAAAGGAAACCCACTCCATTCAAGATGGCTCTGCCTAGGTCTACCAAGTCTCCTTAGATTAGATTGTGAACTGACCTATATAAAGCTTAGTATTTTAAAATACTATTTTAAAAAATGTTCATTCCTTTATCTTCCTGAAAATTCACAAAGGATAAACATATACTGCTACAAGTCTCCCTCTCACCCTGTCCCCAGCTAGCCTGGCCCCCCTCCCTGGGGACAGTGGCACAAAGGGTCTCATGCACGTGACTTCCTGGCACTTCCCTTCTTGTAAGAAAGTTTCTCTGATGAGTGAAGGGCACCTCTTTGCTCTCCTGTGGCTCACGTACATCCATGTAGAAAATTCCAGTCTCTGTCAGTGTCCTACTTTTATTCCTTGGGAAGCCCCAGGATGCCATTCCACATGGCACAGAGAAAAGAGAGTGAAAAGCTGCGCATGTCCAGCATCTGGCAGGTGGCACACTTGTACACTGCTTTCTCCCACCAAAGACTGACTGAGTTCTTTTTCTGTGCAAACTCACTAGATGCTGCAGAAGAGGAAGCCACGAAGGAGCAAGTCAGCTCTCCTCTCACGGGATCTTAGACCAGGGTGAGGTTGGGATCCACCCTCCAGTGGATGGTGATACAAGTAAGAGCAAACACAGGGATCAAGGGGATGCCTGTGAAGATGAGGAGGAGACAAGACTATAGACGACATCTTGAGACCTGATGCAGCAAGGGACTGGGAAGGGAAGGAGAGCATGAGCTTGTTCCATATGGATTTGGGCCACTTTATGGTCCTACCATTACACTCTCACACGTACTTGAAGGTGGCATTTCCTTCTCCACACCTGGCCAAGGTGGGGCCGAGGGAAGAGGATTCTAGAGCAGGATTTAATGGGCCCTGTCTTGGATCATGGTCAGTTGAGGATGGCCCTGGAATCTTCTCAGCTGGACTGTGCATCCCTTGAGGTCAGGTGTGGACAAGTGGCTGCATGTTTCAGTCGTCACCCTATTTCTCACCATCACCAGACAAACAGGTATTATTTTCCCATTTCTGAGACAAGGAAACAGAATCAGAGAGGTTAAGTAACTTGTCCAAGGTTGCTCTGTGGGCTGGAGTCAGAGCTAGCTGGATCAGGAACCCAGGGCCGTCTGGTTATTCCAGCTCAGACCTCTATTCCCCCGCTAGGCCTTGTTCACCTCAATACTCCTTGATATCCCTTTTGATTACTGAATTGAATTTGTGTAAATTAGGGGTTTTCCATAGCCCCAACTTTAACTTCAAAACCCAGGCCCATTTCACAGCCTTTTACATGTTGGGACAGCAAGTAGTAACTGTGCCCCCTTTGCATGTTTCTTCATCACTGATTGTGCTTCAAGTGCACTCAGAAAAAACAAAGGTGTCTTTCATGTTATTTCCTGCTGAAACAACTCTGCATCTGGCATTGCTAAACTCTAGAGCAATTTGTCCCAGTGGTGATAAGATCGATTTCATTCTCATTTTAAAATTTGAGTTTTTATAGGCATACCAATGGGAAAACGACACGTACGTGTTTATCGTTAATACATTCAAACTCATATTATAATGACTATTGATTATGCTTCTTGTGCTTCTATGGAGAGGAGAGCACATACATGACCATTTACTAAGTTCTTAAACATGCCATACGTGCTGGCATGCAGTGATAACTCTTAGTGTTAGAATTTCCATTTCCTTCAGCAACATTTACTGTGGTTTTCTGTGAGCCAGAGAGAAAAATGGAATAAGGCCCACATTTCCTTCTGGGCAAGTGGCTTGTAAAGACCTGGGCCATTCCACTGTATGACCTTGGTGTGTTATTAGAGCCCCAAACTTCTCTTTCTGTATGGGTAAACTCTGTAATGATTTGGAGTGGGAGTCTGAGTAGGAAAAGTCTTCTAGGAAATACTTCTAGAAAGATCTACAACCAGTATGGGAAACTGAGACCTACATACCATGTCAGGTACACTTTGGCAACTATTTGTGTGGTTCTGAGGCTTCTAACCTCTGCAGATGCCTTCGCTTGCCTCCTGAGCACTCAATGAAACGTTTCAGGATCTTCCACACAAGAACACACCACTCGCTTAAGCACACCCCCGCCAAAGGAAAATGCTAACAATAGTGCAGCCAGCTTCCAAGACAAATAAACTAAAATCTACTCACAGCCTCACCTATACTTATCAGTGTCAAAGCAATGATGCATCTAGTGATGGTAAACACAGGCTTGAGGAAGAACAGATCTTCAGAGCAAGGAGGGAAACTCAGTGATGATGAAAAGCAGGTAGAGAGATGATTTCTTAAGACAGTGACTAGGATCCAGGTCTCTGAGCTTCTCACCAGGACCAACTAATGTGTGACTATAGCTTAAGTTCAAATTTGATTCTTCTCCTTTTCCTAATGTGTTAGTTTTCTATTGCTGCTGAAACAAATTACTACAAATTCTGTGACTTAAAACCACAGCAATGAGCCATCTTACTGTTCTGGAGATCAGAAGTATGACATGAGTCTCGAGGGGCTAGAATCCAGGTGGCATCACTATCAGGGATGGTTCTTTCTGGAGACTGTAGGGAAGAATATGCTTCTTGACTTTTCTGGCTTCTAGGCTACCTGAATTCTTTAGCCTGAATTCTTAAACTTCTGCTTCCCTCACTCAGCTCCTATTCTAATTTTGAGTCTCTTGTCTTCCTCTTAATAAGGGTCCTCGTGATTAAAATGGGCTGACCCATTCAGGGTGCTCTCATTTCCAAAGTTCTTAACTTAATCATACCTGCCAAGTCCCTTTTGATGTGTAAGGTAAAACATTCACAATTTCTGGGGATCAGGAGGTGGACATCTCTGGGGGATAATTATTCAGCCTACTACTCCTCTCCCCCCACCCCGCCCCCCTAAAAAATCCCTTTGTGTTAAGTTCCACAAAAAACATTCTCCCCCTTTGATGGCTCTCCTAAAATGCAAAGCTGGGCAGAGAAGTAGGAAGAGGAAAGTTAATGCTTTCTGTTTGAATGATCACGATCCACAGTCCGACAGAAGTCAGGAATTGAAGCACGTGACTATGTCCACTAGTATTATGCTAGTTCTACACTAGTAGTACCCTAGAATTACACACAGGTGTGTGATGGCAAATTTGACCTCAAATTCAAAAGTAACTGGAAAGATACAAGCCTGAAGAACTTCCATAACAATGGAAAAGACAAAATACCCAAACAAGAAACCACCTACCACGTCACTGCCCTTTATATGTAGGCCTCATTCAACTCTCAGCCAGGGACTTGAGCCTGAAATTTTCCATGTAGTCCCGGGACGTGGACACAGGCCCTGCCCGTCCACTCCAAGGCAGTTTGAAACCTTTCTTAGGATCTCTTATTATCTCAGCACATGGAGTTTTCTTGATAAATATCTTGTTGCAATGAACATTATCACAAGTACATCTTGACACAAATACACGCATGCTTATTTCCTTAGGATAAATTCTTAGAAGTGGTATTTCGGGATCAACTGGCAAACAGGGCTTTATTTTATAGCCTTATGATGAGGATTAGCAACTGGCTCTCATAAAAGTTGCAACAGTTTACACACCCAACAAGTCTCTGGTCTTATCTGCTTTATACATGGACACTTATTTTTATCTTGGTTAATTTTATCAGTAGAAGTGATCTCTCATTAATTTGCATTACTTTGAAGCCTAGACCAGGGAGACCTCTTTTCTGTTCATTGGCCATGTGCAGTTGTTCTTTTATGACTTGCTTATTAATTTGCTCATTCTCTCACTGGATGTTAAAATTTTGTGGTTCATTTGTATGAAGCATCTGCATCCTCTTTAGGATTCAAATATGGACAAATATTACCTCTAGATTTTTTTCTATAGTGGTTTTTGGTGTTTCTCATAAATTTATCATTTATATGTATCATTTTCCTTTATGATTTTTGCCTTCAATGTTCTGATTAGTTTTCCTTTTCCTAATTATATAATCATTTATGTCATCTTAGAGAACTTTTGTTAAATAGTTCAATCAGCTTGAACTTATTTTAGAATGTCATTGTCTTCTCCAATAAAATTTGTTTCTCTTTAAGTGTCTAGCTTACCCTCTCAGAATCATCTATGACATGATCCTCTTTTTCCCCAGGGAGTGAACTGCCCTTTTACTACATGTTGACTTGTTATGTGCAGTTGGGTCTTTCTTGGACTTTTCCATGCTGGTCTGTGAATATATCTTTTCTTTTCTTTTTTTGAAAATTATTTTTTTTATTTTTAAATTGTTTACAGACTGCATTTTGATTCATTGTACACATCCCCAAAAACCAAAGGCCGAATGTTTTCCCTGATAAGTGGATGATAATATGTAGTGGGTGTGTTGGGGGTGGAGAGTGAGAGAAGAATGGAGGAACTTTAGATTATGTAGAAGGAAATGAGGAGGGGGGTGTGAAAAATGGTGGAATGAGACAGACACCATAACCCTATGTACATGTATGATTACACGAATGGTATGAATATATCTTTTCTTATGCCCGTGTCAATGTTTTAATCATTTTAGCTCTATTACATTATTAATATTTGATGGCAAAAATACCACCACACTTTGAATCAACATTTTTTCTTGTGCCTTATTCTTAAAGGAGAACTTAGAATCATTTAGTAAAATTCCCCCTTACTCATCCTGAGCCATTGACAGAATAAATAGAACTGTTTTAGATATTTTTTTTTTGGTACTGGGGATTGAACTCAGGGGCACTCAACCACTGAGCCACATCCCCAGCCCTATTTTATATCTTATGTAGAGACAGGGTCTCACTGAGTTGCTTAGTGCCTTGCTTTTGCCAAGGCCAGCTTTGAACTTGTGATCCTCCTGCCTCAGCCTCCCAGCCTCTGGGATTACAGGTGTGTGCCATTGTGCTTGACTGCTTTAGATTTTGAAAGTAACCATAGGGAGAACAATTTTATCCCAAGTGCTTTCCCATTGAGGAACAGGTTTCTATCAAATAAATTACCTTAAATGGAAAGAAAAATCTATGGTATTCTTCAAATAGATTCTGAATGCATCTTTTACAGATTATTCCTATGCAGTCTATGTCTTAAAACTATTTGAAGCTGATCTTCTTTGTAAATTTACTGTTACTATGATTGTTTTATTTGGGGAACTTTTTTCTCTCTTGGTATACAGTGCGGTATTATTTACAGCAGACAGCGAGAACTTTTTCATCTCACATCACTGGAATTTTACAGCCATGGAACAGTAATTCCCCACTCCTCACATGCACCTAACATATTTTTAGTTGGTTATAGATGATTTATAGGAAAACTATGGAGCATTTTCTTACTTGCTCCCTACTGGATACTCTTAATATTCCTAATGGGCATTTGGTGGGGTGCCTGTATTTTTCTGGTATATAATTTGTAAAAACAGCAATTCATCTCCTTTCCAACCAGAGTTTACTGAGGGCTAAGCAGGCTGCCCAGATCTCAGCAATGCTGCACAGTTGCCGCTGCACCCCATGTGTGGACCTTGAAGTTCCTGCACCTAGAGGAAGGCGGTCTTGGGACCAGACCATCACGTTTGCCCCCGCCTTCCAACTGCTACCATACTTATTTTTATTGTTCTCCAGTAAATCCATAATCCTCATGTTCAAATAGACCTCTGTAGCTTGTTCCAAAATATGCTTCTACTGGGACCCTTCCTTGTTACCACCAAGTTCTTTTGCAAAAAACAATGAGAAAACACCTATTTCAAAGGTCACAGATAAAAACATTTTGAGCCGTAGGAAAACAAAACAAAATACTTCCTATCAATATACCTATGAAGATATAGAAAAAAGGCAAAAACTTAAGACTGAACCATAACCTCAGACTTGATTCTGGCACAAACTTTTGCCTATCTGAGATCAAATCTTGGCTCTCTGTCACTTTAATTCTGTCCCTCAGCAAATCACTGAAACCCTTTGGGCTGTGGTTTCCCCATGCAACAGAGAACTTATAAAGCTGCAGTGGACTTGGTATGGAGCTTAGCATTTCTTCCTTCCTTCACTTATTCAACAAAATATTGTGTGTCTTCTGTGTGCCCTACGCTGTGCTGAGCATTGGGGATGAAAGACAAGGTTGCTGTGGTCAAGGAACTTAAATCTAACGGGGAAGGTTGGCAAATGGTAAGCAGATGAATGAAATCATTACAGCACTGAGGGCAAGGAAGGAAAGGCACAGAGGTGTGACAGACAGTTACTGCAGGAGGCCACTGGCACGAGGGCTTCTTTGAGATGGAGAAGCACAATGGAGACTCAAAAGACACAAGTGAGTCAGTTGTGGGGAAAACTGGGGAAAGAGCAGAGAGCAAGCGCAAAAGCCTAGAGGTTAGGAAAAGGTCTGACGCATCTGGGAACAGGTAGGCCGGCCAGGGAGCTGGAGCACAGAAAGAGGAGGGAGGCGTGCAGGCTGCAGCTGGAGAGGGAGGCGGCTGCCGCGGAGGGGCTCTCAGAGCAAGAGCGCCTGGGCTCTACCAAGAGCAAGCTCCTATGGCAGTTGTTTTGGTTTCTGGTACCAGGGATTAAAGCCAGGGGCGCTTTACTGCTGAGCCACATCCCCAGCCCCTTTTTAAAATTTTTATTTAGAGACAGATCTCACTAAGTTGCTTAGGGCCTCGCTATGTTGCTGAGGCTGGCTTTGAACTCGTGGTCCTCCTGCCTCAGACTCCTGAGCTGCTGGGATTATAGGTGTGCTCGTAGTTGTTGTTTTAGTTGACACAGTCATGAGAGATACTGCTGTGGGTTTGCCATTTAAGCCAGAAGTTTGCATATACATTCAACTATCTCAGGCTCATTTTAAGACTATGGAGCATTTCTCTTCAAGTTCAATGTCATTGTGTATACCAGACCTAATACAGTGCACAGAACAATGGAAAGTATCTACTGAACTTATTATGTGGGATGCACAGAGATTAGGAAAAGCTGCTCCTATGGACCCTTGCCCACAGAAGCTGAGCTCCTTGGGTATATTTCCTTTGGGCATATTATGTTCCAGCTCTGCCAACTTCTGATTAAGAGTTAACTATGGAAGGGAGGCTCAGGTGGTGGGCAGGAGGAGAGAAAGTGGTCACTCATTAGCTTTTGGAAAGGCTGTAGTGACCTGTAATCTGATACCTGAGATAAAACCTCCCATGGCCAAGAACCTTGGCTCTATCAGCTCAGCCAGTAAGAATCATTTTGAAGGCTCTATGTTACAGCTGTCCAGGTGGAGGGATGGAAAGCATCATTTTTTAAAGTCCTTTGTATCAACTATGCTAATATGTATTTTCACAAATGATGTTGCATTTATTTACTGTAAGGTACGCTTGTACTGTTCTGCCTTGAACATTATTAGACATGAAAAGAAGTATAATTAAAAACGGCTTAGTCTAGCATTCATTTTTAACTTTGCCAGTGGAAGAAAGCCAATGTGGCATTTTTATAACTGGAGAAAACTGATTTTGGGGACAATTTCTAGCTTACAGAGCAGCAGCGTCCCAAGAGCTTATCTGCAAATTAGTTGATTACATCTCAAGACCCACAGAAAACTGAAGATCATCAAGAACGGGTGAGAGGGCTGCAAGCTTCTGTGAGCTGATCTCGCCTTCTGCCCACCTGACCTCACTGCTGCAGAACTTGACCTTCCTCATCACAGGACTATGGTCATCGTGCTGGCAACACGGACTTCCTATGTAGGTTGACCCACTGTCAAATCAGCACAGGGCTCCTCCCAGGCCAGGGCATTTGCTGCCTTTCCTGCTATGGCCCCGGGGTGTCAGTTGAGTAGGCTGTAGGGGAGCAGAGATTTTTAGGCACAAGTTCAAGTTGAACAGGGTTTGGGAAAGAGGATGACAGAATAAAAGCCTTAGGTTAGTTTGGGAACAGACTGGGGAGAGGAAAATCAAGAGGATCTCCCCACTAATCTTTCTCTTTTTTATCACCAAGATCCATGGAAAGAAGGAGAGGGAGAAGGGGCCACCCACTTCCTGATGCTAAAGAGGCAGGTGAAGGAACTGGAGGACTGTCCCACCTCCCCTGGCTTGGTTGGGGGAAGAAGTCCTGTATGTGAGCCTGCACAGATCTAGCCTGGATGCAAGTCCACAGCTGCCAGGACATAATGGCTGGCATTTGTTCAATATTGTAGTTGACAGGTCCTTTGACATTCATTGGATCTTCAATGCCATGGGCAGTTATGCAAATTAAGACTCAAGTCCTTATCAGAGGATTCCAGGGTCCACGCACTTCCCCCCACCCCACCTGTGGTTTCCCACTCGGACTGCATATGAGAATCCCCTGTGGAGATTTAAAACATACTGCCGCCTGGACCCCATCCCCAGAGCCTGCAGGGAAACCAATTTAATAACATCTTAACCCAATATAGTCAAAACTGTCATTTCAATAAATGACCAATATGAACATTTATTCATCAGATATTCATTTTTAAAAGACTGCAAATCTTTGAAATCCAGTGTATATTACATATTGTCAACATGTCTCAGTTTGGATTAGCCAGATGTCGTGCTCCATGGCCACATGTGGCTGCTGTATTGAACGGTGCACTTCTATGACAAGCTGCTGGAGGCTTCTAGAGGCTTCCTCTTCTCAAGGAGGATAAGAATGCAAGTAGCCTGAGCAATCAGGAACTCTTTCACTTAAAACATTCACTGAACATCCTTCCTGGGCGAGATTCTTAATTATGTCAGCCTTTGAAAACGCACACATACACACACACACCAGTATTTTCAAATATTTGCTCAAACAATATCCTGGTTCAGGGGATATAGTCACTCAAAATTTTGCTACTGAAGCCAAGTTTTAAAAAGTAACTCAATGTGCAGGTAATACAGGGGCAAAAATGAGCTTTGGAAAATTCCTTTGACTTAAACAGTTGGTACTAGTCTTTACAAGAGTGACTCTTTGAATAGCCCTGTAATACCAACACTCTTAACCAAGGTTGATCAGTTTAATTTGAAATGTAGGGAAGAAACCTGCTCAGCTTACCTCCTCCTTCTCACAGGCTGCCTGGTGCTGCCTTGGCTATCTCCTGAGTCTAAGTCCTAAGTCTCTGCCAGAGAGCTGTGGGCATTTCTGCTACTCAGTTATGTGAGCTCCCTAGGGACTCACTTCATCGGTTTCCATGTAACAACTTAGCAGGGATATGGTTTGCAAATACTTTTTCCAATTCTGTAGGTTGTCTCTTTGCTCTGTGGGTTGTTTCCTTGACTACACAGAAGCTTTTTAGTTTGATGTAACCCTGTTTGTCTACTTTTGCTTTTGGGGTCATATCTAAATAATAATCTTTGCCTAGGCCAATGTCCCACAGATTTTCACCTATATTTTTGTCTAATAGTTTTATAGTTTCAGATCTTACACTTAAAATTTTTTCATTCATTTGTAGTTGATTTTTGTATAGGATGTGAGCTGAGGGTCTTAAGTATGTGAGATAATGCATATGTCATTTAGCTTGATTTAGCCATTCCACAATGTATGCACAGATTACAATTTCATGCTCTACACCATAAACAAACAATTTTTATACATCAATTTTTAAAAATTCAAAAGTACGATTTAAAAAAAAAGAAAAATTGCTCCTCTAGGGAGCCTTCTGTCCCCTCAGGCAGAGGACAGTCTGCACCCAGCCCCTCCTAACACAGATTTGTTCATAACTCCTGCATTTAATTCAGGAAATGTTCTGCAGTTCCATGTCTGCCACTTAGAAGATCCTGAGGGTGAGGGCTGTCCCTTATCTATCTCTGAAACCCAGCAGAGCCTTCTGTAATAAGCCCTCACATTTAGTCACAAAAATACTTAAAGAGAGAAAAAAGGTCTACTTAAATTGGGCCAAAAAGCTCTTCAGTATAATAATCTCCTCTTTCCCTAGGATATCAAAGAGTTTTTTCTGTTTTGAAAGGATCTAATTTTCTCCCATTTTGTCCCCCGAATGGTTACGAATTTAATCCCCGTAGCTCGAGTTCCTCAATTAGACACACTCTCCATTTAGCAATCTAATTATTTTCCCATCTTCCTACCTTTCTATCTTGTACTCCCACTTCATGTTTTATAGCCTTAGCATCAAAAGGGAAATGAAGATGAGCCTTTCTCACATAAATTGCTATAAATAGTCCCCACTGTGATCTTCAACATCTCCCTCACACAAGTGAGAGTGACCTGCATGTATTTCAAACACCCAGGGAGAGGGCTTGAGAGTGCGACCTGCTCAACCAGGTGGTCCTGCAGCCTGCACCTCCCTGCATGGGCGACATGTGCTCAGCACCTGCGGGAGGCTGAGCCCTGCCTGTCTTGTCTTCTGCCCCCTGTGCCTTGCCTCTCTGGACCTCCAGCCTCTCCACATGGCTTCCCTGGGGCTTCTTTCCAATCTTTCTTTTTCCTCATGATCTTGTTGCTCAGAGTAGGACGCAGCATCCCACAGCCTCCATGTCTGCCACCAGTGGAGCAGACCACATTTCCTCTGCCTGGGGTACTACAGTTCTAAAACTAAAGTTCAGTTTTTGGCATCTACTGGAATAGCAGGCTCCATACACCACTTGCCAAGAGGCACAGTGGGTTACTCTGTTCTAGTCTTCAGGCATCAAGGGGTTGCTCCTTAGCATGGACTATGTGATTTACCCCACTATAATCTCATCTCTGCCACCAATGGGTTCCAGCCATTTTGCTTTTTCTGATGTCACCTCTGATATACATGCTATTGCTTTTCCACTTTTTACTTCTATATAAATGAAAAGATTTACATAACAAGTACATGGGATTTACTAAGCACTTGACATACATCTCATTTAATTCTCAGAACAACCTGATGAGATGGGTTCTGAATTTCCCACTTCACAGAGGGGGAAATCAAGGCACAGAGTGGTTAAGTAAGTAACCCAGGGCCATGGTCACCAAGGGGCACAGTTAAGATTTGGACCCAGGCTGCCTAGCTCCAGTCTCTACCACTGTGCTGTCAAATACTTGCGGTTTTTATGTATGAACCCCTTTCCATCAAACCAAACTTAAATGATGAAGGTGTAATTTGCCACCTGCTAATGAGAAGTGGGAATGAGGTGAAGTAAGCTCTGACCTAGAGACCACCTCCACTGCCTGTCCTCAAGGCACCTGCCAAATGGGGACACTGTACACAGGCAAGCTCAAGAGGGAGAGGACTGGGCTGGGGATATAGCTCAGTTGGTAGCGTGCTTGCCTTGTAAGCATAAGGCTCTGGGTTCAATCCCCAGCACCACAAAAAATAAAATAAATAAAGAGGGGGAGGACTGTGTCTTTGTCCCCACTGACTTTGTGATTTCTATACATTCTGTAAGTTCTACAGGTTCCATGAGTTCTCTATATTCACCCCCGTGTTTCTAAGTCTCCCAACACGGCTGTCTTAGATCAATAAGGAGATTCAGGTAGGAAGCACCTATTTGTAACCAGACCTGTGCAAAAAAACACAGGAAGAAGAATCCCGACACCTCAGGGTCAAAGTCCACCGTACAGTGTCCACTGAATGAAAGAATAAGCACGTAAAGGAACACTGTATAGTTTTGTGATAAAATAAAATTAAATAAAAGCTTTTGATATACACACATGCACACAAGAATCGTCCACAAGTGCACATGCATATCCACACACATGTGCATGGACACACTTCATTATATACACACATACACATTGCTTGAAGACGAACTTCCTCATTTTTAGTGAAATGAAAGATTAAAAATCCAAGAAAATAGTTCCTGATCTATCTTAGAGAAGGGAAAGAAAGGGAGTCATACAGTTATTTAAAGGAAAATGTTTGCAAATCTTCCCTTAAATACTATATGTGGTCTGAATGAGAGATGCATCTCTGTGTGTATTTTTAAAGCACAGTGGTGACATGCTTAGAACTTTGCAGTCAGTTACCTAGGCTTGAATCCCACTTCTGTCACTTTCTAGCTATATGACCTTGGGCACATGACTTGAGTTCTCTGTGCCTCAGTTTTGTCAATGGCAAAATGGGGTTAATAACAATACCTTCTCTGAGTTGCTGTAGAAACAATATATATATATATATATAGACCAGTGCCCAGCACATAGTGAAGGTTCTAAGTTAAGTCATATTATTATGTAAATTATATTGTAATTGATTTTTTTTTTTGTATTGAGGATTGAACCCAGGGGCATTTAACTCCTGACCACATCCCCTGTACTTTTTTGTATTTTATTTAGAGATAGGGCCTTGCTGAGTTGCTTAGGGTCTCACTAAGTTCTGAGACTGTCTTTGAACTTGAGATCCTCCTGCCTTAGCCTCCCAGGCTACTGGGATAATAGGCAGGTGCTACAGTGCCTGGCACAGATGGATTTTAAAGTGTCCCTAAGTTCTCAGAGCAGGTTTGGCCATTAATGTATATTAATTAATATAACAACACTAAAGGCACAACTACTATTTGTGGGGCCTCAGATACTTTTGGTGTTAAAAGTGGGTTGTTATTCTGAAAAAGGTGAGAATCACTGACCAGGGTTAAACTGGAAAACTTCCCACAATGCCAAGCACAACCATTTGGTCAGGTGTGCATTTGGGATCCTACAGCCCTCCACCGTTTATTTAATAGGCTTTTATTTAATAGGCTATGAGTTGGAAATAGTGCTAGAAATGGGATTTTACAGAAAATGACAAAGTTTTACAGAAGCATGCCATTGCTGTCATAGAGCATCTGGAAGACCCATTTGTGGCAGATTTATGGAAAACCTGGTATCTTCCACTTCTGAGCTCTCAAAAATACCATCTTAGATCTACTCTGCAAGATGGGGATGTTCATCATGTTCTAAGTCCCTCCAAATTCAGGATGAGAAAAGGCCCATTAAAAGGGATTCCTTACAAACTGTTAAGTGACAACTGGGAAGGAAAAGATGCTGCGTCTGAGGCCCAGACTGCATGGGACTCGTGTGGGGAGAACATTTTGGCCAATGCAGTCTGGTGATAAAATGACCAGATGTGCAAAATTGCCTTCCATTACACATTCTGATAAGGGAATTGGGCCATGACTTCTAAGACAGGAGGCTAAAGCCAGCAGTTGCAGAACCTGCCAAGGGGACCTCTGAGCGCCTTCACTAGCACATAGCCGGATGCTCTAGGCAAATCCCAAGCGCAGAAACTGGGGGTGGGTTTAGGCTCCCAGGACACAAAACTGATGTCATATTCCAAAGACTGTGTTCTTGGCAAAGAGAAGGGATGCTTTGAGGTGAGGGCCCGAGTCCTGAACCTTTCGACTTCTCCCTCCCAAGCTCCTGGATGGGAGCTAAAAAGCCAGTTGTGAAACATCGCTGAATCTGGCTAAAGAGGAACAAGAGCCCCAGGGATGGGGAAATGTCACCTGAAGGTAACAGGTGTACCACTCAGCCTCATCTTCGCCCTGAGCTCTAGCAAAATGTGGTGGAGGACTACCAATGCAGATTTCTAGGCTGAACGCTGATGGGGCCCAGGAACCCTCATTTTAACACAGCATTTCAGTGCACTGAGGGGTGAGAACCACTACTCTAGGGCTCTGCTCTAAGAGACAAGGAGAGCCAGAAAGCTACAGTCTTGCCTCAGAGCATAAGCATCACTGGCAATGAGGAGAGGCGCAGAGACAGAGCAGGAGCAGCCAAAGCTTGGAGTAGCTGCTGTGTTCAGGCGTTTCATACCTAATGAGCCCTAATCCTCACAACAACCCTACAAGTAGGAACTATTATCATTCTCATTTTACAGACAAGGAAGCTGAGGTTCAGAGAGGTTAAATAGCCTGGCCAAGATTTTACAGTCAGTCAGTGGCAGAGGTAGAATTTAATTTCAACATGCCTAGTTCCAGAGTCTTCACATTTGAGACACTGATCTTTGGGCTGAGAGCCCAGGAAGGCCCAACACCTCTGTTAAAACCTAGGGATACAAAGTACAGATGCTCCTGGCACTTACCATGGGGTTACCTCCTGACAAATCATCAATTGAGAATATCTTAAGTTGAAATGCATGTAATGCACCAAATTATTGGCACTTCATGCTTTGCCCAGTCTACACTAAATGCGCTCAGAGTGCTGACAATAGCCTACGGTTGGGCAAAATCATCGAACATAAAGCCTGTCTTAGAACAAAGGACCAAATATCTCATGCAATGTATTAAATACAGTACTGAAAGCAAAAACCAGGATGGCCTAAGAGTGCCTCTGTACCATCATAAAGTTGAAAACTCGTAGCTTGAACCACCATAAGTTGAGGCTTATATGTATTTAAAATTTCTGCAAAGTGGATCAAGATTTAGGAGGCACAGGACTGCTGAAGAATTTAAATGAGCCTCCTGAAAGGTAAGTTGACAACAGTTGGGGCCAACCTTGCATGACAGTGAGGCCCTGGGACAGCTGCTGGGTTGAGGAGCAAGGTCTAGGTACAAAGCCACAGGAAATAGGGTGGCCTTCATGCAAGGTCAGTGTAGCAAGTCCCTGTGCCCAGAAACAGCAGTATGGGTGTAAGCTTCCCTGACAGTTTCTGCTGCTGGGCAGCAAGGTCCAGGCAGCCTGTACTCAACACGAGCTGGATGACAGACCTCTGCTTTTTTTTTAAAGACACTGTGGAAAAATAGGAAAGTCTAAGGAAATAAAAGCCACCTTTTTTTTTTTTTTTTTTTTTTTTTGGTACCAGGGATTGAACTCAGGGGAACTCAACCACTGAGCCACATCCCCAGCCCTATTTTTATTTTATTTTAGTGATGGGTCTCACTGAGTTGCTTAGTGCCTTGCTTTTGCTGAGGTTTCTTTGAACTGGCGATCCTCCTGCCTCAGCCTGTTGAGCTGCAAAAACCACTACAATCTGATTAACTAGAGAAAATTAATGTTAACACTATCTTGTTTGGTCTTTATTTTTACACCTCTGTATTTGAGTTATTATATCAATCTTATGTACTTTTTCTATATGTTTATCATGTTCATTTTCCTATATCATTAAACATTCTTTATCTGCATGACTTTAAAGGGGTATCAAGTAGCCCATCTACCAATTCCATAATGATTTGCCTCTTGCTGACATTTAAATTTTCTCCTTTCTACTATAATGGATAATAACCTTATATCTCTTACTATTGTTTTAAAATAGGTGCCTAAAAATGCAATCACTGGGTCATAGGACATGTACAACGTTAAAGCTCTTGCTTAATAATACTAAGTGACTAAGTTCACCATTAATGATAAGTTTTGTCAATAACCATACCTGTTAGCAATATATGTAGCCATCCCATATCACACACACTAGTGTTAAATATTGCCATTCTCAAAAATTGTGCCCATTTGACAGACTAAAACATATAATATTCATCTTTCCCAGGGGAGTATTAAAGTCTTTGAGAACAGGGTCTCCCTTCTGATCAGGGTCTGGCACACAGTAAATGCTCATGAATATTTTTTGACTGAATGATGTAAAGGATCAGTCTGGCTGATGGATGCAGCTCTTTAGAAGCAGCCCCTTTCACCCCAGCCATGTGGCCATAGTCTGTTCTTACAACATGGGTGAGCTTCACAGATAACAGCCATAGCCCGGAAGAATGACAATCAGATGAAAAAGCAGCCCAGCAAAGGAAGAGGCAATTTAATAAAGAGAATAAGTATGCAGTATTGAACTTTTATTTTAAAATGGTAAGTCTGAATGTAAACAAGTGCTGCTTTTTTGTTTGTTTGTTTTTGTTTTTTAAATTCATCATGGAGCTGGGTGCAGTGGCACATGCCTTCTAAACCCAGCAGCTAGGGAGGCTGAGGCAGGAGGATCATGAGTTCAAAGCCAGCCTCAGCAAAAGTGAGGTGCTAAGCAACTCAGTGAGACTGTTTCTCTAAATAAAATGCAAAATAGGGCTGGGGATGTGGCTCAGTGGTCAAGTGTCCCTGAGTTCAATCCTTGGTACCAAAAAAAAAACCCAAAAAAAAGAACAAAACAAAAACAAAAACAAACAAACAAACAAAGAAAATCCATCATGGTAAATCATGGCTTTGAGTTTATAATTTGTCTTTCAGATGTTAAAGTCAATAACATTATCTGCCTGCCCTGGTAACCCTGGTGGCAGAGCTCAAGTTGAATTCAGATGTGAGACAGTATGTTTTTTTCCCCCTGTAGCACTAGGGATTGAATCCAGGGGTGCTCTCTCATTGAGTTACATCCCCTGTTCTTCTTATTTTGTTTTGAGACAGGGTCTCCCTAAGCTGTCCAGTCTGACCTTGAATTTGTAATCCTGCCTCAGCCTCAGGTAGCTGGGATTACAGGCATGCACCACTGTACCTGGGTCTGGGGCAGTACTTAATAAATGCATGCTAATTAAATGTTGAAGACTAAAAGGTAGAAGAACAGTATATCTTCAATAGGCCTAGACTTAAAAAAATCCACCAGTTTTGTCACTTGCATTACTTCTTTCAAAGATGGTAGATTTTTTCTTAACTAAGCTCTACTTAAACCAAGCCCTTGATTTACCGAATCCCACACTCTCCATTCTTTTGTTAAACCATCTAGATCAATGCCCTTGGCATATGAAAACTCATTAGTTGGCTACTCTGGTTGATCAGTCTATTTCTGTTCCTACGAGATAGGTTATGTTTACCAAGGGGTCATTTGTGTTTGTTCTCAAACCTGTTTGTGTCAGTTGTACTCATTATTATATTTGCATAATTATATATTGCATAAATTAATGAAGTATCTGTGCATAAAGAAAGAGCTGTTGTTTCTATAAGTGGAGTGTTTTGGAAAGACTTGATGAAGAGGAATACATTAAAAGAACTTCTGTCAATTAGGGGTGGATGAGACAACTATAAAAGACCATAGGGGAGGAGAAATGTACAGGGCTAGAAAGATTTACGGCACTTACTCTGCAAGCGTGTAAGTTCTTAGATATCAAATCTGGAAATTATAGAGGGTGGAATACAGGTGCAATTCATGCAAGTCAAGTGATGCCAAAGGCTGGATGTGATACGGAAATCGATTAATAATTAAAACAAAGGTATCGTGAAACAGTTCCCACCCATCTTCCATACTCATTCCGCTCTGCGTATTATCTCTGCTCTAAGCAATTCAATTGATTTTTTAAATATGTTGGTTGTGCCCCAGTGAAGTGATTTTGTAACTCGCAGTTTGGAAAGACACTGACCCAATGCTATTCCTTCATTTTATGGATGAGGAATCGAGTTTCAGGAAGATTTAAGGGCGCTATTAGGACTCTCAGCCAGTGAGTCAGAATTATGACCTTCTTTCTGTATTCTGTGTTCTGTGTTCTTCCAACTTTGCTCAAAAAGCAACTAACCCAGTCCAATTTCTTTTGCAAAACATCGTGGATGACCAGGAGACATGCTGGACAGGCAAGGAAGCCTCTCATGTCATCCTGCCGCTCTGCCGAGCAGTAGTTAAATCAAGTGCACAGGTGTGTGTGGCTTATCCCCAAACTAAGACATGCTGCGTCTCTTGTGTTACAGACTCATATTTGGAACAGGTGAACCATGTACCTGGGTCGGACACGTGAGCCTTCTAATTTTAGAATGACTTCAGTTCCACGTGAGAAAACTCTAGACAATGAAACGGGGAAGCAGTTTGCAGTTCTGAAAAGCTTTTGTTAGATGAGATGAGCAATAGCAGATCCTTCGCTTGCTGGCTGACCCATGTTCTACCTGTTTTCCAAACAGGTAGAGCCTTTAACAACTTTTCCCTTTAAGTTGATTTGCCCTCGCTCTATGCACTCCCAGCCCAAATTCACCATCTCGACATTTAAGCCCTGGATCCCCAGCAAGATTGAACCACCGTCTCCCCGCATGAGCTGACGGTGGTGACATCCCCCATGAATAACCCCACTGAATTTTCCATGTTTTTTCATCACTTCTGAAAAGCCTCCCTAAATTAGGCAAGCCTTCAAACATGTCCCGATTCCAGGAGGGCATCATTAGACACAGGCAAGAGGAAGGTGTGCAAGTCTAGAGAGCTGTCCCAAGCATGCAGATCTTGCCAGACAGATGGCAGTGGGCAGCTGGAAGCCTGGCTCCTGGGCGCCTCAGCTAGGCCCTCACCACACCTCCTCGGTCATCAGAGTGAGTCTCATGAAAATATGAGAACCAGATGGGCAGCTTGGGAACGGTACAACATTTCTGAGGGTTAAGCAAGCAGCCACCCAGCAACTTCTTAACCAGGGTGCATTCTGTCCCTTTTAAGGGGCATTAAAAAGCACCTTTTGAAGATAGGTCATAACTCCTTCCTTGGGAAGGCGTGACAGATGTTCTAAGCCGTGGGTGCTGCCACCCTCGCCTGCCTCCAGCTAATGTTTCTCTCTCTGCTCTGCAAGCTGACAACCAACTAGATAAAAATGTTCTGTCCCAAACCCCAGACTATTGATTTAACTCCCACAGCAAGTATTTTCTAAATCACACACTAAGTGGTCAGCAAGATTGCCCGAGCCGTAAAGATGCTCTTGTTACGAGTTCCCTTGCTCTCCGTTCACTGTTTGGGTGGGCTCCTGGAGAGAAGGCCTGCTTCTTTGCACATGGTTCTAGCCACTACAGTGCTAAAATTTGAATGTACAGCAGCTTCCAGTTCCAAAAGAATCAAATAGTCACTACTTGATATCCCCAGGGGACTGATTCCAGCACACTCCCTGACCCTGTGGGCACCAAAATCCACAGATGCTCAAGTCTCTTATATAAAATGGCATAGTATTTGTATACAACCTATGCACATCTCCTGTAGACTTTAAAAATCATCTCTAGATTGCTGATCATGGTTCATATGATGTTAATGCTACATAAATAGTTGAATAGTTTTGGGAATAGTGACATTAAAAAAGCCTGGACATGTTCAGTAGAGATGCAGTTTTTTTTTCCCCAGATATTTTTGACCTGTGGTTGGTTGATGATGTGGAACCTGTGGACCCGGGGCCAACTGTATGTGGCAGTCACATTACCACTTCTCTACTCCGCGTCCAGGGCAGGCATCTCCAATTGATCCCCACAGGACTTCCTGAAAACCTAAAGGCAGCCTTATAGTCCCTCCCAACCCCGCTCTCCAAGTCCTCTCTACCAATCCATCAGTGTCCTGTGAACAATCTTAAAGGCCAATCCTGAGTCAAATCCAGCAGTTGAGGAAACAAATCCAAACAGCAACCTGATGAATAATGACTTGCCTAGGGACCTAAAAAGACTAGAACCATGTGAACCCACACCAAGTTCAGGGCCTCCAACCTCAGGCACCATTGCCTTCCACTGTCCTAACAAAAGTACATGTCTGAGAAGAATTTGCTGATGATGACCCAGTTTCTTATGCCTCTGTATCATTTCCCCTCTATATTTGGGAACCTCAAAGGCAAGAAAAATGGAAATCTCAAAGAGAAAGACCCAGGGCAACTGTCAAGTAAAAACATCATCGATTTTTTTCCCCCTAAAATGCACAAGAAAGGTATATGAGATCAGTCCCCTGTTTCTTTGAGCCCCATGACCACCCTCGATTGGCACATAAAGCTTGCAGTTTTCTCTTCACATGGCTCCTCTAATGGCTGGGCGTCCCCCTGAGTACTCTTATGGTCCTCTGGCTCCAGAGCTATGGGTCAAGAATGTATCAAAAGCTAGCTTATATCCATTATGGCTTCTCATTCCAGTCCACTAATCCCATCTTTGTACCTAATGGATGGTACTGGGATTCATAAATGAACCCACCAATATCCAGAGCACAGGGTTAGGGGACACAGATGGGAAAGTCACTCAGTATGTAAATGAATACATTTTACATAAATAGTGCTCACCAGAAAAGAAATATAAGTAGAAAGTCACCTAGGAAAACATTAAAGTAAATGCAAATTAAAATCAAGAAGTACAAAATTAAATACAGTCGCATCTATCCTCCATATTAAGGATCTGATAAAAAGGAATTAGTGCTTCTGTGGGCATGGGAATGAAACTATAGTTTTGTGCTTAAAAGTTCTTATCTGGCAGGATCCACATGGAAGTGTTCGCAAGTGAAATGGGCTTTGCTTTAAAATATCCAAATTTCCAAAGGGAAAAATAAATGAAGGTAGGTAGGTAGATAAAAGAAAAATGGCAGAGGGATGCTTGACATTGAAGCCAGGTGATGATACTTATCTTCTGTGGATGAAGCTGTGTATAATACAATGCTAACAGTTTCACTTCTTAAATTAGCCAAGAGTGAAACACACATGCACGTACACACACAGGTACACTCCAGTGCCAGGTAGCTTTACGTGCGGCTGGGGGATATTGGTCCCCACAGTTTGAGCTTCACCCACACAGGACTTCAGCCTCGTCCAGTGAGGTCAGCGTGGGGTGGGATGGGGAAGTAAGATCCACCAGGCCTAACGTAAGAGACAGTAAAGCAAACAAGTCCAAATTAGTCACCAAACCCTGCCTTTGGAGGGGTGATGATGACATAGTCATCACCATTTGGATTTGTCTCTTGATCCAGCCCCCTCTGGACTCATGGCTGCATCCCACAGTGCAAGGCAGAAAGCAGAACTGGAGAGAGCCATTTCATTGATCTCTCAGACCCGGGGATGCCAGTCCTGCAGCTAGGTGCCCATCCAACAGAGAGTGGCCCAGAAGCCGGACAGGCAGCTCCTCCTCTGTGCACAGATAAGGAGCCAGCTCTGGAGGCTCAAGGGTCTCTGGACTTGGATGCACCTGCTTCTGGCCTCATCTGTCACCCCAGGCCTCAGAGTGGCACTCCGCCCATTACCGGGTCACATGCAGCCTTGCAGGGGCTCGACTGTCTGACTGACCTCACAATGGGGAAGAAGAAACCTCAGAGACTTGCTGATGTCAGACACATTCGCAGGAGGAAGTCCAGAGAGGAAAGGTGGAGCAGGGGTTGGTCACTACTGCAGCGAGCATGGTCATTTTCTGGATAAATGTATCAGGTGTCCCCAGAAGGGCCTCGGAAACCCCAAAGAGCCTAGGCAGAAGCAATGCCAGGCCCTGAAGGAACAGGCTCAAATCTGACATTGCTCAGGCCCTTCTTGTCTGGATGAGTGGGTGGAGACTCGGAGGAAGGGGTAACAACCAAGAGCTACCTTCCCCACAGACGGCAGCACTGGCATTTGCCATCATTCTTCTGTCACCTGAAAGTAACTCAGTAGAGAACCTGGCTCTTGGCCTACCAGGTCCTACAGTGAGGACCAGAAGGGGTTGCAGAGAGTTTGGGTTGGCCCAAACTCAAGGCCTTTATGCCTCACTTCAACCCTTTAAGGCAAAGAAGGGTTTAGGAAGAGCATGGAAAACACAGGAAGCATCTCAGCCCATCCAGAAACCTTGAGATAAGTGTCAAGTATCAGAATTGGTGCTAACCTCTACTTGGCTCCATGTCCAGGTTCTCTCAAGTGATATCCAGAATGTAAGTGGTGCTGCCACATCAGCACCAGTGTTTGGGCAGGTGACCAGAGGTCTATCTGTAGGAGGGGCTGATGCTCTTGGAGTAAATGCATCCCAGGATGGGGGTTGAGGCAATTCTGAGCAGTGGAGTCACTAAGTTATCGTCCCTTTCCCTCATATGTTCACATTGGAGCACTTCCTAGAGTGGGAGGTAATTCAAAAGTCAAAGAAATAGCCAGGCACGGTGGTACGTCCCTGTAATCCCAGCCTCTGGGGAGGCTGAGGCAAGAGGATTGCGAGTTCAAAGCCAGCCTCAGAAAAAGTGAAGTGCTAAGCAACTCAGTGAGACCCTAAATAAAAATACAAAATGTGGCTCAGTGGTTGAGTGTCCCCGAGTTCAATCCCTGGTACCCCCCCTACCAAAAAACAAAAACAAATAAACAAAAGTCAAAGAATGCTTCATGGAAACTCTGACAGACCCTGGAGTCCAGAAGCAAGGCTTTGGGATGGACACACTCACGCCCTTCCATCATCTCCAGCTTGAACAAAGCACGACATAGAAGAAGGGAGGCATTTCCTTCTGGGTCAGCATGGGTCACTGAGGGGCTCGAGTACCCTAAGGGTGCAAATGCATCAAGGATAACAGTGCCAGAGGGGACTGTGGGGCCACAGAAGCAGTGGTACCCCCTGGGGCTGGCTGCATCACCTCCAGTGGATTTGGATGGAAAGGTCTGGAAGAAGTGCAAAGCAAATTACCAGAGATGCTGTGTAGTTGGTGAGAGAATTTATGAATATGTAAGAGGCATCACCTCCCACTGGGGGCCCCTGAAATTACCAGGGAGACACAGCAGGGGCTACTGCAAAGCATGGGGAAGACGTAGTCGGGGAAACGTACCACGCTAACAAGGGGATGGCGCGGCTGACACGCTCACGTACTGCTGGTAAAAACCAGCACAGGTCACTTGGAAGCCTTTTGGCACTTAATACTAAGAGTCATGAATGCATGTATTCTTATTCTTGGAGCTAGAGCCTCAAAAAGAATCCAAAAGAAAAAAAAGCTGCTAGGTGTGGCATCATAATTTAAGACATGGGAAGCCCCATAAACACCCAATGGGGAGGCGTCATTAAGCCCCACGTGCCCACTTTAGTGGAACATTGGGGCGGCTTAAAAGGACTGATCTCAGGACTTTCCCACAACATGGAGAAATGTGTAACCCCAACTCCTGAGTTTCAAAGACAGGAATCAAAATCACCAGGACTAATCATATCAACCCATGAGCACACACACACGAAGGCCATCAGCAAGGTACAAATGTGGCCTGGAACGCAGTCACGGTGAGCGATTGGCCTCCGACACTCCCCATGCTTTCCAAAATGCTGATCTAGGATTTTTTTAAATGAAACTATTACTACACACATCAAAACATAAATCAGAAAACAACTAAACACAGATCAGCAAGAAGCGCATGGGGCTTGGGAATCTGACCGTGCACGGCCCCATCTGACCGTGCACGCCTGGGAGAGCGTGGACGGTCCTGAGCGCCGGGCCTAGGCCTCTTTACAGCGTGCCTGCCTGAAGGGCTGGCTGCACAGCTAAAGGGAGATGGGGGATGACAGCCCCTCAGGCCGGCAGGGGTGACTTTCCTGTGAGCTCCCCTCTGCCTGCGGAGTGGACCAGAGAGGACATGGAGAGGGCTCAGGGACAGGTGGGCACGTGTAGGCAGGAGCCCAGGAAGGGAGTTCTCTGGTGAGGACGCAGGTCCACGGTGGCCAGGCTCCACCCGCCACACCCCATCTGCTTCCCGGAGAGGCTGTACTCACCGCTCAGGGGGGACGTGCTGTTCTCCAGGGCTTGGCACACAGCCAACACGATACCTGTGGGGGGAAGCGGAGAAAGGTAAGTGTCTGCTCAGCACAGGGCTTCCTCGGAGGATGGGGGTGGCCCCTTAAAGGCCGAGACTTGGTAGCTTTCCAAAGGGGTCAGCAGACAGGCCTGGCTACCTCATTTGTGCAAAATGAAAACATGGAACCTCTTGCTCCAAAAGGAGGGGAAAGCACCCAGAAAAGGCTCTATAAATATCGATGCTTTCCTTCCTGCTATAGTGTCTTTCTCCACCTGTCGAGGTGGAGTTTTTCTTTTTTAAAAAACACCTTATAAGCATATTTTATAGTGGGAAAATATGCATATTTGCCATTTTAACCCTTTCTCAGTGTACACTGCAGTGACATTAAGTATATTCACTCCATTGTGTGTGTCGTGACTCATTTTTGTTTGCTGTGTACGTCACTGCTCTTGTTTGGGCATCATGAGGGCACCTGCAGGGTGACCACAGCCCATCACAGGTACACACAGACCCTGGTAGTAAGGTGTGCACGTGAGCCAGGGACTACAAGTTGTTGGGTTTTCTCTCCAGGCAGCCACTGGACCAATGTGGTGCAACCCAAGCAGGGGTAGGGAAGTTTAGTCAGGTGACTATTCTTCCCAGGGACAAGGGGGATGGGTGACCCCCAAGGGTAGCGGACCCTCCATGCCAGGATGCACCAGGTGCCTGGGTCAGGAAAGGGGAGAAGTTTGCACCTCTCCGTTGCCCACTGAACATGCTGTGGAGCTGCCAGTCTGGGATGGTGACAGCTGCCACCACGTTCTGCCCTGAAATGCCATGGGGTACACACACCTAACATTTTCTGGGTCCAGACCCCACCAGGAGCAGAGCATAGCTGGAGCAATGACCCCACCCAGTGGAGATGGGAGATGCTGGTAGACGGGACCACAGCAACCAACGCTCCAGGCCTGAGGCGCAGTTCATCTCCCACTGGACTTCCCTTACAAGACCCAGATCCTGAGAATTTCAAGACTGCAACTGCAGAGCATTAAACCTCTAGCTCAGGGACACTATGAGTATGGGGCTCTGTGTGACCTGCAAAGTCACCCCTGGCCCCAAATGACCTTATGTGCTCTCAAGTTATATATCAGAGGTTTCTGGAAACACAGCAGCAAAATTCCAATGAAGAAGGAAACTTCTCTGAGTTCTGCAATCAGCGTGAATTAGCTTCCCCAAACTGAAATGCAGAAAGTTACCCCCAAGGCCACGCAGAGGGGCTGCACCTCACAGGTTAGCTCAAGGCAGATGCGGCAGGTCAGCACAAAAACACAAGAAACGTCCTGTCTGCTATTTTGCCACAGCACAGGGCCCACACGACCCCCACCAGGCAGGCTTCGAGAGCTCCTTGCCCCTCTTCACTTAGGGTATGGACACAGGAGTCCTGAATCTCAGAGGAAAACATAGCTGGAACAGAGAGCACCTATGCTCATATAAGTGCTTCTGATGGCTTTTAGTGCTGGGGCCTGGCGCGCACTTCCCAAATACTGCTTCAGAGTTTTGCACCAGATACCAGGGCCAAAATTAGGCGGAGCAAGGGCATTAGGAGGCAAATGAGTGAAATTACACACATCTTCCCCCTGTAATTCTTAACTGTGGCCCCAAAGACGCTTGTGTTGGAAGCAAAGCTCTTAGGATTCCCCCGAACCTGGTAAATCTGGACTACACACACCTAGTGCTCAAGCCAGGTACATTGGCAGCAGCCAGGAAGTCTCAGTGGTTGCACGCTGGAAGCTGGGGAACAGTCCCCTTCTGACGATCAGCATTGCTAGAAACAGCTCTGGGCTCAAGTTGGCCAGGGACCCCTAATCACACCAAGGGACGACTCAGGAGATGCCTCGCATACCTCTCCAGGGGGAGCGTGACTGGCCTGTCATGAACTGTCCCTGAACTAATGAGTGATCTTCACACCTCCTTCCTGCCCCGTACCCTGTCAGTCAAGGTAAACACAGACTCTGGAACACAAATACCAGCTCTCCAGGAAGAAGAGGGTGTGCACTGGGGCCCTTCTCCCAGCCTTGGGGCAAGTGGCTTCCCCTCTCTGTTCTTCACCTGAAGGTGATCAGCTGCCAGACTCACAAAGGTGTTTTGGGAATTAATTAAAGTTTGCAAAACCACCGTGTTCCACAGATGAAAGGCACCGAGGTTTCTGAGCAATCTGAGAAGAACAGTTCCTTTCTATACCTCACATACCCGTGGAAAACATCTTCCTGAGGCCCTGGCTGAGTTCAGCAATCCTGATTCGGGCACAACTTCAGGAGAGGCCCGGGAAGGGAGGTGAGGTGAGGCCTCTGCTTTCTTTTGACTACATGGTAAGCTCACTAAGAGAGTCTTGGACTAGGAAGGCAGGGGTCAGGCCTCTCTTCTCAGGTCAGGCAGGGCCACTAATTGGGCAGGTACAAGCTCCAGGCCCAGCACTAGAGTTTTGTATTATCTTACTTTGTCCTCATGATAGCCCATGACACTGGCACCTCTCAGCCTCCCTGCCTTCCAGTCCAGCTGGTGGGAATACCCGACTGTGCAGATGAGAAACTGAGGCTTGGAGAAGCTAAGACATCTGCACAAGTCCCAGCAGCCAAGGTCAGACCCAAGCCTGTCCAACTGCTGTGCCCAGGCCTATCATGAAACACCAGCGGTGTGTATTCATCGGTTACAGACCCCTTGTCTCAAAGGACAGCCTCGGAGGGCCCAGGGTTTGAACATTCTCTTCTGGGGGCCACAACCATTACCTCTTGGGATTCCCCACTCCCTCCAACTTTCCCCCACAGGCAGGGACGGCAGAAGGACTGTCTAATCTGCTGAAGCCCAGGTGTCCAGAAGTCTGGTTACAGGACTGTGTTTGGAAAACCAGACTGTGTGAGGGCCTTCTAGAAAACCATGGCCTTGGCAGGCTCCAAGGCTCATGAGATACAAAAAGAAGAGCAGGGAGAGCCCAGACGCTGACCACAGAGGCTCAGGGACACGCAGTCTAGATGCAGGCTCCGTGGCCACAGTCCCAGATTCCTCCTGCCTGAGTGTCAATGCTGTTAGCCACCAGCCCTCAGGACAGCAAGGCAGGCTTGAGGGCCACCAGCCAGCTTCCCTCTAGGACAGGAATCCTTTATCGGCTGCTCCTGCCAGCTTCCTATTTCTGTCTAAATAGCTCCAAAGTGGGAAATCCCAAGACTGTGGACTTCAAAAAAGAAAAAGAAAAGAAGCGGGTGGTGTTGAGGGGAAAACCACACATTAACGGAAGAAAAAAAAAAAAATCTTATGAAAGCTGGATCCTCACCCCCTGAGGCGGAGTCAGAAGCCAGGCTGGCTCTCGAGGCGGGACAAGGGTGGCAGTACTGTAATCCAGCTGTCTGGAACTCAGACAAGAGTTCCCAACAGAAACCATGCAATGAGAGAGGCCTTCCTATTGATCTTGGAGTTCACAGAAGCGGAGCCACCCTGAAACCCACAGAGGTGCTAGTGGGAAGTGCTGTTGAGAGACGATGGACACCCATGTTCCCTGGGCAGGATGCCCATGCTCCAGCTCCTCGCTCCCGCATGGAACTGGCAATTCTGGAAAGGGACCCAGATGGTGTCTTCGGCATGCAGCACACTCTCCATTAACCACCTCCTGGTGACTACCTCTTCTATGGGCACTCAGACCTGGAAGGAATATCCTCTGGCCTCTGGCCACCCCAACAGAGGTGACCATGTCCACTGCAGCCAATATTTACTTCCTGGCTCCTGCCTACTCCATAGGATGGGTCAGTGGTTTCCCACTAAAACATCAAAAGCCCCATGTCTCATCTGTTTGGGTCCCTAAGCCAGGCTGCCCTGGTGAAGGGCAGGTTCAGGGGTCGGGCGTATGTAGGGAGGCCGGAGGGAAGGTACAGCAGGCCTCTTGGTTGCAGGATGCTCTGGGTTCCAAGGAGGTGTTGAGGAAAGATTAAGAGTAATGCAGGGCAGAGGGGTAGCGTTTGGGCTAGAGAGTGGGGCAGAAGGGAGTATGGGTGTTCAGGGCCTCTCAGGCTGCCCCTGTCCTCTCCCACCATGCTTGGGGCTAGGGGTCATGAGGAAAGAGCCAGGAGCTTGGGAAGTAGTGGGTGGTACTAGACGGTGGAATCCCACAGCTCAGTGCAAGGTCTGCAGGGGTGCCCAGGTAGGCCCAAAAGTACATGTAAGAGGGCCACACAGAACCAGGGCCTGCCAATACAGGTTCATGGCATCTTTCCTTAGGAATCAATCATACCCCAACATTTAAATTTTATCAGCAAGTATTGTAGAAGTTTACCAGCATAGCAAAAATTGCCCAATTTTACAGTTTTATCAATATTTTTAAATTCAAAGGGTGACATCCAAGTGAAGATGCTGGCTTCAGAGCAAGAATTGATTAGGAAGAAGGAAAAATGAAATACACAGCAAGAGAGCAGGTGGGACCAGGGTATCAGGAGCCAGTCCCTCTGGAGACCATCTGTACCATGGTTAGGAAATTAGTGCCAGAAGCAGCCAGGAGGCATTCCCAGTGGAGAACAGCTGTGCTCTCTCCTGGGAAGAGGTGACAATTCACTTTTGGCCCTGTTCCCAGTGATGCCAGTACACTGTTCCCAGAGAACATCAGGCAGAGCTGCAGAGGAATTTGTGGAGGAACTGGCCAGACGGGATTAGGAAAGCTCTGGGGATGGCAAGAAGACTTCAGAAATATGTGACACGGGAATGAATCACCTTGGGCAGATGGGCCCATGGGACAGAGGGCTCTTTCTGTCATAATCCCAGCCTCTGGAGCACTACTTCCAAAACACGTGTTTGACCTTGTGACCCAGGGAGAGAGTCCGATGGAGAAATCACCTGAAAAGACTAGGGATTCAGGTGGCAGAGCAAAGAAACCAACAATGCAGGGCAGCGGGCAGCCTTTAGATAAACCTCCCTCAGCCAGTGAGGTCCTGACACCTGCTCCCAAGCAGAGCCAGGTCAGCAGACACATTAACTCAGAGGACATTTCTATGCTGGGGTAGGGTGGTGGCATTGCCATCTCATATGGTTCAGTTGTGGGATTATCCTCGTGGCTGCTATCATGATTAGTAATAGCAGTTGCAACATTTGTTTGAGCACTTACTGTATACCTGGCATCTTCTCCTTCAACTAAGTTCAAGGCAGGAACTATAGGTTCAGCCTCCCCTATCCAAAATGCTCAGGTCCAAAAGTGTTTTGGATTTCAGATCTTTTCAGATTTGGGCGTATTTGCATCTATAGAAAATAAGATATCTTGAGAAGGGGACCCAAGTCTAAACATGGAATTCATTTGCTTCATATACACCTGATATGTATAGACAGAAGGTCATTTCACACAATATTTTTATCATAAAAGAAAGAAAGATTGATCTATGACTTGCCCTCAAAAATGACCAAGCTACCTGGAACAGCAAGAGAATCCACACTATCAGAGAAAAATGGAGTCTTCCACTCTACCAGGAGGGCAGCAAGCAAGGGCCGAAGTCACTGCTGCCACCCACCAGACACCCTGGGCTGATCCTACAGTCCCACAGATGCTCCCACACCCTGAGCACCATCTCCACCCCGCCAAGACCTGCCTATCAAGCCACAAGTTCAAAATTAACTCCGCCTCCTTCTGGGTTCTGGATGGGACTGAACACCCAGCAGCCAGCAGCCCCTCCATCCAAGCCACGCTCTCCTATGCGTCCAGCCTCCAGGTGTCCATCCTCCATAGTGGCATCCACCCCCTGCATCCCTACCTCCCTGCTTTCTCTCTCCCTGGGCTAGCCCAATAGCTGCCAAACGGGTTCTCCTGCCAACAGCCTTTTTACCTTTGTCCCTGCTGCCAGAGTGAGGTTGTGGGACCATATCAGTCCTCCACACGCTCCGTGGGCTCCACACCACTCAGGACCCAGGCTGGAGTTTGAAGCATAGGTTTAAAGTGCATCACCTGCTCCCAGACCTTACTTCCAGCTACACTCCGCACCCCCCCCGCCACTCCCACCCCCGTTCCTGCTAGGCACGCACTCTTCCTCTCCCCAGCTCACCCCTGGCAGGTGGCACCCAGCTCAGTGCCTTGGGCTCCTGCCATTCAGATCCTCACCCAAGTTCCTTGCAGCTACTGACTTTTGTTTACCCGCCCAAGCTTCAGTTTCCTTTGCTGTAAAAGGACATAAAGAGGTATCCATCTTCTGTACAAGTTTATTATAAAGAAGAAACTTGGGGAGGGGCAGGGAGAGATGGCACATGAGAAATGTGCAGTATATTAATTGGCACATAATAAACATGCAGCCAATGGCAATTGCCATCGACAGGAACTAATATTATGCTGATCTTAGGTGTTTAATATGATGCATATACTCCTTACCTTGATCTGATCATTACACAACAGACGTATCAAAACATCACATTGTGCCCCATAAATATGTACAGTTACTTTGAATCAATAAAATTTTCTAACATGTTGATCTCTGGAGTTGTCACACCCTCTCCTGTACCCATGGAAACTAAATTTGCTCCTCAAAGCCTTGCTTGAAAGTCATGTCAGAAGGGATCATTCCTTTCTCACAGCAGTCCTTATTGTATTCTGACTTGTGTTGGAAGTTTTCACATCTTATCTGTCTTCCTCTCCTAGTGTGGCCAGGAACTATCCCTTAATCCCCTCTATCCCAACACTGGGCATCTCAGGCTTTTGGGTAGGTGGAACTGAATTTCTGAGAGGTCACCAGCTTGAGAAGGGAGCAGGAGGGGGCTGAGGAGTGAGAGTGTGCAGATGCAGAAGGGGAAAAGCAGCCACACCTTCTCGTGTTCCTTTCTTCCTAAAGCTCAGGTCATGGTCATTACTTTGAAGTCAGTGGAGATGGAACACACTTGACTCTGACATTTGTGGGCTCATTCATTCACTCGAGTGCTGACTGAGCACCTGGCTCACGGCAGACACTATTGTAGGTGCCGTAGAGGGAGGGAGGAACTAAAAGTCCCTTCTTATAACCTCCACCGTGTACTCTTCCTATGAGAAATGCTCTCTCTATTCTGGTTTTTTTTTTTTTTTTGCGGTACTGGGGGTTGAACCCAGGGCTTCATGCTTGCGCTCTCTCTATTCTTGAAAACCATTACCTTCCACTCCACTATAAATGTCTGGCTACACCATCATTCGGTTTGGTGTTGAAATGTGTCTATTTAATAGTGATGTTAAATACTGTCACTGGAATAGAAAATCCACGGAGGAAGCGTGGTCCTTATCCGAGGCCTGGAGTGAAGTCAGCTGAACTGGCCTGGCAGGTGACCTTGAGTCATTTGGTCACCCCAAGAGATGACCCCAGAAACATTGCTTTTCTGCTCGTAGTTTTATTGGCTTTTCCTAAAACTTGAATGAGAAAACGGAAAGCCCTATATTCAGTGGCCCCAAAGAGGTCTGGACATGTCTCAAAGAGGAGACCGAGGGAGTGGGCGGGGTGTCTGAGCTCATTTAACGGCAGCGTAGCCAGCCCAGGGGCACTCCTCGTCCACTCTGCCCAAGGTTCTTCAAGCAAGGGAGGCACACACTACCAGGTGTGGAAACTCTAGACTAGGAGACGACAGTGACGCAGACACACTCGAGGGTGTTCCTCCGAGGAGCTCTGGTGCTCCCTGTTCGAGCCCCTTCCTCCTCAAGTGGCTCTACCTGGTCCACGTCTTCTAAACCCACCAACTCATTCTCTCCCAACTGTCTGACCTCATTTCTACCCAGCTTCCCAGGCCCTGCGCAACCCCCACACCCTCCATGACACCCCCACCACTCCAGGGGCCAGGGTTCTCCTCTTGCACCCCTGACACTCATCAGTGATGGAGCCAGAAGTAGTTCCTACTTGGGTCACCCACATGGATCACTCAGAGTTCCCTGTCCCTCCTCTCTTAGCTCAGATGTCATTTCCCCCCATCTCTGATTTAGGACAGCTGATTACTGTCTTCCCTTCCCTACTTGAAGGGACAGGTGAGAATATTTGCAAAACGCTTTGAGCTATTTAAACTAACAAATACCCAGAAGTGACACCCCATGCACAGAGTTAGTGGGGAAATGACGTAACTGCAAAGAAGTGACGTGTGCTCTTCCTGACATCCAGAGAAACATGCAAAAAAATAAACAACCAATAAAAAGCCACAGAAACTCACACAGGAGACTGGCACTGCCTGTTGAGATACCTTTGTCCCTGGCAGGTGTGACACCTTACAGTGCTACAGACCTCTCTCTACTAGCCCCAAAGCCCTCAGCCACTTCAAAGTCTGCCAGAACAATGCCACACACTGACCGGCTGTTCTGAGAGGACTGCTCCCATAAAGCAGAGCAAAGGCATGCAGGGGCAACACATCCTGATTGGCAATCAATGGGTGAATCGGATTCAAGGCACCGAGCATCTGCTGGGGATGAGGAGGGCCCTGTGCTCCTGCCTATCTGCACAGAGCTAGGCCACGCCCCGTTTTCGCCAGGAGGGAGCAGACCTCTTCGCAGAGTTAAGGTTTATCAAAGACCTGGGTCAAGGCTGGGTGCCGGGTCAAACTTCCTCTTCCTCACAGCCTGTTCCTGTGCCGGCTCCCCATCCAAGGTCCTGGGACTATAAGGCAATGGGGCGGCATCAGCCAGCCTCTCAGGCTGGCTGGACATTCCCAGCAGTGAATCATGCGCAAGCTCCACAGGGCCAAGCTCTGATACTACAAAGATGCTGTGCCAAGCGAGGTTCTGTAGAAACCTGATCCAGCTGAGGAGTCTCCAAAGGATTAAACTTGACTTTCCTAGAGTCCTGGAGGGAGGGAGGAAGGAAGAAGGGCTGGGGGTGTGGACCAGAGACAAGGCTGGGGATCCACCAGCAGATACCTTAGCTCTGCTGGCAGGGTCCAAGCCCTTTAGGGACATGATGGCTAAATAGAGAAGTATGGTAACCAAATGATGCCTCTGCATGAGTCCCAGGTATGTGACAAGCCCATAACCACCGACCCCATCCCAGCTTCCCTGGCCTTATGGTGCCCCAGAATTACCGTTCTCAGGGCCCAGGTCAGCGGTGGTTCTGCTTGTTTAGACCTCAAACAAGCAGAGTTGGCCTCTTGGGAGCCCCAACCAAGCCAGGCGCATCCCCTCAGCTATGAAAGGTCACATGTAGACACCCCTCCCTGGCAGTGGTTTAGAAGTAGGGTTTGAACAGGGAGGAGATAAAAATAAGCAGTCTTTGAACTCTGCCCCATTTCCTGCATGTGAATGACAAACTCGTCCCTCCCTGCTATTCCACAACACTCAGGACACCCTGGAACCAACCTGCAGAAGGCATGGCAAGGCTTGGGGTTTGTGCCAACATAAAGACCAGGGTGACTTGGCAGAATCTCCAATCAATGCAGCGTCAGCCTGGGTGTGCGGGCCACTTGGGGGCGGGGACAGCACTGCTTATCACCACCTCCACTGTTGCCCTCGGAGAGCTCATTTGACCAGATAAGGTGGCTGACTGAGAAGCAAGGTCAGACAGAGGAGGCAGCGAGTCCCCAGAACTACAGATCTTCATGGGAGAAACACCAAGTTTCCCCACCACATTTCTTAACCCACAATACACTGCAAGCTGGGAAAATGTCTCAGTTCTTTTCCCAGAAGTGAAGGCCGGAACTGGGAGTGAGGAGAGGGCAGAGGAGGGAACAGATGACAAAGGCCTGGGTGACAAGTGCAGGCACCAGCTGCCAGGGTCCAAGGGAAGAGTGGGTAGAGGGTGCCAGACTTCTCCTTTCACTGGAAGACCCAACTAGACCATCCGCTGGCCCGGGGCTTCTCACTGCTGGGAGTATACCTACCCTGGAGCACCCAGAGACCTCTGGGGGTAGTTTCTGATTGCCACAGTGACTAGGGGAGCACCTCTTGAATTTAATGGGTGGGTCCAGGGATGCTAAGTTTCTGTAATGCACAGGACTCCGTTAAGATGCTAACAAAGCTCCCCTGTTGAGACACTGTGGACCCCAGTAGGGAAAGTCCCTTCAACCACAGGCCAATCAGTTTCCAAATGTACCTGGGCAGAAGTGCCCAAAACTCAGGGGAAATGGAACTGGCTGGCAGGCACAGGAGGTGACAGGGTCACTAATCAGAGCTTTGTATGTGGCCTCCAAGAAGCTTCCAGTGGACTGTAGTGATCTACTCCACCCTCATTTAACTGGGATGCTCTACCCAGTCAGTTTTTCTCTCCATCCTGTGGTCCATCTCTGTCTTTCTCTATGAACCCAACAGGAAGCCTATCCATAAAGCAATAAGACTGACAGGCCACAAACAAAGTGATCCCCACGTTTTATAGTTGGGGGTCTAAGGAGACTCAAGAGTCCAAGGGACGGAACACAATGTATAACACCAGGACTGAACTCTAATGTAAACTAGGATCTCAGTTTACAGTTTACACCTTATTTTAGTCAAATAATTATAACTTCAGTTAAGAATAATGTGCCCATGTTGGCTCATCAACTGTAACATCCCGCACCAATGCAAGGTGTTCATAACAGGGCAGTGTGTGCAGTGGGGTATGGAAGTATATGGGAACTCTGTGTGCTCTTTGCTCAGTTTTTCTTGGAACTTGAAATTGTTCTAAAAATATTAATTTAAAAACCAAATGGGACTGTATAGAGGGATAAGAGGAGTGGGAAGGGTCAGGGGGAAGAAAAAAAATAACAGAATGAATCCAAAACTATTACCCTAGGTAAATGTATGATTCCAAAAATGGTATGACTCTACTTCACGTACAAACAGAGAAACAAGATGTATCCCATTTGTTTACAATAAAAATGAATTAAAAAAATAAATAAAAAACAAATGAAACAAACAACAACAACAAAAGCAGCTGACGACAGCTGCAACCTGATGAAGTGAATTGATTTTCTCCACATTATAAATTGTCCAGTCACACTGATTCCCTCGTTCTAGTAAGAGGTTCTTCTCCTAGGAAGGCCGTGACTTGCGTGACTGGGGTTGGGTTTTTCGGGAAAAAGCAGAGACACTGCTCAGCCACAGACCACAAGGCTTCCATGGAGCATGGTGGCTCTCAGCACATCTACTACCCACTGCTCCCCAGAGTGAAGACAGAAAACAAGTTAACTTTTGCCATCACTATGAATTCTACCTGGCTGCAAACTTAGGGCAAGAGCACAGTGACTTCTCAGCTGTCATGGGGCCATGTTGGAAGGCTGTGCTCAACAAGCCTCTACCGATGGTAGCTTCAGAGGGGAAGCCATGGCCAGTGTTGGTCAATGGCCAAGCTCCCTGGGCTGGGCCACCCTGTACCCCAAGACTCACTCTCAAATGGACAGCACATCAGATGAGAGGAAGCAAGGGATAAACACCACCCCTACAGAAATGGGCCAAGGAAAAGGCAACGGAAGGGACGGGAGGAGGAAGGGGCAGAGCCCTGTTTTCAGGGCAAGTGGCCTCGCTTCTGTGGTTTCTCACATATAACAACATATCCGAGATCTGCTCCCTCCAGGGTGAAGTTATCAACAAAATTTTTCTACCTGCTGTCAGCATGCTCTGTGACTGAGGCAGAACACGAGTTACCAGCAGGCAATTAATCCACCCTCCAGCTTCCTTTATGACAAGGCCCTGAGGGAGCAGCAGACACAGCTTCCTCATCGAAGGGGGCTGCAGTTATTGAGACCTCTCCCACCCTCCCCTCCCTGCCCCTACTTACACTTCAGGTAGGAAAGGAAAAAGAGAGACTGGGAGCTTTTAAATTGTCCAGCATCATCCTTCTGTAAAACCCAGTACAAGGTCATGAGCAAGTGGTTCATCCCTATTCTGTTGTTTTTTTTCCCCCCCCCAACTCAACATTTTATTTTACATTTATTTGTTTTCTGCTTCCTTGGGATCAAGTGAGGGACGTGTCGGGGAGGGGTATGTATTTGGGTTCACTGTATCCTTAGTGCCTGGGACAGCACCTGACATATGGATAGCTCTCAGTAAGTGCTTGCTGAATAAATTCACCTCTTTTTCATGCCAAACCTGCCAGATGGTTCCAGAGAGAAGGCCAGGGGTCATGAACCTATGAAGATAATGCTTGAGTGTCTAATCAAGCAGGGGAACTTTCTAAGGATCCTGAATAATCCAAATGGTTTCAGTCCAGAATAAGATACCATTAGAACTTTTCTGTCGTAGAAGTTCTCTAGGAAAAAATGTGGACGCTTGAGTATTTTCTTTATCATAGGTGTATGTGTGTAGAAAGAGTCATCATGGATGTTCTTTCTGAACAAGTGACACCTGTCAGACATCTAAATAAAACCAGGGAGCATATCCTTGAAAACATCTGATGGAAGAGCATCCAAAGCTGAAAGAATGTCAAATGCAAAGGTCCTGGGGTGGCAGTGAACTGAGATGGTCCAAAATAGCAGGAAGGCTGGTGTGGCTGGGGCAGGAGGGCGGCAGAAATGAGCCTGGAGAGATGCCAGGGCAGATGTGTCCCGGGGACCACTAGAGTCTGGATTTTATCTCTCTCTGGGCAGTTCCTGGAAGGTTTGGAGCAGAGGAGTCCCTCGGGGGGCTGGGGACAGAAGAGGTCTTTAGGGGGCAACAACAGAACCTGGGAGAATGGGGTGGGGACACTGCAGAAGTCAGGCAAAGGAAGAAGATGGCAGCCATAGCGGACAAGAGACGTGGTCAGAAGATGAGCAGAGCAGAAACGGAGGACAGGCTTGCTGGTGGCCTGAGCATGGGAGGGGTGCCTGACCTCCTCCTCCTCCTGCCTCTGCCTGCACCACCCCTGCCCTCTCCCCACTTCCCAAGGCCACATTTGACCTTTGAGATTGGTTCAAATATCAGTGTCCTCAAGAATCTTTCCCAACTGCTTCAGACGGAGGATCCTAATAAAAATGCAAACAAATAAATAAGAACACAGACTTAGAGATGCCCACTTGCAGGCTAAATCTCCATGAGAGTAAATCTACACAATACAGCTTACCTTGGTCCCAATGTGCTAAGATCTCTCTAAAGAACCTTCCGAGTTTTGCCCACTATCCCGGAGATAGTTCAGGTTGCTGCCAACTGGAATGAAGATCCTGATCGCCCCAGACAGGCCCTAGGAACCTCAATCCACGGCAACTCAAGTGTTCCCTGTGAGACACATGTAAGCACCCAGGACAAGTGAGCCTCCGGATGAAGATGGCTGCACCCACGGCTTTCTAGAAGCTTGTCTGGTATCTCATCCTGCTCAGCATATACCCCCGTATGACCACCTATGGGCTGGGCTTGCCTGGTAGCATCACAGGCTCAGAGGCCCAGGGCCCAACAGGAACAAAGCTAAAAAGTACAATGGTGACCTGTGAGCAGAGCACAAGCAAGCTGCAGATGCAGCACCCAGAGATGACGCTAGGCTCTAGGGATCCATGCCTGGTGCCCGGCCTCCCAGCTCAGGTCAGCTGTGCTTCACGTCCTCCCCGGTGCCTGTGGGAGAGCGCTTCACAGAGCGGTGCCCCTGTGGAAGCAGGTATGATGCTGCTGAGGTGGCTTCTGTGGCTGGAGCACTCCAACATGCCACATGTCCTCCAGGGAAAGGAGTCCTTCCCTCTAAAGAGGCAGAGGCCAGTTGTCCTTCTGGCTTCAGAAGGAACACCCCCCACTACTAAGATCCTAAGATCAGCAGACTTGAACACTGGTGCAGTTTTGTATCTAGTTTAAGTTGTGCTTTTCTGCTGATTTTGAGGGAAGGCAAACACCCTAAAGTGTCCTGAAAGATGACAAGACATAACAGTCCACACCTGCACAGGCTCCTCCACTTGCTAGAATGCTAAACCTATCTAACAGGGCTTAGTAGTACATCTATATGGCTATGGGATTAGATTTATGGACTACTTTTTTAAAGCCCAAGTACTGCTTTAAAAAAATTAATATGGCATGAAATATAAGCAACATAAGTAGCAATACATTCAATTCTTGGAAACTCATCTTTTTCTCATTCTTTTTTTTTTTTTTTTGGGTGCTGGGGATCAAACCCAGGGCCTTGTGCTTACAAGGCAAGCACTCTACCAACTGAGCTATCTCACCAGCCCCTCTTTTTCTCATTCTTAAGAGCAATGACCCATCATCTCAAGGAGGAATGCAAATATATGACACACGGATCAATGTCTCCCTACTGAACCCACAGCAGACATTACTAGTTGATCACAGCACTGTTTCCCACTAACCTCACATCCACCCATCAATTCCTTCTCAACAGCCACTTCCAAGTGATAAAAACTGGCCTAGAAGATGGAATTATTTCCCACTTCTCAAGAAAATATCTGCTGCTAGGTCAATGATGTTCAGGGGGTAAGAGGTGAAGAGGGGAAGGAAGGGGGAAGTGAAGAGAGATTCTGGGGGTAAATTATTTATAATAATAAAAACATATTAGCCAACCACTGAATGTTACTGCAGAAGCTGAAGACAGGCATAAAAGTAAAAGTGAAATAAAAGGCCTATCAAGTAGGAAATAAAAACTGTAGATGAAACACCCCCCTGCCCCCGACATATACACAGTCTCATGAACTCACACAGAAATGTTACCGCCACTAATGCAAGAGGTCACCCAAAGACACCTATGGGTATAACTACAAAATTAAAGTGGCTGCTCCCCACCCCCACCCCAGGACCAGGGAGATAACACGTAAGAATAGCAATAGCTATTCATATCAACTTACCTTCTCAAAGCAAACAGGTTTTATACAAACCCCCAGATTTTCAGAAAACTCCTGCCTATGAAACCTCTGAAAATAGCTCATCAGAGATAAACAGCCCAGGTGAAAACAAGGCCTGAGCCATTTATACAAGAAGCGAAACTGGAGAAAACCAAGAACACCATAGAGCTAGGCAGTGGAGCACAACCCAGATTTCTTCAGGGGTTTCTATTTATCTCACTGGTGGGTGGGTGGGGCTAAACATGCTTTTTCACAAAAATTAATGACTTTATCTTCAAGGCTAAACAAGGAGGCCATTTGTGCCCTTCTGCTGTGTTCCCAGTGAAGTCAGAAGTCATCATGGCCCCAGAGCCTACCCTTGGCTGAGCCAGAAACAGGCTCTGGGGCCTTGGCCAGCTCAGGGAAGCAGACCGTGCACCCCAGGATAGGGGCTGACCCTCAAGCCTGCTCTGGTCCCTGCTCACCAGGACAGGTGGTGCCCTCTTTGTTCAAGGAAGTATATTCAAGGGAAGATGCTTATCATTTCACATAAAAACAAAAACAAAAACAAACCCCTCCTCTATGCCTGCAGTTCATTTCTCAAAGCTGGGAGCTCAGATAAACTGTGTCCTCTCAGACGGCTCCATCCTTGCCTGTGAAGGGTCCCCTGCTGGAGCAGAGTCCTCTCCTTTCTTCAGGCAGTTCCTCCCTCAAAGCCACCAGAAACAGCCAGAAAATATTGTCCCCTGGTGACAGAAGTGCATCTCTGAACAGGAGGCAGGTGATTTCCTGTCCCCTTAGAAAGCCAGCTTTTTCCTTGTTATCATTCACCAGCTCTCTGTCATTTGACATCTTTGGGATTCCAGCTGAAAAGATGAACATTTTTAACCCAAAGTGACAGCCCTGTTCCCAAAACTTAAAAACTTTTCCCCACTCCCACCCCCGCTGAATGTTACAACTCAAATGCACCAATCAGACAAGGAGCCAGTGTTAGGCGGCAGGTCCCCAAGAGATGAGGAGACTCAAAGGAAGACCAAGGGAGGCCACAGCGTGACGTGGAGATAACCTCTGGGCAGTGCAGAGAGGAGGCGCTCCGCTCTGGAAGCAATAGCATTTTCACAGGAAGCTGCTCTCCTTCTGTCCTGGGAGATGGTCAAGTTTCTGGCCTCTGACATCACCTCTTCCTCCCTGGGGACCAGCAGAATGAGCTTCGTACATAGTCACCAGTGGGTCCACTTTTAATTTTTATTTTTTTGGACTCTGTAGTGAATGAAACCTATTTTAAGCAAACCAGACATATGAATGATTTGGATTCACAAATTAAGGGGAGATTCATTCTAGAAAAGGATCGTCCAATAAGGTCCTTTAAGATACAGAGGTTTAAAACCCACCCTCTTCCCCAGCAGCTCACCCACTGTGAGGAGGTCCGGCACACTTGCTGATTTGTGTGTAACACGTGGCGTGCCAGTGTATACGACTCACCTTTCCTCAAAGAAAAAAACAGCCCGAACAAACATTTGTAGAATGCCTGAACGGTGGCCCTTCTCGAACACATTGGGACCCAGACTCTAACCAGACACTCAAGTGACTCCACAGGAGTGTGAAGGCCATCAAAAACCACTGCCAGCTGAGTGATGCTCCTACGTGCAAGCCAAAGGCAAGTGCTCTTTCCCTTCTTGTCTGCTATTCTATACAGTCACTAGAAATGCCTGTGCTTTTTGTGGGTATGTGTCATCGCTAAAGTTGGGGGAGAAGCGTTTGGAAGGAAGGCAGCTATTAGCAAAACGTGCTAATGCAGGTTCTATCTTTAGTTGGACTGTGAAGAACTAAAAGTGTTAACTCACAAGTGTTAAAGACTCCTCTGTCTTCTGCTATTATGTGGGGGGAATGTTGGCTGGGAGGTGAAGTGGGCAGAGGAGGAGTTGGGGACAGCACCCCAGGAGAAGGTGTTAGAGGCTGCAGGTCACAAGCTTTGTGATTTTCAGGCATGTCACCCACTGGGGGACAGATTGCATCAATGGAAGAGATCACCCTTTAAAACAAACACCTTTTTAAAAAATGTATGATTAAAAATGAAAATAGGCTCCTATTAGCAAAATCATTATAAATTCCCTGATCACAAAAAAAATATGTCACATAGTATGTCTTGTGTGACTGTCATGTGAACACCTGGGCTCCACTGAGGAGGGAAAAGACCCTCTACCATACTTATTTCTTTATGATATTTCACAGTATTGAGAAGTAGTAGTCTTCCTTCTCAGTTTTTGTGCCTCAGTTTCCTCATCTATGAAATGGGAATACTCAACATAACTCACAGAACTGCTTCATGTGTTAAAGGAATTTGTGTAGCATGTAAGGCATTTAAAGAACTTTCCATATGCCAGCACCCTTCTAAGTGTGGGGCATTCTCCACACAAAGTACCCTTGTCCTGTTATACAAGACCACTTCTTTTGAGCCTAAGATGTCCACTCTGCTTCTCATGCCCTTTTATAAAAAAATGATGTCTGCTTGTGCCACTATCCACAAGAATCAGGGGCTGGGGGGCGAGGGACAGGTCATGGTTCTCTATGTATTAATACCTCCAAATCCAGAGGAGTATCTGTACATGCTTATATGTCTATTCAAGTGAAAAATCCATAAAATAAATAATCTAAGTAAATTAATAGCACCCCTCACTTTGTGCTGATTGATCTTAATTTTGCTGTTCACCCCATTGGCCGTTTGATAACAGCATGAAGTGAATACAGTAGCCACAGTGGGTAAATTAAGAACCAGATGTTACATTAGACTTGGTTCACAAAAATCACAACTACTGTTTGATCGCTTACACACATCCTATGTGAGATGATAGCTGCAGTATTCCACATGATCCATTCTTCCTGTTAAGAATGCCTTGCTTTGTATCTGAAATCCAAATCACCAATTTAGTGGAAAGGACCGTTCTGTTTATTTTCTGCCTGTTGCACAGTATGGGAAAGAAGCCCTTCACCAGAAAATAAGCTCATATTACATAGTGAGTTGTTGTCTTCCTAAGCATAAGTCTCTCACTTTCAAGTGGTTCACTGGTGTGTAACCAGCCCGTTAGCCAAAATCTTCATAGAGGTTCAAAAAAGAATTTACTTGAAATCATGGCCTCAATAGAAGAAGGTCCGCCATCTTGATGCTAAGATAGCATTAGTCCAGGAAATTGAAATAATGGTTTAATTCTCATTCTTTTTTCCCTCCATTAAGAAAATTAAAATAGAGCAGAGTTCTGTTTAATTAAGGCAGGAAGAAAACTTGATTCACTGGAACTTCCCATTCACAGGTTATAGTGCAGAGTCTGCAGCAACTATGGGTACCACATGGGGATAAAGGGTTTACCTTCAGGCACTGAGAGACTCTGAAATAGCTTTAGAATCATTAAAGGATGATGAAATCACACAATCCTTAATGTGTACATGTGCCTAACAACAGTGCCAAAATCCATGAGGCAAAAATTAATATAACCGCAAAGGTAAAAAGATGAATTTACTATCACAGGTAGAGATTTCAACACCCCTATATCAGAAATGATTGGATCCAGGGGGCATAAAGCAGTAAAGACATAGATAAATTCAACAACTATCAATCAACTGGATATAATGGACATCTATAGACCATGTCATCAACAACAGAATACACATTCTTCTTAAGCTTATGTGGAATGTTCACCAAGACAAGACACATTCTGAACCACAGAACACACTTTGCCTTAACAGATTTAAAGGAATAGCACTCATACAATGTATGCTCATGGACCACAATGGAATTGAACTAGAAATCATGAATGGAAAAATAGCTGGAAAAATTCCCAAAGACTAGAGATTAAGTAACATTTTTCTAGAAAAAAAATGCATAGATCACAAAAAGGAATTTCAAAAGAAATAAACATTTTGAATTAAATGAAAACATAACAGTGAAATATGTGGGGTGCAGAAAAAAGCAGTAAAGAGAAATTTATAACATTGAATGACATTATCACAAAAGAGGGTCTAAAGTCAATAATTTAAACTTCTACTTTAGAAACCTAGAAAGAACATTAACCGGAAAATGATAAAGTTATTTAAGTCACTGTTGTACTCTAAGCATCTGAAAATCAGTCATCCATATGGGTCGGAACTTCTCAAATTTTTTCAGCAAAACCTCCAAAGTAACAAAGAGAGGGAATTCGTACTTATTTCTCTAGATTCTGGGAGCACAGTATTCAATAAGCCAATGAGGGGGAAAAAAAATCACAATTTATCTTGTCTTATATTTTATCCTAAAAATTACTTTTGATATTTCAATCTTGAATTCTATTCACTAACACATCTGAGTTTGTTTTAATATAGAAAACAATGTTTGATTTCTTTGTCATTTCCACAATCCCAGAGTGCTGGGGACTCGAACCCGGGTCTCCAGCATGAGAGGCAGTCACTTTACAAGATGAACTATATGGCCTTCACCTGAAAACAATGACTAGCCAGTGGAGTTTCTCTTTCAGTCTCTGATGAATCCAAGTTCCAGAGAGCGATGTACCAGGTTTGGTCTGTGGTTCCAAGAATGTCATGTCATATTCCACAGCACTCCCATATGAGAAGGTGACATAAAGTCTGGAAGACTACAGGCCCACTTTGTGATCTCTGATTCCTATCTGTCACTGAAATATACTATCTAAGGGACTGGGGTTATGGCTCAGTGGCAGAGAAGGGAACATAATCTGGCTCACCAAGCTCTTCAGTAGAGTGAGACCCAGTGCCCACCAGCCCTAGCCGCCTAGGGAATGAGGTAAGTCACCCTTTCTCTCCAGGGAGAGCATCATGGTAAGTGATCCCTCCCTCCCAGGCTGTCTAGGTGGTAGGGAAGGAGGAGTCTCCTCGCAAGGAGTAGTGATGAGTATCCGCTGTAACACACCGTCGACCTTCCTGGTTCTCAGTATTTCCTGCCCCAAATTCCTGGTGCAATGATACCTCCTAACCCACAAGAGTGATTCTTACAGCTGTGATCCTCAGATCTGTGGACCCCCCACAAATAGACCCAACTACTTCTAAGGACCTATCAAGTGACAAAAAAGGGGGAGGAAATCTGTGAGTGCAGGAAAATAAAAAGTATTCAACAGATGATTTTAGAGGTACTGGATCATTTTTTGACAAAAAGACAAATTAGGTTTTTGTCTCAAATAGGACACCAAATATATTCCTATAGAATTAAAATTTAGACCTAAAAGTACGAGAAAAAGTTAGGAATTGGCAGGCCATAGAAAATCCCTTCCTTGTCCCCACATTATGTATTACATAAAAGTAGAAACCTCAAGAAATTATGAACAGATTTTAAGACTTTAAAAGTTAAAACCAAAATCAAAACCATACTTCTGTAAACCTAAAACATAACACATAAGAATTTAAAAGACAAAATATTTTTAAGGAATATTTTAAAAACTGCTTACAAATCTGTAAGAACTTATCTAAGGGACTGGGGTTGTGGCTCGGTGGTAAAGCACCTGCCTAGCATGTGTGAGGCACTGGATTTGATTCTCAGCACCGCATAGAAATAAATGAATAAAATAAAGGTCTATACAGCCACAACAATGTTCATAGCCACTCAGTTCACAATAACCAGATTGTGGAACCAACCTAGATGCCCTTCAATTGACGAATGGATAAAGAAACTGTGGTATATATATATATATACAATGGAATATTACTCAGCCATAAAGAATAATAAAATTATGGCATTTGCAGGCAAATGGATGAAATTGGAGAATATCATGCTAAGTGAGATACGCCAATCTCAAAAAACCAAAGGACAAATGATCTCCCTGATAAGCGAATGATGACACAAAATGGAGGGTGGGAGGGGGGCAAGAATGGAGGAAGGAGGGACTGTATAGAAGGATAAGAGGGGTGGGAGGGGTGGGGGGGAAGAAAAAAAAATAACAGAATGAATCAGAAACTATTACCCTAGGTAAATGTATGATTACACAAATGGTATGCCTCTACTTCACGTATAAACAGAGAAACAAGATGTATCCCATTGGTTTACAATAAAAATGAATTAAAAAATAAAGGTCTATCAACATTTAAAAAAAAATCTTTAAAAAAGAACCTATCTAAAACATGGCCTAAGGACACAAATATGTCGCTCACAAGAAAATAAGCAGAAATACTTGAATGTTAAAAAGCATTCAATCTTACTAAAAACCAATGAAATACAAATTAAGATAATTTGATACTATTTTATATAGTCTAGAAAATGATAATAGTCACCACAGGCAAGTTTGCTGATAAGTATGCATTCACTCATAGGTGATAAAAATTACAAATTTACAAGCTTTTCTGGGAAGTATGTTGTCAAAACATATTAAGAGGAAAAATGTGGACCTAGTAAACCATTTCTGGGGACTTATCCATAGAAAATGATTAAAATATGTTGCAAGAATTTTCATTTTCATTTCAGGTTTGAATATTTACAAGTTTAAAACAATCTACATCCCCATCAGTAAGAGAGGGATAATTGAGTGAGTGCTGCATAATGGAATTCATTATACACATTAAAATACATTTATAGATATATTTATATGTTTGCCATAGAAATATTGTCCCTATATACTGTAAGTGAAAAGCAGATTTTAAAACAGAATCCTCCAAATGCTGTTTTTGGAGGGGAAGAGTGAATATACAAATATCTGTATCTACGCCCAGAAAGAGGACTGGTAGTGTAGCCAGGAGCTAAACCTGGTAAGACGTCTGGCGAGCAGGATTTGGGGATGTTTTTAGATTCTCTTGTCTGTAGATTCTGGTTTCTGTTTCATTTTGGAAAAAGAAAGAGCAGCCAGGCATGGTGGTGCATGCCTGAAATCCCAGCAGCTCCCGAGGCTGAGGCAGGAGGATCCCAAGTTCAAAGGCCAGCTTAGCAAGAGCCTAAGCAATTTAGTGAGATCCTGTCTTAAGTGATAAAAAGGACTGGGGATGTGGCTCAGTGGCTAAAGGCCCTGGGTTCAATCCCTGGTACGAAAAACAAAACAAAACAGGATTTAACCAAGGCTGGTAGAGAAGGAGCAGATCCTGAACACCCACCTGGGGAGGAGGCAACCAAAAGGTACACAAGTTTTATGGACATGAAGTGGTCTACGCTGTGGCCAGCACAAGGGGTATGTGTGCCTTGGGGATTTTCTTTAGAGGGCAGGTGGGTGGTTGATGAGGTTCAGGGATATTCCAAATCCAGAAGGATTCCCCAACTGTGTGATCCATGAGTTGACCTCACAACCCTAAAAAAATGCTCGGGCCCCAGGCTGGCTTTCATTCCAGTTCAGGGACCTGTGAGTCATCCCTGAAACCCTAATTATAACACCCAAGTCTGCTATGTGCAAAATACATCTGTCATTGTTTCAGTCTGCATGTGTGTACAGCATGCAAACCAGCCTGGTGATGGAAAACTCATAACCCAGAAACCACTGCAAGGTGAGACGGGCTCAAGCCTGGGGTTCCAACTGAGGCCAGTCACCAATAAGGTGAACAGGTCATGTTCAGCCATAATTCATAGGCCAGTTCCTCAGGGCCACTGCCATGGTAAAAGTTACAAGTCTGAAGCTCTTTTATCAACCCAGCAAAAATCTGCTAGATGTGTGTTTCCCTTGTTGGTCGCCAAGGCCTGGCAGAGAGAAGGGAGAAGAGTGTGTAATTGCAAACCTCTCATTTATCAGCTTTGGCTGCTTTTGAGTCACCACATTACGTGCATCATTTAGCCAGTTAATCTCCTGTGCCTCTCCGAGTTACAGTAATTACCCTAAGAATGCCTCAGACCTGGCAAGAGATGACAAAAGAATAGCAAAGACACATCTATCCTCCGTGCACCCAGTACAATTGTTGACTGACCTCATTCAAACTCAGATTAGAAGCCCTAAAGGACTCAAGCTGCAGAGATGGTTCCTCTTTAAGAATATAATATTTTTACCTAGAGGTACCGATCTTAAAAACAAAAGAAATAGACAAAAACTAAGCAAATGAACAATAAAAAAAAATTCTCCTACACAAGCATTGACTGTGCCTTAGTAGCACCTAAAGGACACACTAGCGTTTCGGAGGGTTTTAAGTTTTTTAAAGCTTAAGGAAGCAGAAGGATGCTACTTAGCAGCAACGTCCCCACTGAATCAGAGGTGGCATTACTATGACAACTTTGGTACATGTGTTATGCAAACAAACTGAAGTTATTTAGCTGGTCTTATGGGAACAGTATTAATTATAAAACTTTCCCTTGAATTTTAATGATTTTAAATAATTTTCAGCCTAAATGTAATCAAGAAGAACTTTCAAATCATTTTATTTGGGAGGCTCTGGTGCCGAGTTTGTTTCACTGTGTTAAAGTCACCAAGGATGCAAAGAGAAAAGAATTTCGAAGGCAAGTATTTATAAATCTATGTTAAATTTTGGAAATCTGAATTAAGCAGATTGTGAGGAAGACATGTAATTATCAGAACTGACTTGAGAAACAGGAAAGTTGAACTAATTATTCGTGATGGTTTGGAGTTGACATGTCCCCAGGAAGTTCACATGTTGAAGGCTTGGACCCCGGTGCAGGGTGCTGAGGTGGGGCTCTTGGGAGGTGATTACATCTTGAGGGCTCTGACCTCATAAATGGATTAATCCACTTGTGAATTCATAGCTGAATGGGTTTGGGGGGAGGAACTCTGTTATAAAAGCAAGCTCTCTTTCTGCTTTCCCAGCTGTCGTGAGGTTAGCAGCTCTGCCCTACCACATGATCCCCCAATGCCATTTTGCCTCACACAGGCCCAAAAGCAAAGAGTCAACCGACCATGGACTGAAGCCTCTGAAACTGTGAACCAAGATAAGACTTTCCTCCTCTTAAGTTCCGTATTTCAGGTATTTTGTCACAGCATAAGAAGCTAACTAAGACAACATTAAAAAGGGTGGGGCCAGGTTCAGAAGTTTCATAAGCTGTTTCTTTGAAGCCTCCACAAGAACCATGGGTTTTCATATTTCAACTACCAGAGCACAAATGAGATGTTTCAAAATTTATTTTAGAAAGTTGGCGTAAGAATAATATCAAAACATAAAAAAGAAAACAAGTTCCCAGACAATTCACAATGGGTCAAATCTAGCAGTATACAGAGAGAATAATACCACATGGCCAAGAAGGGTTTGTGTCAAGAATTTAAAGATGGCACCGACATAATTGAGTCAATAAATGTCCTTAAAATATTTTGGGACAAAAAAAACCCACGTTATATCCTCCTGCTTTGAAAAATTAAATATAACAAAATACCAAAGCACTTATTAAGTTATAAACAGAAGTATTTTATGAACACAAAATTGTGTATATATACATATATACACACACACATAAAACCAAAAAGTCAGCTTCATATCTAACTGTTAAATGCACAAACATCATCAGCAAATCTATGAAGAGAAACAAGAATATCTATTGCTTTTTAAAAAATACTGTTCTTAAAGTTCTAGTCAGCACTATAAGAAAAATAATAGACAAGAATATTAAAAGGAAAGGGGCAAAGTTATCATTATTGAAGATTACATGCCATCTGACTAGAAAATTAAAGAGAGTCACCTGAAGTTTGGAATCTTAGAATTTTCAAAACACCAGTATGAAGAGCAAAGAGCTTTTATAGACCAGCAATAACCAATCAGAATAGACAGCAGGGGTTCGTCTCACCCACTAGTACACAGACACATGAGTACCAGGACTCTCTCTTGCTCTTGGTTGATTCCCTAGCACCTAGAAGTATTTCTAACACAGAACAGGTGCTCAGTAAATAAGATAAACAGATGAACAAATTCAAAACACGGGCCAGAATACCAAGCAATGGCACCATACTGAAATTCCACAATTAGATTCAAGGGTTTATAAAAATTGAGCATATGATAAAGATGATACTTCCAACCATAATACCATATAACATACCCTAGAATAAATTATAGATAAATTATTTCAATACATAACCACTATGATTAGACCACTAAAGATTAGAAAGAAAAAGGTAAAAAAAAATTTGCCTTATCTTAGGATAAAGGAAAGCTTTTCTGAATATATAAGCAAAGTAGAAACTTACAGAGAAAGATTTATAATTTCTGCTAAATAAGAATAAACACCTTAGGTATATCAAAATGCCATGAACAAAAAGTAAAAGATAAACAATAAATGGGGAGGAGGAATACTTATATGACTGGTAAATGGTTAAAATCCTTTCTACATAAAATGTTGTCATTATAAAGTCCTTTAAAAAGAATGATCAACCAACAAGACAATTTGAAAAGGTTAAAGTACAAAATAACAAGATGACAAATGATAAAAAGTTTACCCACCCTAACAAATACCTCATATGAAAACATGGCTGAGATCTTTTTCTCCAATCAAGTTGGCAAATGTTAAGTCTAACTTATGGTATTATGGAAAATTCAAGAAAGCAGACATTTGTAAACTGCTAGAGAGAGAAAAATCCCATTTCTGGGAATTTATCCTAAATAATCAAAGATGTGCCAAACATTTATAGACAAGACTGTCTGTTGTATCATTGATTTTCCTTGACTTCAGGCATTATAAACTTAGTATATGCTTGTTATAAAAAATTAACTCTATCAAATCAAGAGACTATACTATTCACATAGTCCTAGAAACTGTCTTTTTGAATTTGTTATGAAAAAACTTTATTCTCTTAAATAGCTACGCAGTAAACCACTGTGTTGATATGTAAAAATAACTTAAAGAAACTCCTTAAATAATTACAGTTGTGTGGTACTGGTAACAAGACAACAATTATCACCTTTCACATTTTTCTTTGCAAATGCCAATGAGAGTTTACATAGGATATATCAAATGTGGAACTGATGACTCAGTTATTAATAGATATTACCACACTCACTTCCAGAATGTTGTTATCAGTTCATATTCTCAACAATGGTGAATTAAGTAAAACCGTGAAATATAGGAAAGATCTATGTGGCCAAAGTCTTTCAAAATTGGTTAAATTATAGTATTTATAGTCAAGGGAATATTTCCCAGCCACTAGAAATGATGTTATATATAAATGACAAAATGGTGTTTAATTACAAAAACAAACAGTGTGAGCCCACTGAATTCATGTACACTTTTTGGGGGGAGGTGGGTACTGGCAATAGAACCTAGGAACCCTTTATCACTGAGCTGCATTCCCACCCCTTTTTATTTTGAGACAGGTCTAAGTTGGCCTTGAACTTATGATCTCCCTGCTTTAGCCTCCCAGGGGGACTATGGGTGTGCAGCACCATATCTGGCTTCCTACACACCTTTGAAGAATATCTACCTATACATTCTTCCATCAGAGTCTGACAAAATGTTAAACACGGTTATCTTGTGGTGGCAGAATTACAGGTCATTAAAACAGTTCTTGTGCTTTCCTTCATTTTCCAAATGTTCTAGAGGAACAAAATATGTTTATGTTTAAGAGCATTAAGTCATATTTTTTTGACACAACAACAACATTCTGGAGACTAGCGCATTGGTGATGCAAGACTTTCCACATAACCACCCTAGGTTTTCATAAGAGTCGTTCAGGGTTGATAACAGCCTGGTGATTGTCAGAGACTGGACCTGAGGTATCCTGCGCTAGGCGCTCCATGAGGTTGTGGTCAGAGGTGCCCAGGCAGAGGTGAAACTAAGGAGCTCTCAAGCCAGTAGAGTTGAGTCAAGCGCCCACCAGCCTTACCTAAGGAGGGAGGTGGATAGCCAGGGCTCTGCTGCTAGGCTTCCTGGCCAGGAATACGAACACAAAGACTAAAACCAAACAAGGCCAACCAACAGCACACGGGCTGTTCCATAAAAGGGTTTCAGGTCTGAGCCCTTAAGGAAACCCTAACCATCTTCAAGTACTCAAACAGGTGAGGAAGACAAAGTCTTTCGAGGTAAGAGGACAACAAAAAATTAAATGCAGAAAAGCACAGCATACATCAAGTAGGGGAAGGATTCTGTGCGCACACACTTCTGTCTCCTCTGACTTAAGACAAACCGTTTATAAAAGGTATAAAACTCCATTTCAATAAACTTCCAACTTTTTCTAAGCGTAGTAATAACTATTTATTTTTAAGTCATATTCAATACAATAAACTCCTAAGGCTTGAAAAAAACTGACCCAGATTTTTAGAGTTGGCCTGAAGGGAATATGTCTTGCAATTGACGAACTCCTAAGAGATGGTTCTAATAGCCTAGATTTTTGGCTTTCCTGATTCTCAGAAAGATTTTTGTATTTCCCATTTAATAGGGGACATAAAAAAGTTAACCAAAGCCACCATAAAAACCCCCATTCTCCTTCATCTAGAAACAATCCTAAATATACAAGTTCCTTAGCATAGAATTAAAATTAGGTGATCCGAATGATCTCGCTGATAAGCAGATGAGGACATATAATGGGGGTGGGAGGGGTAAGCGTTAGGGTTAGGGTTAGGTTTAGGGTTAGGGATAAGGAGGTTGGTAAGAGTGGAGGAAGGAAGGACTGTATAGAGGGAAAAGAGGGGTGGGGGGGAAGGGAAAAAATAACAGAATGAATCAAACAACATTACCCTATGTAAATTTATGATTACACAAATGGTATTCCTTGACTCCATGTACAAATAGAGAAACAACATGTATCCCATTTGTTTAAAAATAAATAAATAAAATTAGGTGATCAAAAATATTTGAAATGGTAGCAGAACAATTGTCAACTCTGGGCAATCAAAAAATAATCTGGAGGCCGAGGCAGGAGAATCACAGTTCAAAGCCAGCCTCAGCAACTTAGCAAGGCCCTAAGCAATTAGATGAGATCCTGTATCAAAATGAAAAATAAAATAAATAAAAAAGGGGCTGTGGATGTGGCTCAGTGGTTAAGCACCTCTGGGTTCAATCCCTGGTATCTAATAATAATAATAATAATAATAATCATGATTAATGCTGGTAACTTTAATAATAGGACCAGTGGGTGCATCTTACTTGGATAAAGTACAAGGACACTTACAACAATTAAGAGATCTCAGCCAGACAGTCCTTCGAAGCACATTTAATAATGGTTTGTAAACTCACAGCAGCATTTATGAATGTCAGAACGTACTTTAGATACACAGCAATCGGATAAGCCAGAAGGTCTCCCCACTGCAGCTGAGGAGCAGTGGTTCTTCAAGTGTCCCGCCCGCCTCCTCCCCACCAGCCACATCAGCCACACCTGGGAACTTGTTGGGCATGCAAACTCTCCCACCTACAGAATCAGAAACACTGGATTGGGACCCAGTAACCTGTGTTTACCAGCCCTCTAGGTGGTTCTGACTTAAGGGCACTGCCACAGAAGATCCTATAGAGGGTTTGAGTGTCGAACCAAGCACAAGATGCCTGATTGCATGTGTCCAAGTCATTCTCACGTTGGCTGAGTCAATGCCTGTTCGTGGCAGTGCAGAGACTAGGACCTTGTTCAAAACACACTTTGAAAAGGTCCTTGGCGATAGGTCCAATGAAAAAGTCATCTATTTTTCATATGTTACCACAGTAACAGTAACATGAAGCATCATTTGCTCCTGTGAGAAAAGTCTCCTATGCAGGGGACATTATTTACAGAAAGATCCCTTGATCTGGAGGAAACCGAAGTGTGGAAAAGCAAATAGGGGAAATTCAGCCTTGAAGGCTTCCATATACACCTTTAGAGCCCACATTCTAAGTGAACACTCCCTCATTATGACTGCCCAGTATGGAAAACATGTATCCTAGGCAAACCTTCACTGTCTACTCTGAAAGATGACATTTCCATGTAATGGAGAAAAGAAACATCTTACTTCAGTCCCTCTACTGAGGGCAGCCCTAAATTCCAAAAGGAAGGTGACCTATTCCACCTCCACCCATCCTTGGCATCCTCTGACAGCCTTCCTCTGACAGTCTACATCCAGTCCTCGCTGATGGGAGCTGCTGTAAAAATGTTTATCTTGGGCTATAACCTCATTTCTGTATCATAAGATCAATTTCATTTGTGTCTAGCCTTTATTTTTATAATTTATAAATAGCTTCCATATTTATCATCTCATTTGATTCTCATAACAACCTATGAGGTGGGAACAGTTTTATTATTCCCACTTTACAGATGAGAAAACTGGACTTAGTGCTGACCTCAATAAACAAGTGATCACTGAATAATATTGGGGAGATACAAGTGCTTCACATCAAAACTTAAGAACTCAAGACATCTGTCCAAAAGAACTCCCAGACTGGCTTGAGTTTGTCTTCTACCAAATGATAGTCACCAGAAATCACCTAGGTAGGTTTTTAGGTTGGGCGGTATTTTTCCAGCCTAGTAAGGGGTGAGAAGCAGGGAGATGAGGTAGTTAAAATGGACAAACTCTTCTAGTCACAGAACCCACATAACTTGCAACCATGTCTGGAATTCTACAGGGTTCCAAGTAACAACAACAACACAGTAGTGAGAGCATTAAGATTGAGTAAGCTCCTATTACATGCCAAGTACCATTCTAAATATATAAAATATATTCAATAATCCTCAACATCCCCATTTTACAGAGGAGAAAAACAAGGCACAAATAAGACAATTATCTTGTCCAAGACTACATGGTGTTCCCTGGACACTGAGGATGATGTGCAGGCGCCAAGCCCCTGTGAGGTGTGCCTGCCAGCAATGGAAACCCAACATGGGATGACAGCCCCTGGAGGAAACTGGGTTGTTTCCAAAGTTGCCATTCAGGCAACAGTCTCCACACTCTGTCACTCAAAGCATTAATCAGCAGCATTCAGGTTCCAAGTAATCAAGCATCAGCTCAGACGCCTAACAGCCCTTCTCAGACTGTCCCCAGGAAGGTTTTCTAGATCTCGCTTAGCAATGGAACATGGACTGATTTGCCTGGAACTGCCTTTAACTAATTTAAGAAAAATTAGAGAGGAAAGCAGCTTTGGAGGAAACATGGCAAATTAAAGATGCATGTGGGAGGCAGCAGTTCTAGTAAATGCAAAGAACTGACAGCTCTGATTTTTCTTTTAAAGAAATAAATAAAAAGGAGTCTTTAGTGGTGTAAATTACTCCTTTTTTTTTCTACTATTTTCCAACTGCTCACATTTTGGAAGTGTGTGAGCCAGCTTTTACATATTGATCAATCTTTTTATGTTTATACATCTTTTTTTAAGGCAGGAAACAAAGACCAAGTTGACGAGAACACTCTTAAGCAAAAGAGAAAAATTACACACAGGAGTGTGCTATGATGGAGGTTGTGGGTAGGAGCAGGACACTTTCAAAAACTTTCTCAAATTTGTTTGCCTTCACCATTTTTTGCCTTCTCTTCATTTTCACTGAATAACCACCTTGAGGTCCTAGGAGTTCAATGGAAACCTGATTTAGCAGCAAAGCAGGTTCCAGGGTATTCTACACAATCTCTCCTTAAAGCAAAGTCAGCTTGAGAGATGGTACCATTCTGACTGTAAGTAAAGTGACATTTCCTTATCCACATTCTTATAATCCTGGTCCAACCACTTACTGTAGGCCCTGTATGCTTTGATTCCCTCCTCTATAAAATGGGAATGATAATCGGTGAGTGTGAAAACTCAATGAGTTAATAAACTAGAACTGTAGAACTGTGCCTAACACAGAGTAAGCACTCACATAATGTTAGCTATTATTATTGCTATTATTTGGAAAAAAACAACAACACTTCAGAACAGGGAATCTATCCAGGAGGCTTCCAAGTATCTGTAATATTTCATTGCTTTAAAAATTTAAAACTGAAAACAAGTCAATACACAATACAAAACGCAAAAAAGGGAGTTCTTGAGAAAAGGGGATGAAAAGCCGCCTATAATCATATCACCTGTTGGTGAGTTTCGGGTGAGGATGTCGCTCGGAGCACCTCCTTCCACGACTGTCCCATATTTTCCCCTAGAGGATGCCTTCCCTCCTGCTGTGATCCTTCATCAGCCTTAATCAGGGTATCAAGGGCAGTATTGCAGGCTGTTCCATAAACCCCCTGCAATCATACACAAGTGGATGAGGTCGCAGCTCTGGGCATTGCGGGGGTCGTGGGGAGGGGTTCTAAAGCTTTCATCAGACTTTAATGACCCTGTAGCGAGCTACTTGCTTTGCAACGTGAGACTCAGGATAAAATCTACAATTCACTTCACTGAAGGCTGCAGCCGTAAGCGGGACACCTGGGCTGTTCATCAGCTAACAGCCAAGAGACCCCACACCACTAGGGGCAAGAGTTCCAGGCAGCGTGCGCCCCTGCGCTCCTGACCACTTACAGACATACCTATGAACTTCACGGTTGAAAAGCGCAAGGGGTACCCAGACCCACACCGGTGTGCGGGGTTTAACTCCCCCACCCGTCCCCTTCCCCAACCCTCATTCATTTCCAACAACAAACTCAAAAGGAAACTGGCAACGCTTGGCCTAAGGTTTCACTCCTGCCCTCGACTGACACTGAAACCACTTCTCCCAAGGAAGTTAATTAAAAGAAAAACTAATCCGCACAAAAATCCAAAACCTACCCCAAAGCTCAAGAGCTCTTAAAGTTAGAAGATTGAGGGCGTCCAAGGGGATCCTGAACTTCGGTCCGTCTGGGGTTCCAAAAGCGGCTCCGAGTCTACCCGCCACCAACGCCGGTGAAGACCGGTTTGGAGGCAGCCAGGTACGCAGGCAGGTAGGTGTGGGCATGTGCCTGAGCAGACACAGCCGCGGCCGATTAAAGTTCAAACCCGTTCACACACCGCTTCCCCTTCCCAGGCGTTCTCACGCACCACCCAGGCGGCCACTACTCAGGGAAAGCCCGGCTGCTTGACAGTCCCTCTCTTTGTAAGTCTCAGTATCTCCCTTTGCCTCCCAGGCTCCAACCCATTAAGCAGCAGCCACCCCCAACTCTCCTGCCTGCGCAGAAATTCCCCAGAAAAGAGAAAAGGAAGGGACTGGGGAGCGGCTGTCGCGGAGGGCAGAGGGCGCAGGAGGCGCAGCAGACAGCGTACTTACCGAGCGCGAACAGGGCGAGCTGTCCAGCCGAGGTGACCATCTTACGGGCGGGCGGGCAGCAGGCGCTCCAGCCTCCTGCCCTCCCTGCGGTGCCCGAGTGGCGGAGCGGCGCCGCGGTGCGGGGGAAAAAGGCGCTGGCGAGGCAGGGCCGGCCCCCGTCGCGGGCGGGCGGAGGGAGGACCGAGCGCCTCTCGGCTGGCACTACCCCGCAGCGCTGCCGGCCCGGCGGAAATGGGAAGGAGCTTACCGTCACCTCTCGCCACTCGGCGACCAGGGCACGACGGACCACCCTCCCGCCCCAACGGGGGTGCCCCCTAAGGCTACTGGGGGTGGGGATTGGGGGCGGGGACGCTGCACGCACCGAGCAGGGCGCGGGCGGCTGGGCGGGGCAAGCCGGTACTCCCTGAGCCCGGCCGCGCGAGTCTGTCACCCAGGCCAAGGAAAAGACAGGAAGCGTCTGACTTCGGACACCACCCTCAGACTGCTAGTGTGGTGCGCCCGCCGGCCCCTGCGTGCGGGGTCGCCTCCTGCTGCTCAGCTCGAGGGTCCTTGGGCGCAGTGACAGTTTCCAGACTCTAGGCGGCGGAGCGGAGCCGCCGGGCTCCTGTCACCTGCGCGGAGGGCGGCTCCTGCGGCCTCTTTCGGGCGGGGAACTGGAGACGCGGTCAGGAACGCGACCTGTGAACTTAGCCGTATGCCTGCCAAGACTTGGCCCAAGGAAATGCTCCTCCTAATCAAGCCAAAAATTTGTTAAACTAGATCTCCCCCTGCTTCCCCAGTCTCATTAGTTTTGGGGACGTCTACCTCCTGGGCAAAGCCCCGGCACATGGTGAAGATCAGGAGGGAGTTTTAGTACTTCTAACCTGACACTGATAAGGAAGATGAAGGGGGACCCTGAAGGTGCACCACTGCGCTACCCACACCCTGATGCAGGTAGTTGAGGCGAGAAACCGACCGGCAGCACTCCGTCAAGTGTGATGCAAGAGAGGAATGTTTGGTGGAAGTCACCCAGGCGGCCCTTTCAGAATTTGTGACTTTGAGCTGACCCCTGATGCTGGAATTTGGGAGGTGGATGGAACTAAGGAAAGATATTCTGAGCGGTGAATGAACGACCCATATATGCCTTGGGTACCGTCCATAAGGAACAGTACACCTCAGAGAGTCAGTGACCAGTCATAGAGCTTACAGACTAACCCTTTCCTCCTGCCTCCTCCAGCCCAGCTGTTCCTGGGGACAACCCCACTCTCCTTGAGGATGGAAGCTGTTGGGATAGGGAAACTCGGTGCTGTTGCCTTGGTGAAGTCTGTGAGTCTCAGGATTGACTTTTGCCAGTTTTTTTCATAGAGGGACCTATATTTAAAAAGGAAGCACCTGGCCATTTATCTCAACATTTGGGTAGGAAATACCAGTGTCAAAAGGGGACATTGAAAAGAGTGAAAATTTACATTGGTCAATCTTTCCCTTCATTACATTTGTCAGAAGATATGCTGTTGTTCTTCAGTCTTAATGATTTGCACTGATGGGTGTTATGGTTTAGATAACAGTTGTCCCCCAAAATCTCATGTGTGAGACAATGCAAGAACATTCAGAGATGAAATGATTGGGTTGTGAGAGCCTTAACCCAATCAGTGAATTGATCCCCTCATGGAGATTAACTGTGTGGTATCTGAAGGCAGGTAGGGTATGCTTGGAAGAGGTGGGCATTTTGGGTGTGCCTCTGGGGTATTTTATTTTATTATTTTTATTATATTTATTTATTTTTATTTTATTATTTTATTATATTATTTTCTGTTTGTCAAATGGAGTCTCTCTGCTTCCCTCCACCACACTCTTACACCATGATGCTCGGCCTCCCCTCGGGTCAGGAGGAATGGAGTTGGACGTCCATGTGCTGAGATCTCTGAAACTGTGAGTCCCCAAATAAACTTTTCCTTCTCTAATTGTTCTTGTCGGGTCTTTTGGTCACAGAGACAAAACAACAACAATAACAACAAAACCTGACTAAAACAGTGGGTGAGAGCTTCATGATAAATTCTGGGGTACATCTTTTCCTCAGTTCACTGCATTGGTGCTTCCTGACTTCTTTCAGTGTCTAGGGTCCACCTCCTTCAGCTGGGTCTTTACCTGTCTAGTGGCTTCACTGTTTCCTCCCTTGTCTATCTGCCTTGGCATCTGGAGGTAAAGAATCAGGAGTTCTCTCACTCTCTGCTCTCAGGACTAGAGACAGACCTGTCCACCTTGCTTCTTCCTGGAACATGCACACCAAGCTCAGCGTGACTGCCAGTCAGCTGCTGCGCTGAGGGTGTCAACCCCTATGCCCCTTACCCACAGAGAGTTCAGAGTCCAGGAAGTAGCACCAGAATCAAACCAGTGAACTTGTCCCCTGAAGGAGTGGAAAATCTTTTTAATCAAGAGATAATTTGTAATCTTTGTGAACTAAAAAGTACCCAAATCAAAGGACATTCTAATGCTTGAAAATCATGAATTCTCCCCCAAGATTTTCTAGAACTGGTTCATACCTGTGGTTTTATAACCTTCTAATTCATTCTTGGTTAAAAGAAAATCAGGGGTTGGGTTTTGTTTTTAACTTAAGCATTTTTTTTTTTTTTTATAAACTGAACTGAAGTTATTTTGAACATTTATTCACAAGACTATTTACTCATATCCTCATATCCTAAACCATTGATCTGGCTTTGGCACTTTATGTACCTTATTTGATCTTCACAACAACCATAAGTGATAGATCCTATCCCCTTTCCATATGACTACCACAGAGCTGAGTTTAGTAACAGCCAACAATCACCAGAGTCTGATTTTGAGAATAAAATGAGCTAGTTCCTAAGGCTCACGTATTTGCTTCTCTGCTGTGATACCTCAGTTTCCACATCTTTAATAAGGATAATACTTAACTTATTGGGTTGGATTAAGTGCAAGAATTTCTCTTATGCTTGCACAGTATCTGATATCAACAAAACTATTTTAAAAATCTTCCTCAGTGGACACATCTCTCAGTTCCCTACCATTATCCTTATTTTACCCTTTCTATATCAGTTTCTTTTCTCAGGCATATTCATATGCCTGAAAGCACGTGCACACACACATACATCTCTTCCTATGGAAAAGAGTTTTATAGTAAATCAAGAGCTATGAATTAGTGTCTCGGCTCTCAGTGTGAGGAGGAGGAAAAGAAAATTACAGAAAGCAATTTAGAACAAAGAAAAGAGTTATCCTAAAGGGTAGTGTGGTATCTTTGTATTTTAGCAATACCAAATACACGACTTTCTGAGCTGAGGGAAATTCCAGCATAGCCTCATTGAACCTGCATGGAGATTCAGGTGTGTTCCTTTACCTCCAGACTCTTGCACCTGGCTTAAGTGGCCACCAAGCCTCCTTTTTCTATGTGAACACAGAGCCTTCCTTCTAGAAACACACCTCAACTACCTTTGCATATGTGAACTTCAGCCGCCCTTGAGCTCTGTGTAATCCCCCCTGTAACATGCTGATCACAGCTTGTCCTTCCTGTGCAAACAAGAGAACTGTTATGTCCTAGGCAGAGGTTGGTAAAACCCTGCTGTCAGTTTTCCCTTTCCTTTCTTCTACATACTTATTATGGAGGGTATATTTACAGGGCCCCTTCTTCACTGTAAATAACCGCCCCCTCCTTCCTGATTCATTCATGCAAGGGATTGTGGAGTCACAAGTTCAGGGTAGCTGAGCTTGCTGTTTAGCTCGCAGTTACCGGAGACATCTGTGAGTAAACAGCCCAAGCATTCTTAGAGAGGAAGCACAGCCATGGGCCACAGCATTGGAGGAATTGCAATTCCTGCAGACAAACCTCAGAGCCAGTGACCCGAGCGGCTTCAGGTGGTTGCAGGACCTTCCCTTGGGGGCAGCAACAGATGGGGGGAGGGGTCAGCGGGAAAACAGAAGCACCTGGCACAGTAGGAGGGCGAGGGTCAGATGTCATTTGTGTAGAGAGAGAGCAAGAACTTTATAAAGGACACTGGAGAAATTTGTTTAGGCAGAGTGAGGGGATTTTAAACATGATAAGGGATTTAGGAAAAGAAATTTAATCCAAAGTGAGGTATTGTCCAGTTGTCAGCCCCCCACCTCTGGTGGCCTCAGCTATTCGTGTATTCCTACATGGGGGAAAACTAGGAAACTTCCTGCTGAGCTCATTTTTATATGGTTTTCATCAGCAGCATAATGGGCAGGGTAAGAAGTGACAATAGTCATTTGCTTTATCCTCAGTTACCAGGGTGATTTTCATTGCCAGTGTTTTCCTGTAGACCTCAAACCTCTGCTTCATGTCTTCTATTCCCCAGACTCCTGTCTGGGGGTCTGTCTCAGGAGTGCCCTGGAGCGTGTGCTAAGCTTGACTTCTTCCTTCACAGAGAATATTCCAGAATGATTCCCCAAGCCCAGTATTGAAGCTGGGAGGTCAGGGGCTCCATGAGTTGTTCAAGCATCCCCACATCCTAGTGAAGGCATTAGGCCAGCGTCTCTAGGACTCTGGGGTCCCTAAGTGGCTGCTGCAACGAAAGACATGATTTTCTCATGTAGCTCACCCATTTCCCAGTGGCCACAATGTAGCATACCTGCCCAGGGGATTCAGCACAGCTGATGCCAACCACTTCACTGAACATGCTTAGAAGAAGTAGGTAGCCCTACTACCTTCAGTTCTGTTTCTCTGTCTTTGCTACTGTCCCTAACAGCCTCAGCAATACTGCCAAAGCCTTCTGAGGACTGGAAAGATAGCCCCCAGAATTTTCAGGATTTCCCCTGGGAAAGTCCAAAATCAAATGCCTAGAAATCCTTTGGCACGTAAAACTGATGATGTGATGGAAATAGGGTAGTGACAGTCAACAGAATCAAAAGAAAGATCGGAAACAGAAAATATAAAGAATCAAGGAGAAATCTAGGAACAATAGTCACAAAGGGACTTCATATTTTATTTTTCAGTGAAGGGTCAGCCGAGCTGATAAACTCAAGAAATTCTCTCCAAACTCAGAGGAAAGAGGGGGAAATATGGCAGATAAGATAGGAGACAGAGAAAGACAAACCACGTTGTCCAAAGTGTTTTTCACTAGGGAGCTCAGGAAGCGAGCACAGAGCTGATGGAGGAGAAGCTGTCCTTACATCCTCTAACAGGAGGGGTTATGGACAAGAGCAGGTAGATGTGCATCCCAAGGTGGAGTCTCTAAGGAGACTATGCAAGTGCAAGGACAGGCTTCCATTTTGTGACAGATATCCAAAGTCTTCCCATGCTGCTTCCTTTCCAAACTCCCATTGAAGAGCCAAAGGAAAATAATGATGGGGGAAATCTATGCCATTGTTCAAAACTAAGGAACGATCCCACCCACATGTCAGGCATTTCAAGGACTTAATGCAGATGAGGCCAGTTTGAGAGAAAGTTTTGACAACCTTCAGTTCACCTCAGAGATGTGAAAAACCTCTGGGGAGAGACTCCACAAGAACCCAGTGATGCTCTGGCATTTGTGATAAAGCCTGAAGGTGAAATGCACCCCAGGAAAGTGAGCTGGGGTAACTTCTTTCTGTTTTGCAGTACTGGAGTTAGCTCTACCGCTGAGCTCCATCCCCAGCCCTTTTTATTTTAAATTTTGAGGCAGAGTCTTGCTACATTGCTCAGGCTGGCCTTGAACTTGCAGTCCTCCTGCCTCAGCCTCCTGAGGCTGAGGTCAGAGGCAGGCACCACCACACCCTGTGAAGGTGTTGCACTGTGGAGGTGAAACTCTCTCGGGTCTCCCACAGACAACCAACTCTTCATGGTTTGCTTTCATCTATTTATTCCTCACATGCCCCGCCCCCCCACAAGCCTGTTCTGTCTCAGACACTGGGTTAGGTGCTGGGGATTCAACGATGAACAAGTAAAGCATCCTCACTTGGTAGAGCCACAGAGGCAGAAGAATCAGGGCACCTCCCAGGAAAAAAAAAAAATCACTTTGACATTTGCCACATAAATGCCAAAGACAATAAATCATTATCCATGGAATTTTGAGAGAAATGATTATGACACAAAATTCTGTTTTTATCAAGGTATTTCATATAAAAAACTTAAAAACAGGAACCAATCTAGGTTCTGTTACCTGAACTATTCCACAGCAAATACTCCAGTCTCCTCCCAAAAATAAACTCAATAATATAAAAGAAATAGTGTAAAAGAAATATCCACGAATAATGAAAACAGTAAAAATCGTTGTTAAGCTTAATTACAGATTTAAATGTTGTAGCACTTACTGGTTTTGCCAGTAGGATAGACATTTTCCTCTTCTTCCTGCTAACAGAATCCCAAATTTTATTACCAGCATGCCTTTGTCCACAGGATGAGGCAAGGCAGTCCCTTGGCCATGGCTGAAGATTGGTCTGGAAGTAGGCACATGACTGTCAGGCTAATGACACAACAGGGAGGTTCTTTTGTTAGGTTTTTAAGGGAGGAATTTGCTTGATGATAGAAGCAGTGAAGTAGCCTGCTTTTCTTTATGCCTTGAAGTTAGTTGTCTATGGATGAAACACGTGGAATTGTGGCATCCATCTTGTGACCATGAGGAGAAGGCCAAGAGAATCTGAGAGATGCTCACCATCATCCTGAAACTGAATTGCTGCTGAACCGACCCTGGTCCTGCTTCCCTTTACCCCTTTTTCTATGTGGTATAATTAAATATCCTTAATGTCTGAGATATTGAAAATAATTGTATGTAATATATACACATATGTATCTATTAAGAATTATCTTCAATATCTCAGGAATAGATATATGGCTATAACACACACACAAACACAGACATATATATATATATCAGGAATTGGAATTAACTAATAATAATAATAATCTAAAGGTCCAGATTATTGTCATAGAAACTGGAGGACATGGTAGCATAGGAAAGGGAACTAAAAATGGGTTTATTTTATCATCTTTCATTGAGGAGAATAACTATTGTGAAATTTTTTTCTTTGATAGTAAATTCATTTAAGCCAGGTGTGGTGGTGCACATCTGTAATCCCAGTGACTCCGGAGGCTGAGGCAGGAGGATCGTAAGTTCAAAGCCAGTCTCAGCAAAAGCAAGGTGCTAAACAATTCAGCAAGACCCTGTCTCTGAATAAAATACAAAATAGGGCTGGGAATGTAGCTCAGTGGTTGAGTGCCCCTAGTTCAACTCCCAGTATCCTCCAAAAATTTCATTTGAAATTTTCAAGGTAACTAGTAATAGAATTAAAAATTTAACATTCAATTTCTAAAAGAAAAAGTGGGGTTTGGAGGGGATGAGACAGCAGGAAGAGAAAACAAGGAAAACTCCAAGATATAAATTCCAAGATATAAAAGCCAAGAAGCATATATATGATCAGATGCCGAAGTTTGGCTTTGTGACTTGCTTTATCCAATGGGATACCAGTAGGCAGAATGACACATGCAGAGATTTAATAAACTTTGCATTAAGCCTCACTTTCTTGGGTTGCTTCTGCCATGGAGGGTGGCAACACAACCTAGCCTAGTGAAGGACGAGAGCTAGCCAGGAGGAGCAGAGAACCCCTGCTCCCGATTCTTGAACCAAGCCCCCATCCCACCTACCCTTTGAATTTGGCTGTAAGAGTGAACCCTGCCAACCCGCAGAACTGTCCTTGTTTTAAACTAGTTGGTCTTAGTGTGGTTTATTATGCAGCAATAGGTAATAATGGACACGCTTTCTGAAACCAGAACCTATCTTTCTGTCTTTGGCACCTTGAAAGGATGAAAATTAAGCAAAGACATGATGAATTTGAATAATTTAACCACCATAGTTTATATTCTATAAATATAAATATACTCCTTTGATGGATCTTTAAAAAATATTGGAGAAATGATCATATGCCATCCCTCACATAAAACCCTAATAAATTCCAAGGGGAAATTTGTCTTGGAATATTATAGTCACTGACTATAATACAATTAAATCAGAACTTAACAAAAGGACAACTTAAATGTCCAATCGCTTAGAAATAAAAAAATATTTTTCTGAAATCACTTTGATCCAAGAGTGCTTGGATCAAAGAGAAAATTAAACCTACGCTATAAAATAATGATGAGACAAAAAAAATCAAAACATATTGCATTCGGTTGAAGCTATATGCAAAGAAAATTTTGTAGACATGATTTTCTAAATGAAGTAAAAATGCAATGGAAATAGAAAAAAGGAATAACGTAAACCTAAGGAAGGCAGAAATATGATGTCACAAAGGAAAAATGAATGAGTTAGAATAGGCAAATATTAAGAAGTAAGTGTAAGAGCACCTTTGAAATGAACAGTAAAACCAAGGCAAGATTATTCATGATATGTGGAGAGAAAATAAAAAATGTCCAGCATTGGGAATGAGGAGGGGGTTAGAACCTATGAGGAAAAGGTTTTGTAATTATAAGCAAATGTATGGATAACTCAATGAACTGGGAAATCATTTTAAATGGACAAATCTTCTAGGAGAATTTAATTGACCCAAGAAGAAATAGAAAATTTGACAAGACTAATAATCAGAGAAGAAATGGAAAATTGTTAAATAATTACTCTGTAAAAGATGACTTTTCCACACAGGTACTTGAGGACTTTAATGTTCTTGCTGTTTGAAATATGTTCCACAACAAAGAAGATGGAAGTGGTCCCAATTCATTTTTTTTAAAATTAAAATAACCCTGATATCCCAAACTAACAAAATTAGCACAAAAACAAAAAAAAAAGGGAAAACAAAAGACCAATCTGACTTAAGAGCGTAGATGAAAAATGCTAGCAAATCCAGACCATAAAAGATCTTAAAAATAATACACCATGACTAAGTAGACTTTGTTTCAGCAATTTGGGTCATGCTTTATGAATATAAATAATTTACATTTTGAATCAAAGATGAAACTTAAAATTATCTCTAATGTTGCTGAAAAGTTCTTAGTTAATGAAATACAGGATCATTGACATAAGGAGTACCTATGTCGAATCAGCACTGATAACATTCTTGATATTAACCATTGGAATCAGTCTTATTAGAGGCAGGAACCAAATAAGGATGCTAATTTATTGACTATTATGTAATATTTTTCACATAATTTGATTTGGTGAAGAATTTTTATGGTTTTGGTATTCATTACCTTTGTCTTTTCTGTCCTCACTGATTTGAAATAATGCCTTTTATCATACTGCAAATCCTTTAAATTCGTCATCTCGTGATTTGTCTATCTCAATCCCCAACTTCACACTATTTGGCATTCTTTTAACTTCATAATGTTTTTCTTTTTAGCTATTGTTTTCTCTTTCTCTCTCTTACATACACATACACACAAACTTCCTATAGAAAAGTTTTCCCAGTTAATATCCCTACCAACCATGTAGCAGGCTGTTTCCAATGTTGGTTATTTTTCCTCAAGCAAATTAATGTAAATTGTCAGTTTTGTGAGTCATATACATCTTGGAGAATCTGATGAAAATGATGAAATGTCTTCCCATCTCTCTCTAGATATCTATATTTTATCTATATCCATGTTTCTATACACCAAATTGAGCCTATTAGAATAGGTGATAACAGACTCTCTGAAGTTTATGATGTACCCCAGAGAGACAATGCCTGAAATAAACATTCATCTATATTTACTCCAGAACTTTTACATTTAATTCTTGAATCTAATTGAAATTTATTGTGGTGATGATTATTTACAATACATCTCTGAAAAATGTGTAGTGTGATTCAAATGTCTCTCCTTCATAAATATGTCAGCTTGGGTGCATTGAGAAGCACCTAGGTTACTGATATCCAAAATGTTTCTCCCTTTATGTCTGGGTGGCAAAGTTGAGTGATTGTCTATTTTTTCTTATTTAGATTTTCCACAGGGACTATATTTCACTTGTGCAATAAACATGCTGACTTTTTCCAGAAAGAAAGGCAGAGAGGGTTTTTGGTGGGGTAGAGTTGCGGGGAGAGAGGGTTGAGAGGGTTCTCTTCTTCCGTAGAGAGAGAGATGATTCCGAGTCTGGGGAGAGACAAGCTTGAACGGCCATTGTTTGCGCTGCGGCCCCAGCTAGGCAGGAATGAAGGACGCCTGGGCCCATCTCACCGCCCAGACACAGGCGCCTCAGTGTGAGCCCGGCCTGAGATGGGCCGATACTGCTTGCTCTGGAACAAGGGCCCTGTGTCTGCCACTGTCCAACACAAAGGACAGAGGTCCCCTGTTTACTTTGGATTAGAAGTGTTAAAATGAGAGACAGCAAAAACATTGAGTTTTCCTTCTTTTCCGTTTTTTACAAAAAAACAAATTGTAGTAAGTTGGGGACTTTTTTGGCATCTTCTGTGAATAAGAATCAATCAGACTAGATTGCTGAAGGAGTCTTAAAGAACGTCCCTTGTTTACTATTTTTTTTTTTTTTTTTTTTAAGATTTGTGGCTTAAAGGTTAGGAAGTAGCAGCAACTGAGTAGGCCTCTGAATTGTCCATTCATTTCCCAGGAAATGGGGCATTCCCGGTCCCTTGGTCAACTGGTCCAAGTGACCTTTGACCTTTTGCAATAAGCTCATCATAGGCTGAAGCACCCACATAGGCACAGACATAACCCCCCTTCCTCCCTCCCATCTAACCTCCCACACACTGGAATTGTTCTTCCTTTTCATATAATAGTTCAAACCCCCAGGTCTTAGAAAACTAGGAATAGAAGTTTTATCAGACAAAGAAATGTATAAATCATAAAAATCAAGGTGGTCCTACATTGAAAGACTGCCTGGGAAGGAATGAACCCTTGAAGATCATGGTGGCGGGCATCGTGCAAATTGTATTGACTTTTGTGATATCGGGTCTCAAGTTCTAGCTCTGGCACTAAGGGACAGACCAAGGACAGCCTTCTGAATTCCTCCGATTGTCAATTTCCTTACCTGTAAAATGGGGGATACATACTACTCAGCACACAGAGCCTTTATGAAGACAAAATAAGATGATGCAAGTTAAAGTGTGTAAGTCAGAGATGCCCCAGGGAAACACTCTGTGCACAGTTGCTGCCATCACTGTTGCAATTTACAACTGTGGTCACTTATGGAACAGATAGATTGTAATGGTGTTGGCCCAGTTTGGGAAGATGGGGCTAGCCTGATGCAGGAATAGGACTGGAAGAGTAGTTTGTAGGGAAAAAGGTTTACCGTCTGATGCTGGCTTGTTCTCAAGGAATTGCTCTGACATCAGTAACTATCAAAGTGGGTAAAAATAGAAGACTTTGGGGAGGGCCTTTGCTGTGCACATCTGACCTTTCTCTTAGAATCCCACATGCCCTTCCAGCAGTGTGAAATTGAGAATGGTTATCTGTGATGACAGATACCCTTGACAAGGATATGGTGTGCATAAGAACAGATGAATGCATAAAGAAATTGTGGTATATATACACAATGGAATATTAGTCAACCATAAAGAAGAATAATATTATGGCATTTGCAGATAAATGGATGGAATTGGAGAATATCATGCTAAGTGAAATAAGCCAATCCCAAAACACTAAAGGTCAAATGTTTTCCCTGATAAGTGGATGATGATATATAATGGGGGTGGGGGTGTTGGGCGTGAGAGAAGAATGGGGGAACTTTACGTAGAGGGAAATGAGAGGGAGGGGGGTATGAAAGATGGTGGACTGAGACAGATATCATTACCTATGTACATGTACGATTACATGAATGGTATGAATCTACATCATGCACAACCATAGAAACAAAATGATGTGCCCCATTTGTGTACAATGAATCAAACTGTAGTCTGTAAAAATAAAAAAATGAAAAAGCATGATATGGAAAGGGGAAAGTTGACCCTGATTTTGATCCACTATGCCATCCTGTGCCCTGTCATCTCTAACCTGTTACTAACATCCTCAGAGGCAAACATGCGCTTGTCATATTCCAGATCTTAAGGGTACCTCAGTGTGATAGTTAATTTTATGTGTCAACTTGGCTGGGCTAAGGGATGCCCACATAGCTGGTAAAACACTATTTCTGAGTTTGAGTCTGTGAGGGTGTTTCCAGAAGAGATCAGCATTTGAATTGGGAGATCAAGTAAAAAGTGATTCACCAGTTCACCAACAAGGATGGACAACATCCAATGCATCCAGGACCCGAGGTGAACCAAAAGGTGGAGGAAGGATGAATTTGTTTCTCTTTAGCAGGGACATTCATCTTCTCCTGTCTTTGAACATAGGTGCTCCAGGTTCTTGAGTCCTCTGATTTGAATAAGAATTCACATCATTGGCTCCCAGTTCTTCGGTGCTGGGCTCAGGCCTGATTCCCAGGCCTTTAGGCTTAGACTAGATCTGCACGCTGGCTTTCCTGGGCCTCTAGCTTACAGATCTGTAGTCTAGAGGCCCAGGCTGGGATGCGCAACTGCTCACACTACATCTCTTCCTACGTACGCCTCTATGCATCCTACTGGTCTGCTCCTTTGGAGAAGCCTGACTTGTATACTCTGTCAGCCTCCTAGAATTCTGTTCAGAGTTGACTTTCTGAGGCCCTAACACAAAGCAGCTGAGGTCACTCTCTGCCACAGCAGGGCTTCCTACTTCTTTTTATCCTGAGCTTCTATTTGCCACCAGCAGGGACATAGAGAAAAAAAGTAAGTCATCAGATTTTTAGATAGGAAGAGCTTCTCACCCTCAAGATAGACCACGCTGTACCTTGAATGTGTATCTACCTTCTTTTTTTTTTTTTTTTTTTTGGTGCTGGGGATCAAACCCAGGGCCTTGTGCTTGCAAGGCAAGCACTCTACTGACTGAGTTGTATCCCCAGCTCCTGTATCTACCTTCTAAATAAACCTCTGTCTATGCCTTTGTCTGGCTCATGCTGAAAACAAACAAACAAACAAAACAAAACAAAACAAAGGGTGCTGGGAGTGTAGTTCAGTGAAAGATCAGTTTTCTGGCATGCATGAAGCCCTGGATCCAATCCCCAACTGAAAAAAAAAAGAAAGAAAGAAAGAAGAAGGGGCTGGGGATATAACTCAGTAGGTAGAATGCTTGCCTAGCATGCACAAGGCCCCGGGTTCAATCCTTAGCACCACAAAAAAAAAAAAAAAAAAAAAGGAAAAAGGAAAAAATATGTACACACAAATCCTGGCTCAAACATATATATATATACACACACACACACATATATATATATATATATATATAAAATATATAAATATATAAAAATATTTTTGTGTGGCATATATGTGTGTATGTGTGTTTCAGGAATTTCTTTGTGTGAAATATATATATGTACACATATGTGTGTGTATATACAAATATATGTGCATATATATAAACACACACACACATATATATACATATATATATGTATATATATATATGTATACACTTAAGTCATTTCTTCACACATCAGCATTCCAGTGGAAACAGCATTTATTTTCCCAGCAGGCAGAGTGGGGGTTGAGCAGAAGCGACTACTCTGAGACCTCGTCAGTAATAACTTGTTAGGGGCCACGTGCTCCAAGCCGCCCATGTGGTTTCCGTGGTCCCGTGGTGGCTGTGGCTTCGGCCTGCCCTCTGCTGCTTCCTCTCTCATGATGCCTCCCGTGGGACCCATTCCTACCTCCATCTCCTTCCGCTTCTCCTTTCCCTCTTTTCCTTACTTTCTGTTCATTTCCCACATTCTCTCTCTGTTTACCATAAATAGGAACTAAGCATTCATGTGATTTTTAGATGTAATTTTAGTGAGTGAGGTTTTATATTTTGCCTAGATTTTAAGAAACCATGTTGACATTTCATCCTGTTATAATGAAAAAACAACAAAAACTAAATTGAGGTGACCAGTGTTCACGTGTGATTCACTTAACCTTTTTTTCACCCTTAAAAACGTTTGCCAGTCTCAATGAACAACACCTGCAACAACCCTTTGATGTCTGTGCTGGTCTGAAGGATACTTCATTCTGCCATTTTATTTCATACTCTCTGATAACTGGATTTCTTTTTTTAATTTCTTTTTCTCATGAGCATTTATAAATTGGATGGTGACTTTCTGAAAATCTAGTAGGAAATAACTCAGCATAATCCAATTCCTGCCCATGACACAGACCTCAACTATGCACTGTGCACCCCAGATCTAAGAAAAATGTGCCTGCCCTGGTCCCTAATTTAAATATCACTAGAGATCTGGTCAGCCAGCTATCACAGGCCTCCTGCTGATGCCAGACTGGAGTCAGCCAAGTGACCTGCTTCTCCAGTTGGGCAGGACGTTGGAATTCCCCTGGATGGGACAGGTCCTCTGGTATTGATGTTGGATCACACCAAATGAGATAACCAAAATTTCCCTCTCCTGGTTTACAAAGAACTTCTGAATAATTAACTCCTGTGATCCTCGTATTGGCCCTGTGAGCTGAAGCTACTAGTGTTATCCCTATTTTACAGGTATGATAATGGAGACTCAGAGAGACTGAGTTGTCTAGGGTCACACAACTAGAAAGTGTCAGAGTAAGAATTGGAAACCTGGCCTTCTAAGCTCCAAATTCAGGGCCCAGCACAGAGTGGACTCAGTAAACCTTTGTTCTTCCCATCATGCCTCCCACAAACGAACCCAGAGTCATTGTTTCCCACAGGGCCACCTCTCCCGGGGAGGACATCGCCACCACCCAGACAAAGAGGAATTAAAGACATGGTCCTGTTGTGATATGCATTATTCAGAGCTCAGAGCTCTTCTGGCCTCTTTGGATTCCCCCTGCCAGCTCAGCTGATGAGACTGCTATTGTGTGTACTACCTACTTGAAAAAGGAGTCTTTCCATTTCTCACAGGGGGTCGTAGTCAGGAGCCATTATCACAATCCACAGAAATATCAGCAAACAGATTCACGTAAAGGACGGAGTGGTCGTCAGGAACTGCGGGAGACTACAGCTCCAACTACTCCAGTTTCTCTGTGGTATGCAAATGGTGGAAGGCGGGAGCTGAGGAGTAGTTTCTAACAACAGCTGGGAAGGCTTTTCTCTTAGCAAATCACAAGGAATTGGTATAATCAGAATGAAGAAAAAGCTTGGACCAAGCTAGCAAAGATGGTGTTGGACAGGAAGGCCTTTAAAAATGTGAAAGTTAAAAAAAATTATTGGTGCATTATAATTACATATGATGATGGAATGCATTTGTACATGCACATAGCACAAATTGGTTTATCTAATTCCCCTGTACCTCCCTTCCCTCATGCATGTCCTCCCTTACCCAACCCCCTTTCTCTACTCTACTGGTCTCACTTCTATTTTTATGAAAAAAAAATTATTGTGAAGGCTCAGACTTGTGGAGGTTAAATATCATAAGTTTTTCTTTTGTTATGTATTTGGATTGCAGAAAAAAAATTGTCTTTGCCCATTTCTTAATTTAAAAAAACTTGGAAGAGAAGGAGGAGGAAAAGAAGAAGAGGAGGAGGAAGAGGAAGAAAAGAGAGAAGAAGGAGGAGAAGAAAGAGGGGAGGGGGAGGAAGGAGAAATGGAGGAGGGGGGGGAAGGAGGGACAGGAGCAGGAGCAGGAAGGGACCATTATTTAAAACTGCCCAGAAACGTGACAAGCAAAAGAAGCCACGAAGGAACTGGAGAGAACCCAGTGAGTAAGAGAATGAGGAATGAGGAGCCCGCCCTCCCTCGGGAGGGGTTCAGCCTGTGCAGATCTCCACACATGAGGATCTTGACACCAGACATGTTTTCACACGCGAGGTGGCGGTGAGTGTCTCCAAACCAGTCACAATGAGAACAAAGGAGAGTCTGGAACGTGTTTAATGATTTACTCCTGGAGAGCATTATAAACAGCCCCAAATTTGGGTGACATCTCTGAACTCCCTAGCTCCTGAAGAATTTGCCTGGGAAGTAAAATTCAGTACTTGTTTCCTTGGGATTGTCTTCAGCAATCCCAAGACAGTAAGAAATATCTAGAATGTAAGGTTCAATTGAAGTATCCCTACTCACCAAGCTAAACTCACAAACTTCATCTTTCTAATTTTATTAACCCCTACCTTTTGCCACATTCTTGCTTTCTCAGAAGCACACACAAACTTCCAGGCCACCAGATTTAAATATTTCTCAGTTAACTCCTGCTAAATCTTGCCTTCCTCTGGGTAGCCTCTCTTTTTAAATTCTTTTTAATTTTTATTTTTAGTTATATGTGACAGTAGAGCATATTTTAGCAGGATATTACATACATAAAGTAGAACTTATTCTATTAGGTTCCCACTCTTGTGGTCAGACATAATGTGGAGTTACCCTGGTTGTGTACACAAATACAAGGCTAGGAAAGTTATAATCAATCAATTCTACTGTCCTTCCTGTTCCCCTCCTCCTCCCCTCCCTCCATTACCTACTGTCCAGACCCATCTATTTCTATCATTCCCCTCCCCAACCTCCACTGTTTCAGGTTAGCATGCACAAATCAGAGAGAACATTTGGCCTTTGTTTTTTTGGTGGGGAGGGGATTGGCTTATTTAACTTAGCATGATAACCTCCAGTTCCATTCATTTACCAGCAAATGCCATCATTTCATTCTTCTTTATGACTGAGTAATATTCCATCATATATATATACCATATTTCTTTACTCATTCATTTGTTGAAGACAGGTTGTTTCCATAGCTTGAATATTGTGAGTTGAGTTGCCATAAACATAGATGTGGCTGTGTCACTGTAGTGTGCTGTTTTTAAGTCCTTAAGGTAGAGACCAAGGAGTGGGATAGCTGGGTCAAATGGTGGTTCCATTCCAAGTTTTCTAAGGAATCTCCATACTATTTTCCAGAATGGTTGCACCAATTTTCAGTCCCACCAACAATATATAAGAGTACCTTTCTCCCCATATCCTCGCCAAAACTTTTTGTTACTTGTATTCTCTGTAACTGCCATTCTGATGGAGTGAGATGGAATCTCAGTGTAGTTTTACTTCATTTGCATTTCTCTAATTGCTAGAGATGTTGAACATTTTTTCATATTTTTTGACAGTTTATATTTCTTCATCTTTGAAGTATTTGTTCAGTTCCCTTGCCCATTTATTGGTTAGGTTACTTATTTTTCTGGTGTTTTTTGATTTCTTTGTATATCCTGGAAATTAATGCCTTACCTGAGGTGCTGGTGGTGAAGATTTTCTCCCAATCTTGTAGGATCTCTGTACACATTCCTGATTATTCTCTTGGCCTTGAAGACTTACAGTTTGATATCATTTTATTTATTGATTCTTGATTTTACTTCTTGCACTTTACGAGTCTTGTTGAGGAATTCAGTTCCCAAGATGACATGTTGGAGAGTTGGGCCTACTTTTTCTTCTAGGGTCTCTGGTCTGATGCCTAGGTCTTTGATCCACCTAGAGTTGAATTTTTGTAGGGTGAGAGATAGGGGTTCAATTTCATTCTATTACATAGGTATTTCCAGTTTTCCCAGCACCATTTGTTGAGGAGGCTATCTTTTCTCCAACGTATGTTTATGGCACATTAGTCTAAGGATGAGAAAACTGAATTTATGTGGGTTTGTTTCTGTGTCTTCTATTCTGTTCCATTGAACTTCATGTTTGGTTTGGTGCCAATACCATGCTGATTTTCTTACTGTATTTCAGTAGTATAATTTAAGGTCTGTATTGTGATGCCTCCTCACACTAAGGATTGCTTTGACTATTCTGGGCCTCTTATGTTTTCAAATGAATTTCATGATTGCCTTTTCTATTTCTGTCAAGAACGTCTTTGGGATCTTTATAGGAATTGCATTGAATCTGTATAGCACTTTTGGTAGTATGGTCATTTTGATAATATTGATTCTGCCTATACAGGAACATGGGAAATCTTTCCATCTTCTGAGGTCTTCTTCAATTTCTTTAGTGTTCTATTGTTTTTATTATAGAGATCTTTCACCTTTTTTTGTTGGGAAGATTCCCAAAATTTTTTTGAGGCTATTGTAAAGGGGATAGTTTTCCTAATTTCTCTTTCAGCTGATATATCTTTGGTGTATAGAAATACCATTGATTTATTGGTATTGATTTAAACCCTCCTACTTTGCTGAATTCATTTATGAGTTCTAAGAGCTTTCTAGTAGAGTTTTGTGGGTCCTCTAAATATAGAATCATATTGTTGGCAAATAGGGATAGTTCAAAATCTTCTTTTCCTATATGTGTCCCTTTAATTTCTTTCATCTAATTGCTCTGGCTAGGGTTTTGAGGACTATGTTGAATAGGAATGGTGAAAGAGGGCATCCCTGTCTTGTTCCAGTTTTTAGAGGGAATACTTTGGGTTTTTCTCCATTTGGAATGATGTTGACCTTGGGTCTACCATATATAGCTTTTACAATGTTGAGGTATGTTCCCACTATCCCTAGTTTTTCTAGTGATTTGAGCATGAATTGATGCTGAATTTTGTCAAATGCTTTTTCTGTGTCTATTGAGATAATCATGTGATTCTTGCCTTTAAGTTTATTGATGTGATGATTACATTTACTGATTTCTGTACGTTGAACCACCCTGCATCCCTAGGATGAACCCCACTTGATCATGCTGTACTATCTTTTAAATATGTTTTTGTATGCAGTTTACCAGTATTTTATTGATAATTTTTACACCAATGTTCATCAGGGATGTGGGTCTGAAGTTTTCTTTCCTTGATGAGTCTTTGATTTTGGCATCAATGTGATACCAGCTTCATAGAATGAGTTTGGAAGGGTTCCCTCCTTTTCTCTTTCATGGTATAATTTGAGAAGTATTGGTGTAAGTTCTTCTTTGAAGGTCTTGTAGAACTCAGCAGTGAATCCATCAGGTCCTGGGCTTTTCTTTGTTGATAGGTGAGTAGCCTTCCTAGATTCCTCAAGCTTAATCAGAGCCACCCGTCAATTCTGATGGTGTCCTGAGGCTTCCCAGTGGCACTTGTAGCATTTCCTTTGTCCCCATCTTGAGGTGTTTGGTCTGGTTTTAAAATGCAGATCTGGATGCCCTTCCACTTCACATCATCTCTCGTGAACTTCTTGTAAGTGTCCTGGGATGTTAAATGGAAGGATCCCCAGAAGATTATAGAGGCTGTGGGCCTCCTGGGTAGAAGTGGAGCCATGGAGATCAGGCTTAGAGGAGAAAAGTTGCTCATTCTGTGAGCTCAACCAGATGGCCTCATCTTCCTCTTAGTGGCAAGACCTACGGTGGATAGGGGTGAAGGTGCTGTGGAGTTCAGACACTGAACCTGCAAATGGGTCCTTCAGTAGGGGCTCATCATGGTCACACTTGGAAGAATGGGCTGCCAGGATAAGGCAATGTGGGTCAGGAAAAGGGCCAGTCAAAGCAGGGGCTGTGCAAGCTGAGCAATAGGGCCCTAGACAACATCAGTCCAAGGATGGCAGTGACCACCGGGAGAACACCATCATCCTGGAAATGTGGCTTCTCAGGCCAAATGGAATTAGACTTTGAAAAAGAAAGAGGCCTTTCTTTCAACTAAATTGTTAACTATTATTTCCATACCACCATTACAATTACATAAGGATTTCCAAATTGTTGGTTTTTATGTTTTTCTTCCTCTGGCAAAAGTTTATATGCCTAGAATAAAGTTAATTCTCAATAAATATTCATTTATCAAATGGTGAGTTAATCATCGAAAAAATCCTTAAGTCTCCTAATAATCTCAAATCTTTTCATTGAAAGCTTTCACCAAAACAAAATCTTAAAATCTCCACCCCCACATGCTTTTGAGAAATCTGTCAGCCCAACAAGTTTGAAATCACAATTTTTGAAAATCAGATTGTTAAAAAAAAAAAAGGAGTAAGAAGAAAGGCACTTTTTTGGTTTTAACCGGGAGTGGGCCCCAAATCCTATGGTTTAGGTAACTTAATCAAGTGCTGACCCTTTGTCTCGGGTGGTCCTACCAGATCACTCCTTTCTCCTGTGTTTCCAGATTCATCTGCCTAATCAGTTGGTTTTGTAAGAATATACCCAAGAAGGAGACTTGAGAAACAAGCAGCTGATGCTGGGATTTTCACTTTGCAGAGAAAGCACTACATGGAGATCTGCCTAGTAGGGGGAAACTGATGGAAGAAGACACTAGCAAAGTGTCCAGGGCTTAGTAAAGGTGACCCACCCCCCAAAAAGAGACAGGAGAGGGGGCTCTTCACACTGAAATCAATGCAATGACATCTAATATATAGAGATAAACAAGTCCTGTGTCAATGTCTCATTATAAGTGACAAGATAATAACATTCTATAATGATTAGACTCTTTCTTTATGCCATTCTGCTTAACCAAAAACAAGCCTATTTCACAGATTTCTGGCACTTTACCTCTCCCCCTAATGACAGACCTAATTACATTTTTTAAAAAAGGTGGTCATAAATAAATGACTTCTGGCTTTAAATGTCACTTAGCTAGAAGAATCTCGGGTAGCCTCTTTCCATTTCCTTAAGATATTTATGAAAATGAAGAAAAAGAACTCAAAATACCACCAGAAACTTGGATCCTATCAATGGCTTAACCAGATGCTTAAAGACATTTTTATTAATTATAAGGTGGAACACATCTGGTTGGTACAAACATATTCAGGTTATGCCTCATGTAACAGAGGTTGATGGGAAGCCAGCTGCCCCTGCTTGCTGTTACAGACCCAGAGGTCCAAGGTCTGTACCAGCTAGAACACTAGGTAGGCACCAATATGCCTTGAAAGTGCTGCTTTTTGAGGTTGTTGAAAAAATACCTGTTTGGAAGTAGCACCTCCCAGGAAATAACTGGTCAGAAAATGTGTGTACATGTGGGGGAGGGGCAGGAGGTAGGAGAACCAGCAATTTTATACTGTATCCTAGGAGTTGCAATCTTTCCAAGCTAAACACTGCAGGCAAGGGTGGGAACAGGAAGATCCCTAATAACAGTACACATTATCAATTACAGTTTTGCAGGTGAGTTCATGGGTCAGAGGAATAGAGAATCAGGTAGGGGAATGTGCTACCTCAGTAAAATAGAGCTATGTCCGCTGCAGCCTGCTAGAGATAGAAAATTGGTCTGGGCCCAAGTATGTCAACTTTTACTCCAGTTCTGAAAAGGGATGTGTATGTAGAAAATTCAATAGAATATATAAGCAATTAGGAGCAATAAGTGATTTTAGCAAGGATGTAGAATACGAGGTTAACTGCTTTCAATGTACAAACAGTAAATAATTTAAAAGGAAGTCAAAGTACTATATCCAACAACATGAAATTATCAAATACTTAGGAATCATGATAATAAAAGGTGTTCAAGATGGCTACACTTAAAACTACAAAGTGTTGATGAAAAAAAAAATGAACAACCAAAATAAATGGAGAAATATGTCATATTCATGGATCAAAACACCTAATATTGTTAAGATGTTGATTCTCTCCAAACTGAATGGCAACTGCAATCCAAATCCCGCATGTTCTTCTACAGTGTGACTTTGCCATTACCCACTGATAGAAGAAGTCTAGTTTTTCCTCTTTTTGCATCTAGATGGGTTTGTGTACTATTGGCTTTCATAAGCAGCTCCTAAGTGGCATGCAGCTTCAACCAAGTTACTGGCGTACTGGCTCTTTCCGACTTCGGCTGTCATGTAAGCAGCCCAGTTAGACTGGGGCAGCAGGCTGTGAGGAAGCCCATATATCTCTAGATGTGGAGAGATTACAGAGAGGCCCTATGACTACACAGAAAGAAGATACGTGAATGCCTGGCCAGTCCTTGATGTGACAGCCCCAGCCATCTCCAACTGCAATTGCATGAGATACCTCAGGAGCCCTTCCTGAAGTTCTGTCCACAGGAACCATGAGATGTGATAAGTGACTGTCATTTTAAGCCACTATATTCTGAGATGGTTTATCATGCAGCAAGCATAACAGGTAGAACAGGCACCTTGGAATACAAAAAAATGTTTTAATCACAAGAAGAATTCATGATAAAATTTATATGTGTACATACAGTGATGTGTATTAGGTATTATTAAAGTGAAGAGGCTCTATCAAAAGATACCAGTGAGAGAGTAAGAAGATAACAACATGGGAGAAGATAGTCACAGAACGTACCTGACAAAGGACTTGTGTGAAGGATGTAAAAGAATATCAATAAAACCAGCAAGGAAAACACAATGAACAACCCAATAAAAGTCTTCTCAAAGTCTTTGTAAAAGGGAATATCTGAGTAGCAAATAAACATATAAAATTATCAACACCATTCCTCTTCAGAAGATAAAAATTTAAACCACAAAGAGATATCACCTCACACTTGTCAGAATGGCTACAATTAAAACTAAAAAGACCAGGTGTTGGCAGTGTTGTGGAGAAACTAACTTTCATACACTGTGGATGGCATTATGAAATAGTGCAACCGGTTTGGGAAATTGTTGGCAGTAGCCATTAAAGCTAAGTATGTTCCTCAGAAATTTCACTGCTAGGCATTATATGGTCAGGAGAAAAGAGGGCATATTTTCACTGAAAGGCATATGCAATAAGTTTCATAACACCTTAATTAATAATGAACCCTAACTAGGAACAATCAAAATATTCATAAACAGAATAATGGGTTATAAATTATGGTGTAGGGATGTGCTTTAACTTTTGATGAGGTTAGATCCTGATGCAACCATTTAACACACCTATCCTACGGAGCATCAAAGCTTAGCTTCATCTACCGTGAGCATGCCCAGAACTTCCGCATTAGCCCATAGTTGGGCAAAATTATCTAACTCAAAGCCTATTTTATAATAAAGTGTTTATCATCTTACATACACACACAAATGGGTATTTTATAGGCATAATGAATAGGATACAAAAACACAATATCCAAATAACCCTGGCAACTTGGTACCCTGTAGAGCACCAGCTGCTTATTCTTGTGATCACTTGGCCAACTCCGAGCTTCAGCTCCTGCCATTTGTCCAGCATGTGTGAGAGCGTCATGCTGCCTGTGACTAGCCTGGGAAGATATCAAATTCAAAATTTGAGGTAGAGTTTCTCCAAGTGCACTTTGCTTCTGCACCACTGTAAAGTCAAACTACTGAAGTCAGAGACCATCTGTATTCCTGTAATGGAATATGACTCAGCACTAAAAAGGAGCAAACTGTGAATTCCACGCAAAAACATGGATGAAGATTCCAGACAGTATGTTCAGCAAAAGAAATTGGGCACAAAGGAACACAAACTATATGTTTCCATTTATGTAAGTTCAAGAGCAGCTTCATTCAATATGATTCCATTCACATAAAATACAAAAATTAGGCAAAAATAAGCAATATGTACTTATCTCTTGTTTAAAGACTTTAATCCATTCTTAAAATCCCTTCCACCAAGAAAAAAAGTCATTAACTGAAAATGTGTTTTCAAAAAAGAAAATAGATTTATTAATCACTTGTATATCTTCTTTTGTAAAGTGTCTGTCCAGTTTCTTGGCCCATTTATTGATTGGGTTCTTTGTATTTTTGGTGTAAAACATACTACAGTAACACAGCCACATCAATGTTTATAGCAGCTCAATTCACAATAGCTAGATTGTGGAACCAACCTAGATGCCCTTCAACAGATGAATTGATAGAGAAATTGTAGTATATATACACACAATGGAATATTATTCAGCCACAAAGAAGAATACTATTATGGAATTTGCAGATAAATGGATGGAAATGGAGAATATCATACTAAATGAAATAAGTCAATCCCAAAAAACCAAAGACCGAATATTTTCCCTGATAAATGAATGATGATATATGATGGGGGTGGGGTGGGGGTGAGAGAAGAATGGAGGAACTTTACATAGAGGGAAATGAGAGAGAGCAGGGTGTGAAAAATGGTGGAATGAGACAGACATCATTACCCTATGTACATGAATGGTATGAATCTACATTGTGTACAACCATAGAAATGAAAAGATGTACCCCATTTGTGTACAATGAATCAAATTCAGTCTGTAAAAATTTAAAAAAATTAAAAAAAGAAAATAGGAAGGAGAGTGTGGAACCTGAAATAAGAAACAGTCTAACAAATGCTGGATTTTCGAATGATAAAGCAAATATATCCCAGGCATATGGTATAGCTTTAAGTATTTTACAGGATAATGAAGAAGAGAAAATAAAGTCAGAAAAGGATGAAAAATGTATTTTTATTTACTTTTGCTGGAAAAATTATGATGCACTTCACTGCAACTTCAGATACCCAAATTTTATAGATAGAAAAAATATATATTAAGCAATAAAAACCCAAGTTTCTAAAAGTAATAAATACCAATTTGAAAGGGAATAAAAACCATTTGTACCATGACTATAATGTTTATTTTACTTGCAGAAACTATACAGAAGACTATCACATAAAATTTGTGATATTATATAATCCATCTTAGAACAAGAAAAGGTAGGACATTAATAATGCACTTCTCAAAGCTGGTATTACCTTGAGATCCAACCTGACAAAGACTGAAGAGAGAGAGAAGAGAACCTCAGATCAGTCTTATCTGTATCTATAGCCACAGATTTTTTTAAAAATCACATATAAAATACTAGTAAACTTAAATCATAATACTTTGAAAAGAAATTCCATGACCAAGTAGATCTTGTTGAAGTGATGTAAGAATGGAATCATTATGAAGCATAAAAATTTATTACATTATTTGGGTAAAGAGAAAAATAGATATAAACAGATGACAAAGGTAATCTGATGGAAGTCAATGTTTAGTTTTGATGACTCCTCTAGTAAGCTGGGAAAAGGTTCTTTCTTAATATGATGTGATGCATTTAAATAAAATCAACTGGCTACATTGTTTTTAATGATGAACAATAGAGATATTCCATGCAAACCAGGAAAACAACAAGGAACTCTCTGATAGACTCTTGTCACTCTTCTGGAAGTTCTAAACAACACAATATTAAAAAAAAAAAATGGATGCGTATGTTGGAAAAGCAGAGAAAACATGTTCATTTGTCATAAGTGATTGACTTTTTACCTGGAAAAAGCATCAAGTGGATGAGGTGGTGGGAGCAGCCCTTTCCTGGGGATTGACAATGAGAGGGTAAATTGCCCACAGATCATTTTAAAACAATAATAAATTGAAAAAAGTCAGTTTGCTTTCTATTATCACTTTACATGAACATTTCTAAAAATGTCAGTGCTAAAATACTCTTCTCTGGAAAAAACCACATTAATCTAACTTCTAAACAATGTTACAGTCACTATTGAGTTTTAACAGTTTATCAGTTTCAAATCTGCAGGTTTCTTTACTTTCCTTTAATAAGCACTGCATCCCACATGGAAATTAACTGAGAACTCCTAGGTAAACAGTGAGCTTTAGGAACATGAGTTCAGGAGAGTATGTTTATAACCACGTAGGATCATTCGAATCTGCTTCAGGAGTGTTGTGTCTTCACTTCTGTGACTTTTTCCTAAATAAAACAAGTAGGTGCTGGGGGTATAGCACTTGCCTACCTCGTCAGCAGCATCAGCAGCACCACCACAGTAGCAACAATTAATAAATTAAAAACTAAAATAAAAATAAAGCAGAATTGCAATGAACAATAATGGTACAGTGACCATCAGGATAAAGACTCAGAACCTGAATTAGTTTCAACTTGGTCATGTGACCATTGCCAGAATTCAAAAGGGCAAGGTTTGAATGCCTTCGTCAGTTGTCATCAAGAACTTGAAACTACTAATCACTGGCTCTTCTGTGATTTTTGCAGAAGAAGAAAAACTTCATTTTTTTTTTTTTTTTTTATAAAATGTAGTTGAAATTTATGATGAATTTCCTGGAGAAGATATTTTAGCGACAGCATTGTTGTTTCTAAAATTACAATTTCAACCAAATCCACCCTTGTCTTTTAGACTTTTCCTAAGTATTTGTGTATCTGGAGCTTCAGGTAGCAAAAAAATTGAAATTAGGATCAATAAAAAGTGTTCTTTATGATTCTCAACATCACGTACACCCACAAAAGTGAGGTCCTAATTAGAATAAGATATACTCCATGTTTATACAAATATGTTAAAATAGACTCTACTGTCATATGAAACTAATAAGAACAAATAAAAATAAAATTTTAAAGTGTTCTTTTTTTTCTAATTATGAATGAAGACAGATTGATAAATCTGGTCATAAAATCCAATGAACATGATCATGTAACAAGACAATTTTTGATAAAAGCAGTGGCAAATTTGTAAAAGTTAAGTCTGAAAACTAATTTATAATAATTATTATTATTTTATAACTCAAATCTGTGTTAAATCAACAAGTAGGTATATGTTTTCTTTTTAAAATATACTATTATAATTAAATACATTAATACTTTTTCCTTGTATGATAATATTTTATCTGAAATAAATTTTTAATGGATATGATCTTATATAAATGACTCAATTTAAGAGAATTTTTATTATCTTATTTGGTCATTATCATTTGTTTCATTTCATGATTATTACTAAAAAGACATACTACATAGGAGAGGGCTTTCTGTGTGTTTTTGGTACTGAGAATTTAATCCAGGAATGCTTTATCACTGAGCTACATCTCTTTTTTATTTTTTGTTTCGAGACAGGGTCTCACTAAGTTGCTTAGGACCTTGCAAATTTACTGAGACTGGACTCAAACTTGCAATCCTTCTGTTTCAGCCTCCCCAGTCTCTGGGATTACAGGCTCTGCCACTGATTCTGACTAGGAGAGGGGATTATTTTTTTAAAGGCTCCTGTGTATATCAAATATGCTAAGTACACCACTGCCAGTATTTTCAGCATTTTTCACTACAACATAACTTTCTCCGAGGATCAAGCCCATTATATTGATTCTTCATCTTACAGTCTGCATTATCTACCTAGAGCTATTATACTTGGTTCTGGGCTTAGTATAATTCAGATCCTTGATTGCTCTATCTAAAGGTAGAAAATAAGAAAACCCCATAGCCAACTTTATTGGGAGTAATTTTAAAGAGTCAAGTATAGTAGATGCCTAAGGCTTAGCTCTATGTGCATCAGTTTCTGGCACCAGGGCATGGCATCCAGCATATATATATATGTATACATAGTCACATTCCAAAGTGACACTGTAGCACCTACCATAATACTTTGACTTATGAACAATAAAAGCAAACCTTCAAAACAACCAGCTGAATTTCCAAAGGAACGAATACTCATTCAAGGCAACTGACACCCGATGTTTGCCTTGGAGTCTATGTGCTGTGCAGATAATGGGGTGACCAACCTTCTTCATTCGCCTGGACCTGAGAAGTTCCAGGGAGGCAGGACTTTCAGCGCTAAAACCAAGGAAGTCCAGGCAAACTGGGACAAATCGATTACCCGAAATGAAAGATTAGCTTACCTGCTCTGTGTATATATTTGTAAAATTTAGGAATGCTTTCAGTGGCTAGCAAGAGAAAGCCTCTCAATAGTTATAAAACTATTTTATAAGTGAATGTTCAATTTCTCACATAATGAGCAGCAGGAGGTTGGCAGAGCAGGCTGCTGGAGCCACCCACGCTGCCATTAGTGTTCCAGGTCCCTTCTGCATTTCTGGTTCACGATGCTTCACATTTTTTCTTTAGATCTTGTGGTTGCTAGAAGGTCTGTGATGCCTGTAGATATCCTTTTGACTCCAAATAGGGCACAAAGACAGGGGATGGGGGACACTGGCAGACTTCTTCCTGCATCTCCTGGGCTAGACTGTGCCCCGTGGATACTGCTGGCTGTAAGCAGCTGGGAAATCTAGAATTTACACTACAACCTCTCAAGCAGAAGGCAGCAAGAGAGAAGGGGACTGGAAACAGGCTCCAATGCACCAAGCTACATAATGGATTTGTCAAAATATTCAAAGTCATAAACATCTCCAGGACCTTAATCTTAATCTTTGGTGGACCCGCAAAAAACTGAAGAATGAATATGGTTTGGAGAATATTTAGAATAGGTTTAATAGCACAAGCCATGTCTGAAATTCCTCCCAGCAGCTCAGGTTTTGTGCATTATCGGGCAGAATAAAAAACACTGTAGTAGATGCAGCAGAAGGATATTGGGTCATATTTCCTTCAATTTGTGGGCGATTCAATTACAGAAAAATAAACACAGTACTTTTGAGCTTATGTCTTAAAATGAAATGATAGCAATCACTTCCATAGGACTCAAAATAGCCTTTTCACTGGGGATACTTGGTGTTTATGAGTTAAAAGTATCCAGGGCATGGTGGCACACACCTGGAATCCCAGCAATTTGGGAGGCTGAGACAGGAGGATTGTGAGTTCAAAGCCAGCCTCAGCAATGGCAAGGCACTAAGCAACTCAGTGAGACCCTGTCTCTAAATAAAATATAAATTAGGGCTGGGGATGCAGCTCAGTGGTTGAGCATCCCTGAGTTCAATCCCTGGTACTCTCCCACCTCTGCAAAAAAAGTTAAAAGCATAAAAACTTTTGGGACTAATGTTAACTCTCACAGCAAAATTTTTCTGCCACCTTGTTATTGGAAAACACCCTATCAATAAAAAAAATGACAAATCATTGTATTACTATTGAAAAAAATATGAAAGATCGTTCGTTAATTCATTTATCAGTGTTGAGTCCCTAGAATGTTCCAGGCAGTGTTCTAGATGCTCAGTGAGGGGGAAAAATTCAGACAAAAATTCTTACCCTCAATGGAGTTTGCATTCTCGGGGAGAAAGAGATGATAAACAGATAAAACATATGTGATGGTGAAAAGCACTATGGAGAAAAATATAGCGGGGAACAGGGAGAGAGAATATGGGGGTAAGAAGGTATTTTTTAAAGGTAGTAAGGAAGATGTCACTTGAGTAAAGACCAAGGGAGAGGAGGGAGTGACCTGTGTAGACAATGTGGGGAGGCATGGTCCAAGCCAAGAGAAAGCATGTGCAAAGGGACTGAGGCAAGAGCACAACTGCCCTCTGTGGGAAGTGGCTAAGAAGCCTGTGCAGCGAGATGACTATTCTCTTTTCTTTCACAGTACTGGGATTGATCCCAGGGCCTTGTACATGCGAGGTAAAAGCTCTACTAGTCAACTATGTGCCCAGGGGCCTGTGGCTCAAACAAAGGGAATTAGGGAAATTGTCATGAAGTAATTTGGTGGTGGTGGAGGGCCCTGCGGGCCAGCATGACAAAGGTGCCTCTTACCTAAGTGAGAGGAATCATGTGACCTAATTTATAGTTAAAAAGGATCACTCTCCCCCATTTGTTTACAATAAAAATATATATATATTAAAAAAAAAAAAAAAAGAATCACTCTGGTCATGGCATTGAGAACACAAGGTGCAGTAACAGGTACAGAGAAGCCAGGGAGGAGACTTGAGCGGGAGATGGTTACTTGGGGCAAGGTGGTAAGGGGGAGCTGGAGAGCCAGGGTTGAAGTTTGGATACCTGGGGTGGTAGGGATGGCAGGATTGGCTGAAGATGTGCGAGAGGAAGATATTCTTGGCTTCAGCAACTGCAGGGGAAATATCACTTATTGACATGGGAAAGATAGTGAAAGGATCAAGTTTAGTGAAGGGAGTTAGTTGGTTTTTGGATATGGTTGAATTTAAGAACAGATGTCTAAGAAAAGATGTCAAGCAGTCGAATACAGCAGTGTGGGCTGGGGCTAGGAAGTTTGAACTTTCATGAAACAAGAGGCTCTGCTTTGTTAGCTGGCGTTTTGTCGTATTTGTTCTATGAACCAGCAGGAGAGGACAAATGATCACATCCACCTGGGGTTCCACCCATGTTTTGCACCACGATTGTGTGAGCCCCAATATCCTTAGGAATTAGTTTACTGTTCTGTAACACACTTAAATGTGATCTGGAAGTACACCCGTATCTAGTTTTTAACTAATGTAGTATTGGTGAGTTGCTGTTAAGTCAGAGTGAAGTAGCTGAAGCTGCAGACAGCCAGGAGATCAATATATTCTGAGAAGTCACTTATACCCGCCGTGGGTTTTTATTATAGATCTGAGTTCAACAAAGAAATAGAAGTTTTTAATATTACTCAATCACTAACCTATTCTAAAATTGTTTCTGTAACTGTCTTAGATATTTTCCTTTTCAAGGCCGGGGGCGGGGGAACCACTAGAAGGTCAAGGTCAGGGTGAGAGGCCCTCTCGTAGTCTGTGGTGGTTATGACGGACATGCCTGTGGGTGGCTCCAGCCTCAGTCTGGCTGCCCCTGCCTTGTATAGCCTGGTTGGGTACCAAGGGCAACACTAGAGCTTCCTGATCACAACTGTAGCTTGCAATTAAGAGTGACCCAAATGACAATTTGGCAGCCTTGGAGGTCATGTGGCACTTGAAACTTAACTAATAAAAATGCTTTCCATATTCCTACCAGAACTCTATGTGGCCAACAGGAATTTGCATTTCTTCATATACTAACAGAGCTAATAATTTTCTCAACATATTCATTGATTGTTCTTATTTCTTCTTTACATCCTGTTACTTTCAACCAAATTCCTTGACACGTGCAGTCTATTGGTTTTATTTCTAGGAGAGCATGGATTGGATCTGTTTGCTCTGTAAGAGTTCAACTTGTTGTGTCCTGTTCTAACTGGCCTGAAGACACCCTTAGTATCCTCCCTTGAACATTCATTTCTCTTGGTGGTAGTCTTTAGGTGTATCCCATTGTTTTAAACAACCTCCATTGTCTATTCCTTCCCCATAAGCGGCCAACAGGAGTAGATGAAGATGCCTTAATTCCAGAGTCTCCTTCACTCTGGATGCATTTGCTACATTTGTGGGATTTGTGTGGACCAACAGAGATATTCATGGTCCTATCCCTTTATGTGGCCTCATGACAAAATGTTGTACAACACTGTTTGGACTTATCACCTTGGATTCTGCACAGTGTTCTGAAACCAAAACATTCAGCTCACTCCCATATACCTTCTTTCTATGAACTTGAACTTGGTGGGCAGATGTTGGGCCCAGGGATGAGGAAGTGAGGGCCAGGGTTTCTGAGGTTATAAATGCTACCAAACTCATGATTTCCGAGGGGGTATCATAAAAAAGTATTTTAAGCAGACCAATTGCTGTCAGTTCTTTAGGTAGTTCCCAAGTGGCTGATAGCAAGATTACCACAAACCCCACAAGCTCATCTGCAGTGGTGGCTGTCTTCATTCAGTTGGGAGAGCCGTGAAAGTGATAGAGCCTCCACCGTCACACAGAGCACACACGATGTTGTACTGTGTCATATCAGCCCCTGTATCCAGCTGGGGTTGTAGATACCGTTGCCCTTGTGACTAATAAAATAAAAGTCTATCCATTAAGGGAGACTTGATGCAACAATTTAGGAAATGCTCTAAGTGAACTAACAGAAACATTCTTCACAAGCAATCCAGAATGTTGTCAAGGCTTGCTGTTAACACGAGAGAAGACAACGGAACCCAGTGAAAATTCAACCTTCCTCCTGACTTTCTGTACATCTTTAGACTCATCTGGGAAAGAGCAGCTACAAGCCTGACATTGGCAACACTGGGATGTCACACATAGCTTGATTTTTTTTTTTTTAGGTGGGCAATGGGGGTCCTGTGGGGATGGTAGCAAGTGCCTCAGGTCTATGAATTATAATCAGGTGCTTCTAGGATGCCTGCGGGATCTTCCCACTGCTTGCCTCCAGCGGGGTCACCTTCTCTCCTCTCTTCTGTCCCCACCCTTCCTCCTCATCATTTCCCAATACTGAGCTCTGCAGATAGTTGGTTTCCTGTGAGGCAACCCCTCTTAGAAGGCAAAGCCACATGCAGTGCATCCTCTGCCTATCAGTGGCCAGCCTGGCTTGCTCATCTTCCTCAAACCCTTTTATGGTGTGTGCTTCATTTTTAGAAACCTTCACGATGAAGAAGCTACAACAGGAAAAACTGTGTGGTGGAGTCCATGCATGTGCACTGTGTGTGTGTGTGTGTGTGTGTGTGTGTACACATGTGCGACTAGGGACACCTACTCAGGAGGCCCAACTGGCCAAGATCTTGCAGTAAGATTCTAATGGTTTAAAGATCCCCACAGGGAGTAGTAAAATTGTCTTCATTTCTATTTTTCTGAGACTTTTTGATAAATCTAAATGTGACGTTTCACCCTAAGGCCTGTGAGGTGTTTTTCCTATCTCTTTAGAAAAGCTCCCCACCCTGAGGTTCTGGGTGGGGAGGAACAGGGCAGAAAGGTGAGGGGGGCCTAGTCTGCAGGCTGTCATTTTGGAAACCAGCTTTCAGGTTTGGTGTTACACGTTTTTCTGAGGGTTTTGGATCTAAGCATCTCCTAGTTTTCAAGACTTTTTGGAAAATGTCATCAAATAGCCAAGATATGAACAGAAGGAGGAGGAGGAGGAGGAGGACCAGGAGGAGGAGGAGGAAGAGGAGGAGGAGGAGGAGGAGGAAGAAGAAGAAGAAGAAGAAGAAGAAGAAGAAGAAGAAGAAGAAGAAGAAGAAGAAGAAGAAGAAGAAGAAGGAGAAGAAGAAGAAAACAGGAGGGAAAGATGTTTTGAAGCTGATGAAGACCCAGGTTTTGATCTAGGCTCCAGGGAATTTTAAACCCTTTCCAGAGTTTTATTTCTACTTTTAGGAAACTTTCCCCACACTCCCAGTAACGGCCATTTCAGATGCCTGGGGGAAGCCTTTTCTGAGACACAGGTTGGGTACAGATAGTTTTTTGATAAAAATCTTTCAACAAGTTAGGACGCTAAGAGATCTTAAACATCTTGGAGCACTTCTTGGGTAGCTGATTGGGGATTAACTTGATGACATTAACATGAACGTTAAGGGGTGGGGGGGAACCGACTGGATTAATTAAAAACACATGTCCAGGGCTGCATGCTACAGATGTGTTTTCACAGTTGAAGACTTCTGTTCCTGGTTAGAGATGCATTAGGAAGATAATTCTTCAGGATGTAGCCATTCCTTCCAAGGCTCCTTGCTTCAGTTCATGCATTCAGCAAACAGGAAATGAGCCTCTTTCCCTGAGAGACTGGGACAGGGTGAGTGGTGGCCATAGCACACATCTCAATCTCAGGACCCACTCCAGAGGCTGCATCTTCATAGAATTCTCCCTGTTTCCACAGTATAGCCAAGTGCCCAGGACAGGGACTAGAAAGCCTTTCACTGGGTTCCAATCAGTGCACCAGGGTCTTTGATCTAGGACACCCAAACACCCTTCCTTCCATTTAGTGAGATCTACAGCTGACAGCATTCTCAAATCATCATCATCATCATCATCATCATCATCAGTTACAGTGAGGTAAACAAGAAGCAGGAATTTTCCCTCCCCTGTGGTGCTAGGGACCAAACTCAGGACCTCATACATGCTAGACAAGTGCCCTACCACTGAGCTACACTCCCAGCCTCAGGACTTCATGTTTGAAAATAACGTATCAGCAGTATTTACAGGTGATCCTGACTCCTGTGCTCCCTGAGGCTTTGATGATCCCTGAACTGAACTAAATTACACCAAATGATCATTCGGGAGCACATGGGCCACCTTATTGAAAAGATGATTAGAGTGTGAGGGGGAGACTGGACTATCATGTGCAGAAGATGGCATGGTAGCTGTTGGACTTTGGCCATCTGCAGCATCTAAACCTGGGTTAGCCTGAAAACTTCAGAATTGGGCCCAAGGAAAGAGTGAGCAATGGAATAAACAGTTTATTCTTAAAAAATGTATGGGGACAATGCTGGCCTCAAAGATGGTCAAGAAACTTACCCTAGCTATGAACCCCTGCAGGAAACAGAAAACTTGGAGATGGGGAAAAAGAGGGAAGATGGGACAGTGGCTGCAGTAGGTATGGGGTTTCTATTTGGGTAATGAGAATATTCTAAAATTAGATTGTGGTAATGATTATACACTTTACTAAATTAATTAAAAATCATTAACTAGAAACTACTAAAAATCGTGATATGTGAATTACACTACAATAAAGCTATTAAATTTAAAAAAGTAAGAAGAAAGCATGTCACAAAGCTAATAGAGATACAAGGAGTAATTGTTCCTACTTCTGCTGGATGGCAACTCCTGGTGACCCTAGGAGATCCCAGAGCTGCTTTTAAAAATGTGAGAAAATCTGTTTTCTCTGGCCAAAGTCAAGGTTGAAAATTCCAGGGATGTGGATTTTCCCTCGATATAAGGAGGGGCCTTCTGATGGGCACAAAGGCCCAACAAGAGAATTTAACACTCTGTGTGGAGAAGTGCCCTCCTTGACCCCAGGTTCAAGCTCAGTGGTCTATCAAGGACAAGGGACCAGGGCTCTGCATGAACTGGGTGGTACGACACCACCTACGGTGATGTCCAGCTCTGAGGTTGAGGAATTCTACCACTGAGATGGGGCATGTCCCCTTTTCCCTCCCAGGCTCAGTTTGTACACCCGGAAGTCAGCGATGGTTTTGCCACAATACAGGTAATTTGGACGAGGATGTTTTTGTGATGCGCTAAGATTTGCTGATGAAAGAGGCCAGAGGAGCAGACTCCCCAAAGACTTAGACTTAGGTAATAACAGGAACTTAGCAACTGACAGACTGCAATTGTCTCCTTAATAATAGTAATTAATGCAAGAATAATAACTTCATTTTCTATTTCCTATTGGCACTTTTGTTCTGGGAAGCTCACAAGTCCTCAAATTTTAGCTATTTCTGGGGTGCAACTTTATAGTAGTGTTTTAATGTTTGTTTTAGCATGTATTGTCTTTTTTCTAAATTATAGAAGTTAATTATATTACCTGTAAGAAATTTGGAAAAAGCAAAATGCAAAAGGATATGAATTAAATGAGAATCTAACATACCAGTGATAATCACTATTAACATGTATCTTGTTATATTTTTGTATTATATTTATATTGGTGTATATTTTAAAAATCTTTTTAAAAATCATATTGGAATATATAGTTTTACAGGAAGAAAAATATTGGTAAGTTCATTTCTAATTTAACAATATGTTTCAGTCTTTCCAAGTCACTAAATAATACTTCTTAAGGTTGACTTTAATGGTTACATAGGATTGTATTATTAGCATATGTTTATAATAGAATTATATTACAAATATTACATTTGTATTATCATTGTGAAATAATACATCAAAATATATTGACATTATAAAATTAATACATTAAAATATTTGTCATTTAATATATTGTCACATTAACATACATAATTAACATATTATATGTTAATGTATGAACACATTAATATATTTAATCCATTTCCTATGATAAATTTAGGCTGCTTCTAATTGTTTTGCTATGGGCAATAAAATCACTGAGGTCAAATTCTTGCACTTATTTCAAATATAAATGCAATGAAAATTGACCCTGAACATGGAATTGGGTTCAAAAAATATAAATATTATCCAGAGCTTTGTTATTTATTCCCAAATTGTCCTTTAAAGACTTTGTAACTATTATATTCAAACCATCAGGGGATTTGGATATCCATTTTCCCTTATCTTCTTTTATCTTAGTTATTATCATCAATGTTAAATATTCCCCCATTTTGTAGGTATACAATGGTATCTCATTTTTTCAAATTTGCATTTTTCTGATTCTCATTGAGTTTGTCCATTTATTCAGCATCAGCATTAGTTTAGATTTCTTCTTTTGTGAAGTGCATGTTCGTATCTTTCATTCATTTTTCTGGTGGGCATTGCCTTTTTTCTTTTGATTTATATGATCATTGAATATGTTATAAATAGCAAATATTCGCTTTTCTCACAAGTTGCAAATATTTACTGTTTGCCTTTTAACTTCATTTGAAATATTTTTGGATACACAGATTTTATACATTGCCAAAATATAATGATCTTTTTCTTTTACAATTTCTGTTTTGGTATGATTCTTAGAAAGCACTTCCCCACCCAAAACGTGTGTAACTATTTCTTTATTTTCCTTTGGAGTTTTTATAATTTCTTTTTTTTTAACCTCATATTCAAGCTCTCTGGTGTTTAGGTTGAGTTACTGCATAAAGTAGGGACAACATTTTTCCCCAATGACCAATTAATGAAAAATTAATCCATTATTGAACTAATTAGAAGGGCCATCTCTATCATATATCAAAATTTCACACTTGCTTTGATTTGTCTTTGGTCTTTCAATTCTTTTTCATCAATCTTTCAGTCAGTCTTAACCTATGTCCCAGATTATCTCAACTAATGTCATATATGATAATATATATTATTTATTATTTTGTTATTCATCTTAATATCTGGTAGGGCAAATTCCTACTCATTTCATATGAGATTTATTTCTTGATACTTGACAATTTCTTTAGATATGGTCACTTGGAATTTTTTTTCTGTTAGTTATACAATTAAACCTTTATCTTTTTTTTCCATAATATTGGTGCAGTAGAGTTATAAAACCCCTCATCTTCAAAATAGATGTTTTAGAACATCACAACTAAGCTGCCATTAGTTCAAATATTCTTCCATAAAATTCAGAGAAGTAATTCCAAAAGATGACAGATAAATCCTGACAATGGGTTTGTGTAATTCCATCACATGGGGACAGATCTTTGCTCCACTACTTCCTCTTTCCTGCTGTCCCACTGGAGTCTCCTGCAGGCAGATTGACAGGAGCCATATTCATATGCACGAATTTCCTAGAAGAATTTTAATGCATTTCTCAGAAGACAGCCCCTTCTATCTCAGAAGGGAACATAGTACTGAACTTCACAATGTGCTATTCAAGTGTTAAAGGCACCTGAGACCCAAGCCATATACATTGAGGAAGGAAGTCTTTGCAGATAGATGAATTCTCTCCATCGCCAAGATAACAAAGCTTTCTTCCTCAAGGCCAGGAATGCTTGAGTTTCATATTTAGTGTGGTCCAAAGAAAAAATTCAAGCTGGACCAGAATTGCAGTCAAAGGAGATGGCCAACTGGGCGTGGTGGCGCAGGCCTGTAATCCCAGCACCTTGGGAGTCTGAGGCAGGAGGGTCACAAGTTCAAGTCAGCCTCAGCAACTTAGTGAGGCCCTAACTTAGAGAGACCCTGTCTATAAATAAAATATAAAAATAAAAGAAACCTTTTACATTTTTGGGTTCTCTAAATCAATTTTTAAAAAGTCTTTCCCTAATTAAAGGCTTGAAATAACTTTCCAGTAAACTGGCTGAATCTGTCCTTTCAGAACATTCTGTCCCAAGTCACTGATGAGTACCCCTCATCCATGCATTCTCCCTATCCATTCTGATATTCTGCATTCCCCAGTCTTAATATTTTCAAAGTCTGGTCCAAGCTGTGCTCTTTGGCTTCTGCCAGAACCTTAGTCAGGTCCTGAGATTCCTCCTGCGACAGGAACTGTATTTCTGCTCCCAGGCTGGTCCGAGACAGATTACTGTTGTCAGACTGTGGACAACCAGGGGTGATGATGATAGATATTGCAAGATACTCAAGTGTCTTTGCAGGGTCTCCATGCAAGAGGAGATGCTTTCCCTGATAAAGGGAAGGGGCCATTTTCCCTTGTACTAACAATTCAGGGGAATCTGGGGGTGCAGAATTATTAGGCTCACACATCCAAATGTCCCCATCTCAGTTCTCACAGATTTATTTTTTTTGTATCACTCCAACATGTGAGACCTTTTGTGGGTACATATTATCTCCTTTTCTGTTTTGCTACCATTACAATTAGATGTTGAGTCTCATTTTTGACAGAATCCATCTCTTAGCTACTAGAAATGAGGGATCTTGTTAAAATCTTCTACAGAAGCAGATTGGTTTACACAGCATGCTTTGTGCATTAAGACTTGACTATCCTGATTCCATCACTTTCTTTCTTTGAGATTTTCCATGCAGTTAACAAAACTGGACAACTCCATAGTCCTTATAATTATCTCCAACTATTCAAGCACTATTATCACCTAATCCAACACATCACATTCTACCTGTTCCTTATCCCAGTCAACCATAGGTAAGTTCTTAGTAATTGTGATATCAATGCACGTTAGGGGTCTTGTCATCCCTTTTCCCTCCAACTACAGAAAGCTGATGTCCATTTGACCTGTGAGTGGCCTGTTTAAAGTTCACCCTGAGGATCTACTTTCTTGAGCTGACCTTGGTACCAATTCCCTTAGTCTGGGTTCTCCTAAAAGCAGAGCCTGATACTAAGGTTTATGTGTGATTGTTCACTTGGGAGTACAGATCACACCCAAGGGCTGAGACAGAAGGAGGGAAGGACAGGGCAGAAAAACAGGGAGAGAGGCAGAGTCAAAGAAAGAATGTGTTATCAAGCTGACCACCTGCTTCAGGGTGCTCAGTCCCAGGAGACAACCTGAGAAGCATTGTGACATGTAGCTCAAGGCCTTACTCCTGGAGAAAGAGAAGGAGGAGCATTTGTCCCATGGCTCCCACCACCCTTGGTTGAAGGTTGCCCCAAAGGACACTGACTACTTTTTACCCTGGTTGAGCAGTCAGGGACTGCTGACATCCTACACTGAGGAGTGTCAGAGATGCCCTGGGGCAGGGTAAAGCTAGGTGCTGTCAGTTTGTACCTGCTAGATGCTGTTCAGAGTCAAGCAGAACAGGTAGCCATAATTGTGGGTGAATAAGAGCCCAGATGCTAACTCTCATCCAAGAAGCACCTCATAATGCATCTAAGCACCGAGACTGGAAGCTTTCTTTTACAACTCTTGCACTCTAAGGATTAGTCATGTCATGAGGTTTTCTGCCTCCCATGGAGTTCATTTTGGTAACTTACATGTTCCTTTCAAAATCATTCCATTTCATCACTCCTTCTCTTTTATGATAGACTTTTAAGGAGTTGTCCAATGTATTATGTAATTTTGTTTTGTTTTTACATAAACCAGCTTGGATCGAATGATATTTTTCTGTTTTGCAACTAAGCAATTGCTTCTTTTATTATATTAATACCTTTTAACAGCTTTACATTTATTTTACATTTAAAACGACTTCTCTCTTGAGATGAATGCTTAACTTAATTTCATCATTTCTTTTAAAATAATAAGAACATCCTAGGATGTGATTTTTTTTCAGAGTATAGTTTTGTTACCCACCAGAAGTTTTGAAATATGGTGTTATTATTATTGCTATTTTCAAACAGTATTTAATTACATGCTTCATTTCCTTTCTTACCCAACAGTTATTTAAAAGAATATTGCTTAATTTCCTGGTATTGGGATTCTACTATTTCATATTTTTGTCACTGATTCTTTGTGTCGTTAGATTACGTTGAAAGATAGTTTATATCTAGGAATTTATCGACAATTCTTTTATGGCCTATTTATTATCTTAGTTTATAATGACCCAAAGACATTTTAAAGGGATATGAATTAGATGTTTGTGGGCTATAAATGTTAAAAGTTTATTGATTTATTCTCTTATGTTCAATGTATTCATCAAAGTCCTTGAAAGAAACAATAAATGTTGCCACTAAGATTATAGTTTCACCAATTTCTTTATTTCTAAAATCTTATTTTTAATACTTAGTTGCTATTTTATGCAGAACATAAACATTTATGAACCTACTTTATTTGTGATTTGTATGTTGTGTTGTCATAATTTTTATATGATACTTTTTCTTGACTACTTTGATATTAATATTGCTATTCCTACTTTAACTTTTGCTTTATTATCATTGATGTACTATATTCTTGTGCCTCCTTTTAAAAAAGAGCTTTATGGATCACTTTATTTTAGGTCTGCCTTTTAAAAACAATATATATGATTTGGATTAGGGGGAAATAAAAGCCACCTAATAAGTCTCAAATGGAAAGGGCCTTAATTCAAGCAATCAGTACTTACGGAAACATTAGGGGAGATCCAAAGAGTCAAGTAGTTACAGGGATGGATTCCAGGTTCACAGTACCAAATCTGGAATCCATTGCTGCTACTGCCCATATAACTGCTTCTCGCCTGCCAAAACTGGTCACCACACTCTGGCTGCTGTCAATGATCTGTTCAAACTTGCCTCCAGGTACAGCAGCAGGAACGTGGCTCCCATTTCATCCCCACCTGCCAAAGCCCTGGAGTGCACCTTCTTGGCCTGACCTAATTTGTAACAAGCACCTCATTTTGAACATCTATTAAAAAGGTAATTTTTAGTTTTACAACCTCTCCAAATAGAAGGAGGATGGAATGAAAGCTAGGAGATCCAATATAAAAACATCGGATTTTTCCTTTTGAATTCTAGGTACCCTTCTGTTTCAAATGGGTAGTGTAGCTCTGTTACATTTATTATCATAATTATATATGATATTGATCTAGCATTTTAATTCTTATGTCTACATGCATTTCTGCTTTACTATCTTTTGATATATTGACTAATTTTTATTTGCTCTGTTTTAAGTAATTTGTAAGTTTTGTATCCTATTTTATTCTACCACCGATTATCTTTCATCATTAGTTTAAATATACATACATATATTTAGACCATGTATATCTTTAGGTTAAACATGAACTTCTATATATTTGTACATACACATATATCTTTTTCAAGGTCAAGCATAAATTTGTATCTACCAACACATGTATACAGAGTAGCAGTCAGAGTTCTTGTTGACAAATAAGAGGAGCCCCTTGCTAACAGGAATTAAAAAGGATTCTAGTGGAAGAATATTTGGCGGATCATAGAATTGATGGAAGGTGGAGCCAGGTGTGGTGGCAAATGCCTGAAATCCCAGCTACTCGGGAAGCTGAGGCAGGAGGATTGAAATTTCAAGGCCAGCCTTGGCAACTGAACAGGAACATGTCTCAAAACCAAGTAAAGGGCTAGGGGTGTGATTCAGTGGAGGTGCCCCTAGATTCAATACCCAGGAATGGGGAGAAAAAAAGAAGAAGAAGAATTTGTGGGAGGCCTGGAGAGTCAGGTAAGAAAGTAGGCAGGTGGCAGGAAGCTAGACCAAGGTCACACCCAGGACGAGCCTATTTAGAGTCCTGCTGCTGCCACTTCCACAGCCCCAGGCACAGGCCTCTGCTCCCTACTTCCCTCCTCTGGGTGCAGACTCTGGGTGGGGCTTCCTATGAGCAGAACTCAGGTCATCCACCCAGACTTCAGCTGTGACAGGTCCAGAAGGACATGTGTTCAGTTTTTTAAACTTCAATTGTGAAAGACCAGCTTCGTATCCCACCAAGACTCCCACAGTGGCTCATTCCTTGAACCTAGGAAGCTGTCAATGCTGGTATCTCTGAATGAAGGGTCTCCTGCACGCATACCCTCATTGTAAAAAATGAGAAATAGAGTCTTTTATTCCTTCTTCCTTTTAGATTGATCAGCAAGCATCTGTGGACTGCCTTTTATGAGTCAAAAGCAGTCACAGACATAACTATGGAAATAAGAGGCCAGTTTCTGTCTGCAAGGAATGTCTAGTCTGATAAGGGAGAATTAGAAACCCACAGGTGCTGTTTTAATGTGGGGAGACATAGGCTAGGAGCATGTATATTTGCAGGTTGGACTTGAGCAGAGGAAAGGGATCTTTAGCCCAGTCTGAGTGGGAGAGGACTGAAGTCTGATCTCATCTTAAAAGAGAATTTTCCAGGTACCCACTGGGGAGAAAGGTATAAAGAGCTGACTGTATGGAACCCCATGGAAATATATGTACCCAGGGCTGTCACCATGGCATGAAATACAAGGTGGGACTCCAGGTCTGGGCTGGAGAGGTAGATAAGGCCACCCCAGGCTATAGGTAACAAAGGGAAGATGACCTAAGACAACATGGATCACCTAGAGTCACCAATTTGGAGCTTGGTGATTGTCTCTCTCTCTGAAATTTACTGAGTCTTTAAACCCACAGATCTTCTAACCCTGCTGGAGACTGGAGAAAGGGGAGGGAGGGACAGAAAGATGGCAGAACTCGAAGAAATCCCCACAGCATTCCCCTTTGGCTGAGCAAAAATAAGATCATTTCCCAGTACCTAGTGGACACCAGAGGAATGGTTTTAAGTTTGAGTGGCCGTTTGGGTTGGAGGTTCCAGAGGTATTTTCTGAGAGGAAGACCACCTAAGTCAGGAAGGTTGAATGGTAGAAGCCTCATGGTCCCAAGAGAGGACAACACTGGGATATCTGACCTTCAGAGGCTACCAGGAACCCATTGTGTTAGACAGTGAAGTCATCACGACCCAAAGAGTGACCACGAAAAGGACATCTTCCTTTTCTCTCCTCAAGATAGGGCTCAGAATGGACAGGGAGTGAGGTTGAGAGCTTACCCCCACCACCTCTCCAAGTTCTGGGGCCACAGAGTTAGATGGAGCTGGAGTTTGCAGTACTGGATTGATACTATTTGATAAGAAAGTGGGTAAAAAGTTCTAAGGTGTTAGTAGAGGAACTCTATCCAGAGGGAAAGGGAAGTTTGACAAGTAGAACTGGGAAAGGGTTATGGGGGAAAAAAACCACAAAAACTCTTTATGGCTGATGGAGAACAATGGGGAGGGAGTTCTACACAGCACAGAATATGGAACTATTTCCTAAAAATTACCCTTAGAGTCTCTTTCTCCTGGCAGTTGCTCAATCCCCGCCTCTGCCACCTCCCCTTATATCTTTTCCCTAGCTGCCTTTTCTTAGGCACAGCAATCTCTAGCTGCCATCAGTTCAGCCCTGCCCACTGGAACCTGTCTTGCCAGGACCTGACTCAGCAGGTTGAGTCACCCCTGCATCATCACTGTTGGTGCACAGGTCTGCATCCTGTTTCCGGCCCCAACCCTGCTGTTAGCTCCATCAGGTTCCCTGGGCTAGGGAAAGACTGTTTTCTTTCCTTCCTTCCAAATCAGATTCCCCAGCAGCAAGAAGTCAGGCTTCCTGGAGAGATCTAAGTTTGCGTATGAATTTGCTCAGTGAGGAGCAGCTTTCCAGACTACACTCGGTTGTGCCCTTGAATGAACTGGGGCAGAAGTCCTTAGGTCCTGACCACATGTGCTGTTCCCATCTTGTCTTCTCCCGGCCATGCAATGGTGAACTCAGGTCCTCACGTCTCCACTTGGCTGTGGGGCCTCACCAGGGCTGGCAGGCATTCTGCCACCGAGCTGGTCTTTGTGGTTTTGTGCCCACAGTAATTACTAGGGCTGGGCTGTGCACATCCTCTTTACCTCTTCTACTTCCAGTCTGTAGGACCTGCCACCCCTGCAGCAGCTGGAGAGCTGTCTAACCACAAGCTAGACGTGAGAGGTTGCAGGTGTCTGCTTGAACGCTGGTCCCTCCATGGCCCTCTGCTCTCCAGGGGCCAGATGGGGACTCAAAACGTGTCCAGGCATGTCTGCCGCTGATCTCCTCACCCACGAATTTCCCAATATCTGCAGAACTTGTGTCTTTCTACAGGTTGGTTGATCCTGTAGAAATACTGATTTCTAGCCTGTGCCCCTGGCAGAGTTCCATAGCCTCTCAGCACAGCTTACGTAAAGCCACATAAATGTAGTTCTGTGTGTCACACAGCTGGGCCCTAAAACGCCATACCTCATGGTTCTAATTTTGGTTTTGGAACAGACTCCATCATTCCTCTCTTTCTGAATGTGCTTTCCCAAGGAGCCCGCAGCTCTGTGGGGTTTACCTCTGGTTCCTCTGCCTGCTGGTTGTCATGAAATCTCATTCTGAGCACAGTTCTAAGGGAAGAATAGCTCAGGTCAAAACTCAGACAAACTCACCAAATAAGATCCAAATGTCCCAGGCCACTTTGCAAACCGTTGCCATGGTATCACATCCAAACAAACAATCCCACCTTAAAATAAAAGGATCAATAAGCAATGCAGATCCTTACTGAAGTTTTCTTTTAGACCCAGAAGAGAGAATCACATAGCACACCATACAAGCCTATCTCCTCGAGTCCCCTCTAAACAAGTCTCGTTATGCCCAGACTTTGATTTCGAATTAATTCTTTATGATCAGTGCTCTAAATGTAAAACTCCCAGTATTTCCTCTGTGTTTCTCTTCTTTTCTCTCTGCCTCTTTCTCTTTCCCTCCATCGAGTGTTATTAAATTCCTTCAGCATTTCATCACACTTACTTCTCTGGTCAACAACACAAAACCATCTTTTTCGAGGCTCAGCCTCCTTAGAAGGACCAAAGGGACAGTTTTTTCCTGCGTTATTTTTTTTAATTTAAATGTTTGAATTTTGAGATAAGTGCAGATTTCCATGTAATTGTAAGAAATAATGTATAATTGTCCCATGTATGTTTCCCTAGTTTCCTCAATGGTAGCACCTTTCCGAACTATGGTGCATTTTCATGACCTTGTTATTGTCATTAACATCGATACAGTTAAGATACAGAACATTTCCATCACCATGAAGTTGCCTCACATTGTTCTTTTACAGCCACACCCACTTCCCTCTACCATTCTCCTTAGCCCCACCCTGCCCGCAACTCATAATCTAAACTTCATTTTTATAACTGTGATACTTCAAGACTGCTAGATAAATGGGATCACACAGTAGGTAAACTTTATTTTTTGGGGGGGGGTAGGTACCAGGGATTGAACTCAGGGTCACTGGACCACTAAGCCACATCCCCAGTCCTATCTTGTATTTTATTTAGAGACAGGATCTCACTGAATTACTTAGGGCCTCACTTTTGCTGATACTGGCTTTAAACTCACAATCCTCCCGCCTCAGTCTCCGGAGCCACTGGAATTACAGGCATGCGCCACCACACCCAGCATAGTTGACTTTTAAGGATTGGTTTTTCTCATTCAGCAAAATTCTCTGGATTTGTCCAGGTTTGTGCGTGTATCTGTATTAATAATTATGTTTCGTTGCTGAGCAGTATTCCATGGAAAGGTCATATACACTGGTTTAATCACTTATCCTTGAAAAGTATCTGAGTTGTTTCCAGTTTGGGGCTATTATCAATAAAACAACGGCAAGTATTTGTATACCAGTTTTTATGTGAACCTAAAATGTCTTTTCCTGGGATTAATACCCAGGTATATAATTGCTGAGTCATATGGTAGTTGCATGTTTAATTTTTTAAGTAAAAGAAGTCAAATATTTTCCAGAGTGGCTATACTACTTTCCATTCCCATCAGCCATGTAAGGAGTGATCCAGTTTCTAAACATTCTTGTCAGCATTTTATGATATCACCATTTCTTATTTTAGTCATATTGACAGATATTATAGTGAGATTTCATTTTGGTTTTCATTTGAATTTCCTAATAACTAATGATACTAAACATTTTTCCATATACTTTCCATCTTTGCACCCTCTTCAGTAAAATGTTTCTCCATATCTTTTGCCCATTTTCTAATTGGATTGTTTGCTTTCTTACCTAGAAATGTGACTGTTCTTTATATAGTCTATATACTAGTCCTTTCTCACATATATTACTTGAAAATATTTTCTTGTCCTTTCATCCCCTTAACAGGGTCTTCCATCAAGTAAATATTTTTTTTAAGTTTGATGAAGTCAAATTTATCAATTTTCCTTTTATGGAATAATTATGAGGGGCAAGTTTAAAAACTCTTTGCCTAGTCCTGGATATCAAGCATTTTTTCCTATGACATTTTACAAACAATCTTAATAGTTTTACATTTTATATTTAATTATGATGCACTATTGAATTAATTTTTGGGGGAAGATGTGACTTAGGTAGCGGTTCATGCCTATCCTGCCCCATTGTCCCAGCCCCATTTGTTGAAAAGCTCTTTTTGCCCTGTTGCATTTTTTGTCAGAAATGAGTTGTGCAAAATCACACGGGTCTGTTTCTGGGTTCTGGGTTCTGTTTCACTAATCTATATATGTTCATCTTTTTGCCAATACCACAATGTCTTGCATACGGTAGTTCTATAATAAATCTCAAGATGGGGTAAATGAATTTCTCTCATTTTATTCATCTTTTTCACAATTGCTAAAGCTATTCTAGTTCCTTTGCCTGACCTTATAAATTCAAAATAATGTTGTCAGTATTTTTTTTAAAGTCTAGCTGAAATTTTGGTAGAAATAAACCTGTGCATCTGTTTGTGGAGAATTGATATCTTTATTATGTTGAGTCTTCCAATCCTTAAACACATTATCTCTCCTACTATTTACATTTCATTTCCTTTCATCAGTATAGGTGTATAGTCATCTTTTTCAGCAATTATAAATGATACTATATTTTAAATTTCAGTGGCCATGGGTTTATGGCTAGAACATAGAAATATAATTTTTGTATATTTGTCTGGTATCCTGTGACCTTTTTGAATTAACTAGTTCTAGGCTAATTTCTCTAAAGCTTGTGAGATTTTCCATCTGACAGTCATCTGTAAATAGGTACTGTTGTATTTTCTTCTTTCCAATCTTTTATCTCTCCCCCTTTCCCCTCTCCACTCTAGTACTGACTAGAACATCTAGCATCTGTTGAACAGGGAAGAGTGGGAGTCAGTGGGAGTCCTTGCCTTGATCTCATTATTAGGGAGAAGCATTTATTCTTTCTCCATTAAGTATAGTGTTAGCTGTAGGTCTTCCATAGATGCTCTTGAGGGCATTCTCTTCTATTCTTGTTTTGTTTTTTCTAAGAGTTTTTATCATGTATGGGTGTTGAGTAGCATGAAATGATTATGAATTTTTCTTCTTTAGTCTGTTAATACGACAGAACATTTGTTGATTTTGAATATTGCACTAGCCTAGCTTATATCCCTGGAATAAACACCATTTGGTCATGGGGTATAATTACTTTTGTGGATTGTTGAATTCCATTTGCTAATACTTTGTTAAGGATTTTTGCATCTATTTTCATGAGGGATATTGCTCTGTAGTTTTATTTATACTGTCTTTTTCTGGTTTGAGTATCATGGGAATATTAACTTCAACAAATGAGTTGGGAATGTTTTCTCCTTTCTATTTTCTGGAAAGGACTGTGTAGAATTGGTGTCATTCTTACTAAATAGTTTATAGAATTCCCCAGTAAAATCATTTGGAACTGGGGATTCTGTTTTGAGAGCTTTAAAATTATGGATTCGATATTCTTGGTAGTGAAAAGTCTATTAAATCTGTTTTGTATTGGATAAGTAATTTGTGTTTGAGGAAATGATTTCTTTTCTCTAACTTGTTAAATTTATGTGTTTAATTTGTAGTGTTTATTTTTTATGTCAGCAGGGTCTGTAGTGACAGCACTTATTTTATTCCTGATATTGGTAATTTGTGGCTTCTCTCTTTTTTTATTTGTTAGTCTTTTAGAAGTGTGTCAGTATTACTGATCTTTTCAAAGAATCAACTCTTTTTTTCATTGATCTTACTGTTTTCCAGTTATTGATTTATGTTCTTATCTTTGTGATTTCCTTCATTCTACCTCCTATAGATCAGTTTGAGATTCTTATTCTAGGTTCTTGAGAGTTGATCTTAGGATTTTTTGAGAATTTTTTTTTCTTTTTTTTTTTTGGTCCAGTTCTATGCATTTAGTACTATATATTCTCTATATTTCCTTCTTAGTACTGTTCTAGCTATGTGCTACAAAATTGATGCTGTCTTTTCATTTTCATTCAGTTCTATGTACTTTCAAATTTTCCCTCAAGACTGACACTGACTCACGGATTATTTGGAAGTGTGTTATTTGGTTTTCAAGTGTTTGGAGATTTTCCTGCTATCTTTTTGCTATTGGTTTATAGTTTGATTCACTGTGTTCAGAGAACACATTTTGTGTGATTTCACTTCACTTACATCTGTTAAGATTTGTGTTCCAGGATATGGTCTATCTTAGAATAATTTCTATGGGCACATGAAAAGAAAATGTATTCTGCTGTCTGGAAGTGGAGTATTCTATAAATGCTGATTAGATTAGTGTATGCGTGTGTGCGTGTGCATGCGTGTGGTACTGGGAATTGAACCCAGGGGCTCTCTAGCGCTGAGCTACAACTCCAGCCCTCCTTTTTTTTTGGCAGTGCTGGTCTCATGCTTTCTGTCTTCACAGCGATGTCCACTCTCACACTTCTATTCAATATAGTTCTTGAAACTCTAGCCACAGCAATCAGGCAAAAGATGGACATTAAAGGGATAGAAAAAGAAAAATTCAAACATCTCCATTTGCTGTTAACATGATCCTATATCTAGACGATACACACACACACACACACACACACACACACACTCACACACACACAAAAATCCACCACAAGATTTCTAGCTTAATAAATTCAGCAAAGCAGCAGGATAAAATATCAACCCTCATAAATCAATAGTTTTCCTATATGCCAACAGTGATTCATTTGAAAAAGAAATCAGGAAAACCATCCCTTTCACAATAACCTCCTGAAAACTAAAATACCTGAGAACCTAACCAAGGAGGTGAAAGAACTCTGCGATGAAAACTACAGAACACTGAAGAAAGAAATTGCAGAAGACCTCAGAAGGTGGAAAGACTTCCCATGTTCTTGGATAGCTGGAATTAATATTGTTAAAGTGGCTGCACTACCAAGATCAATATACAGATTCAATTTAATCCCCATCAAAATACCAATGACACTCTTCAAAAAAAACTAGAAAAAGAAAACAGTCCTTAAATTCATTTGGAAGAACAGGAGACCCAGAATAGCCAAAGCAGTCCTGAGCAAGAAGAGCAAAGCAGGAGGCATCATGATGGAATTATACCTCAGAGCTATAGTAACAAAGATGCATGGTCCTATATCAAAATAGACGTGAAAATCAATGGAAAAGAATAGAAGACACAGAGACAAATCCACATACTTACAGCCATCTGATACTTGCCAAAAATACATGGTGAAGAAAAGACAGCCTTTTTAACAAATTGTGCTGGGAAAACTACATATTCATATGTAGAAGAATGAAATTAGATCCCTGTCTCTCACCCGGCACAAAAGTCAAATCAAAATGGATGAAAGACTTAGGAATTAGACCAGAAACCTTGCAACTGCTAGGAAAAAAAAAAAAAAAAAAAAAGGTCGACACACCATTACACAGTTGTGGGCACCAATTTTTTCAACAAAACCCTTAAAGGTCAAGAAATAAAACCAAGAATCAATATGTGGGATGGCAACAAATTGAAAAGATTCTGCACATCAAAGGAAACAAGAGAGTGAAGAGATGAAATCTCAGTGTAGCTTTGGTTTGCATTTCCCTGATTTGCTGGTGGACGTCGAACATATTTTCATATATTTGTTGACTATTTGTATTTAAAAGTGTCTGTTTCATTCATTCATTGGCCCATTTATCAATTGGGTTATTTAGTTTTTTGGTGTTAAGTTTTTTTGAGTTCTTTAATATATTATATATATTAGTCCTTCATCAGAAGAGTAGCTAGCAAGAATTTTTTCTCATTCTGTAGGTTCTTTCTTGACATTCCTAATTGTTTCATTTGCTGTGAAGAAGCTTTTTAATTTGATAACATCCTGCTTATTGATTCTTGGCATTATTTCCTGAGATTTAGTGGTCCTTTGGAGAAAATCATTGCCTATGCCTGTATTCTGGAGTGTTGACCCTGTTTTCTTCTGGGGGTTCATAGTTTCTGGTCTAATTCCTACGTCTCTGGTCTATTTTAGTTGATTTTCATGCAGGATGAGAGATAAGTGTCTAGCCTCATTCTTCTGCACACACCAATCAGAGTGGCGGTCATCGAGAATACAAACAATAATAAATGTTGGAGTAGATGTGTGGAAAAAGGAATACTTTTACACTATTGGTGGAAATCTATATAGGCAAAAAGATTAGGCATGGAACCACCATATGATTCAGCTATACCACATATTGGTAGTTATCCTAAAGAATTAAAGGCATCATACTATCGTGATACATGTCTATAGCAGCACAATTCACAATAGTCAAACTAAGGAAACAGCCTAGGTGGCCATCAACAGATGAATGGATAAAGAAAATGTGGTATATGTACACAATGAGATTTTATTCAGCCATAAAGAAAAATGGAATTATGTCATTTGCAGGAAAATAGGTGGATCTGAGACCATTATCTTAAGCAAAATAAGCTAAAGTCAAAGGTTAGGGGTCACATATTTTTCTTTCATGTGGAAGCTAGAGCAGAAAAAGGAAAAGAAAGGGGGACCGGGATCTCATGACAATCAAATATAGATCAGTAGAGGAAAGAAATTGGGGGTGGAGGGAGGGGAAAGTACTGGGGAGTGATATTGGCCAAATTATGTTACCTCGTGTGCATGTATGAATATGTAACAACAAATCCCATCATTGCATACAAGTATAATGCAGTAATAAAAAAATGTGGAAAGAAAAAAAGTAAAGAGAGAGCCTACAGAATGGAAAAAAAAATCTTTACCAGCTGCTCCCCTGACAGGGTATTAATATCCAGAATATAGGGTTGGGGAGATAGCTCAGCTGGTAGAGTGCTTGCCTTGCAAGCACAAGGCCCTGAGTTGGATCCCCAGTACCACAAAAAAAAAAAAAAAAAAAAAAAAAAAAAAAAAAAAAAAAAAAAACTCCAGAATATATTAAAAAAACCTCAAAAAACTCAAAGCCCAAAAACAAATAGCCCAATAATAAATGGGAAAAAGAACTAAATAGAAATTTCTCAAAAGAAGAAACAAATGGTCAACAAATATATGAAAAAATGCTCAACATTTCTAGTAATCAGGAAAATGCAAATCAAAACTACACCAAGATTTCATCTCACTCCAGTCAAAATGCCAGCTATCAAGAATGCAAATAATAATAAATGCTGGTGAGGATGTGGAGAAAAAGGTACACCAACATGTTGTTGGTGGGACTGCAGATTAGTACAACCACTCTGGAAAGCAGTATGGAAATTCCGTTAAAAATTAGGAATGGAGCCACCATGTGAGCCAGTATACCACTCCTTGGTATTTATCCAAAAGAACTAAAATCAGCATACAGCACACAGCCACTTCAATGCTTATAGCAGCACAATTTGCAACTGACAAATTTTGGAACCAACACAGATGCCCATCAACGGATGAATGGATTAAGAACATGGTATATATACACAATGGACTTCTACTCAGCCATAAAGAAGAATGAAATAATGGTATTTGCTGGAAAATAGATGGAAATGGAGAAAATTATGTTAAGTGAAATAAGCCAGACTCAGAAAATCAAAGGTCATATGTTCTCTCTCATAGGTGGAAGCGGGAGCAAAATTTAAAAAAGGGAAAGGGGATCTGGAATCATAAAGATACAGGGAAGATCAGTGGAGTAGAGGGAGAAAGAGAGGGAGGGAAGGAGGAAGGGAAAGAGGAAGAAATATGGAATGGATTTAGCAAAATCATGTTATGTCAAAGGGAATTTCCCCCTTATGTATATGTAGGAAGTACCAACGGAAAATAAATAAAGGAGGTAAAGGAAGATGAGTAGAACAGAGGAGGGAGAGTGGGGGGGGGGAAGGAGGGAAGGAAAAGGGAGCGGGAATGGGGACTGAAATAAAATTCTTGCATGTAAGATTCTTGTCAAAATGAACCCAAATACTATGTATAATTATAATGCTCTAAAAAAATTAACTTGCCTCCGTCTCCTGAGAAGGTGAAGTCACAGTTGTGCGTCAGTATGCCTGACTCTTGGGGTCAATGGTGGTGTTGAGTTCTTCTATACATACTGCCTTTCTGTCTAGTTAAATAAAACTTTGAGTGGGGTGGTCCTGAAGTGTCCAACTATAATTATAAATTTGTCTGTTTCTCCTTTCAGTTCTGTTTTTTGCTTCACAATATTTTATAGTTCTGTTGTTTGTGCAGACCTCTGTAGGATTGCTATGTCTACTTGATAGATTCACCCTTTTAGCATTATAGAATTCCCTTCCTGTCTCTGGTGGATTTATTTGCTCTGGTGTCTACTTTACCTGATAATAATATAGCTTCTGTTGCTTATTTTAATTTTACTACTTGGAAGATACATCTTTCCCCATTCTTCAACTTTCAACCTACCTATGTTGTCATATTTTAAATAAGTTTCCTCTTGTTATTTATATTTTCAAATTCACTCTGAAAATCTCTCTCATTTAATTAGTTTATTTAAACTTTAAATGTGACTGTTGATATGGTAGTGTTAAATTTGCCTTTTTATTTTCAGTTTGTTCTCTTTGTTTTTTTCTTTTTCTTGTCTCCTTTTGAGTTACTTGAAAGATTTTTTAGAATTCTATTTTGACCTATCTATAGTTTTTAAAATGTCCCTCTTTCTATGGTGGGATTTTTAGGAGTATGAGGGGTGATTGTTTTTATCTATCTATTGATTGATCTTGCCTTGTGTATGCTAAGCAAGGGCTTTTCCACCCATCTACCTCCCCAGCCCTCTAACAGATGCTTTTAAATCTCTGGCAAATAACTTTGACATCTCTGATTTCTTGATCTTAGTATTTATTGATTTTTTAAAATTAAGTTTGAGATCTTCCTGGTTCTTGAAAACCAGATGAGTGATGTCTAACTAAAAACCTCTCCATTTTTATGTTATATTTGAAACTGAATTTTACTTACATCTTCTGCTTTAGATGGCTTTCTCTGACACTGCTATGATAGGCCCTTTAGGTCCCAGTCCTCAGTGACTACCTTTTGGAGTCTTTTTGTATATGTTTCACACATAATGGTCTGGGCATTTAGCCGAGATTAAGAGAAAGTAAGGAAAAGCACATCTAGGTTATTTTACCAGAAACAGAAGTCAGAACAGTATTTTAACCCTTTAAGTTTGATTTATTGTCCTAGTACAAAGAAGTGAAACTATAAGATTTTTGTTTTGTAGAAACCATAGACCCTATGTGGCAGTTGAATTTGAACATGATTCAAATGAAATACAATAAATTTAAAAGCTATTGGCAGAGATGGAGGGAGTAATGACAGAAAAGGACAAATTGATTTATGGATGCTACCCCACAACAAGGGAGGGTGGGGAAGGGAAGAATAGAAATTCTTTGGATTAGATGAAGGGGACTGAAGGGAAGGGAGGGGGATGGGAATAAGAAAGAGTAGAATGAATCAGACATTACTATCCTATGTGCATGTATGAACACATGACCAGTGAAACCCCACATCATGTACAACCACAAGAATGGGATCCTAATTAGAACAAGTTATACTCCATGAATGTACGTCAAAATATACTCTCCTATCATATATATCTAAAAAGAACAAATTAAAAAAGGACAAATATTCCAGAAATATTTGGGGCATAAGATTAAGAGCACTAAATAATTTGTTCTTGGTTCTTTTTAGTTATACATGACAGTAGAATCTATTTTAATATATTTATACAAGCATGAACTATATCTGATTCTAATTAGGATCCCAGTTTTGTAGAATACACAATGTAGAGATTTACTGTGGTGTATTCATATATGTACATAGGAAAATTATGTCAGATTCATTTCACTGTCTTTTCTATTCCTATCCCCTCTCCCATCTCTTCATTCCCCTTTGTCTAATCCACTGAATTTTATTCTTCCCCTCTCACCCCCTTATTGTGGGTTAGCATCCACATAGCAGAGAAAACACTTGACCTTTGGTTTGGTGGGATTGGCTTATTTCACTTAGCATGAGTCTCCAGATCCATCCATTTACTGGCGAGTGTCATAAAGTCATTCTTCTTTATGGCCGAGTAATACTCCGTTGCGTACATATACCACGATTTCTTTATCCATTCATCTGTTGAAGGGCACCTAGGTTGGCTCCATAATTTAGCTATTGCGAATTGTAGAGCACTAAATGGTTTTCTGAATGCAGGAAAGAAGTCTGAACAGTTGAGTTTAATGGCTTGGGATCTAATATGGTGGGTATATCGTAAGATTGGGAACACAGGAGGAGGGGTAGCTATGGTAGAGAGAAAGTTGAAAGTTGCGCTAAGTTTAAGACACCATGAGTGTAGGTGCCTGTCAAGCAGTGATATACGCTAATATGAAGAAGTGCTGGGGAGAGCTCAAGGCGGGTTCTGTTTGCTTCAATGTCCTCAGCATAACAGGGTAGTAACATCATGCAAGAGAGAGATCACAATGGTGACAGCATGTGCCGAGGAGGGGAACTTAAGAGGAACAATTAGGAGCAGGAGAGGAGGCTGTCTTGGAAACAATGGAAAATAGACTTTAAAGACAGATACCATCAGTGTAATCCAGAAGAAAAAGATGAGAATAAGATGATGACTATAGAGCTCCTTGCATTAGCCTTTCAGGAAGCCCAGTAACTTTTTCCAGAGCAGATACAGTACAGTGCCAGGCAGGAGCTTGAAGTGGGAGGGGAGAAAGTGCAGAGAGCTAGTGTAGACCTGCTTCCTAAAACTTGGCACCCAGGGAAAGAGAACGCTAGGAATGAAGCTCGACGGTGTAGCCTTGTATTCTCTCTCTCTTCTGGGCCAGCCCTCTTTGATAAATGGGAGAGATGCAGCATGCTTTCGTATGTGGAAGGGAAAGAGCCAGTAGGAAGGAACAGTTTGAAGACAAGGGACAGAGAGGGACAAAGGACAACTAGGAATGCAGGGGAAGGTTTGGCTCTGAGGCCAAGTTCAGGCAGCTGGTCCTCCAAGTCTGGAGAGAGAGAGGTAAGGATTGGGGGTGAGGTCAGGCATGTAAGCCTCTGGGTGGGGAACCGGAAGGGGAAGTAGATGACGGAGGCCCACTCCAGTTATCTTGCTAATATGGATAATAGGTACTCTGCTGGGGTAACAGCTGGGTGGGTGAGGAAGGAAATTGGAGAGAGTGTAATGACTTGGAAATAGAGGAGGTGCTGATTATAGACAAAGTGAAGGGATGTCCATTCCATCTGACAGCTCAGCTCAAATTGGATGCATGGAAGCTACAGTACCAGCCCTGCATTAAGAACTGAGGTGGTCAGACTCGGCCTGTCTTGTAGACATGTGCCTGCATGCTTCCAGTAGTGCCCTGCTAGTGTCCTGATGGACGTCCAACTGAAGCGGATTAACCTGCCTAGATGCAGATTTTAAAGGCAGTTTCTCTTCAAAATATCTTTTATCATACACCTGATAATCACCATAGGAGACTGAGGCAGTAGCAGCATTAAAATGGGTGATATCAAGAGAACTATCTTGAAGCCTTTATTTCCAGTCCAGAACAGAGCTTTATTTTGTGTTTGTCATAAATCTGCATATTCTTCTCTTCCAGAGGATTATAATTGCTAAGTAGAGCTTGCTTTGACATCTCATGGGAGGACAATTATATGCTACCACCTTCTGTGGACATTCCATGTGGACACACAAAACCTATCACTCAACCAGATCCTGTGCCCAATATTGAAGAAACACAGGACAAGTGTTGAAAACCAGATAAGAACGAAGGAAGGAGCACCTTGAGCAAGGACCCTTGACAAAAACTGTGCAAAAACGACTTCACTACTGTCATTTTTAGCCTCATTGACAGTTATCACAGATGTTGTAAGAAACCGAATCTCCAAAAGACAGATGATATTGAGATTCCTGGGAGAATCAAAGAGCAATGTTATCCTGTGTCTCATTTGCCATTGAGAAAATGCAATCTGGTGAAATACTGTTATATGATAAAAGAATAATAATAAAATGTCTTTTCATGTTAGAATGTGTATTTCTTTATCAATTCTGGATTTGACAATCTTACTCAAAGAAACCTATCTTTTCTTTTTGAGATATTAAAGTCTACCATTTATTTTTATGTGTCTAATATAAGTATTTTTACATCAGTTAAACATTGTTATTAGTGTAAAGATGGTTAATAAAATGTGCATGTTTCTTAAGAAAAAAAAACAAAAGAACTGAGGTGGTTTTCCAACTGAATTCACAAGTCAGTCTCAACCATATTCTAATTTGTGACGTGTGAGCCAGAACAGATATGAGTTCTTGGCAAAAGAGAGAAATGAATAGACATTTTGGTGATGGTTTTTCAATGCAGAGAAAGAAAAATGTTAATGTGAGATTTGATCTGTAAGTCATGCATTTGCAGATACCACTGGTACTAGGGTTGTATGGTTTGCGTTGTATAATTATTACAAAAAAAAAAAAAAAAAGGAATTCCATGAATCGCCTATATTTCACTGCTTGGGCCCAAAATCAACTGAGGTCGGGTAATAACAAGCAGCCTCGGTGCCATCTAATCATCTCTTACACTGGCTGCCAGGACAATGCTCCTCTTTATGCCACATGGAAGCCAGGCCTCCGTGATTGTTGGAACTCCCGCCAACTCAGCACTTGGCTTGGTGACCCAAGGGTTCTCGGGCCACATCATCAGAGACAGCTGGTGCCATAGACACATCCGCTGTCTTGCTCCCCACACGATGGCCATTGAAAACCCCAGGGTGGGGACTCACTGAGGAAACCCCACACAGTCCACACAGAGCCCCAGGGAAGGCAGGGTTGACGTCAGACTGGGAGGTGAGGGGCCCAGACCCACAGAAGGCAGGCTGTGTTCCAGGACATGACAGTTTCTGTGGAGAGAAGATGTATGGCCTCTTTCCACGGGAGTGTGGCCGAAGCTGGAGGGGTAGTACAGCCAGGCCCTCCAAGGAGTTCATGCCTTATCAGGAGGTTTGCCAAGAAAGGCTGAGATGGCAGAGGGCAAGGGAAAGAAAGGGCTTGTAGCATCTTTTTCTTCCACTGAAGAAGGAACAAGAACAGGCATTTATTTAATGCTGTTTATGTACCATGCTCTTGAATCGGCCGTCCTTAATCTTCACAACCTGGGAAGTCAATGTAAGAACTCTTCAGAGAAGAAAGTGGTATCAAGGGGGTCAAGGAACTTACCTACTGCCACATAAATAGAAGTGGGGCAGTTGGGATTAGGGCTCAGCCTGGAAGCCTATTAGTTCTCTTCCCATTATATCCAAAGAAACCTATAAAGTAATCTTAGTGTTTCTTTCTGCTCAGGGTATCTATTTAAACATCATAAGAATTTGCAGCTCAAGACTGAATGACCTCAGAGGACAAAGAGGCATTTGCCCAATGGCCTAGGGGGTGGGAAGGATGTTTTTCACTTTTATAGGTTTGGAAAGGGCACAGCTCATTGTCTTTGAACTTGATGGTGCTCACCGCCAAGAGCACCCACCTTACCCTTGTCCCTATCCTGACTCAGGTAAGCCCTGGGAGAGTGGTGAGCACCACCACCACGCCATCATTTATATAACAGGGAGCTGATTCTGGAACCAATCAATGCATGTACATGTGCAATGGAGTTTTTATTTAGTCATAAAGAAAAATAAAATTATGTTGTTTGAAGAAAAATGGATGAAACTTGAGATCTTTATGTTAAGTGAAACAAGCCAGACTCAGAAACTCAAGAGTCATGTTTTCTTCCATATGTAAAAGCTGGAGGGAAAAAAGATGGGGGGAGGTCTCATGAAATTAGATGGGAGACCAGTAGAGTAGAAGAAGGGGATCAGGCAGAGGGAGGAGAGGAGGGAAAGTCGAGGGCGAGATACTGGGGAATGAAATTGACCACAGTTTGTTCTGTGCATGGATGAATATATCACAGTGAATCCCACTAGTACATATAATTATAATGTACCAGTAAAATATTGATTAAAAATATAACTGAGTTGAGGTGTTTGTCTTTTTTGAATCCAAAGTTAGGACACATGATCTAAGGCATTTTATGAATTATAAATAAGTATATATAAAAGGAATAAGAACTAAAACACATTTATTTGCACATATAATAAATGATTTTTATGGAAGCGTTCACAACTATGAGACATCCTGGATGACTTGGCAGTAATAGCATCATGCTGCAGAGGAGGGATTCCTTGAGAGATCCCTATTGATTGACACTGGTTTTAGTTGCGGTGCAAAATGGCCTGGCACACAGATAAGGCCTACTCAGCTTTTCAAGTGGACGTTCTGTCTCTTTTCAGCTGCAGTTGAGTGATGGAGGTCTAAAAACTTAATAATTATGAGTGGGTAACATATTGGAAAATCTCCTTCAGAAATCATGCTAAACTTTCAGGAATTGAGCCTCTTTGAAGCTACTGAATCTCCTTCCCCAATCCCCAGGACCTGATTGGTACCTGTTCTCTTGGTACATGGTCTTCAGGTGCCCACTTCTCATGGGAGCATTGGAATGGCAAGTCCCTTACAATCTGTTTGCAACCCTGAGCAAAGGCTTCATGCTGCTGACCAGGCCCAGGACCCACATGCCTCATCAGGCAGGGCCGCTGCTACTCAGCCTGTCCACAGCCTGTGGTACTCCCGTAGCTCTCTTGCCACACTGATTTCTTCTGATTCTTTCTTCCACGAATGAATGTTCTTCCCAACCCTTTCCAATAATGGGAGTGGCCGATTGCAACAATGATCCATTGCCAATCACTGTTCCACATCCCATCTCTTCAGGCTCTTTACAGAACCTTCCTTCTACCTCCTGCAGTGAATGACTGTCTTGGGGAAGGCTGGGGCCTAGCACCCTGGGTGCTACCTGGGAAGTTGAAACCTTCATGAAAAAGAAGAATCACTTCCAACATAGCAACTTGGAGGTGCTGTATTCTTGGTTGAGTGAAGCAACTAAGTGAGTGAACCTGAGTGTCACATGGCATTTGGTCCCAGTGTGGTGTAGGGAGGTGGATGAGATGATCAGCAAATAGTCCTTGTCCTCTGACAACTGGTGGCCTCACCTTGGTAGTAGATGCGGCTGGGGAGTAAGAGGATGTCTAGTCATTGTGGGCTAGTTGCTCCTCAGCAGAAGCTGGTGAGACTAAAGGATGGCCAATGGCCCATTCTAGCACCTCCCTCTTAAGGTCATGATTATGTCATCTGCAAATAGAGATAGTTTTACTTCACCCCTTCTAATCTGGATGCTTTCTTCCTTTCCCTTTCCTTTCCTTTCCCCTCTTCCCTCCATCTCTTTTCTTTCTAACTGCCCTTGCTAGAGCTTCCAGCATAAAATCGAATAGCTGCATACAGGTGGTGAGAGCAGGGTTGGGGTAGTGGCTCAGTGGCAGAGTGCTTGCCTAGCATGTGTGAGGCACTGGGTTCCATCCTCAGCACCACATAAAAATAAGCAAACAAAGTAAAGGCATTCTTATTTGTATAATGTTAGCTGTAGACTTTCAATAGATGCTATATGAGTTCTCCAGAGACACAAAACCAGTGTGACATATAAAGAGATTAATTGGAAGGAATTGGCTCATACAACTGAGGAGGCTGAGAAGTCTCAAGAGCTACACTCAGCAAGTGGGAGACCCAGGAGAGTTGAAGGTGTCATTCCAGTTCATGTCTGAAGGCCTGAGACTCAGGAGAGCTGACGGGTAACTTCCAATGGAAAGCCAGCAGAGAGAGCCAAAAAGAGCTGACGTTTCCATTTAGTCCAAAGATAAGACCGATGTCCCAGCAAAAGTAGACAGACAGAAGGAATTTCCTGGTATTCTCAAAAGGGTCTGTCTTATTGCTTTCTTCAGGACTTCAACTTATTGCAGGGGACCTGTCTATATTAAGGAGGGCAACTTGTTCAACTTAGTCCATCAGTTCAAATGCTAGTCTCATCCAGACACACCCTCACAAGCACATGGAGAATAATGTTTAACCAAATATCTGGGCACTTCATTATCCAGTCAAGTCGATGTGTAAAATGAACCATCACCTGTGCTCTTTACCAGGTGGAGGAAGTTTCTTTCTCTTCCTAGTTTGTCAAATGCTTTTTAAAATTATGAAGTGGAGTTGGATTTTGTTAAATGCTGTTTTTGCATCAATATGGATGCCTTGTATTTTTTTAATCTAATGTATGTATTACATTAGTTGATTTTCATATGTTGAACCAACATTTCATTCCTGGAACAATCTCACTCTGTTATGAGTATAATCCTTTTTATGTCTTGCTGAGTTTGCTTAGCTGGTATTTGGCTGAGGATCTTTATATCTATATTCATAAGGAATACTATTCTGTAATCGTCTTGTGATTTGTCTGATTTTGTTATTTCAGTAATATTGGAACTATAGAATGAATTAGGAAGTGGTGATAATTCTTCTTTAATACTTCACCAATAGGATTAACCAGTGACACCATCTAGTCCTGGGGTCTTCTTAACAGGAAGTGGTTAGGTTACTTGTTTGGTCTCTTGTTATAGGTATATTTCAGTTTTCTATTTATTCTTAAGTCAATTTTGGCTACTTTCCCCTTATTTTCACATGCCTAGCCTTTTCCAGGTTGATGAGAGAAAAGAGCATGCGTTTGGGAGCCCAAATCCTTGTTCCTGATTATCCAAGTGAACTTGGTCAGGTTTATAATTTTTTTTATGTTTCTGCAAAAACCAAATTCCAGCACACTTGTTTCTCATGTTAAAATAAATGAGATCCATAACCTGTGATGTGAAATATATTAGGTAACTTCTAAATCCTAGTTTATCTTCTTGGACAAGACACTTGATTTCCAATTCCAATACCACAAATTCTTTCAAACCATCGAGTCTGAGATTATGATTCCACTGGCAAAGAAAAGTGTATACATAACAGATATAAGTAGCATGAAGAAGCTAAAGAGGGTCAGTTAGTGAGCGTGACTATCCAAGGAAAGGACAGAGTGGCCTGAAGGGCTACAGTATGTACTGACAGCCTTACTTCCTGGAAAGATAGTTGGGAACTTCCTGATCATAAAGTCTTGAGAGGACTGAGACTCCTAGAAACCACAGAAAGTAAAATGTAGAGGAAACAATCAGATTTGCATATGGAATTAGAATTTGGAATACTAAGTCTCACAGCTTAATGTGGTAGACACAGAAGACAATGCAGCATAAGAAGAGCACCAGAAGAGAAAAAAAAAACTCAATCCAAAGAAACAAAACAAAAAGGCGGATGATCAGGCAATATGGCGCATGGCAAGTGCCCACCGACTTCCCTCACACATAATGCTCAGTACGTCTAATTGTGGTTTGAAGACTCCAGTATTCACAGTGGTGTCTGTTGGGCTACCAGGGAACGATGGGAGATCCTGCCAGGAGTGGGGCATGGTGTGATGCTTTGGAGTAGACAACAGGAAGGTCAGGGAAGGCAGCCATTATCATTTCTAAGTGACCAGAACAGAGAACCTAGGATGAAGACACAGGAAGTTGTGCTGGGGAACAGAATAGTTAAAAATCTATCATGGAAAACCAAGGAATTCTAATGCATTTTCTGGTTTGAGTCGTCAGAAGAAAAAGGGAAAAGGGGACACACAGATATTGAAAAAAAAATTACCTTTTTGAACTTCTGGGCAACTTTGGATTGTTTTTGACTACAATGGTTTTGTCAACTATACATCATAATCTACTGAAAGGAAAATTTGAATATTCTTTCATGGTGAATTTCAATTAGTTATCTGTCAGAACAGTAATCTATTAGACAGCTTCTTGATGTGAATTGCATTGTCTCATTTTCCTAGGTAACATAAATTAATAAATTAAAAATGTACCCTGGTAAGATCAGAGTTAATTAAGATTTAATTTGCAGGGGATATTTTCTTTATTAGGATTTCCCATCCACAATGAATATACCAAACACAACAAAAATAAACCCTTTTCTCTTGGACCGTGTGGCTTATATAACAAGCGAGTGGTATGTAAATTACAAAATTCGTGATCTTCTCCCAAGAGACTCACTGCAAAGCTCTGATAGGACCAGGAAAAACCTCCGAGGTTAAACTAGAGTGAATCCTTTTAATAGATTTGGAGAGACGAATCTTTAACTAGAAATATCATTAACAATTAAAATACTGATAAGATGTTTAAAAATCTATATAAAAAGCATACTTATTTAATATGGTAGCAATAGAAATGTAAAATCAGCAGCTACTGTAATAATAGAAAAACCCATGGAACCAGGCAAAATCAGCACAAGCAAGGTCAAGATTTTTATAAATTTTATAAAATTTTATGCATTTCAAAGGAGGCCAAATTTATCAAAAGATTAATTTGCATAGGGATTATTTATCCACATTTTCAAAAATTTTAAGCATTGCCCCGACTTCTTCCAAGCTGGTTGTCAAATGGGCAGAGGAAAAGCAGGTATTATCACCTCTGCATACACCAGCCAGTCTGAGACCCAGAAGCCTCATTTCTATCAAAGATAAGTTCATAATGGTCTGTGTTGCATGAAATTGTCTAGGCTCTAACGACTTTCCCCTTAAGTTTTAGTTTTTCTCCTAGCCTTGTGCCATGTTTTCTTCAAGGTGGAATTGGGTGCTGAGCATGGTGGTGCATGCAGGCTGAGACAGGAGGATCACAAGTTCAAGGTCAGCCTCAGTAACTTAGTGAGGCCCTCAACAACTTAGTAAGACTCTGTTTCACAATAAAAAATAAAAAGGCCTGGGGATGTGGCTCCGTGATAAAGCATCCCAGGGGTCAATCCCTTGTATCAAATAAATATATAAATAATCAGATGGACCTGGGTGAGGGAGGCACTCAGAGTGGTCACCTCACAGTCCCCTCTCAACCCTCCAAGACGAAGCTGGAACAGTGTGCCAGCCACCCCTGGGGCCACAACCCCTAACAGACTAGGGGACTGAATGAGGCAAATCCCTGCTCCGGGACATGTCCCTGCTCGGGGCCACGTCCAGCACGTGGACAGAGGAGCATCACTATCCAGAGCTTCTGAAAACCATCTTTGGGGGTGAGGGATCATTGGGTTGATTTTCCGTGAATGACTCTGGGGCCACCTCCTTTTCCAGTACCAAATGGAGGGAGGGAAAGCCAGGTCAGTCCTTCCAGAACAGGACAAAATGGAGCAAAGCAGAAGGGAAGCGGGGAGTGAAAAATGTGTAGCTAGCCCAGTGCCAAGCACCACCCCAGGCTGGGAAGCCTATGTGTGGCAGGAGCTCCTGACTGACAGGAGTCACCGCCTTGACCACGGGGCACCCAGGGAAGGAGAAAGCTGAGAAGAGATGACTGCAACCCGCAGGACTCTGCTTCGTCTCTAATCCTGCCACTTGGGAAGAAAGTGACATCCCAGAGGTCACCAGTGCAAGCAGAATATGAGAGGGGGTTACTGGAAACTGATAGTGTTTGGCTAGAAAATCCAAGGGAAGTCTAAATCCCATCTTGTCAATCACTCCCCCTGTGAGGATCCTGCAATATCTTCTCATCAGCCCTCAGATATTGCCTAACAGCTGGACTGATGCCTACTAACCTCCAGGGAAGAACTTTCTGGTCAATGCTTCTTTGGAGCAGGTGGCTTGGGTGCTTCCTAAACCTGGGTCTAAGTCTTGTGGTCGTGTTCCCTTCTGTAGATCCAATGATACCGGAGGTAGAAGTGAAGAGCAGCTTGCCCAGGTCAATCCCCAGTGGGGTGGGACAGAGTGCAGTCCATGATTCTAGGGCTACAGGATCATGAAGTGTGGATATTTGAAAAGAGGAGAGAAGAATTCTGAATCTTTGTGATTAGAATATCCAAAAAGGTATTATGAAAATAAAGTAGTTTTTTTACTAGAACAGAATACAAATACCAAATCTTTTGCTATAGATGAGCAATAATAAGATAAAAAGATATAAAGTCATAGATGGTTCATTCATTGAAATATAGAATAGCCAGGAATAACCCTAGAAGGAAATCTGCAAAAGCTAAATGAAGAAAACTACAAACCCTATTAAGCCATATAAAGAGACCAAAAAATATGTCCATACTTTTCCCACATAAGCATTTTCAAGTCAACAGACATCCTTTTTAAACATCATTTAGAAAGACTGCATAATGTCCCACTGACTTAACTTTATTCCCTGAACAAATCTAAAGATTTGCTAAATTTTCATTTTAATTAATTGCAGAAGAAAAAACCCCAACAACAACCATCAGACACAAATCCTTTTCCTCATTTTGGTTATTTTTTAAAGTAAATTTAGAATGGAGGAAATTTAGATTACATAGAGGAAAATAAGAGGGAGCGGGGGTATGAAAAATGGTGAACTGAGACAATCATTACCCTGTGCACCTGTATGATTACACGAATGGTATGAATCTACATCGTGCACAACCATAGAAACAAAATGAGGTACCCCATTTGGGTACAATGAATCAAAAGGCGGTCTGTAAAAAATAAAGATTAAAAAAAAATAAAGAAAAAATAAAGTAAATTTTAGGGGTTTTGAATGTTTTTTATCACAGAAACCCAATCACTGACTCAAAGCCCGTGATACAAGAATTTCCAGAGAGTTTGGGCTCATGATTATGTGAGGCTACACCTTTCATTGCATAATTGGTAGTAGTAATGCTATATTTTAATTTTTTGATAAATGTGATAGATTTAAAAAATAGCATTTAATTGTTGTTTTCCTTTTGTCTGAACAAGTGAACAGAGCAGGGGTTAAGAGCCACGGTTTCCACAGTAGGCAGAACCGATGCAGGCCTGCCTTCGACCCCGTGTTCTTCTAGGTCCTCACACCAGGAGTAACAGCTTCCTCACGGGCCGTGCAGACTAGAAGACGACACCTAGAGAGCCCTAAGCAGTCTCTGGAGCCCTCCACCAGGAATGGCTCCTGGGACAATCATGATGATTACCCCCACTTCCTGGGCCAGTTTAATTTTGAGCATATGTAGAAATACAGTCTTGTAGACTAATAAGACCTGGTCACACCAGTTACACAGCAAATGCTGTGTCCTTGGCCTGTCTCAGGTCTCAGGTCTGATACCATCTCTGAAAACTGCCATTGGATGTCCTGTGTCATACTCCTGGGCCACCTGGATATGCACCCAGCCAGAAAAGTCCCACTCTGGCCAGAAGGGACAAATGCTAAGGTACCAATTCTGTGGCCCTTCATTTCAGGGCTGAGCAGTGACCTTAGTGAGCTGCCCCAGGACTTGGAGTTCTGACCACCTGTACACTAACACCTGGGCAGAGGTGAACACAGCACATCTTTTGAAAGCAGTTCATCGGCCTTAATATCCAGTGTCCTCCCTCTGAGGATGGCCCCAGGCAGCTGACTCGCTGCAGTCACACTCCTGGGCTCCTGGACTCTCCCATAATTGGCTTCTCTCCTCTTTCTTTCAGATACACTTGTGCCCAGAGCCATTCTTCCTGGGGCAAGCAAATAGAACAGCACACATTGCCAGGTCATTGAGTGTGCTAGTCTACAGTGGCTCCCACAGTGCCCATCTTACCAGTGCAGAATTCACTAGGACAGAAGAACCCAGAATGTACCTACATTTGAATCATTATATTCTGGTGATTGTCTTGTGTTTCCCCTAAAGCGGGTGGAATTTCCCATCTCCAATCATCTTGGGAAGAGTTCTACCCTGGGATAGGAAATGAGGAACAGGGAGGCAGATCTCCAAGGCAAGAGATTCCAAAATTCTCTCTCCTCTCTGGGGCTGGTGGGAGTTGCGTTTGGAATTAAAGTATCAAGAGTAGGACTGTTGGTGGAGAGAAGTTGGCCCCTGATGCCTGGAGGCACGGTTCTGGGCCTGGGTCATAGCTAGTGGCCCTGTCCTTTACTCTCTGTGTTGTCTCTCCCTGCCCACCACCACTATATCTCTGGATCATTCATTCCTGGCTCTGCCTCTGCTGCAAAGAATCAAGAGATGTGTGTGAGTATGTGCGTGTGTGTGTGTGTGTGTGTGTGTTGGTTCTTGGGGAAAGGGGGTCAGGCAAGACAGCACTGGGGGGTCACCAGTGCTGTATTGATAAAGGCTCCTGGATGGATCAACTGACCCAAGCAAGGCCAGCAGAGCACAGTGGAACATAGAGCCAACTCTGCCTGACCCTTAGCAACCTTGTGGGGAAGGAGATGTGTTGGGACTAATGACACATTAACTAACTCAGGCTGACTCCTTACTCCCTCGCGAGTGAGCTAGATCAAGGCTCAAAGGCGGTTTCAATAGTTCATGACGATGAATCGGACCACCGTCAGGGATTGGTTAACAACAGTTCCGCTAACGTGATCAGCTCGTGCTTGCCATATAGTCCAATGGGACTCTCGCCTGCGTGAATCCCCCTGCCTTGCTGACCTTTAAGCTGATTGGTTCCCGCCTAGCCCCCACCCTACATAAAAGCTGTGCGATTTCCTCAATAAATGAGTTCCTGCTGTGACGGGTCTCCCTGATGCGTCTGATTGTCCTCCACCTGGAGGGCTGGGAGCGGGCGGTCAGTCGGCCCTACCTATCCTGGTCTGACCTTGTTGGGGAGTGTCCCCTTCCCTTGCCGCTGGTGAGAAGGGCAAGGGGGCTTAAGATCCCGACAGAGATGACCAGAGAAACCTGGACTTCCTGCAGGCAAGCATCCCAGGACGAAGGGCCAGTTTAATTTTGAGCGTGTGTAGAAATACGGTCTTGTAGACTAATAAGATCTGGCCACACCAGTTACAATTATGCAAGGGATAATTAGCTACGTGGTGGGTTTTAAAAGGGAAATATTTAAACATAAACAACATGTTTGCAGTCAAATCTATGAAAAAAATGTTCAAACCCTCAAAATACTTTAATTTCTGGTACTGTGGAAAGTTAGATGTCTTTAAAAATCTTCATGGTACATTTAAAATAATACTTAAAATACTAGGACTCTAGGAATAAATCCAACCACAGATACAGAATCTCTATGGAGATGACTGTATTTTATAGAAAGACATTAAACAAGATCTAAATAAACAAGAACTTGAAGCAGATTCATGGATGAGAGAACTCAGTATCATACACCCATCACCTAGAATCTACTATTAACATTTTATTGGCCTTGTTTGGAGAGCTATGCAGCTATGCATAACTCTTACTGACTCAAATTGAGCCCAGGTCTTTTTGGTTTTACTTTGGTTTTATTGATTGATTGATTTGGTTTCTTGTAGTCATAGCGATCAAGGACCTCACACAAGTTAGACAAGAGTTCTCTCCACTCATCAGTCCATCTTACTTTTTTTTTTTTTTTTTAGAAGTACTGCAAAGTTGTAGACATCAGCAAATGTCCCCCTAAATACTGTCACAAGCACATCATTAGTCATTAAATAGGGAGGCTTGAGACTCATTAACTACCCAGGTGGTATGAATTCAGGCCCTAAACCATAGGAAGACCAGTTCATGTTTACAAATTTTATTTAGAGACAGGGTCTCACTGATTTGCTTAGTGCCTTGATTTTGCTGAGGCTGGCTTTGAACTCATGATCCTCCTGCCTCAGTCTCCCAAGCTGCTGGGATTATAGGCATGCATCACTATGCCTGGCTCCTTACATGACAGCATGTCTTTGAAAATACTTTTTAGTTCAATGTGTATTATGCATTGTGGGACAGTAAGTTTGACTGTAAATTTTTATACATAAAATCCATACAGCTGTGCAGGTCCTAGGGTCTATCCCTAGATGTGCCATTATCTCCATCTGTTTCCAGCCTGAGGTTGGCAGTCTGGGACTTTCAACACTCTGACTTAAACAAATTCTAGGAACTTTTTTCCTCTTCTCTTTCTCCTCCCTCCTCCCTTCTTTTGGCCCCAAACACAGTAGGAGCATATCCCATCCCTCTGGGTAGCCCTCAGAGAAACCCCAGTTCCCAAAGTAGTTATGAGAACCAAAGAGTAACACATTGTTACCAAAACCTTTCCTAGTCTGTGCAGAAGGAAGGTGTTTGGCCATGAACTGGGATCCCAAGACCTCCACTGTCTTAGCCTCTTTGGTCAGTAGACTGGGTAGTTTTTAAACAATAGAAGTGTTCTAACGACTGGAAGACAGAGATCAGGAAGCTAGCCAATTCGGTGTCTGGTGAGGGCCCACTTCCTAATTCATCAACAGCCATCTTCTAACCACATCTTCACAGGGTGAGAAAAGTGAGGAAGACCTCCAGGTCTCATTCATGAGAGCATTAATCTCATTCCGGAGAAGGCCACCCTCAGGACCTAATCACCTTCCAAAGACCCCTATTGCCATCACCTTGGGAGTTAGGATTTTGACATATAAATTTAGGAAGATACAAACATTCAGTTTGTCTCATCAACAAGTGAGTACCTGTCAGTCATTCACATGGTAAACGCCAGTCCTGGCCCTGTCCACACAGACAGTGTGTGCCAACCACCTCGCATCTCTAGCAAGGCCAGGACATCCAGAAGCCGGAAAGACCTTAAGAGTGTCTTACCCACCTGCCCACAATTCAGGAAATCCACACAGAGTATTGCCAAAGGCTCCAGAAACTCATAAAGCATGACACAGACATGGGCTGTCTCCGTTCCTATATTAGCTGATCCTATATTAGCTGAAATCCAGTGACTCAGCTTGTGAAGGGTTAATTACTTATGGGGTTCTGCTCTGCCTTGGAAAGTAAAGAAAGCAACGAAGGCAGGTGAAAGGAAGCTAACAGCAGCCTCCCTGTTCTCCATGCAGGTGATGCTCTTATCCCAGGTATGTGGCCCTTGCAGAAGGAGGTCAAGACTCCCCTGAAACGCCCCCTTGCCCGGTTAACTAAAGGTCGAAGGGATTCTTGGGGATCAATTTCCTGCTGGAGCCAGGTGTGAGCGATACCTAGCTAGCCACATCCTGGGCTCAGACGATTCATCTGGTGTGAAACCTCTTCTGGGAATATTCTATGAACTCAGCACCGTGGAGTGATTAAACTGCTCTCAGGTGCCTGTCATTGCTGGACAGGTTAGTCTGACATCACCTCTAGAAGTCAGGCAGTAAAGTCGCAGGTACGTCGTAGCCTCCAGGTTTGCAATGGCAGCTAGTGTCCAGGGTGGACTGAACGTACTCTGAGGGGCTCCATCCTGACAGCCAGGGTGGCCTCTGGGCATGTGAGATGATTCTCCCTGCTTCTCTACAAAAGGCCCAGCCTGCCTTGAGCCAGTGACCCCCAGGTGGGCAGTGCCACACACCACTGTGGAATCTAGGGCTCCTTCCTCTAGGTGCCCTGTGTGGTTTGTTCTCAGGCTGTTTTAAACCAGAGAGAAATTCTGAGAAGATGAAAAGAGGAAGCCCTTCATTCCTTGCAGGGCCTAAGCATTTCCCACATGGCTGTGGCCCACCTTGCCCTGTGGCCCAGAACCCAGGTGCCACCCAGGAACTGTACTCTGGAATCCAGGGAGCTTTGGTTTAAAAAACATTTGCCTGGGTTTCTGGTTATCACATTTCCCCAACAGGCATCTAATTGACTGGCCTTTCCTGGCCAGCATCCATCTTAGGAAGACAAGCCTGACTTTTCAGAGAGGACAACTGACCATGGGAACCATGCTTACAGCTCAGTAGTTACTGAGAAATGTTCACACCACCAAACTAAATCTGTACCAGTGATGTGAACCACTCTCTGGAAAATCACATTTCTTCGTATACAAATCAGTAAATGGGGAGGTGACAGCTTATAATGTATCGATAAGGATGCAGGAGCCAAGAAATCAGCACCATCCCAGAACACACAGACACCATAGTAGATGGCAGAGAAGGAGACCTCTGGCAGCAAGAGAATGGCTGGCTGGAGAGATCTGTGGAGATGGGCCTGGAATCCAAAGGCCGTGCACAGGATTCTAAAGCCAGTCCCAGGTTGGTCCTAACCTTAAGTCATATTTCCCAAATCTGTTTTCCACATCTCAGAGAAGGGTTTAATAATACCTACTACTTGGATATGCACTGAAGTATTTAATTAATGTTTGCAAAGCACTATGAGATGCAGTTATAGGGCCCACAGCCAAAAACAAAGCCAACTTGTTTAGATTGGCAGTAAAAAAGTTAAGTGCTCTTTACTAATTAACACCCTATTAGTAGAACAGCAATATCCATGTCGAGTTACTCAAGATCATGTTTATTTTCATCACTCTGTGCAGCTTGGTTTCTGAGCTAAGAAAGTCTGAACTTACCCGATGGTGTGAAGTAATAAACTACCGAAACCTCCCTGCAAGCCAAACTCAACCAACAAAGAAATTTGCAAAGATGGGTGCATGCCAGGAAATGCCAAACAGGTGCCTGTTGAGGAAATATGATAACCAGAAACTCTGGCAAATGATTCCCAAACCAAAGCTCCCTGGACTCCAGAGTGCAGTTCCTGGGAGGAGCCCAGGCAACAGAAGGGCGCCATCTGCTGGCACCAAGGAGTAGTTTCAGCAATTTGTAAGCTAATTTGCGGGATGCACAGAAATACAATTTGAGAGAAATAGAAAAGCTCAAAAGAAGCTTATTAGAACTGCCTCTATTTCTACAAATGACAATGAAACTCAACATCACCATTATGGAATTTAAAATATACAATGATAGGACTCTGTTACCTACTATACCTGGAAAAGTTTAGAAGGGAGCACAGGTTGCTTTTAAAAAATTTTTAGTTATATTTTAGTTGTTGATGGACCTATTTTATTTATTTATTTGTGGTGCTGAGAATCAAACCCAGTGGCCTCACACATGCTAGGCAAGCGCTCCTCCACTGAACCATAACCCCAGCACACAGGTTGCTTTTTGAAGCAATCGTCTAGCAGAAGTGATGGCAGATTTTAAAAAATGTGCATTGGTTTGGATGTATGTTCTTATCTCATCGAACTTAATAGAAGGATCTGTCTTAACTAAGCATTGTTGACCAAATGAAAATGTGTATCCTGGATTTGGCAGGGTAATACATTGTGCTTGTATTAATTTTTACCAAAATCTAATTTGGTGGCTTGAAAACTTCTTTTCCTGGTGTATTGCCAGTCCTAAAAAGGTTATAAAGGTAAGAATAGAACTGTTAACACAGGTATAATCTACCATGTAATTAGATAATCAGAGCTGGACAATAAGTAGATAATAGCCGAACATCAACATTAGCCAACCTATACACAAATAACTTAACCTCTGAATCAATCCACGCTCAATCAAAGAAGGTGAGGAAGTGAGTCAAGCAGGCATCTGAGAGGAAAGTGCTTAAGTCAGCTAGGACATAGCCATGGAAAGGTACTGAGGAGGGGATACTTGATCATCTGAGGATGATCAGAAAGGTCAATGTTCCTGGAGCACAACAGCAAGGTCCCCATTCAACTGGGGACATGTGGAGCAGTCCTGAGCTTAATCAGAACCTCAGGCCAGCCTGCCCAGCCTACTCCACCCAGACCACAGTCAATCTGTAGACCTATAAGCATGGAAATAAATTATTGTGGATATAAGTCACTGAAATTTTAAGACTATTTGTCATGTAGCATTATTGTGGCAATTGCTGACAAATACATTAATCAAAGAATGACATAATTAGGTGTAGTAGCAAATGAGATTAGATAAGTAATGGCAGGAGAGGTGCATATTTATGTGTTTTTTTTTTTGCAAGTATATGGTCCTATAGCCAGTAAGAGAAGAAGAAAACCAGGAGAGTGTTGTCCACAGATGAAGTGAAGAAAGTGTGTTAAGGAAGAGAAAGATAACAAACATATCATATACTAGAGGTTACACAGTGACCACAAGCTTCATTGTACCACCATGTGTGACATTTTTAAGATCAAAGGGGGCACACATAGTAATCATGGCAGGATAACAAGTATAAACTAGGGATGTTCTGAGCAAACTGAGATGTATGATCAAGTAAAGTGAGAACTGATAATTGTGAACATAGATTTACCAACTAAGAGTCTCTGGTAATTTTCCCAAGAGCAGTTTTGGTGAACTGGAGAGTTGAGCTTAGCCCAAATGGATTGAATTCAAGAGAAAAATGGGAGGAATGTGAAAGTAGGCAACTTTTCTGAGAAATTTTACTGTAAGTGGGGGGAGAAAAGGAGGCAGTGGTAAAAGGGAAATATGAAAGCAACACTTTTGTACTTTTTAATTGAAAAAATAAAGTTAATTTACATATACAAATGTTTGCTGATGGGAACTAATCAGAAAAAGTTATTGTTGATTAGAAAGAGGGGGAGAAATCCTTGAGTAGGTGAGAGAAGATGGGATACCATGACACATAAGGGTGCTGTCCTCTGCTATGATGATGGGTCATTCAACCTAGGATCAGGAGGGAAGGCAGAGTAGACACAGGTGGGCAGATGTCATAGTGGGATTGGTGGCAGGTTTCCTTTTTTTTCAGTGAAATAGGAAACTAATTCATAAACCAAAAAAAAGCTTGTGGGAAGGAAAAAGGGAAAGTTTGAAATAGTTGTCCAGGAGACTTGGAGAATAATTACATATTTTAGGTTGCCTGGCAGAAGTAAAAAGCATGTGGTCTTGCCAGGCATGGTGGCACGTGCCTGTAATCCCAGCATCTCAGGAGGCTGAGGCAGTAGGATTGCAAGTTCAAAGTCAGCCTCTGCAAAAGTGAGGTGCTAAGTAAATCAGTGAGACCCTGTCTCTAAATAAAATACAAAATAGGACTGGGGACGTGCCTCAGGGGTCGAGTGCCCCTGAGATCAATCCCTGGTGCCAAACTCCACCCCCCAAAAAAAATGTGGTCTTGAGTTTAAAATGCAACCAACAAAGGCAGCTCCAAGTTCACTTAAGAACTAGAAACGAACCAAAAAAAGTCAACCCACCATAAGCTGCTCTGCAGGCACAGTTTTTGAAATCATCAGAGAGCTAAGGTCACAAAACAACAGATTCCCTGAATTCCAAAATGAGAGACTTTCTGAGGAGAGATGGGACTCATTATATGATGGATGAAAGAGCCAGGGTGGCAGGGTCCCAGCAGATACAAATGGGTAAGAAGAAATAAGAAATTGTAAACAACTGCCTAAGGTCAGGTGTGGGCTAGCATGTCATCCCAGAGTAACTGGGGCTCCCTACACCAGGGGAGTGAGCTCTCACCCAGGCTGCTGCAATAGCCTTCCACTGGAAGCTCTGGAGAAAGAATAAAGACAGCAGGAAACTGGATTGGTGCAGGTATGAATGAGGTAATTGCTAACTGTGCGGTACAACACCCCAGAAGAAAAATGAAAGAACAGTGCAGAAGAAATATTTTTAAGAGTAGTCAAGAATTCCATAAAACAATAAAATACATCAAAGCATAGATCCAAACAATTCGGAAAACCCAGAAAGATAAAAACCCTACAAAATATAAAACCACACTTAGACACTTCATAGTCTAATTGCTGACAACTAATGTTAAAGAGAAAATCTTGAAGGCAGCCAGTGGGAAGGAAGGAAGGAAAAAGGCACATTCTATGCAAAGGAACCAAGATAAGAATCACAACAGAATCTCCTCAGAAATTATGCAAGTAGAAGACAGTGGAACGATGTCTTTAAATTACTGAAAGAAAGAAGCAGTTGATCCACAAGTCAACATCCAGTGAAAATATCTTTCAAAAATGAGGGAAAATAAAATCTTTTCAGAGGAACAACTGAAAAAATCCATTGCCAGCAGACTTATGCTGAAAGAAATGTGAGAGGGTGTTCTTCAGGCAGAAAGAACATAACCCAGATGGAAAGTGGGACCTATGGAAAAAAAAAGAGGAAGCTCCAGAAATGCTAAAATATGAAGGTAAATTCCTTTAAGTTGCTCTAAAAGATAATTTTCTAAAGCAAGGGCTGTCAAAAACTTTGTTAAATGACCAGATAAAAAAATATTTGGGGCTTGTAGGACATGTGGGCTCTGTCACAACTGCTCCACTCTGCCACTGTAAAATGAAAGCAGCCAAAGACAACATGCAAACATGGCTGTGTGCCAATAAAACTTTATTTATAAAAATGTTCAGGTGATCTGAGTAGCAGTTTCCTGATCTAGATCAAAAATGATAAAAATATATTGCAAGGTTCATGAGATAGTTAGAAGCAAAATGTAACACAAAAATAGCATGAAGAGCAGAGGAAGAAATTGGAAGCATACTGTCATAAGGTTTTTATGCCATTTGAGAAGTGGCTTAATATGAATCAGAGGTAGACTGGAATGAAAGACATTGTGAGGGGCATGGTGTCCCACAGTTGTAATCCCAGCAGTTTGGGAGGCTGAGGCAGGAGGATCGTGAGCTCAAAGTCAGTCTTAGCAACTTAGAGAGGCCCTAAGTAACTTCGCGAGACCCTGTCTCTAAACAAAATATAAAAAGGCTGGGGATGTTGCTCAGTGGTTAAGCACCCCTGGGTTCAATCCCCAGTACCAAAAAAAAAAAAAAAAAAAAAAAGGCATACATTGTAAACTCTAGTACAACCATTAAACGTTTTTAAAGAGGCATAACTAATAAGCCAAGAATGGAGATATGGCTAAATCATAAAAAAATCCAGTCCAAAAGTAGACAGGAAAAGAGGAGGGAAAAAGAACAAAGACCAAATGAGACAAATAGATAACAACCAGCAAGATGGTGGAGACACACGATACCTCTAATTAGATATAAACAGTCTAAGTGCCCTTATTAAAGTCAGAAGTTGTTAAATTGTTTTTTAAAAGGCTCAGCCTTATGCCATCTATAAGAAACCCACTTTTAATATAAAGAGAGAGGTGGAATAGGTAAAGGGTGGAAAAACTATGCCATACAAATACCAAACCAAAGACAGCCAAAGAGACTGTGTTAATAGCAAAGCCTTCAAAGAAAGACTGTCACTCAGAATAGCAAAGACAGATGTTACATAATATCAAGTTGCAGCAAAGACAATAATTCTAAGTGATATGCCCCTAACAGTAGGATTTTAAAATAAATGAAGTAATACCTGATAACACTGAAAGGGGAAATAGACAAATCCTACAATTATAGTTGGAAACTTCAAAACTCCACTTTCATTGACTTATAAGAGAAAATAAACAGAAAATCGTGAAAAGTATAGAAGACCTGAGGAGCATGAACATGACCTTGACCTCGGCAGCACTGAGAGAACACCCTGCCTGTCAACAGCAAAATACACATTCATTTAAGTGCAAAAGAAACATTCACCAGGGTTTGTCTGTCATATTCCAGGCCATAGAACAAACTTCAACAAATACAAGAGAATTGGAATTATGTGAGTCAGCCTATTTTCATGCTCATATCCAGTCTGAATCACTTGTGTGGATTTTGGTACCAAATCAGTAAGGATTGGATTGAAGTAGGTTTGAGGTAACTTTCCTCCCAGTGGAGTAATGTGAAGAGGGAGAGAGGAAGGAAATTTTTAAAAAAGGGATTACAGGATTGGACCAGGGATTTAAGCTAGATAAGACATAACACAAGGGCTGGGGAGATAGCTCAGTTGGTAGAGTGCTTGCCTTGCATGCACAAGACCCTGGGTTCAATCCCCAGCACCTAAAAAAAAAAAAAAAAAAAAAAAAAAGACATAACATGAGAAACAGTGAGAAAAGAGTAGGGTTAATGGATTGGAAGAGCTGAGTTGAAGAGTGAGTGGTTGAAGGTGCCATTATTGGTAATGACAAGATCATGGGTATAACCACGAGAGTGAGTAACTGAGGTTCAATGGAGAGCATGATTATTATTGAAACCGAAAAGGTGAAGGAACTGAGATGATAGGAGTTGGAAATACCACTGGGTGACCATCGACACGAGTGGTGTTGGGAGTGACTGTGAGCCCAGAGTTTCCATCCTCAAGGACTAAAGGGGACGACTAGCATAGGAGATGACTTCCACAAGAGGGATAGTAGGCGCTCTGGTCTGTTGGCATGAGATGTTGTTACGCAGGGGAGACAGGTCTAATGCCAGCAATGAGAAATCAGGAGGCCAGCAAGTGACATGGAGCCAGGAGGCGAGAGAAGACTGCCTTCGCTGAGGAGGCGTTGTCCTCAGGATGAGTGCTCATGGGGTAGGTAGTGATTCTCGTCCTTCCCTGCCACGGAAGGGGTAAAGCAGCATGGGCATTTTAAAGTTCAAATCTGACTGAGCACACAATGTATTTCCTTTCTACTTGAGCCTGCAGAAAAGTGATAGTGAAAAAAATAAATGAATAGTCTGGAAGCACTGAGAAAGAGAGCGCGCGTAGGTGCATGGTCTCAACGAACTTCTTGTAGATAAAAATGTGCACGCGAGGAATAAACCAGCGCTCCGGACCCCATTCCTGGAGACAGGGGCCTCTCCAACATCTCTGCCAAAACTTCCTTTGACTGAATGCAAGTCTAGAACATGTCTATCCAAACTTCTCTTTCTCTCTCCCCACTCAGGGGCAAACCTGCATCATGTTCTGATAGCTCTCCAAACGTTGTGATGGGCTGACAGATCTGGCTCCATGAGAATGTTACAGGCCAGACTCTAAGGGAAATAACTAAACAGACTCCATTTTGCTCTGAGACTCCATGTTATGTAGGAAATAAGCTTCTCCCATGGGAACACTCCGCCTCTGTACCCATCATCAGTTACTTAGCGTGACATGTTTAGCAATACAAAATGACAATTCTTATGTAATGAAAAATTGCTCTATTTTGATCTCCATTGCTCTTAACCAATGTACCATGTGAACAGTGATTGTGTGGATGGTTAGTAACCATTCTTTAGTTTGTACCTAGGTAAGGGTCGTTTTGACCCATTTCCCCCTCTGTCGATGATCTCATGATGTTAGTCTGTAATTTCGAATCATAGCAAGAGACACTTATGATTGATGTGATTTTTGGTATAAGAAACCCTACGTGGTCGGGGCTGTTCTCCTAATAGCCATTTTTTGGGGCATTGTGTGAGACAATCAGCCGGCCGGCTTAAAAAAGACTCTCAAGGGCTGGGGAGATAGCTCAGTTGGTAGAGTGCTTGCTTTGCAAGCACAAGGCCCTGGGTTCAAATCCCCAGCACCACAAAAAAAAAAAAAAAAAAAAAAAAAAAAACTCTCAAATTTGGACTTCTCAGTGGTGATGGGTCTGTTCTTAAGTTGTGCCCCATAACGCTTTATCTGGCTTCTTCCATGTTTCCTCACATGAAACTTAAAACTTAAGTTACTCCAGAATATGCAGAAGGAAACAAAATCAATGGTCACAGGTCACCTCAGAGAGGCTCCGGGACCAAGCCACAGCCGGCAGGTATGAAGGAGGGCAGGGGTGAGAAAGAGGGTTCCAAACGGAAAAGTTTGACCCAAAGGGGGTCCCTTCACTTTCCTTTTTCAGTCCTATTGCTACAAAGTTGATTGTACGAAGCCCAGTATTTCCCTTAGGCCGAAAAACTATAGGACTCCTCTTTAAAGATACTGAACTTACTTCCAGAGATCAAATAGGGCTCCTAGAATTGGCAAAGCCGTTGGGAGTAAAGCCTTCCATTTACACATTCGACTCAAAGCCTGGCTGTCCATATGCTAGTCAAAAAAAGTCACAGGCCTGGCACAGTGACACATGCCTGTCATCCCAGCGGCTCGGGAGGCTGAGGCAGGAGAAGCACAAGTTCAAAGCCAGCCTCAGCAAAAGTGAGATGCTAAGCAACTCAGTGAGACCCTGTCTCTAAATAAAATACAAAATAGGACTGGGGACGTGGCTCAGTGGTCGAGTGCCCCTGAGTTCAATCTCCAGCACCAAAAAAAAAAAAAAAATACATGGGCCTGTGACTGAGCCCTACCAACAACACGGAGCTCCCAGTCAGCACACCCACTCCTAGGAGAGACCGAGGGAGAATAATAGACATACCCTACCTAAGAGGGAAACCCAGGGAGAAAAATCAACACCAGTCCCTGTTATTAAATAGAATCTGACAACCATCAGAGAGAAGATACACACCTCTGCATGAAATAACAAAGATACACAAACAGAAAAATCACTCCAAAAGAAACAGGTCACTTGGGGAAGAAAACATTTCAAAAATCTCAGACCTTTAATTAATCTCCTCAGAGTTTCTGAGATATCGTATGGATAAGGGTAAAAACAAGAGTGGGATGCTATTAAAAAGCAGCAATCAGAAAATCAATAGGAGAGTTGAAACATGAAGTCAAAGGAATTTTCCAGAGCACTAGCCAAAGAGATGGAAACCTGAGAGAAAAGAAGAAAGGCCTAATGGATCAATCCAAGAAGTTAAATTATCAAATAGAAGTTCTACAGCAAAAACAACATCAACACAAAAAACAAAAACAGAGAAAATGGATCAAAGACATAATCTAAGAAACTTTCCCAGGCTGAAAAAGAAAAAACAAAAAAACAAAAAAACAAAAAACTGTTTTTCAGTTTTAAAAATTACATAGTTCTGGCAGTCACACGTTACATACAACTTTAACAAATTTTAAATAATGAAAATAGGATACATCTGAAAGCAACAAAGAAAGAAAGACAAACGGAGAGGATAACAGAGTCTTAAAAATCAGAAGTCAAAATGACATCAAATTTCTCATCAGCAGATGGATTCTAAGACAATGGATTTAATCCTCCAAAGTTCTGAGGGAAAATTATTTTGAATCTAGTTTTCTATATCCTGCTAAACTATCAATCAAATACAATATTTTCAGAAATGCAAAGCAAAAGAATTGTGGCTTGCAAATCCCTGATTATGGAGAGTAAAATTGACCCTGGGCCTCACTTTTGTTCCCGAAATCCATTGACACATTTGTTCCACAGACACTCAGTCAGTGACCAAATGCAGCAGAGACATTAAGACAGACCCCATTCTTGGAGACAGGGAACTCTCCAACATTTCTGCCAAACCTTCCCTTTAACTCAAGGAAGATCTAAAACACTTCTATCCAACCTTCTCTTTCTCTCTCCCCGACTCAGGGGCAAACCTGTATAGCTGTCCAGACCTTATCTAGCTCCTTCCACCTTGACACACACAGTTACATTGAAGCCTGTCTTGAAATCTATTTCTCAGTGGATCAAGATAATTGAAAATTTACCTCTTGTGCTCATTTCTTCAAGGAAAGTCAGAAAAAGCAGGGGTAAAAAGGAAAAGGGGAAACAGACAGAATGAGTAAGACATGAGATATAAATGGTCTATTTCTTTGGTAGTGAAAGGAAAAAATAGCCTTTGCATTCGAACAAATAAATTTCATAGTTTTTCATTGGCTGGACAGCAGTAAATGCTAAGCAAGCATGCACACGCAAATTCCAGTTAGTCTGGGCTCTGTCCCCACTGTCACATGAATTTCATTCAAAAGCTGGTTCAGAAGAAAACCTACCTTTTCTAAGGATAAGCAATATAAAACAAAAAAGCACAGAATCTATACAAAGATTCTAGAAGAAAAGAAGGAAACAGAAAAAAAAAAAAAAAAAAACAAATGACTGAGAGCCTGGAAACACTCTTGTGAGCAGGTGAAAAAATTTTACAACACATTGTAAAAATAAGCAAAAAGGAAATTATCTCCATAAAGTAAGAAGAAAAAGAAGAGATGCAAGAGCTCAGAATAGAGATGATAAAATAACAGGTAGAGATGAAAGTTAAGTGTCAGAGTTCAAGAAAGAAGTGAAAGAAAGAATAAAACCATGACTTGACGTGAAATAAAACAAACACTATGGAAAACAAATAAGAGACAAAAATATTAAAGTGAGAAAATCAAGCAATATTAAATAAAATAGCAAAATGTTAAAAAGGATTAAGAGAAATGAGATGCAGACAAAATAGGTCCAACACACAGATAATTGGAATGTCCAAAGAAGAAAATCAAAATAGTGAACCTTAAATATTTACTTTGCTAAATATTTGGATATGAGAAAAGGGAGTAAAGGTATATGCTCTGCTCTCCCCCTTTGACAGACATCTCCCAAAATTCTGAGCACATGCTGAAGTCCTCCTTGGCTTCGAAGACACATGGACTTGGATTTAAATCTCACCTCCTCCAATTACTACAAGAGACTTCAGCAAGTTACTTAATGTCTCTGAGCCCTAGTGTTCTCATCTGTATAACATACCCACTAACACCCACCACATAAGAATGCGAGGATACTGTTTCCTGTGAGTAACTTTCTTCCATGACACCCTTCCACCATGATGTTCTGCCTCACCTCAGGCCCAGAGTGATGGATGAGTCAGCTAACCATGCAATGAATCCAACTGTGAGCCTTCAATAAACTTTTCCTCTTCTGAGTTGTTCTTATCAGGGTAAATTTTTCAATAAAGTTCGATAGAAAGGCTATACATCTGATGTATTCGTGGGAGCCTGAGGTTCATCTGGAGAACTATATAGAAGTTCTCGAATTTAGAAAGAAATGGACAGAGAACAAAGTTGAAGTAGAAGGAAATTCATATACTATCCTTAAATAACAACATATATGAGGCACACTCTGAGAGTGATCAGCAAAGTGAGACCAAACAAGATAATTCCCCAAGGAAGAAACAGGAAAATAAAATTGGCACAAGGAAATGAAACACCCAGATGATTTGAAAAAAAAAAAGAAGAAGAAAGAAAAGAAAGAAAGAAAGAAAGAAAGAAAGAAAGAAAGAAAGAAAGAAAGAAAGAAAAGAAAGAAAGAAAGAAAAGAAAGAAAATAGATTGGAGAAACAAAAGACAGGTCCGAACCTGAATTGGAGAACTCCTTTGAAAATTTATTTTTTGATTTAGAGACAAAGAAAAGAATTTTGAAAGCCAAAGAGTTCAAGAACTCCAAGAATCCCCAAAATGGATGAAATAAAAGCAGATAAGGAATTAAAGTTTAAAAGGTCTGAAATAAGAGATATAAAGACTAATATAAAAGAAGTTTCCAAAGAAAATAGAAATATGTTGAATTTTGACTGGAGTCTGAATCAAGTGTGCTTTATGACCCCCACCCCCCAGCCCTTTTTAGGAGAATGATAACAAAGCGTCATTTTCTGACGATATAGAAGAGAAAATTAACAGTGCAAGAGATAAAGCAGGTCAGGACTCCGGGCAAGAGAATGTCGTTGAGGGACCGCGAGGTGGCGCTGTGAGCGCTGGCGAGGATGCCCAGGGCGAAGCCACCAGGAGCAGAAGCAGCTGAGGGAGACTGGGGAGCAGAAGAAGCAAGAGGCTAGAAAATAAAGAGCGCCTTCTCAGGGAAGAACACTATACTTAAAACGCAAAAAAATCAAGACAGAGAAAGAAGTGACCCAGAGATAGGTAAGCTGACGCCGTCCCCCATCTGCCCACACAGAGTTCCAGGCCTGGTGGGGGAGAGAGTCCTGGGGTCCTCTGACTCAGTCCAGGAGGAGGAAGAGACCAGAGGAAAATATCAAAAAGACATGATTTAGACAAGGAAGAAAAGGACCAAAAGAGTCAAAGGGAATAAAGTCATTCAAGGAAATCAGAAATGCACTTGATGTATTTCTTAAAAACTACAGAAGAAAAAAAATGATGTTCCTGAGAATAATTGGAAAAAGAAGTAATACCACTGGATTATAAAACCACAGAAGATCACAAAACCAAGAACAAGTGTTCACTGAAAGAAAGGAGGAATCCTAGAAATGAAACTGCACTTGGCCTACATCACTGCCCACAGTGATCAGGGGACATTGGACAGTTTGTGCCAAACATATGAAATTTCGGGTGAGTTTGGCATCATTTTGCAGAATGATCTTACGGTAGTGTACCGTGTTATTCACTCTGCCCTTCTCCCCCATTAGAATTCTGACCCAGCGTCAGAAAAGAACAAGATTTTACTTGGATCTCCTGAAAAAAAATCTTTTTATAGTGAAAAAAAATTTAAAAGACCACTGTGAGGATTAAATGAGAACCAGTGTGCTTGGCACTTAGCAGGCGGGGTCAGAGATGTCTTTAGTGAGGTGAGAGATCCTGACAGGAACCCCAGACAGATCCCCCTTTGTCTTTCGGTAACCATCTTTTAGAAGAATCAAAGAGAAGAATAGTAAATTCCTCAGGTAAGACGGTGTGCAGGTAGGTGGGTGTAGGGCTCAATTCCTGGACTTGAATCCCCACTCCCCCAGCTAACAAGTTGGGAGACAGACAAGATACATCACCTCCATGTGCCTCAGTTTCTTCATTTAATAGCAACAATGCTTGTGTCCTAGGATTGTCCAAGGATAAAATGAGTTAATATCGTGATTAGATGGCTGCTTGGATCATGACAAGTTATCAGTAAGTGTTGGCTGCCCTTGAGTTTGGAAAATTAACCTTGAGGGCCTCCCAAGGAAGTTGGCTGACTGAGTATATCTAATATCCCTCCCTAGTAAGAGATTTTCAAATAAAACAAACACACAAACTCGCAAGGACAGGAAGAACAAGAGACAATCCCTCTGAAATGTTTAAAGTTGGGAAGCGGAGGGTGAGCAGTAACTGAAAATGAGCTGACTCAATAAGGCTGAATCTTAAGTTATGCATGGATAAAGTGAAGAACCAACTGGATTTATTCCACAGAATCCTCAAAGGGCTTAGAAATGGGTGTGTTGGCCACCTCCAGAACAGAGGTCCAGAGGGGACTCGATTAAGAAACAAGGTGAAAGCTGTTGAGAAGTGATTTGATTCCTGAATCTCCTTCTTGAGTCCACACTCCTAGTGACTGCCCTTGTCCCACCCTGGAAGAAAACCATTTGTTTGTTTGTTTTTTCTGTAAATAGGAAATTCTCTTTACAGAAGTGCATGTGAATACCACACAGGAAACAGGGGTCTTAAGTGGGGAAATAAAAGTGAACACCAAGACCTTCAGATCACTTCCCTGGTTCATCTCCTAAAATGTCAGCATCCAGAAGCTCTCCATTGGGTTGGGAGAAGAGAAGAGTCTTCTTTTTGGAATCTGACCAGCCAAGGAGAAAGGCCCTGAACTGGAAGGTCCCAACACAAAACCCTTCAGATCACCTCCACAGTGAAGCACTAACTCATCAAGGCCCTCACACACTAGAACTCTAGGGAGCTTGTTAGATCCCAATCTTTGTCAAGAGCAGACAGCCCAGGCTTGTCAGACCCAATAAAGGGACAAAGTTCTCTGATGTGGAATGAAGAGGCTCAAACAAGCATGAAGTGAAAAATAACCTAGAGGAAGCAGAGTCTATGAACGAAGAAGAAAACCCTTTAAAAAGAACTATTATTAATATTCCTGGAGAAGGGGAGATTGCATCAATGAAGCAAGAAGGGTGTGATTTTTTAAAAAATCCCATTCAAATAACAACAAAGAGCTTGTTAAAAATCAAAATACAATGACAGTAGGGAGAAACTCACTAGAAGAACTTGAAGCTAAATTGGAAGGAATTTCCTGGAAAAAGACAAAGAAATGGAAAGTAAGTGAGACAATGCAAGAACACTGGAGGGTGAGCACAAGGGATCAAGAGATTCAAAATGCAACCAAAAGTAATTGCAGAAGAGACTAGAGAAGACCGAGGACAATGAATCACAAAGAAAATTTCCCAGAACTGAACGACATAAGTTTTTCAGATTCAAAGGGCTCAGTGAGAACTCAGCAATTGATTAAAACTAAACCCATGTGAAGGAGCACCATTGTGAAATTTCAGAACTCTGAGAATAAAGAGAAAAGCTCTATCACATTAAAAGAAAGAGGATTCTGAAAGAGGATTGGGCTTCTAAATAGCAGCACGAGAAAAATAAAAGTGGTGTTAGTTGACTTTCCATCGCTATAGTAAGATACCTGAGATAATTAACTTATAAAGAAAAAAGTTTTATTTTGGCTCACAGTTTTGGAGCTTCCAGTCCTTGATCAGTTGGCCCCATTGTTTGAGGCCTGTGGTGAGGCAGCACACCATGATAGGAGCATGGTGGCAGGACAAAACGGCTTACATCAAAAGAGAGAAAATGAGGAAGAGGAAGAGGCCCACAAGCCCCTGTAAGGGAAGTCCCCTAGTGACACAAAGACTCCCACTGGGCCCTACCTCTCATTTCCTCACTTCCTAATAGTGCCACCCTGGAGGCTGAACCTATAACACATGGGCCTTTTGGGCACATTCAAGAACCAAACCATAGCAGAGATAATAGAGCAATTACCTCAAACTGTGAAAAATTACTAATAATTTTTTTCTAATCTATGAGTCAGTAGCCAACCAACAATCAAGGCATATTTATTGTGCCCCCATGGATATGCAAAATCTCAAAACTCTCTCTCTCTCTCATGGACCCTTTCTCAGGAAACCATTGAGAGCCATTGGAAATAAGACAAGAGAGAGAAAGTCACGAGATGAAACAAACCTTAAGGCAAGAAAGAAGTCAAAGAATGACCAGGAATATGGTGAACAAAACTCCCAGCATGACAGCTACACCTCAGGTCTGCAGGGGACTGGTCCTGGTTGGAGCAGTGTCCTGCCAAGCACAGGCCCATGGGGACGACCATCCCTGCACCCTCCACAACTAGAGCATCTTTTTAACCTGATGAGACCACTGCAGTTTGTACTCCATTAAAATAAGAAATTAAACCAAAAAGCAGAGGACACCAGAGAAACAGAGAATCCAACCCCAAGAGAAAGGCATGAATAAGTCCAAGGCGAGGAGAAAGGGGGCTTCACAAAGGGTACTTCCAACAGAAAGGGTGGGAGGAGGAGGAAAATGAAGACGAAGAAGAAAGAAAAAGAAAGAAAAAGAAAGAAAAGAAAGAAGGAAGGAAGCTGCTAGGTTGCCTGATATTGTTGGCTTTATAGAAAAATGTTTTGAGTGACTCTTGGAAGTTGTGGATTGTATTAGCAATAAGCACCCCAAAATTAAGCAAATAAAAAAGAAGGTACTTATTAACTACAGGTAAAACAGAAATTAAGAAAGGGAACAATCATACTTCAGTGCAGGGTTCCACTGTGAATGATATGTCCAGGCATAGTAAACAGAGACTAGTGATCTGATCAAACCTGGAATAACCACGTGGGGAGGTGGGGACAGGAAGCAGAGGAATGGAGGTGGTGGCTGAAGAGAACAGATCCTCATCTACCATAATGGGAAGCCAGTGAATCCAGTAGGAGATAGCAGCATACACATGGTATTTAGAAACACAGAGATGTGTAAACCCAGGAAGACAGCAGTTCAAAGTGGTAGCCTCTGGGGAGGGGAGCAGGTGGAGTGGGGAGAGATGGGGCAAGCAATTGTGTTTTGTTGTATTTTAGTTCAACTTGGTGTTTGAAACTATGTGTACTGATTTTTAAAAATTAAAAGACTGATTAATTTCCCCTCACAGGAGGACTCTCGTGACCCCTGTATGTTATGGTAACTTTTCCAGCACAGTGGTAAGGTTTAGAAAATAATGACAATCTCCTCCTCCTCCCTCAACATACCAGTTTCCTATTTACCTAGAGATGTATATTTTTGAAATATGCTATTGTTTCAAAGAACTATGTCCTATATCAAATAACTAGGAAAATGAAGAACGTGATTTGCAGGTAAGAAAATTATAACTCAGCAGAAAACACTGAACCGGGAGGCCATCAGCAGATTGAAAACTGGATTTCTATATCTAAAGATTAAATGCCTACCTGAACTTTAACCTGTTAGTCAGTTTTCCATGACTGTGACAAAATACCTGAGATAATCAACTTAAAAAATGGTTTATTTCAGCTCATAGTTTCAGAAGTTTCAGTCCATGGTCACTTGGCCCTGTTGCTTTGGGCCTGTGGCACATAACGCATCATGGCACGAGCATGACATAGAGGAAGCCTGTCACCTCATGGCAGTGGGGAAGCAGAAAGAGAAAGAGGGACTGGGTCCCAAAACCCTCCAAGGGCATGTCTTCACTGACTTAACTTCCTCCAATCTGAAGGCACAACCTTTGAAAGATTCTACTACCTTCTAATAGTACCATGAGCCCGGGGGGCCAAGCCCTTAACACGTGGGCCTATGGGGTTCATTTCAGATACAAGCTATAGTATCAACCATCTAATTTGTCTTGTAGCTAGTTTCTTTTTTTGACTTCTTGGGAAATCTTTAGATATAGAAATCCAGCTTTCAATCTGCTGATGGTCTCCCGGTTTCTTAAAATCTGCTCGGGGGGACTTCAAGGAGCCCAGGCTCCTCCTTCTCCAGTTCTTTGTAACAATCTCATCTTCCCTTTGAGAAAGAAGACAATACCCTCTCTTAGAGCAGAGTCCCGCTCATCACCCCAAGCCTGACACGGAATAGACACAAAGATTGCTCGTTGAATGAATGGATTTCTTCCCTAACCTCAGAGCAATCCTCAAACTGTTATTAGAGCAAAAGGAATCCTATTTTTCTTAGTTCAATCGCTTATTTTGCAGAAACCTGGATGGAAGCCAATATTTATTCAGGTCACATGGTGAGCTGGGTGCCTGAGGTAGGTATGTATTTTGGTTTCCTAGAGCCGATGTAAAAGTTTCACAAAGCAGGTAGCTTTCAACAACAGAAATTTACTCTCTAAGAGTTCTGGAGGATGGAAGGCTAAAATCAAGGTGTGACATGGCTGTACTCCCTCCAAAGGCTCAAGGGGAGGATCCTTGCTGGCCTCTCTGAGTTTCTGGGGGACCCAGGTGTTCCTTAACTCATTGCTGTATCACCTTACTTTTTGCCTCCACCTTCACATGGCCGTCCCTTCTATGTCTGGATGTCATTGTGTGCTATGGTGTTCTCCCCTTGTATCTTGCTATCTTTGATAAAGATGCCATGCTGGATTAAAGGCCTGTCCTACTTCACTATGATTTCATCCTAACTACTGCATCTGCAATGACCCTATTTGCAAATAAGGCCATATTCTGAGGTAGTGGGGATTAGAACTCAACTGTATATATATTTTTTCAGGGTGGACACAATTCAACCTATGAAAGTGTAGAAAACAGATCCCCGCCCCCCGGCCAGGTTTACCAGCTGCCCCTCTCTCCAGGCAGGATGCCCTGGCTCCCCCCAGCGCCCAACCCTGTAGAGATGGTTTTTCCAACTTACTGATTGGAAGACTTCAATGTGATTGCCTAAATGTGTCTGTACTTTGAGTCTCTTAAAAATCAGATTCCACTGAGAACTAAATAGACAGAATAAATGATAAATTGTAAGTGAAGAACTCCAAAGTCAGCACAAGGCAGTAAGAGAATTGGGAAAGTTCCCTCCCCGGAAGCCCTGCACCCCATTTCCTGAGTTCCCGCCTCTCCTCATGAACTCAGACTCTAGGGAGGGCGTTCTGGGTGGTGATGCTCATGGCGGCTCTGAGAGGACAGAATGTGTGGCAGCTCTTCTCTTCCCACACCTGAGCATCTTCCATGTTCCAAGGCTCCCAAGCATGGCTGGAAGGTGGGAGAGGGTCGCTGACAGAAGAAGGCTCCCACGTGCTCGCTCACCTTCCTCCTGTAATTTCAGACCTGGGCTTTTCCTGCTTTCCAGCGACCTACTCCCTTCCGGTTGCCACAATGACCCAGCCAGGCCCATGATGACCCAGAAATAGGAGCCCAGAGTCCTGTGTCTCCTGCCCCGGAAGAGCAAGGCTGATGAAGGTCTCACCTTCTGAGGTTGACACAATCTTCAGGGCTGGAACGTGCTGTCTTTTCTTTTTTTCAGTGGAGACCATAGGCCTCTGTGGATAAGAACAGGCTGTCAGGTCACGGTGGCCCTGTGGTGTTTATTTGAAAAGCCACAAGAAGAAATCTGATTCAGCCTCCCTCCTAATTGTAAGGGAGGAGGCTTGTCTGGAGGCCTCTACTTCCTCTCCTCGCCAGCCTTCTCCCCTCCGTGGTCATAGGTTGCACCAGTCCTTCCAAAAACAATGGTCCACACCTTTGTGTCCATGCCTTTGTGTCACCTCTCCCAGGAGTCCCCACACTGTTAAAGAGCAGAGCAGAGAGAGACACACAGTACACAGAAGGACGTATTCCAGAGGCAGAGGCGAGGAGTGGAGGAGAGCAGGGAGGCCTTCCAGTTGGCCCACCACTAACTCTGCTCAGAACTGATGGGGATGGTAGGCTTTCGTGCCAGAAGCCCCATCTGCCAGTGGGAGGAGGGCAGCACAAAGGGCAGGCCAGGGTGAGGCAAGCCTGGGGCCCAAGGGACTGGCCACCTGGACTGGACCTATGGAAGCCATCATGTTCTTCCACAAAATAAACTTCAAAAGCAGCGATAAGACAAAAATACTGGGTAATGACAGACTGGGCTTCCTTTCATCCAAGCATCTGACATCTCTTGAAGGCATTAATTATACCTTCCTTCCTTGGATGGAAGAGGAACCATGTCATTGTCACCGTGGCAGGACATCTCAGTTCCCCAGGCATGAACACTGGACTGGAGTCAAGAATTCCAGTTTCAGCCCTGTCAATGTGGTGGTTTGACATATAAATAATAATCTTCACAGTGTCGTCGGTGTATACATAATGACCTTTGTGAAGCACATGTTGATGCCAGCCACCGTGTGACGGCTGCACCTGTCTTATCTCAGGAGGCCCACACCGTATCTCAGGAGGCCCATCTTCTGTTGAAACCCATTTTGCAGATCAGAAAGTCAAGTCCTTGAGCGCATGATCAACTCTGCCAGTAAGGAGGGACGATGGTGTTGAACTCAGAGCTGCTGCCTGCAGGGCCAGGGCTACTGGGAAAATCTAATGAGACAGAGTATATGGAAGTTCCACATTATACAAAAGTCAAAGGGGATCAGGGACCAGAGTCCCAGAGGAGCTGCCATCCTGCCTTCCCAGGTGGGTCTCAGGCTTTGATATCCCTGGGCACAATTTCCCCGCTGCTGCTGCTTGTGCAAGATTTAGTCAGGGTTCTGGAAGCTTGATCATGTGGGAGGAACAGCGTAGACTGTGCTAGATGTAAACGTTATCTTGTTCCTTTCAAAACCCCTACACAGCTTCTGACACCTTCAGTCTAGGAAAGCTAACCCATTCTAACCTTTATCTGATAGTCACAGGGGGAAGAGGATCATTTTAAAATAATATTCTGCCAGGGGCAGTGGTGCATGCCCATAATCTCATCGACTCCAGAGGCGGAGGCAGGAGGATTACAAGTTCAAGGTTGGTCTCAGCAATTTAGTGAGGTCCTAAGCCACTTAGCGAGACTCTGTCTCAAAATTAAAATGAAATAAAAAGGGTTGAGTGGTAAAGTAGCTTGGTGGTAAAGTGCCCTTGGTTAAATCCCCAAGTACAAAAAAAAGGGAGTATTCTGCTGTGAATTGCTTTTTGACCTCTGCCAGGTCTTGAGTAACATTATTTGATGGTGGGAAAAAAATTGGGGAAGTGTCCTTTCTCCTTTTGCTATTGAAAAGACTTATTTTGTAATTCATGAGGATGCACTTGAAGCCAGCAAGACAGCTCAGCACTATGGCCCTGACCTTGTGGGAGTGCCCGTGTTTATTCAGTCAGGTGAAAACTCTCCTGGCTGCCTGCTGTCCTGGAACTGGCAGTCCCTTGCTGTATCTGTTGTTCCCAGGACTTCCTGCCTCTGCCCAAGGTCACTGGGCACCACACTTGCACAGAGGCAAGAACAGGGGGACCACAGATTCAAGGGAAACCATAGGAGACCCCAGTTGCACTGAAGGGCCAGGCGAAGAGGAGGCAAGGTAGGCATAGAAATACAGGATGGCTGGGCTGGGACGCAGCCTGATGTGCCTGAGTCCAGCAAGTGAGGCTGGCGGTGGAGTTAGGGCCAGCTCCCCAAGGTATCCTTGCAAGGTGTGCGTGCAAGACTGGGAAAGGGCGGTGTTTGCAGGATTTGAAGCAATGCCTGGGTCCAGATTCGTGTGTGAGAGCGCCCTCTGGAGGCTGCAGGACATAGTGCCAGCCCAGGAGGAAGGGACCCCTTTCCCCAAACCTGCCCCAATTCACAGGGCACCTAGATGCACCTATGATTTTTAACCTTTTTGTCAACTTTACGCAAAATAAATCGACACCTATCAAATGGTCTATGTAGCTAGTGAGAATTGAAGACAGCAAGATTTTCTCAAAAGTAAAGATTTTTCAAGATTGTTATGCAGGGTGAGAGTACAAACTTGAGTAGATAAAATTGAATACACATCAGAGGTTTTAAAAATCTGTTTTCTTTTTTAAGTTGCCACTGTAGCTGTTCCTCATTTATGGGTTCTCTTGGTGATGAAGATAATAAAAGTAACAAGAACACTTAGGTAGCACTTACCTGGGATACCACTCTGTCCTAAGAGCTCTAAGCAGAGAAGATTATTTAGTGGTAACAACGGCCCAATGAGATAAGCACCATTATTAGTTCTATTTTACACGTAAGGACACTGAATAACCAGGCAGCTAGTTAATAGCAGAGCTGGAACTTGAATCCAAGCAACCTGGCTCCAGAGTCCTCCTCAGCCCCTGACCTGCTCCTTCTCATGTCATGTGCCCAAGGCAGGCCAAGACCTAGTGGCACTGCATTCCAAAATGCAGGCAGGCTCTTCTCTGGGGAGCACATATGCAGGGGTTTGTGGTTGTGTGTGCTTGTCTGGAGAGAATGTCTTTGCCTCTTGGCACCTTTTTGATCTAGGAAGGTTAAGAACCTACAGCAGACAGGACCTGAGGGTTCTAGCCTGTCTCTATTTTTTTGCCTTGTTTTGACCTTGGGCAAACTCTTTTACCTACATGCCTCAGTTTCCTCATCTGCAAAACAGAACAGGGGCAGCAAACAATGTGATCTCAATGCCTTCTTCTGGGTTCTACTATTCTTCTTCTCTGAGTGAGTTTAATAAATGCCTGAGCCCTTACCTTGCATGGGCCAGCATGCTTTGTAGGCCCTGCAGCTACAAGGAGGAGGGAGACCAGCCTGTGCTCCAAGGAACTTACATTCCTCTCTGGAGAACAGCCATTAGGTCCTGTCTTCTTCAAGGACAATTGGAGGCTGGGAAAGCGAACGGCAAAGTGATGGTGAGATAGTGCCCTAGGGTGACAAAGGAGGCAGAGCCTGTCTTAGAACAGTGGTGTCTGTGGAATCTGCAAGTGGTAGAGACCTCTGCTCCAGGCTGCTGTGAGCTAGGCATTGGACCCAGTCACTCTTGGACACTAGGACAATTCTAGATACATTTGGGGGAAGACTTGAGGAGGGAAATGCTGGCTGTCCTGCCAATAAGGTCCTGGGAAGCCCCAGGAATCATTGGGAAGAAAATAAAGAGACTCTTTTCTCTATCTGTACTGGCCCATGAGTCATGGGTGACAGAATAGGCAATACGGCAAGGTCAGAGGAAGAGGCAGGGTCAGCACCTGCCACTGCCTATAGTAGCAATGATTAAAATTGTCACACAGAGTCTGGGATCAGAGACCTACAGCCTTCTCTTAGAAGTAACTGCAGCGTTTGAGAGATGGCTAGCTGATAAGACGAAGTTACCTCCCTGCAGGATGCCAGGAAGTAGCCACCCAAATACGCAACCTGTGGAAAATATGGTGTGATCCTGAGCTTGCTCACTCCTGGGTGATAAAGTCAGTTTTCCAGATGGACAAGGGAAAGAGCCAGAATAGGAGTAACCTAACCAACAGGCCAGCGCCGGTTCCTGCTTGTGTCCTGGGTCCATACCCAAGAATGTGGAGGGAGAGAACTGAAATGTTTCACCACAAAGATTGCGACACCCTTTGACAAGGGTTCCAGATTCCACTGCCTTTCGGTATCAGCTTGGATGTAAGGAAACTCATGTGCACGGGGATCCCAGTGAAGGCGAAGGGGACAGCCCTCCTCTGCCTGGCAAATCAGCCAGCATCGCAGCCAGATCTTGCCAAGGGTCTGTTTTCCCTTGTTCTAGCAAAGCATTTCCCGCCCACAACTAGGTCAGGTTTGTTCCTAATGAAGGGGAAGGAGGGTATCGCATTGCCTTCTCAGGAACTTCACAGAGGGCAGCCACTGCTTCCCGGCCTCTGCTTAGGACTTGGGCAGAAATACTGGCCAGAGACTCCAGCAAGAAAGCCTCTGCCCTGGGTCCTGAGCTCCACAGGGCCCTTTCTGACTCTTTCTCTGGCCATACCTTCCACAAAAGTGGGGTCAGCAAGGCCAAGGGGATATGCCCACCTGGTACTACACCAGTCTCTGACTGTTCGTGACACGAAAGTCCCTGTCCAAACAGTCCTACAGTTCTTCGCAGAGTCCATTTTTCCAAGGATTTACATGGTGGCCAGAGGGTGGCTGTCTGCAGGTGGGACGTGGGCAGAGCTTGGACATGAGGTCTGGCGTTCACATGTGTGCACACAAGGCCACTGTGTAAGGGATGGACTCAGCTTTGGCAAGAAAGGGATAATTGACCTCAGGTTGGGAGTTAGACATTGGAGATCAGCTGTCTCCACGCTGCCACCTTCCTCTGGGGGACTCCAGTGAGTCTGAGAGGTCCAGAACCTGGCCTTCCAGCCCATTGTGAATATATATTTTTAAAGGTAAGAGGACAGAATATTTTTAACTTGAAATGCTTAGGCGGTTTTGATGTTTAGACATATACGACGTGAGCCTCCAGTTACATTCTAGCCCTCCACTCTCAAATGCTCAGAGCAGTTCTGTTGGTTGGAGATGACCTTTGTGGATGCCGAGGTTGAGCAAGGCAAAGACCTGCCTCTGGAGAGAAGAGGCTACTGCTGCTCCTCCTGAAGTCAGGGCGTGTGTGCGTTTTCCTGGGGATTGAACCCAGGGCACTCTACTACTGAGCTACATGCCCACTCCTTTTCATTTTTGATTTTTGCAACAGGGACTTGCTAAGTTGCTGAGGCTGGCCTGGGATTTACAAACCTCCTGCCTCAGCTTCCTGAGTTGCTGGGATTACAGGTGTAATACACCCAGCGTGATATGTTGAATGGACAAAACAATGTGAACTGAGATCATCAATTTCACTTTAAAGATGCCATGGGTGGGTGTGAGTGTGGTTTGTGTGTGTGTGTGTGTGTGTGTGTGTGTGTGAGGGTCTTCACACGTGTGTCTGTGCATGCACATGCATTTGTTTTAAGACTAGTAGAAACTAACCTGCAGAGGTCCGAAACAGTGAAGATTTTATGGTATCTCCCAGGGAATAATAAAAAATTAAAATAATTTTAAATAAGCAAAAAATAGTCCCCAGATTCCAATCCCCCCATATTGGTTATTTCTCTATCTTACAGATGAGGGGATGGTAGCTTCAGTGACTTACCTAAGGGTACAGAGTTCATGAACCTCAGAGACAGGGTTCACTCCAGTGTGGCTCTGGAATCTCCGATATGATATCTTAGTCCTGAGAACAGACCGAGGTGAGCTGGGACCATCAGGGGCTGCCCAAAAGATGGGGACCTAAAAGTTAGGCAGAGTACTAGATAGTAGATAAATGTTGGAGCTGCTCAGACATCAGATAGGTTCTGAAGATTTGGGTGAGTAAGGAAGCTCACTGCTCATTCATAATCCCGTTGCTGGTGACAAAAAGGGATCAGTGTTAATTAGAGCACTGCTAGTGCCTACCAGACAAAAAAATGGAAGTCTAAAAGACTAGAATGATTCGGACATAATTTTCTACACTCATATATGAATTCACCACCAGTGAAACTCCACATCATGTACAACCACAATAACGGGATCCTAATTGAAATAAGTTATACTCCATGTATGTATAATATATTGAAATTCACTCTACTGTCATGTATATCTATAGAGAACAAACAAAAAATATTTTTTAAAAAATGGAAGTCTTGAGTTGGGGATATAGCTAAGTTGGTAGAGTGCTTGCCTTGCAAGCACAAGGCCCTGGGTTCAATCCCCAGCACAATCAAGGGAAAAAAAAAAAAAAAAAAAAAAAAATGGAAGTCTTTCTTGGGACTGTCTGCAAAGCGAAAGCAGAGAAGAGAGTTCTTGCCCTCTGGTGGCCATCCTTGGTATGGCAATGGAAGAGGACCAGCCTTGGATATTGGTTGGGTTGTTACTTGTACAAGGCAAGGTTGTTACTTGTGTCCTGATGGGTTTTTGGTAATTCCACGGCCATTTAAAAGGAAAGAGCAATCTGCTTATAGGTTATATTTTTTTCTATTAAATGTGTTTGTATTGTAACATTATTCAAATCCCGTGGGTTCATGTGTTTGCGGCTACACACACATTTGTCTACTTGATTTTGAGGGGAAGAGAGGTACATTAAGATCTCATGTATAATTGTGCTTTGTCTATTTACTTCATGCCCCCATTTATTTCATCTTCATTTTTTAAAAAAAGATTTCACTTTGCATAGAATTCTGGGTTGCTGAGTTTTTTCTTTAGTGCTTTAAAAGATGTTATCCATGGTCTTCTCACTTGCATTATCATTGTCTCCAACAAGAAATTGCCTGCTATCTTTGTTCCTCTGTCTACACTGAACCCTTTATTGGTTGCTTTGAACATTTCCTTATTATCACTGGCTAAGAGCAATTTGTTTATAACGTGTTTTATTGTAGTTTCTGCGTGGTTCTTGCACTGGTGATTCATCAAGCTTAAGCAATTGGTGGATTTGCTTTTATGACATTTGTGGAAATGTTGGCCATTATTTCCTTAAATCATTTTTCTACCTTCCCCTCCTCTATTTCAGCAACTCCATGCACAACTCTAGTAGGTTACTTGACACTGTCCAACAGCTCACTGATGTTCTGTTCATTAAAATTCTCCTTCTCTGTTTGATTGTAGATAGTTTCTATTGCTGGGTCTTCAAGTTCACTATACTCTTCAACATCTAATCTGCTGTTAATCCCAGTGAGATTTTTCATCTCACATGTTGTAAGTTTTCATCTCTAGAAGTTTTGTGTCTTTTTTTGATACATTCTATGTCTTAACTTTTTGGACGTATGGAATACAGCTATTACAACTCGTCTGATGAGTCTAACGTCTGAGTTAGAGACCAGTTTGCTTTTTTCTTCTTCTTTATAAGTCTTGTTTTCATGCCTCTTTGCCTATCTGGTAATTTTATTAGATGCCAGACAGTATGAATTTTCCTTGTTGGGTGCTAGATAATTCGGTACTCACAAATAATCTTGACCTTTGTTTTGGCATGCGGTTAAGTTTCTTGCAAACAGTTTGATCTTTGGGGGTCTTGTGGTTAAGATTTCCTAGACAGGAGCAAAGCTGCATTTCTTCTAGGACTAATTAATCCCTACTAGTGAGACAGAGTACCTTTCTGTGTACTCTATCAAATGCCCCATGAATCATGAGGTTCTCCTGTCTGAGAAAGAGCAAGAGGCTCTATTCATGACTCTGTGTTGGTACCGCCACTACTTCTAATCCTTTCAGGCGTTTATTTCCTTGGTTGTGGGTCATTTCCTCACACACAGAGGCTGACTGGGATTCTGCCAATACGACTGCAGGGGAACCTCTGCATCTTTTTTTTTTAAATTTAATTTTATATTTTATTATTTTATTGTAAACAAATGGGATACATGTTGTTTCTCTGTTTGTACATGGCATAAAGGCATACCATTTGTGTAATCATAAATTTACATAGAGTAATGCTGTTTGATTCATTTAGTTATTTTTTCCCTTCCCCCCACCCCTCCCACCCCTCTTTTCCCTCTATACAGTCCTTCCTTCCTCCACTCTTGCCCCCCTCCCTAACCCTAACTCTAACCCTAACACTAACCCCTCCCACCCCCCATTATGTGTCATCATCCACTTATTAGCGAGATCATTTGTCCTTTGTTTTTTTGAGATTGGCTTATCTCACTTAGCATGATATTTTCCAATTTCATCCATTTGCCTGCAAATGCCATAATTTTATCATTCTTTATGTCTGAGTAATATTCTATTGTATATATATACCACAGTTTCTTTATCCATTCATCAATTGAAGGACATCTAGGTTGGTTCCACAATCTGGCTATTGTGAACTGAGAACCTCTGCATCTTGAGCTTTGTCAACGCACACCCTTTCCTGGTATTCTATCCTGCAACCTCCAGCTTTTGGTGCCCCAGAACTCTCAGCTCCACCTCTTTATCTAGGCATTGGTCAAGCTCTGCTTGGGTTTGCCCTCCCTGCATCATGACCTAGAAATTTCCTTAAGGCCCTACCCTGGGACAGCCAGAGACTTCACTCCATGTACTTTACACCTCTCTGGGATCATGTTCTTCATTGGTGTATGCAAAATGATTGAAGATCATGATTTCATGCGTATTTTCCCATTCTGGGATTATTTTAGGCAGGGTGGGAAACTGGTCTCTGATACTGCATTTCAGCTGGATTTGGATTGATTCATTTTTTCATTGTTAGGTTTCTCTTTAATGTTTGGAAGCTATATAGTCTTTTAGTAAAGACTGTTTTTAAATTTTTATGAATCATCTCTAGGCTCACAACTGTTATGAACTGAATGTTTGTCTCCCCCCTAAATTCAAATGTTGAAATGGATTAACACAATTTTTTATGTAATTGGATCAGCATTCTTCTAACAACTTAAAAAATGAAGTAAACTAGTAAATCCCTTTCATCAGTGAGAAATGTAGTATGTTTTACCTTCTTGCTGCTCCAAATTTTTCTTTATAACATATATTCCAGTAACTACTTTTTAACCATTCACATTTTGTTAAATTAACCATGAGCAATTAGACTCAGCTACACGTTTACTTGCGCACTATCTTATTTTAATTGCATGTCTTTCCCATTCTTGAGTTATTTATTCATATTAATTTTCCAATCAACAGGATACCTGATTGACTAGTCCACTGGTGAACTTAGGATTCTCTCACATCTAAACATATCTTTATGTTCCTATTTATGATCAATAATATTTAACCTGCTGTTAATTGGCTATGCCTCATTTGAAAATATAACTGTGTTTTCCATCATTCGAAAATACTTTCTTGGCTTAAAGTGCTTCTTTTTTCACGAGTGGCTGATCTTTCCTGATAAGGAGAATATTGGATGTGCCCAACCTTTCTCCTGCTTTTGGTAATAACTTGGTTTCATGGAGGGCAACATACTCTGGTTAGATTACTCTCCTTTTAAACTACAAAATCGTTACCAAATTATTTTTTCTCCATTATTTTTCTTGACTGAGTGATATCTCTATCCAGATAGGAATTGGCCCCTGTCCCAGAGGTGTGGCCCCTGTGCAAAAGCAGAGGAAAGCTTTGGACTTGTGGTGGCACTTTGCCAGATCGGAGGTTGTGCTATCCGCATGGCCATGGTGGAATTCCTAGTCATTTGGCTCAAAGTGTCCTTTTTCATATTTTTTTGGCACCATTCTGTGACCCTGCCAGGATTCTGGGGCTGACACTCCCCCTGCCCCTTGTCACTTACATTGAGGCCAGGACTGGCCCCAGCACATATCCCCGTGTCCCTTGGCCCTCTCTCCCTGTTGTTCTCACGGCTAGGTCTGAATGAGAGCTGCCCTCCATGCTGGGCCCTTCCCACGTCCTCTCCAGGGACACTTTCCTTTCACGCGCAGTGATTGCCCACTGGCTGAGTTTAATGTCTTCCTCGTGCACTGGAGACATTTCTCAGCATTGCTGGCAAGTAGGGGGCACTCTGCTCCCAGATCTGCACCCCTTTAGCCACCACAGTGGAAATGGAGGAGGAGGATAATTCCACTTGTGGGTTGGTTTGCATCCCCATCTTAAATGGCAGCAGCACTTTGTCTCTTGCTTTGACCTGATCAGTGCACATGGCTGTGAGAATTCCGAGAAGTCGTGCTCCTGGAGGGTGGTTTCCTGGGTGTCTTCAGCAGAGGCGACACTGAAGACTTCAGGCAGGTGAGGGCCGCTAGGTCCACGGGAGCCTGGGGGAGTTTCAGGGAACCTGGGGGTAAGAGGAGGCAGTGGGGGCTCTGACCCTGGGTGTAGGCAGTATGTGGGGAACAGGTCTGCCTGGAGTGGGGGCCTGGGATGGAGAAGCATTGCTCGGGGTGCTCAGGCCATGGGAAGTAGTGGAAAGAGCATGGGCTTGGTCACCTAGAGACCTCAGTTTGATTTGGAGCTTATTAACTTGTGGTTCAAAAAAAGTCTCCTTGTTCCAGAGCCTGTTTCCTCATCTGCAAAGTGAGTGATAATAATAGATCCACCTCTGGGGCTTGTGGGGATTCAGTGAGGCATTACACTTCAGTGACACCTGGCATCTGTGTGGGTGCTCCACAGATCCTGAGTGTACACCCTTTTTTTTTTTTTTTTTAGTAAAGCAGCAACTGGGAGGGGGCCAATGGACTTGCTTCTCTTCTCTCTCTTCAAAGCTCCATTTGCCTTTGGGGTGACTTCTGACCTCTCCCCAGCCTTCTGACTCTAGCACAGCACCCTATTCCATTCCGGTTCCCACATCTCTCCCTGCAGGACCTTTGTTTTCACAGTCCCCATGTCAATCTGCCTCTATCAATCTCCCTCCACTGAGCTGTTTCCAAATCCACAAGACATGTGCCTTTTCAGGGGATTCTAGAATTCTGTGACCTCCCTTCCCACGTCAGCACTCAATTATAGGTGTATTCTGCTTCCCACATGTGAGAAATGGTCATGAGGGTAAAGGTGTCTCCTGTGGTCACTGTTTCCATAAACAGACCCCCTTTCTGACTTCTGCTTTCCTGGGATCCTGGAGAACTGAGTAGCCAACAGAGATGGGTCACACACACCGGGAAGCCAAGCACGTTAGATTTACTAGGGTAATATCTGCAGGTGAGATAACAGCACATACATACAGAAATCCACAGGCAGAGATACCACCCCAGCAACACAGTCAGACACCAAAGCAGCAGAAGGGCTCAGGAAGTGGCTTTGGAAAGTTCTCGTGAAAATCAAAGGGCAGCTTTGGTGCTCAGAGATTCAAACAGAAAACTATACAAAACCATCCCATAAATATATATATATATTATATATGTGTATATATATAAAATTGCAAAATAAAAACCCAAGAGACTAACCGTCCATCTGCACATCGGTGGCTCAATACGTGTTAGCACAGAGAAAGGCAAAACTGTTTGTGGGAAAGGTGCGTGACCCAGGGGGCTGGCATTTCAGTAGCAGAGAGTATTTACAAGGAACCCCTATTTGAAACCTCACGATACTAGGAAAAGCTAAACACAGACAATGTATGTACAAGGGAAGACAATAAGTAGTACTCCCGAGTGACGATTGTCAGACACAGACAACTCACTGAAACCATCCACAGCTTTAAACAACACTGCACTCCCTACTCCCTACCTAGGCTGGGTTCCCGCTGCCCCGCGCCCCAGCTGGGCCACCCCAGACTTCCGATTGTTTGCTCTTCCCACCTCTCAAACACTGGGACTCTCTAGTTAGAGCAGATCATGGGAATTTAAAGGTGAGGCAGTCCCAGGTGTCAAAGCAGGACCAACAGGTATGAGGTGTAAGTGGTTCCCTAAAATATATTCCCATTGTACTTGAGGCGCTGTGATGTTTTCCAAGTGAGGCCCCTGTGTCCTTGGTCGACTTTCATCATCCTTCTGATTCACTTTAAAAGGGAAGATCTGACCTTTGGGCTTTTAAATTATACAAGATGATTTTCTGGAGGGGAGAAGAGTTTCGGGTCTTCCTAGAACTATTCTCCCAACCCCTGTAAACTCTGGCAATGTCTTTTTACCCTCCTTGGCGATAAGGGAAGACCCCCATCACGACCTGCCTCACCCTGATGCCTGGGAAAGAGTGGGTGGGAAGGGAGCTGAGGAACTGACGCTACCAGGAGGACCTCCAGAGCCTTCCCAGGCTGGGGTCGACTCCAGCTGCCCCAGAATCCCTCCCTGCTCAGTCACCGTCTCCCTCCTCCATCTTCAGGCCCCAACTTCTCAGAGTGATGACCCAACTTCGGGGAAAATCTTGAAGGTAAGTGGCACCAAGACACCCATCTGGCAAAACCTACAACCACCTAAGTAGGCAAATTCTTCCATATTTTTAAAAGACCACCACCAACTGGAGACTCTTCCTAACTGCTCCTAAGATGCCTACATTCTCCAGGGAATTGCCTATGTAAATACAATGAAAGCCACTTTCTCTGCCAAAGGACCCCCCACCTGAAATCCCCACACTGACTCCTGGGTGAGTGTGGCTTCTCACTTCGAGAGGTGAAAGGAAGTCAGGCGTGTCTAGATGGCAGAGCCTTTCATAAGACCTCTCATTCCTGACAAAAAGCATACCTCATCCAAGTAGATCAGCAGGCTGGACAGGACTTTGGGGGATAATTATGCTATGGTGCGTATGCTTTTTCAGATTGTGGTGCGTGTCGAGAGGGCACAGATGGTAACTCGTGCTCTTGTGTCATTAAATCACCCCTTTCAGAATAGATGTGGGACAGACATGACGTCCTGCCAGGTTCAGAGTTTGGGCGCCCTGTCCTTTCTGTGGGAATGGAGAGCATAGATTTATCTTCTCATTTCTTCTCAGACTCTTTGAATTTTATGGTTTTAGATTGAGGGTTTAGTTGGGCTCAGTGGTGAGAGAAGATGTAAGAAGACCCGTTTCCTCCATGCTCAGAGTCAACTGCGACAGTGCCAACCGAGGGCCTCTGCAGACCCACGTGTGTGAAGTGAGTAAGCGTTTCCTCATCTGTTGAGTAGTCAAGCAGGGCTTCCTCTTGGCCTAGGACATACAATTCACACTTATGAAAAAGCATGATCTCCTGGCCTATGGTCGGCTACGTGTCCTTCTGTCCCCATGCATGGGCATCCCGGAAAAATCCAAACTTACTTCTCATCTTTTATACTTTCAGAAGTTAATCATGCCATGGGGTAAATGGTTCCTTCAAATCCACAGCAACCAAAAAAGTGGATTGACAGCATTTCTTCCCACATTGACAAGAGCCGTGGCCCTGTTACAACAGTGCCAGACAACCTCTGAATAACCATCTCACATCACCATGGGTGAGTGACAGCGTTATCCCATAGGGGACAGGATCTGACACTTTGGCCTACATGATGTGATGGTGAGGGGCAGGGTTTTATGGTGGAGTTCCTACTATAAGAAACTGCAACCCCTCACCCAAATCCTCCCAAGCCCTTTAGACTTAGCCGTCCACAGAGGAAGAAACCCATATTACTTATAGGGGTATTGACGGGGGTTATTTTCATGTGGCTGAAGGAGGATGGTAACTTGGGTCAGCTGTGGGCCGGGAGGCTCTGTTGTAGCCCAAATCTAGGCTGGGGACAGGTGGGGGAGTCTCTTGGCAGTGTTTTTTGCAGTTTGGGAGAAGGTCACATGATAGGGCTGGTTCTCCCATACCACAATTGGCTGCCAGCTACCAGTGCACAGAGTGCTTATCCCTCCAACACCATTGGCCCCTCTTCCTCTCTGCCCCTACTCCTGCCTGCCTTCCCATGGAAACTGCCCAGATCAGTCCCTCACAGTGAAGCAGACTGGTTCACATTTTCTTATCCCTTTCTGTGTCCTGTCCCAGCAAGAGGGCTCGACCAGAAACAAATCCATTGTCTATAAATTCGGAGCTCATGAATATTCATTTTCTCCAGTCACATACCAAATTTTTAGCCAACTGTTACGCAGAGCCAAAGAAAATACTCTATCACCCTCTCAGCCTGTAGTTTTGTCTGGACGGCATGTCTGTTTCTACAGCACTCGGTGCGCAGCCTCCAGCCTGAAAACTAAATGCACCACGTCCTTCATGGGCACGGGAAGGAGGACACTGCCAGGAGTCCGCAGCCCTTCCCAGCCAACCCACACCGAGACGAAACAGAGCGGAAACTGAGTAGGGAATGTCAGCTCTTTGAATATTTCTCCCTCCTTGTCACAAATCTCAAAGAAAGGGACTCTGGGCTGGAAACTCACTATCTGCTATAGGGGTCAGTGTGGTGTGGGGCGGGCCATCAAGTGTGCTTCAGTACTGACATTCAGACAAGCCTCCTCACATCCCCAGACCTCCAGCACCTTCTCCACTCAGTCACCAGAGGAACTCTACAGTGCAAGTCTGAAGAGGACTCTCGCCTGATTCAAAGCACACAGTGGCTCCCGACTCCCGGCCTGATGAGAGTCTAGCTTCTCCACACTTCCTACGTGTGCCCTTACGATCCAGCCCTGCCTCCCCGTGCTCTGGCAAGAACCAACTGCCCAGTGGAACTCCATGGAGCTTCACGGTTCCTTCCTTCTGTTCAGAGTCTTCCCTCATCTTGGAACAGGGAACTCTTCTTTTTCTGGAAAGTTGTTCTTTGTATTGAAAACCTAACTCGGCCATCATCACTTTCTGCAATGGTTCTCTGCACCCCCCCCCCAAGAAAATCAAGCGCTGCTTCCTTATGCCACCTCTGTGCACCTGCCTGTTCTGTCATCTGTTCACATGCCTCCTGTATCAGTGGATTTCTTGTGGGTGGGTGCTCTGTCCTACCCTCGCACCTGCACGACCTAAGCTCAGTACCTGCTTTCAAAATACACAAGGAATGAACAAATTGGCAGACATGAGGTGGACTCAGAGCGTACTGATGATGCTCCAGCAAGGCTCTGACACTGTCCCCCCTAAATGAGGCACAAGAGTTTGCTGGGTGCAGTCAATAGATACTGCTGAGCGACAACCAACTCGCACACAAAGCTGCACCCCAGGTCACGTCCATTCCTCCCTTCTGCTACCGTGATCTGCCACTTATCATTCTGGTAACAATGACTGCTTTCTTTTAACATCAGCATAATATCTGATGCCGAGTGGATGCTTAACAAATACTATGAAAGGATGAATGAGAAAATGGAAATCTATTTTTTAAAGAAGGCATCAAAGGATTAACTTTTAAAGGCATTTCCCATATGACAGATTTTTTTTTCTGAGGTGTCAGTGTCCCTGACCATTGGGGTGTCCATCATAAGGACCCAGCCAGGAAGTAAGTGGAGAGAGGGGCCCTAGCAATTGGGAATCAGTGCTAGGTTTTCAGCATTGGACTTTCCTTGACCAGATGTCAGTTTCCTTCCTTCTCAAGAAATAGCCAACTATGGATGGTGTTTCCTGCCCCATCCAGAAGGCCTGTCTTGCCAGAGGTCCACATTCACAATGCCACAGTCTATGCTCACCAGCAGTTTCACATGCATCAGTGAGGGTGGACATAGGTAGTGTCCTACCTTTGTTTCAAGTGCTAACATTATACAGTGGAGACTAGTCTCAGAAATGTTTCATGGACTAAAATAATCACCCTCGAGGATCAAAGTTGTTCATTCACTAGAGATGCTAAAAGCAAGGGCTCAGGACTCAGACTGACCTGGGTTCAAATCCAGACTTCAGGTCTTTCTTTTGCAAGTTCAGCTTCCTGATGATCAAATGGGAATAATCTTACCCAACTCACAGGATTGTCGTGAGGCTTACAGGGTATTATGTATGTGAGGCCAGCACAGTGTTGATGGACTTGAAATGCTCAAAAATGGAAAACTAGGATTAAGAACTTCCAAAAGTATTTTTACAATAGTCAGGACCAAAAGGAGAAATTTTCTTCGAAGACACTGTGCTTAAAGACAATGGATTGTCTAGGAGTCAACGATGCTCATGAATCCATGGCCCATGGAAGAATATGAAAAAATAGTGTTGGCATTTAAAACCATAGCTATAGCTATTACCAGGCCCCAGGATAGACAGGGAGTGGCAGGGCTGGGGACACCCAAGCATTTCTCTGAGAGCTGGTCCAAGAGGATTAAAGACACATTTCTGGTTCTCCTCTGCTAGACCCAGAGTGACTCAGAGTTGGAACCCCAAGGAAGCCAAGAGTAAAATGCCAGTTCTGGTCTGTGAGCTTCTGGGTTTGAGGGAAGGTCAGGGGACACCTGGCTGCTGGACAGGAGTGAGGCAGGTGCAGTGCATTGCTCTGTGTGTCATGCAAAGCTAGAAAGGCAGCATCTCCTGTGCCATCTTGATCCTCCTTCTACTACTCAAAGCCAACAGAGGATTTAAATTTCCCCAAATTTCTGCCCTGAGCATGAGACAACATTTTCTTATGCTAAGTTTGGTTTTAGTTTTGAAGCGCTCGAGATGCACAATACAATGGGTCAAGTTCCTGGCTTCTTACGCGGATTAGACCATCCCTGATCGTCAGGCTTACTTGGCTTGCCCTCATGTCTGCCAACACTTAAGCTCTTCTATTCGTCATTCAAATGGTTCCATGAAGACAGCTCAGGGTTAGTGTTCAGGGAAGTGCAAGCTAAGCCATCAGCCTGGGGAATAAAGGTTAGCTTCTATTGGAGGGGAAGGTCAACTTGTCTCGTTACTTTGAGCAGCAGAGCGGGGACCCAAAATGGACAAGAGAAGCAAGATTTCTCCATGTGGCACTATCTCCGCTGCAGGAGATGGGTTTTCTGGGAAGAAATGGACCTTACTCAGGGGAAGTCTTGACCTGTCTGACTTAGTCTGAGCCTGTGAGCGCTCACGGCCCATTTCTTGCCTTTCTGCCCTGGGCTCAGATTGGTGGGAAACATCCTGACAAAGGTGTCCCACAGCTAGGCAGTGTTGTGAAGTGGAAAAAGCACTAGACTGGGGGTCACAAGACCCGAGTTCCAGTGCGGGCTCTGCCACTAACTATCTGTGTGACCTTGGGCAGTCACCTGATTTCTCTGGTGTAGCTGTAAAATGAGGGGTTGGTCGGGTGATCTTAAATTCCCCCTCTGAGCGTGATCCCGGGTCCTATTCTATCCCTTCTTGGCCCTGTGCTTCCAGGGACACAGTTGGGAGAAGGGGGAGGGAGGAGGGAGAAGATGCAAATGGGAGTCCCTGGGTGCCACGAATCAGGACTCCACTTTCTCCTTCTTTTTGCTCTTTTTCAGGAAGGAGGGGGTTCGGAATTTCTTTTTCTTCTTGGAGGGAGACTTGGAAGGTGAGCCCTCTGGGGACATGGGGCCGCTGGTGACTGACTCGGTTTTGTCCTTGGAGGTATCGACGTCCGTGTCCACGTTGGTGGTCATCTGGCTCAAGCCTCTGCTGAGGATTTCCTCTGCAGTCTGCTCTTCCTCCCTCCCGTTGACCACCACCCCTTCTGGTTGGGCTGTCTCAGGCTCTGTGGTGGCTTTGCTTGTTTCGGTCTTCTTAGCATCTTCTAGAAAAAGACCAGAAGACATGACCATAAGATTTCATTCAGGTGAGAGTGTCCACCTGGGAAAAAACACTCCTGGTTAAGTCTAGAATAATGTGGGGAAGGCAGGCTGACATGGGGTGCAGAATAGGGTTTTCAGGCAAATGGCAGGACAAGACTGTCATCCAAACACTGCACCCCTTTCCACATGGCCTGCCCCAGCGAACACTTCCCAGTAACCCTGGGCTCCTATCTATACATTTAACAGGCGTGGAGGTCAAAACGTGGCAGGGAGCCCAACAGAGACTCAGCTCAGGAAATTTCTAGGCACGGAACAAGGGACACACACAAGGGAGGAGAGAGGCTGATGGAAGGGGAGGACGTGTCATGTACACCTCAGGGAGGTGTCCGAGAGTTGCTGAAGGCAGTTCAGTTTCGCTAATAAAAACAGAAATTGCACGTTGGTTTCACATCTTACACCAGTGAGGAGCTTAGGGAAATATGGAGAGTGTCTTCCCAAGGGGCAGAGAGGGGAAGGCCAGGAGGATGGCATTCCCTGGGTGGTGATATAAGGGTTAGCCATAAGGGACCCACCCATTCCAGTGGCCACCAGGGCTCCAGCACATCTGGGGATTGCCAGCTGCCATGTGCAAGGGCAGAGCCACTCAGACCCCAGAAACTAACCCTCCCGCGGCCCTTCCTCCCCTCCCACCCTCTTTGCACCCTCCTTCCATGCAAGCTTTGGAATGGCCGGGAAGTGTAAAACCACAGACTTTGAAAAGACGTGTACGGGCCGTACAGGCTGTCTGGCTCCCTCCTCACCTTGTAGCTAAAAACAGAGCGAAGCTGTAAAACAGTGGGTAGTGGGTAGGCCTCACTTCACCACGAGCCAAAAGGAGTGTCCCCTCGTGGCGTGTGCGCGAGCTCATGAGGGCAAGTACGTGTGGTGTGAGTGTTAAAGTGAGCTGCACGTGCGTGGGGTGTGCGCGGTGTAAGTGGGTGAGTGTGTGGCGGGTGTGTTGAGTGTGTTACCACATCCTCCAGGTAAGAATGCGGGCACTGGGGAAGGCAGAGCCAGGGTCACCAAGTGGGCGAAGAAAACGTTTTAGAGAATCCTGGGGTTCTGACAGGGGTGACGAGGGGAATGTCCGGTGACGTGGAGGATCACATGCAGGACGGGCAGGAAGCGGGTACACTTAGGACGGTTGGAAGGGCTGGATTAATGGCTTGGGCAAGATCTCCTTAAGGTGAGGCCTTTTGTAACTTCTGAGGCTGGCACCTCAAAGTCTTGTCCCAGGCCCCTGCTGGGAGACTCCCTCCCAGCACCAGAGACTTTGGCCACTGGCTCCCATTCTTTCCACTGCCCAGCCCGTGTCCTGCCATCATCCAGCTACCAAGTTCTCCAGCTCCTGATTGCTATGGCCGGTGCTCAGGCCCCTCAGCCCTGCCAGGAATTCCTGAGGCCATCACCTGGCAGTGCTCCTGGATGTCCTAAATCAGTCTGGACACAGCCTTCTGCCTATTTCTTCCTCCCACTTCACCTGCTGTTTAGCCTCTTCAGTCTCCCAGCCCGCCCTGCCATCCCAGCCTGTTTTCTGCTCTCTGGAAGGCCATTCTCTCCCCTGTGACCACGACCTTCACCTCATACAATGAGGCAGCTTAAATGTATCATCTTCCTTAAAGTCTTTCCCAATCCTTATTTCCATTTCTAAGTAGAAATGACCACTGTCTTTTCTGCCTCCAATACAAGAATTTTTAAAAATATTTTTTTAGATGTTGATAAAGTCTATCAACATCTAAAAAAAGAATATGTGCCTCACACATGCTAGGCAAGCACTCCACCTCTGAGCCACAAACCCATCCTATTTTTTTTTTTTTTTTTTTTGGTGGGTGGTACCAGGGATTGAACTCAGGGGCACTTGACCACTGAGTCACATCCCCAGCCCTATTTTTTGTAGAGACAACATCTCACTGAGTTGCTTAGCACCTTGCTTTTGCTGAGGCTGGCTTTGAACTTCTAATCCTCCTGCCTCAGCCTCCCAGCCATTGGGATTACAGGCATGTGCCACCACGCCCAACTCCACTACAAGAATTTTTAATCACTGCAACTGTAAAACTATTAGATCTTATTTTTTTAATGCTTATCTCCTCCCTCTCTAAACTGAAATAAAGTAGGGCAAGACTGTCTAATTATCTATGTAAATAATTCCTAAAAGATACTTGAAAAATGTCGGTGGAATCCATGAATAATTGAATGCATGAGCAGATAAACGAACTTGTGAATGGATTTATGCTAACCCAGCCAATACTATCCCCTCATCATATTTCCTGTCTACCCCAGGACAGCCTGAGCCTTCTAATGATCCATCACGTAATGCCAGCCAGGTGCTACACTTTATCTCCTCATCCTCACTCCCACTGTCCTGAACTCTTGTACTTCTCAAGGTTTGCAACTTAAATCCAGGGCCTCACATCAGGCGCCCACTTAAATGACGCATTAGGTTATAGTCTCAAGTTTGACCCTTGGTGCTCTTTAAAATGACTTTGGGACTTGCTTTTTAGCTTCACAAATACAACTGTGGATCGGAGACTTCCACTTTCTGTTCTAGTGTCATTTCCTGCCTGGTGATGATGAGGATTCTTACTCTAAATGTGCCCTTCATTCATTCCCCATCCATGTCTCTTCCCCACACCCGCTCTGCCATCAACCTCATCTACAACTTCAGACCATAGTGCAAGTCTTGGTTTAAAAGAACAACACCCGAGTTCTTTGCACCATGCAGAAAACAAGGGCCACCCCCAGTGTCTCCACTCTGACCTCAGGGAGCTCTCTGATGGTACATTGTTTTGGGGGGTAGTGGCAAATGGAGTGTGGAGCTGGAGGAGCCATGTCCCAGCCCCACAACTTAGAATGGCCCTGTCTTTGCAGCAGGGCGGACACCAGAGGAAAGGCCTTCATGAAGGATTTGCTGACTTGCTTCTGAGCTCAAGGTCAACCAGACAGATCATCAACTGTATCTAAAATGCATGGAAAATTGGTGACTGCCATCTGCTGTTTTTATTTTCCTATTGAGAGGAAGCTCTGCACCTCTGTACAAAGAAGCCAAAGAAAGGTTCATGAAAGGCCCTGAAAAAACATCTGTGCTCTATGCTGACACAGAGCTGATCATGTAGCAACAATCAAAATAGACCACAGGGTGCTCCAGGGGCAGAGGAAGGAGCAGAAGACCAACAAACAGAATGTCTCATGGAGGATCAATGAGTTGGATGCTGGCCATTCAGAGAGGTTTGCAATAGTGCTTCTGTCCTGGTTTCAATTTTTAAACATCAGTGAAAGAATCACAGGGAACTTATGAAAATATAGCTTCCCTGTGTTACCTCCATGATAGACTTTCAAACAGACAGTGCACCAAGAAATTTATACTTTTAACAAGTCCCCTATGCAAAAGGCCCACAGGCCACACAGCAGGAAACAAGGGTTCAGAATGCCTCCCACATTTACCTCCCCAAGGAAGGAGACAGCACCACCAATAGGAGAGAAGGTAGAGCTTCTTATAACCAGGGGCAGGTGGATTCTCTGTGACTGCCACCCACTCACCACAGCCAGGACGCAGAAGCTCCCCTGGACACCCAAATGTACTTTCAGTGTGTGGGACAGCTGGTGTGCAAACGTGGCCCCTCTGAGTGATGCCTCCAGGTATTCACGTGCTTGTGCAGTCCCTGAGTCCAGGCTAGCCCCATGGCTCACCATAACACTAAATACAGACAAAATGCTGCAAACTCAGCCTCCTGCCAAACAATGAAGCAGGCCTAGAAACTTCTACTTTTATGGTTTTGTATAAAGTCCAACTGCCCTGATGGGAACACACAGAAAGGCCACATGGCGAAGCCCCGAAACCGGGGGTGGGGTGGGGTGGGGGGGGGGGGTGGTGTTGGTTCGTGTGTGTGTGTGTGTGTGTGTGTGTGTGTGTGTTAGGGACAGGGAGGAAGGGAGGGAAGGAAGGAGGAAGGGGAAAGAGGATCCTGGCTAAGCCCAGTTTTCTCCTGGTCCCTGACAAAGAACCAGACACTTGAGTACAGCAACATGGAAGTTCCAGCCTCGTCACACTCCCAGCCACCTCATATGCAGCAGAAGAACTGTCAAGCTAAGCCCAGCCAATCCACCAAAGAACAAATTTCCAGAAACCAGTTCTTATTATATGCCATGATTTAATAATTATCTAGTGCTACCCCACAACTTAGAGGCTTAAAAGTCAAGTGATGTATTAGTTCTCACAATTCAGAGAACACGGTACATAATAAGAACTAATTGATGTAAGTACCTTACAAAGTACTTTTATATTCCTTAGTTCCTTTTATCTTGACAACAATGGGGTGAGCCAGGAAGTGCAAGCATTCATGTTATTCCCCCTTCTGCAGTGTTTTCAAGTGACATATTTAAGATGGCTCAATTATTTAGTGGCAGCTGATGGTCTGATTTCAAATACAGGACTGTGTCTTTGCGGGCCCAGTCAGCGGCTCTGAGGGGTGCTGGAGGGTAGAGTTGGCAGGGACAGGGGTCAGTCAGTGAAGAGTCAAAGAGAAGAGGGCACAGATGGCCAGATGTGAAGGAAGAGGATTTGAAAGAGTCTCCTTCAGAGAGGCTGATGGAGTAGGAATCTGGGACACAGATAAGGAATGACGCTACAGTGACTCAGCACATGTGGATTTAAGGACACAGTGACAAATGGTTGTAAAAAACCACCCCGATCCGATGAATATGAGAGCTAAATATGAGAGCCCAGTGGGTCAGCCCGAGGGACTGGTCCCCCACTTCACACAGGCACCCCACACAGCTGCAGCTCATGCTTCCTGGTGCAGGGTCTGCTTCTCAGCTGTCTGTGGCCCAGGATGTGTCTTCAGGGAAGACAGTGACTAACAACTCAGCGTCAGTGCCCTCCGGCAGCATGGATTTGGACAGGGAGAAGGAGGAACCCTGCCACAGTGGGTATGATGATGTTGGTGTTGGGCAACTGTCAGCCCATCCATGGTAAGTAAGTCTTCCTGCCTTCTGTCCCTCCCAGGAGCTGATAACAAACTGCCACTCTTTGTCCCATTCCTGCCATGAGCCTCCTCTCCAGTCCCAGATCTCCTTCCTGCAATGGGGACACATGCCCTCACAGATGCTGCGGGCTCCAGTCAGGCCCAGCCTTCTACGCCCCCCCACGCGGCAGCCCCCTTGGGGTACTCAGCCTCAGGCCCACAGCCCTAGAAGAGGCCACAGGCTCCTTAGAGATACCCGTGCACTAGGAACAGGGGTGGAGGTGAGCTCCTGAGGGCCACGCGCACTCTACCACAGGGATGCCGGGAGCTGACCCCCAACCCTCACCACTGGGCTGTGGCTTCTGGGTACGTGCGCTCTGTGGGTACATCTGTGTCTCCCTCAGGGAAGCCTCGTCCATGCATAATGCAGGTGGAACTGGTCATAAATTTCATATCAAGAAAAGCTCTGGAAGGCAGGGTTAAGAGCGGCAAAAGAAACAATTGGGAGAAATGCATTTCTTTTGAAAATCTCCTCCCTCCCCCATTGCAAGTGCCGGAGTGAGTTAGTAAACAGCCTTTCTATACTTACTACAGAGACAAGTATTCAGAATCGGAGGAAACTCCTTTGATGAAGGCACAAATGGGAAGAGAAAGGAAGACGTTGTGGAGACAGGTTGACAACACAACACCATGATGAGACAATGAACACAAACCGCTGGGGACATCCACTTGGGGCTCTGGCCTCAAGCAGACAGGTTTCCTCTGACAATTCTGGGCCTGAGATCAAGGCAGCAACTGGCTTATGGAGGGAACTCAGGGGACAGGCTGGGGGTGGGGATTCTATCTGAATCCACATAGGTGGCCATTCTACCCAGGAGAGAGAAAAGTCCAGCTGCCACCAAGCTGTTGTTCTCTAGGTGGCAGGGCAGCCTGTCTGGTTGTGTATCTGGGGGACCCCGGGAGGAGTGTTCACATCCTGGAGTGATTCCAGGAGCTCATTAAAGATATTTACAATTTAGGGACTTTAATAGTATTAGTGTCTACCATATGTATATTCTTATTCATAACCATGATTAGATCTTATATTTAAATCATGCTTTTATTCCTTCAAAGTATGTTTTCATCTATGCTTCCTTTATACATGTGAGATCCTTAAAGGGAGAAAATAACACTAGCTCCATTTGACAGGCAGGACCCGGGGGAACACAGATGTCTGATTTGGTAAAATTAGCAGCTCAGATGTGATCAGTTAGCAGTTCAGATGGGCCTAGAACTGGGTTCTCTGAACTTCTGTCTCTCTAATGAAGTGGTTCTCCACCTGGTCTACATGCTCGATCCCCCTGGAGAGCTCTTTCAACTCCAGGTTTCAGGCCCTCCCCTGCCTCCCCCCAGGTCCCCCAAGTCAGAGCTGCTGTGGGTGGGATCCAAGCACAGTCAAGGCTGAGAATGACATCATCAGCCTCACCTGGGAAACGCAGAGTCTCAGGCCCCATCCCAGACCTAACGGATCAGAATCTTCATCTGAACAAGATCCCCACGTAGTCCCTAAGCACAGTAAAGTCTGAGAACTGGGCTAGCACATCTGCAAACGCCCACCAGCCAGCTGCGCCTCCACTGCAGGTGAGGAGACTATGGGCCCGTCATTCATTCAGCTTTGCTTAGCAGGGCTTAAGTTGTAATGTACTGTCAGAGCTTATGAAGGAAACAATCTGAAAATTGTTCAGATTCCCTAGAAATAGCAGAGGGTAAAGTTTTTCAAACGGTGTGTTGGGGGGTTACACCTGTTGAAAGGCAGGTGCCCCAGTGTGCGTCCCTGTCCTGCCTTCCACGCGGGCACCTCAACCTGCTCAGCTCCACTCACCCTCTGCAGACTTGGAAGGAGAGACCACAGGGCTCTTTGTCTCTGCCTTCACTGGGCTCTGCGCTGGAGAAGCAGGTGCTGACTTTTCAGGTGAGCCCGGCTCTTCTGTGGCAGCCTCCTTCTCTCCTGAAAACATAGAAAAGCACCTCAGCACAGAGATCAATAGTGGTGAGGCGGGTGGAGAGAGAGGATGTTAACAACACTGCCATTTCTACTTGCTCCACATTTCTCCGGGTTGAAAACGAACCTTCTGGCTGAGGTCAGCTGCTCCTGCTCTTTTATTTCTGCTACTTCCTTGGGGAGGAAAGTGGGAGAAGAGTGATATTGTTTCCTTCATCAGAGCTTATGTACCAGTGGACTAGGTCATCCCTGAGTGGACAGCAGAATGCCCCCTCCTCTGTGTCCTGTCTCTGAAGAGGACCAGCCAGATGAACACATCAATGGGCAAGCACCCCCCAAACAAGCACTGACTCCCTTTAAAAACACCCGTGGTTTGTTCGTGTGTAGCTACTTTGTTAACTTAGCTAATTTACTGTCCTGTGCAAACAGTCCCTAGGGATAACAAGCACCATGTCTTTCTGTGTTTCCAGTTGGCCCAGGAGAACTGCAAGCGAGCCAGGGAAGCTTCCATTTTGTGCTTTGGAAGATGGCTGACCCTGGGTGGGGAGAGGTGGTGGAGGAAGACACTACCCTGATGAATGACAGCTTACCCCAGTGGACACTGCCAAAGGCTGGAGTACGTGTCTCAGACTCCAGGTGTTCTTAAAGCAAAGAGAAGGGACAGCTCAATTTGGCTGGAGTGGGGAGGGTGACAGGGAGGCCTTCCTGGCTGGAGGGGCATTTGAGAGGGAGCTGGCAGTGTTGATGACCTTAAATCAGGCTAGCGAGAAGGAAAATCGTGCCAGGAAGGGACACGGCCATGAACCAGGGCTTGCAAGCTATCATGAGGGAGAACATCCGGGAGTCAAGATGGAGCGATGGGTGTGAGTGAAGACTCTGAAATAAAGGAGGAGTTAGAAAAGACATAAAAGGACCAAGCTAAAAGCTTACACCAGGCTGACAGGTCGTTACTGATGATCATGACTCTCATGCCTATCTTATTACAGCTAACGTTAAGCTGGTGTCTGCCAACCTAAGCCATATTTACAGGTACTTTACGAATGTTATCTCTTTATACCCAGGTGAAAGGGCAAATTAGGTCATGAAGCCACCTTGTAACTGTTAGGCACAGAGCAATAGATTCATTACTGGGACCAACAAATAAATGGAATATTACTTGGTGGTGCAGCAGGAAGTCCTCCCTCGGGGATCCCAAAGCTCTGCCCTCTCCCCGGGGAGATTCCCACGCCATGGTGCCCCCGGGTTACTTACCATCCAATTCTAGTTTCTTCCTCTCCACCTCTTTCTTGTACTCCTCCAGCTCCTGGTCAGTGAGTTGGCTAAAGGGGTTTGGCACCGTCTCCTCTGAATCATCTTTGGTATCCGCATCGCCCTTGGACATCAGCTGGCTCTCTGTCGACTGAAAGTTAACCACAGAGTGTGTGTCGCTCTCTGAACGCCGCAGCTGGGGCCCGGGCCCAGGCCTCCTCTCACACTCAGGTGGCTGCCAGCAGTCTTGCTAGCCACAGCGTGGCATGCAGCTCCTTGGAAACAGCTCAGGGCCTTGCGGTAGGGCTTGTGCATTCCTCCCCATTGCTACCCTGTCGCCAGACCCAGATTTTGCAACTGTCTGGATAAATAATACAGGGAGGCCACCCTCTTTCCCTGAAATAAAATCAAAGGATGCTCCCAAGCAGGAGGAAGACACACCTTTATTGCAATCCCTTCTATGGACACTTCCAAGCCATTACTATGCAAGTACAGTCAGTGGCCCAAAGTCAGTCAGCCCAAGCCTAGCAAGCAGCGTTGGCTTGAGCAAGCTTCATGCCAGCCATTCCCCTCCGGAGCCCCTCCCACCCCCAACAGCAGAGCGAACCACAACACACAGCAGTAATCATATGCAAACGCAGCAGCCCCAGGATTCTCAGTCCAAGCGATTAGTTAGTTCTGTTTTGCACACGGTCATAGGTTACAAAGGGGCAAAGGTCCTGAGTCTTGGCTTTCCAACCTGCCCGGGGTGCAGGTACCTTCAGGGACATTGGCAAAATTGTTCCATTTTACCACCCCTGTGGGACCCTCAGCTCTGGGGAGCTGATCAAACAGACACTGTGTGAGCTTTGGGAATCCTTTGGCCCCTCTTGCCCAAGATAGGGACAAAAATTCAGACTCTATTGCCCTTTGTCCTAGTTGAGCATCCTCATCATGGTCTTTAAGAATGCAGTGCTCTGGAGCAAAGGAAAGTGAAGCCAAGAGGGCACTGAGCCCAGAGCCACCAGGTCTTCTGACAATAGGCCCGGGGGCTCCTTCCTAAAGGGAGGCAGCAGCAGGCCTATGGCAGGAATCACAGAGTCAAAGGAGCCAGATACCAGGATGAGGGACTCCAAGGAGAGCCCCTGGTATAAATGGCAGAGTTGTTTTCTTAACACTTTTAAAGGCTGTATTGACCTTTCACCTCCCCCAGAATCATGGGTTATTTATATCTTTGACCCTGTGGCATGTTCTTCATCTTGGCTGAGCTGGGGAGGGTGGGAGTTGGATGTGAGGATGTCACATTCACACTTTTCCCAGCAGCGAACCCCCACCTCGTGGGCTGCGGCCTGATTTGAAACTGTCACATCATCTCAGTTTTCTCTGTAGAGAATATTTTCTGGACTTCCCCACTTCTTACTAAGGAAAATGCCACGCCTGTTGCCGCCTTGCCATGAGCAGCAATGACTTCAAACAAACCAGAATGCTGAACTTCACCCCTGTTGCTAAACACTACATCATTCTAGCCCAAGCACAAAAACAAGGACTGTGCCGGGCACAGCGGCACATGCCTGTAATCCCAGCAACTCAGGAGGCAGAGGCAGGAGGAGGGCAAGTTCAAAGCCAGATGCAGCAACTTAGTGAGGCCCTTTCTCAAAATAAAAAATAATGATAATAAAAAGGGCTGAGAGCATGGCTCAGTGGTTAAGCATCCTGGTACCAAAAAAAAAAAGAAAAGAAAAAGAAAAAACACCAAAACAAAACAATGACTTCATGCTTTCTAACTCTAAGTGGGGTCGTGTGGGCAACTGATTGCCCTTCCTTTCCTGCGGGAGCACACATCCTGTGTACACGCCTTCTCTCTGTGGGTCAGGAGCATCTTTCCAGAACTCGGGCCAGATGATGCCACATCCACACAGAGGTCAGAAACACTCAGGGCCAGGCAAGCCTGGTGCACCTGGGAGTCACCAGCTCCCCACAGGGTACTAATAGAGGCCTGAGCAGGGGACCATAGTGGAAGGTAAGGAGCTGGCCAGCAGCACTCCCAAGAACAAGCTGGACAGCGGCTTCCCTGCCCACTGCCTGCAGGGAGCAGGAGGACACTGTCCTCCCAGGACCTCACAGCCCCCGTGAGGTGGACCTCTATTCTGCAGCAAGAGCATGGGCGCCCAAGATCACAGAGGAGGACGGGCACGAGGACTCAGAGGTCCTGCTGCCCAGCCCCAGGCACCGAAGCCCCAGCAAGCAAACACGTTTCCCCTCCAGCCGGGGGCGGACTCTGCTGTACCGGGCTTCGGCTCTTCTCAGCGATGACACTCGCCAGGAGCTGGGACTGAGGCCCCGCCGACTTCACATCTTGTCGATTTTGTTCTCGAATCTGCATGGAAAGGGGAGAGGGAGGGTGCGGCATCAGAGAGTGGAGCTTGCCAGAGGACCTACTGGGGTTCAGTGTGGCCTGTGACTGGCATCTAGAAAGGCCCTGCAGGGTGAGGGAACCTGTCCACTCTAAGAGAAAGTCTCATGTCTGTTCTGGAGTGAATTCATAGTTCATGTGAAACACCAATGTCATTAGCTGTGAGAACAGAAGAGAGAAGGGGACACAGAGAGAGGGTCTCAACTTTTAATATTCCTAATATTTTAATATTCCCATGAGGACTGGGTTTCAAATACAGAATCCTGGCCCTCCCCACACATGCACCTACTGAATCTGAATCTTGATGGGGGTGGGGGTAGTGACCCAGGAATCAGACAAGTGCTGCAGGGGACTGGGCCACGGACTGCACACTGTTCTGGGCACTACTGGCCTGTGGTCAGCTACAACTCCAGTTTTTAAAGTAACATTGGAAATATAAGTGAGTGAACTGTCAGGCAAAGGTCCAGAAATAGCTGGACATGCCTGTAACCCCAGCAGCTCAGGAGGCAGAGGCAGGAGGATCATGAGTTCAAAGCCAGCCTCAGGGCTGGGGTTATGGCTCAGTGGTAGAGTGCTTGCCTAGCATGGGCACTGGGTTCAATCCTCAGCACCACATAAAAATAAGTAAAATAAAATAAAAGTATTGTGCCCATCTGCAACTAAAACACACACACACACACACACACAAAAAAAAAACAATCAGCCTCAGCAAAAGTGAGTGAGGTACTAAGGAACTCAGTGAGATCCTGTCTCTAAATAAAATACAAATAGGGCTGGGAAAGTGGCTCAGTGGCCAAGTGCCCCTAAATTCAATCCCTGGTACACCCCCCCTCAAAAAAAAAGGTCCAAAAGTAAATATCAAAGTTCTTGAAATTTTAAAAATAAGACAAATGGCATAAAATTTATAGAAACTCATGTAGCAGGAAGGTCTTGCAGACATACCTAATGACCAGTGCATGCAGTCCACTGTGGGAGGGGCTACCTAGGACCACAGCTCAGCCCTTGGCATGGTGCCTACAACACTGTCCATATGTGGTAGCTTCTTTCTCCTGGGACACATGGGGGTGCTGGAAAAAGGTAGGCATGTCTGGGAACTCAGCTTGTGCTTGCAGGACTGAGGTCACCTTGTGGGAAGAGAGAATGCGGCAAGCAGACACCACTTTACCTTGTTCCTCATGTCCAACACTTCCTGGGGGTCAGTGTAGAGAGGCACAAATTGGTTTGGGTTTTCAATCCGGATTGGCATGCCACTGCTGGATTTCTCCACCTCGTCAGCCTTCATCCACTGCAAGAGGCAAGGCCAGGAGGGTAAGGTAAAGGAACAGAGCCACAGGCCCTTCCCAGCAACCCATTCCTTGTGACCTGAGCCCACCAGCCTACGCAGAAATTCAGCAAAACTGTTTATAGACATTCTCTCTTCTTGGACCTCTTTGACATGTGTGACAGATGGGTGACAGATGACGCAGCTGCCAAAGAAGGCCTTTAGGTCACAGCAAACACTGGAGGGAAGGGATCAGAACCTTGGTAACCAGCTTAGACAGGTGACCACTTGGGTTTCAGTATTAAATAACTCAATTTGAGTTTCAAGGGCTTCATGGAGAACTGTTCTATATGGCTGCCAGCTACTTTAAGGTTAACAAAAAATCAAATCGAGAGTCTGTGTGTGTGTGAGAGAGGCAGTGAGAGGGAAGGTAACTTAACACAAGAGACAAGCCCACTGACCTCCTGGCTTTGCCTCAGATTTGCAGTTGAAATATTGGCTCCTCATCCCTGGTTATTTCCCAGCAACCCCCTCTGGCCATGTGAGCAAGAAATAAAAATCGTTTGTTCCAGGGTCTTATGGGGCTGAGAGTGGCCTGGTCCAGTTGCCCTCTAGTGAAATCTGCCCCTCAGATCAAAAACTCAGAAGAGAGATGCAAGAAAGAGGTGGTCTGAGCCAGGGTGGGAAGTGCTGAGCAGTTGCTCCCAGAGGCCCCATAGGAAGCCCTGAGAGGGACCATTTGTAAAGCTGCTTACACCCACAAGTGCAGCCCCTCTGCCCCAGGCCTGTCCGGGCTTCTCCCTTACTGTGGTCTTGGGCCGGGGACTGCCCATGCTCCTCTGGACCTCGTCGGCCACATTGACCCGCAGGTAGGTGTTGGGCGTGTTGAGCCAGCGGGTCTTCTCCTTCTGCTGCTTCTGAGCGTGCTGTCGCAGGGCGGGGACAGGGGCGCCATCCTCCTCAAACACGAAGGCTGTGACCGTGGCTGGGATCTCCACCTCACTTTTGTGTTTGGTTTTCTCTTGAACAAAGGGGTGGCGGTATGTGTAGCCTGTTCTGTAGCCCTAGAAAGGACAAAAATAAGCCACTCATTGTAGAGGAGAAAGATCCTAACATGCACTTGTGCGTGAGTACACACACACACACACACAAACACACACACAACACACACATACATGTGCACACTCTGCCCCCTTCCATTCACAGGACTCAGTTTCAACTCAAGTTTCCATAAGATGACATAAGCCTGGCCACTCTCCTGAGCTATTTTAGAATTTTTCCCTCCTAATGGTCTCCAGTCAGGACAGAGAAAATTCCTAGGATTTTGTGGTCCTAGGAATGTGGACACAGAGCACCCCCAGTTTCATCTGCTCTGTTGATTCGCATCCCTGGCTGCGCACTGGAATCTCCGAGGGGCTTCAAATAATACTGGTGTCCAGGACCCTAAAGCAGATCCGTGGACGTGACTGGACGATTGGCTGGCCTGGGCTATGGGAGCGTTAAAAGCTTCTCAGCTGATTCTAAGTCACTCCTCCCTTCCTTCCTCAACTCCGAAGCTTCTGAACTCCTCCTGGAGCCCTGAGATGGGACTCAAGAACATTTTTGTCTCCTTAAGCAAGACCACGTCCATGAGGGCAGCACTGACTGCGGTTCAGTGGGATTTTGGCATCTGCCAGAGTGACACTCAGCTCTCCCTGTCTTCTTCTCCTACTACTTTTTAAAATTAAAATGACATTAAGGTATTTATCTGATTATAAAGAAAATGTGGACCCATGTAGGAAAAAAGTAAGCAATACAAAAAAAAAAAAAAGTGAACTTCACATAAAAGTTCATAAGACAACAACAAATTTTTTTTTCTGGTCTTCTCTATGTACATATATGTATACAGGTATGTATGACTATTAGTAAAATTGGATAGTTTTAATTACATATATTGACCACTTGAACTCTTCCTTCATAAATCATTTATGTTCTCAGCTCATTTTTCTGTTGGGCTGTTTTTCTTTTTCATATGGATATATCTCTTTTAACACTAAGAATGTTAATCTTTGGCTGTCAACTGACTGCAAATATCTTCCCCTTCATTTGACTTTCCGCTTTGTCTATGATAGAGGAATAATTTGCAAAAATGCAACTTTTCGGTTTTCTAATGTGATCATACCTGTCAATATTTATCCTTATGATTTCAGACTCTTGCCATGCTTGACAAGGTCTCTTTCCCAACATAAGAGCATTGCAAATATAAATCTGTTTTTTGATACCTCTGCGAATTTACTTTTATATTTAAATTTTGATAAATTGGGATTTTATCTGCTTGAAAGGAATGAGGTAGCAATTCGCCCTTGTTCTTTCCAAAATGGCCAGAAGTCTATCTTTTTCTCACTGATTTATAAAGTGCCTGCTACCTGTGTGAATTTTCATGTATTTTGGGTCTGTTTCTGGATTCTCTAAGCTGTCGCATGGATTTACTTGTTCCAACAATTCAGTAACTGTTCAGTTACTAAAGCTTTATCATACTTTACCATGGGGTGGAGATAATATCCCTAATTATTTCTTTTTATAACATTTTCCTAACCATTCTGAATTTCACATTGGAAGTACTTTCTAAGTCCCTGTACCTTCCCTCATTTTTGACAGAATTACCTTGAGTTTGTAGGTTGATCTTGGGGTTGTGACCACTTTACCTATTGAAGCTTCCTAACCAAGCATGTTATATTTCTTAACACTGATTTCAACTTTTCTGATGTCTACTGTTAAAGTTTTGTGGTTTCCTTTAAAAGAGGTCTGTTTAATGCTTATGATTTTGTTGCACTTGAGAATAGGATGTTCCATTATATTATTAGGAGTTGTGTGTGTGCGCGCGCATGCACGTGTGGTACTGGGGATCAAACCCAGGGCTTTGACATCATACGTTCTAGGCAAGGGCTCTATCACTAAGTTATACCCCTAGCCACCATTATATTTTCAAAGTATTTAATGTGAAGATATAGAAATTACTGATTTTTGTGTGTATTTTCATAATTGACCACCTTAAAATATCCTTATTGCTTCTAATTTTTTAGTTGATTTTTGGGGGACTCTATAGGCATATAACCAAATTATCTCTTCTGAATGGTCATTTTATTTCCTTTACAATATTTATGCCTCTTATTCTCATATCTCATTGCCTGGAATTGGGTTCCAATATTATTCCAGAACAATATTAAATAATTGTGTAAGAGTAGGAATCATTTTTATTTCAAAGTTCATTGGAATACTTTTATGGTTATACCATGATACTGGCTCTTGTTTTGAGAAAAATCATTTTAATCATGTTAAATAAGTATCCTCCAGTTCTAGTTGGCAGCTGTTATTTTTATAAATTAATGTTAAATTTTCATCAAATACCTTTTGATGTTTATTAAAATGTTCAAAAAGTGGCTGGGGTTACGGCTCAGTGGTAGAGCACTTGCCTAGCATGTGTGAGGTACTGCGTTCAATTCTCAGTACCATGTATAAATAAATGAAAATGAAGGTCCATCAACAACTAAAAGATGTTTTTAAAAATGTTCAAAAAGATTTTATCCTTTGGCTCTTCAATATTCGGAAATATATTTACAAATGTATAACATTAAACCATCCTTGAATTCTTGGAATCAGCCCTTACTTAGTTAATGTGTGTTGTTATTTTAACATTATGTTCCACACTGCTTGCTAGTTTTCAGATAGCATTTTTCATCAACACTCAAAGTAAATTGGTCTGAATGTAATTATCATGTCATAGTATCAGTTATGGTTTAAATATTAGGTGTCCCCCAAAAGCTCACGTGTGAGACAGTGCAAGAAGGCTTAGAGGTGAAATGATTGGGTTAGGAGAGCCTTAACCCAACTGGTGAACTAATCCTCTCATTGGGATTAACTCTGTGGTAACGGAAGGCAGGTAGGGTGTGACTGGAAGGGGTGGGTCACTGGGAACATGCCTTTGGGGTATATATTTTGTATCTGGTAAGTGGAGTCTCTCACTCTGCTTCCTGGCCATGTCCTGAGTCACTTTCCTCTGCCATACTCTTCTGCCATGATATTTTGCCTCACTTCAAGCCCTGAGGAAAGCAGTCAGCCATACATGGACTGAGACTTCTGAAACTGTGAGCCCCCAAAACAAACTTTTCCTTCTCTAATTTTTCTTGTCAGGTCTTTTAGTCAAAGCAGCAAAAATGCTGACTAAAACAGTATCCTTCTGTCGTTCTTCTCTGACACCATTTAAATAGCACGAGAATTGTCTATTTCTTGAAGGTTTGAAAGAATTTCTGTACAAAACCATCTAGTCCTGATGCTTTATTTAGATGGAGATCGCTCCGTACACAAATGGTAATAGGAACTGCATTTTCATTGTGGACTATACCTTTCATCATTATAAAGTGACCCTCGTGGTCAATCTGGTAAATGAGGTGAAGATGACTTGGAAGAAATGAAGGCAAGAAGAAAAGATTTAATTATTGCAACGTCCTTGACATGATAAGGGGGTCCAAGGAGGTAGCAGTGGGAGCAGGAAAATGAACCAGATGGCAGTGCAAGGAGGACAGACTTCATCTTTTATTTTACTTCTCTGAGCATCTAAGATGTTATTGTCTCCTGCTACATTTAGTTCCTCGTAGTTGTAAGCGCCTTCCTCTTGTTCTTAAATTTTCTCCTGTTTCTATCCCATATCATCAACTAAATTGTTGCCCCTAGGAGGAAGAATGTCTAAAAAAAATTTTTTGTGTCCTTTAATGAAACAGACCACTTTAAGACACATATCAGTTTAATTCCTTACACGACTGATTCATCATTGCAACAGGTTATTATTATAAAGCTACAACCCAGGTTAAGGAAATTAATAATGTCATGTGCTTTCTGCATTCATGTCAAGAGATTAGACAGGAAGGACTCACTACTTAAGAGGTGTGAACCATGTCCCAATATGACAGGGACCCTGGCTATAAGAAGACATGCTCTGATTTTTGCTGGGTTATTACTTCTCATAGTATGATGCAGCTATGACATCCACAGCGCTTAGTAGGGAGTGGCAAAGGCCGTCGTCGAAGGAAACTCAACTATTTTTAGAAGGACCACAAATTCCAAATCAAATTGCCCATCAGTGAAGCCTCCAATGACTTGATTGTGATGTCAGCAGTTTCCGTGCCCACCTCATGCCTTGCACTGCCCGGCTCCAGGACTGGAAGGGCAATGGCAGGGGACTCACCAGGTTGTCCAGCATTCTCATGAGGGCCTCAAACTCGTGCTCTCCCAGTCGGCTCTTCTGCATGGGCCCAAAGGTACTCCCAGCCCACTGCACAGAGCCCACCTCGTGGGGCCGGTGCTTCTCCTGCTCCAGGAGGATGAGGTTCTCCACTCCCCCGGCGCTGGACAGAGCTGACACCTGCAGCAAGAAGCAACCACGTGCATATGGGGGCCCCTGCACTTGCCTCTGCTTCAGCATGAAACAGGACATTGAGGGCCACAGAGGTTGTTATGGGTTAGATGTGAGGTGTCCCCCAAAAGCTCACATGGGAGACAATGTTAAAAGGTTCAGAGGAGAAATGATTGGGTTATGAGAGTCTCAACCCAATCAGCAAATTAAACCCTGATGGGATTAACTGAGTGGTATCTGAAGGGAGGTGGGGTATGGCTGGAGGAGGTGGGAATTGGGTATAGATATTTATACCTGGCAAGTGCAGTCTCCTCTCTCTGCTTCCTGATCACCTTGAGGCTACTTCCCTCTACCATCCTCTTCCATCATGATGTTCAGCCTCACCTCGAGCCCCGAGGAATGGAGCCGACCTTCTATGGACTAAGTCCTCTGCAACTGTGAGCCCTCAAATAAACTTTTCCTCCTTTACAGTTGTGTTGGTCGGGTCATTTAGTCACAGCAGTGAAATAGTTGACTAAAACAGAGGGGAACTTAGAACTAGAAACATTTGGGAAACTGAGGAAAAGCTACTCAAAACTCATTAGAATGCAACTATTCTGGGGAATGACGTATTAGCAATTCCTTTCCTAATCTCAGTTCTTAGAGACCACAGAGAAGAAGCAAGGAACAGCAAGTGTTAAACCTTAGGAATAAAATAGTACAGGGGACTGAAAATTTACTTGGGATACAGACCAACTTAGAATGGTGATTATTTCTGAGGAGGGAGAATGAGATTGGAAATGGTTCCAAAGGGAACTTCAATTCTTATCTGTAATAATTTATTTCTTGAAGAGTTAAATATTTGAAGCAAAAATGTTATTAATATTTGTTAAATTTTCCAGATACAGTGGAGCATGCCTCTAATCCCAGCAACTTGGGAGGCTGAGGCAGGAAGATCACAAGTTCAAGGCCAGTCTTGGCAACTTAAGAAGATCCTATCCTCAAACTAAAAAGCCAAAAGAGCTGGGGATGTGGCTAATACACTCTTTGGCCTACATCCAAAGGACTTAAAATCAGCATACTACAGTGACACAGCCACATTGATGTTTATAACAGCTCAATCCACAATAGCTAGATTGTGGAGCCAACCTAGATGCCCTTCAGTAGATGAATGGATAAAGGAACTATGGTATATATACACAGTGGAATATTGCACTCAATCATAACAATAAAATTATGGCATTTGCAAATAAATGGATGGAGCTGAAGAATATCATGCTAAGTGAGATAAGCCAATCCCAAAAATCCAAAGGCCAAATGTTTTCTTTGATAAGTGGATGCTGATACATAAAATGGGAGGGCAGGGGAGTGGTAAGGGAAGAATGGAGGAACTTTGGATTGTGTAGAGGGAAATGAGGAGAGGGGAGGGGGCAGGAGGAAGGAAAGATGGTAGAATGAGACAAACACCAATACCCTATGTACATGTATGATTACACAAATGGTGTGACTACATCGTGCACAACCAGAGAAATGAAAAGTTGTACTCCATTTGTGTGCAATGAATCAAAATGCATTCTGCTGTCATGTATAACTAAATAGAATAAATAATTTAAAAAATTAAAAATGTTTTTAAAAAAGGGCTGGGGATGTCATTCAGTGGGAGAGTGCTGTGCCTCTGGGTTCATCTCTCGTACAAAAAAAAGTGTTCTTTTGTTGTTGTTAAACCTAAGTGGTGGATGTCTATTATTATTATTCTCCATATTTTTTCTGTGTGTTTAAACTGTGTGTGTGTGTGTGTGTGTGTGTGTGTGTGTGTGTGAGTGTGAAGTCCCTTGAAAAAACAGGGTAGCTTGTAGACCAGTGAAACTTGATGGGAAGGGTTAACAGGTCTAAATAAAGAACGCATCCTCCATGTTAAGTTTAACTAGTCAAGGAAATCCAAAACCAGAAGACAGGTTAAGTGTTACTGTATGGTCAGGTACTGTGCAGGGGCCAGGCAGCTCTCACCCACAGACTTGCAGTGTCTGTCGCACTGTCAAAGCCCCATGGGGAGGGGATGATGTAGGTGGCTGCAGGCAATGGATGTGGAGTATTAGAAGAGGGATGCGTGTAAAGCAGGCAATTTTAGAATAACCCTACAAAACCATTTGTTTACTTAACTAATCTTATTTTCCAATTCCATGCTTATCTGACTGGCATATTCTATGGACTCCCACCTAGGACTGGGAGGGATAAGTCTGGTTACATAGACAGAGAGTGGCTTCTGAGTAGTGTCACAAGTGAGCCAGTGTTCTACGCCGCCCATTAATATACGCGTCTGCACCCTGAATGAGGCTGGATACCACACGTAAGCCTGTTAATTGCAGGAAAGCTGCTCTAGTACACAAACTTGCAGTGTGTTGGTGTTTGTGACATGTATTTCTTACTGAAAATGAAAGGATCCCTTTACCCTGCTGACAAATGCAGGCCCATAAACCCAGGAGGATCTGGACAGGCTGAGTGTGTGCGACATACCAGGGTCCCCATGCTACTTCTTGAAGGTCAGCCAGGCAGGGTCACCAGGTGAACCCCATCTCCCTGGGAAGAGCTGGAAGTAAGAACATTTTCCATACACTTTTCACCCAGGACACATGTGCCTGCTCCCCTGTGACAGTTCCCACTGACTCTTATTGGAAAGGCAGTGCAGGGTAGTGTTTATGGGCATGGAGTTGGTACCAGGTACCGGGTTTGAACCCCTCGGCCACTTCCTTATTGTGTGACTTTGGGCAGCTATTTATTATCTTTGTGCCTCAGTTTCTCATCTGCTAAATGAACTCAGCAATACCTACCTTGCGAGGAATCTTTAAGGCAATGGTTGTAAAGCACTTAGAACAGCCCCTGGTCCCTCATGCCATGTGAATGTTGCTGATAAATGAATTCTGAGAGGCAACCTCCCCTAGGACTGGTCATTAATGTAGAAGAAGGGAGGGAAAGAACTGCCCAGAACCTTGCAAGAGCTGCCTCCTCCCACCTCCCTCTTCCTCCACTGGTTTCCATGGTGATGGGTAACAGATGGAGAAGAATTGCCTGTCCATCTTCCCATCTGCCTGTTAGCAGAGCAGGGAACTGCCTCTCTCGGCGCGGGATGACCCAGTTTTCTGGAACCCCAAACTGATGGGGAGCGAAGAGTTCCCGGGAGAGCTGAACATGCACTCAGCCTTGAACTGCAAACATGACCACAGACACGTCTGCTTGTTTACCAAGGTGCCTGAGGGAGAAAATGAGGCCCAGCATGGAAACAGGACTTCAGCGCTGGCCCCTCTACCTAAAGTGAACCCAGGGCAATCCCCACGGGGCCCGCAGATTGCTGCTACCTGTGCTTTCTCGTGTCCTCATCCACCACCTCCTGCTCTAACCCTCTCTGGGTTTCTTCCACTTCTTCTAGCTCCATTCTTCCTTCTGGAAGCCTCTCTGCCCTAACAGCTGGGAAAAAGCCACTGGAGCTTCTCTTCTCTGGGGGCTAGCTGCCCACACTGCCTAAGGTACTTTAACAAGGTCACATCAAACCAGTCTTGAACAGAAAGTGACAGCAGCCAGGGGGGTTGTCGGGGGGGGGGGGGGGCTGTCAGGCCCTGATCGCACATGGTCACTCTGCCTTTGGTTAAATTGCCCAGGGTCCACTTCCAGGATCTAGAGCCTAGGAGACACATACTTCACTGTACAGGGGGACTCAGAGGCATCTGAATCCATCCATTTTTAGGGCTGAGCTGTCTTTGTGAAGATGAGGTTGTCCCATGAGCTATTTCCTCATGGAAGCCTCTTTCTTCACCAGATGCAAGATGGGGAGCCCATAAGTATTCAGGTGTGGGGAAGGGCAAGCTGCTTCCCTCTCTAGCAGAGGTTCTGCTAGGTTTTGACACCAGGCGATTGTCAGAGCTCAGTGCCAACATCCTTGGTTGGGGGGAGGGCACCACATCAGGGAGGCACCACCTGGGCTGGGCCCACCGGTCCCTTGGTCTCTGGATCTGGCTCTTTGGGGCAGGGGTCAGTCTCACACCACTTCCTGTGACACCTCTGTTTCACCTGCTTCACAACTTTCTTCTCAACACAGTCCTCTCAAGACTACTGATAGGGTGTCGCTGGTGCCTCCACAAGACACTCTTCTGGGCTGGCCTTGTTCTTCCCAGAGTACCGCCTCAGAGAGAGGCAGGCAGTCTTCCTCCGAGCACCGCTCTGCTGGGCTGGCCGGAAGGGGCAAACAGGACACCAAACGGACATGGCTGGGTGCAGCAGGTGCACCCAGGTGACATGTGAGCACGGCATACTCATGATGACAGTCTCTCCCTCTTCTAGCTGAGGAGCCCAAGTAGTTGCCTGTCCTGGGCTTGACCCCCAAGAGCAGGGTGGCCAGACAATGGTGATCAGTTCTGGCAACCCACAGAACTAAGGGTGAATCTTACCTCAGAGGAATAGGGCAAGAGTGTCACAAGGCCAGGAGCAAAGGACTCCCCGATTCACAGCCATCAGGGCCCCTGCCTTCACCCACAGACACCCATCAGAGCCAACTCCTGGGCCCACCCTCAGAGGGACGCACTCACCTGTATCTCACAGGCAGCCTGCAGGTGGAAGACCTTATAAAATGCCTCCTCTACGGTGTCCCCTAGAGCAACCACTCCGTGGTTTCTTAGCACCAGGATCTGTGGAGGAGGAAAGAGCCAGTGAAACCTCAAGCCTTCAAAACTTAAGAGGGAGAGACTTTTCGTTTTATTTATAGCAGTTTCCATATCCCTTCCCCGAGCCCCTCCCCCAGCTCTTCGTTCTTTCTCCTAATCAAACATCCCAAGGCCACCTTGCATTGATTTTAACCTAAAGTATCCACCCTAAGAAATTGAAAAGGCATTTTTTAAAACTGTGATTATGTAGCTTGGTCAGTTTGGAGGGAACAATACCTGAATTTTTAGGTGTGAGAGAACTTAGTCTGAAAAACTGGTGTGGGTGTGTGTGTGTGTGTGTGTGTGTGTGTAAGTCAATGAAATTATTTGATGTCTCATACAAGGGTTCAACCTCAAAAGCAGTCTCTTGCCCGTGTGAATCAGTCAACTTGGGACCAAAACCCAAGAGGAAAGTTCTCCGAGGTGGCTCTACAAATGCAGGTGAGTGGCAACCCCTCTCTGGGCCTCCGGTTTTCACTCCGTGAACTCAGTGAGGCCCTGGCAGCCCCAGGATGCCACAGTTCTATGGAAGAGGCTATAAGGGTCTCTCAGTTGAATTGATTTTATAGATGTGAAAAAGAAATCTTAAAAACCTGAAAGTCTCCCAGCTACTTAGAGGCAAAATATGAACTTGAACCCCAAGGTTCTCACTATTGGTGCAATTTTTCAGACTTAGCAAGTGGATAGAGCAGGAGGCAGAAATGAATTTATACCAAGAGCTCCAGTCCCCAAGGGCCAAGTGCATCTTCCCGCCAGAGAGTTTACTTGACTGGTTTTACCCTTGAGAACACTCTGCAGCCAGACAGTGTCCACTTGGGAGCTGAGATACAAGTCTGTGTGTCAGATCTGTCCTTGCAGAGCCTAGGCTGGGGCCTCGAGGCTCTAGACAGCATACCCTCTCTTGCTTAAAACAGCTAGAGATGCTTCCTCTCAAGTCCAGAAAGATGGAGACAATGACTGACCCACAAAAGATCCTGCAAACATTGAATACCCCCTCTCTCAAATTCTCTTTAATTCTTCAAGCAGCACTTTAAGGTGTGAACATCCCATCCCGGTGCTGCCAATGATACTTTGGAGGATGTTGAGAGAGAGAGTGGCAAGATTTCTTACCTGAGTTAGAGACAGGGAGACAGGGACTCAGGAAACAGACAATGAGTGCCTTGTCAAGATGGTAGCAAGCAACCACCAACCTGGGCTCTGCTCCAAGCTCAGGTGTGCTGGTGTATGATAGGGCTTTAGACTTAAGCCAAGCAATAACAGTGTCCCACTTTTCTCTAGCACGTTGATGAGGAACAAATGTGATAACACTCAAGTTTGGGGAGACTGCAGGGAAACAACATTCTCTATATTAGATATGGGGCAGGGGCAGAACAGTTGCTAGGCAATTGATCAATATGAAGCAAGAGTTATAAAATGTGCAGCCCTAGAAATTTGTCCTAAGGAAATTATTTCAAGCACATGAAGATTTAGTCAAAAGGATTTTGATCACTATGCTGTTTATGTGAAGAGAAAATCTGAGGGGGTGATGTCCAACCACAGAGGACAATTCAGGTAATGGCAGTCAGCTATTCACATAAGGCATAACTAAATAATTTTAAATAGTGACAGAAAAATATTTAATGAGAATACTATATTTTGCTAAGGGGAAAAGGGAGGACATATTTAAGGATCCCAATTTTATAAGCATAAATGAAAACACGTGGAGTGTGCACCAAAACCTCAGAGCAGTGTGATAGATTCTCCTTTTCCTTTCTCTCTAGAAAAAAATTATCGGCAACACCTAAACATTCTCCAATGAACAAATGTCACTTTTGTGATGTCAGTTTGTCAACGCCACTCCAGAGCACCTTCCCAGAAAAGCTGAGCAAACCTTGCAGGTGGGGCCAAGGCACTTCTGCAGGTTGATGCGATCGGCTTCCTGCTCCATTTCCCCGTTGAAGTCATAGTAGGCCATGTCCCCCACCAGCAGGGCATTGTGGGAGACAGGCAGGAGGCCACACTTCATGGCTGACACCTGTAGGGAGACGATGGAATGGCTGGCACCTGCAGCCCCCAGTGCCACTGGCCCTTTCCGCAGCACAGCATGGTCCAGTTCTGCTCCGGGCTGGCAGGGTCAGGGGAGCAGGTACAGAGAAAGGCCTGGGACGCCTCCTCCACCAGCTCGGGTCTGCTTTCCCGCTGCTGGCTCTAATGGCTCTAACGTCCTTCCGTCAGTTTGCACACCAAGGTACCCACTTTTAGAAATGTGAAAGAAAGCATTCAAGAGAGCTGTTGCTTTCTGCCCCAGCCTGGGGCTTGTCCCGTGGGTCCAGGAAGGAGCAATGGAGTTTGTACCAGGTGGAGCAGGTTCAAGATTCCCAGGATGGGCTGGAGAAAACCCTCAGCCTTGGTTTCAGCGCAGTAACGGACACATCCCACTAGCAAGGAAGATCAAGGAGAAACCATTTTCCAGCACTAGGGCAGCACGAGGCCAGGAACCAGGGTGAAAACACAGGCTGTGACCCTGACGCCCACCTCTTATGAAAAGCAAGGAGCACGGAGGGAACCCTCACTCTACTCCATGAGTTGGCTTCGGGCCCTCCAGACACACATGCCTGGCACGAACCCCTCGTCAAGTGTTAGTCCAAATTCTGGCAGGTCTGACTGCTCATAACCAGTGAGCTTCACTGAGAAGAGAACAGGGGCCATGAGTCTGCCCACCCTGGTGAGCACGGTCTGGAGGTCAGCAGAATGGGGTGAACTCAGGCACCTGGTTTTCTACTCTCTCCAAATGGCATCACGGCGTCTTGGGTACATATGGACAAATGACCAGAGACCACTGGGGGCAACCTGCTCCTCAAGGTTATTCTTCCTATTCTCCCCTCCTTGGGCTACACCTGCCCCCAGCTCTCAGCTAACCCACCCTATGGAGAAGTGGGAACAGCCTAGGTTCCCATCAGTTTGTTATCCTCTGTCAAATCTCCTCCCAGAGCCTGGGCTGGTAGCAGACGCAGCCCCAGCCCTAACAATGCTGAGCAGAAAGTCAGGAGACACAGCCCTGGGTGCATGGTCCTGGCGGAAGTGATGAAATGAACATTCCACATCTTCACTTTATACCAGGACGTCGGCAGTTAGAAATAGGAACAGAATGAAGGTTCCTGCATTAGAGATTCTCTCTCCTCACCTTGGCCTGAGTTCCAGATCTTTCTAGGACTGTTTTAGATCATAAGATTGCTGCTACCTCAGATGAGATTATGTCTTCCCTCAGGGAGAATCTTAGAGAATCAGGTGCCCTGGGTCTGGCTGCTGCTCAGGGAGGTGAGCTCAGAGGAGCTCAGAGTGCCAGGAAAGCCCCACTCACCGCTGCCGTGGCTGGCGTATGTAGGTGGATGACGCACCGCACGTCAGGCCTGGCGGCATAGATGGCCGAGTGCAGGCAGAAGCCCGTGGTGTCCACCGGGAAGCAGCTGCTGCCCTTCTCCACCACCTCCCCCAGGATGTTCACCTTGATCTGTGCCACAGAAGAAAGTCTCAGAGCAACAGCACAGGCAAGGCCTTCCCTCCTCCCCCAGTAGGTGAGCCCTGCACTTGCCAACCCCTCCATTCCCTCATTCCAGACCCCAGGAGCAATGGCTGAGCATGGTGTTGGGGGACGAAGACCCAGGTCCTGCCCTCAGCGAGTGAACAATCTTAAGGGATCATAAGGTGACAGAATTCATCAGGGGAAATGCTAGAACAGAGTTCCTCAGACTTTTCTGTGCATGTGCATCCCCTGTCAAAATGCAAGTTCTGCATTTCTTGCACTTTCCTAAGTGATACCCACACTATGGGTCAGAGACCCCACGTTGAGTTGCAAGGAGCTAGAAGACAGTCATTCACAGAATTCTCTAGAATTAGGTAGAGGGAGTCTTTCATCCCAGCAGAATAGGAGGATCAGAAGTCTTCCCAGAGGAAGGCATATCTAAACTGAGCTTTTTTATTTTTTGAAAAATTTAAAAATCATACACAAAGGTAAAGAGCATAGTATATTGAACACCATTTACCAACCACCCAGAAGCCAGAACTTAAAAGATGAGTAGAAAGAAGTCACTGGCTTTGTAATCTGCTTTTGAAACTAAAGGGCTAGTAGGTATCACAGCTAAAAAAAATTTTTTTTTAAAAAATCACATGGTTGTGTGCACGTGTGCCCGCACGTGCGTGTATCCAATCTCTTGTAAGAGGAAACAAGAGGGAGAGAACAAGCTGTGGCTGGCGGTAGTGTTCCATCCCTGACATAGACAATTTCACATAACACCAGCATCAGGGAAGGTCGCTTTGTGACTGATAGAAGACAAATGACCACTCCTTAAGCATGTCTGAACACAGACTAAGACAGCACAGTGCAAGTGCAAAGCTGGCCAACACCCCCCTCTCCTGGCTCACAGAGGAACTGCAGCTTCCTTTACCAAAGAGCTAAAGCCTCACTCTGGGGCAGGCGGGGGGCCTCCTCCTGGAGAGCAACTGGGAAAATACCGGATCTTAGAATTGCCCCCACATCCAGGCAGCACACACTCCAAGGCTACACCCCCACATCACCCAACACAAACCCCAATCCTGAAACAAGGTCCTCCTCACACCTGCACTGAAAACATGCCCAGGGCAATTTCCCTCTGGCTGATGGCTGCTCTACTTACTGATTACAGACACCCACTGGACATTACCAAGCCAGATTATCGTTTCTATAAGGCACAACTTGGGTTTTTAAAACTGAAGCGGCAGAGACATCTTCCATCTAGCATACAAGGCAGCTCTATAAACTGCTTGCCTCTCCATCCCTCAAAGCCCCAGCAGCAGGGGACCAAAGGAAGGAGACAGGCCTTGGTGTGGGAGAAGGAATGTGTTACTGACATCCTGTGCTTCAGCAGAAGCCTCAGTCAGATGTCCAGCAAATCTTCTAAGAATCTTTTCTAAATGAATTTTACAAAATGAACGTGACTTAGACATTTCAAAGTGGCCTCCCCTGCAGGTCCCTTGAACCTGAGTGTCCAGTGACAACCTCTGGTTCCTTCAGCCCAGTTCCCTACTTGCTCAGATGTGTGCTGAGTTCAGAGTTCCCTCTCTGGAGTGGTCCCTCTTTGAGCTCATGTGTTTCCTGTCTCATCCTTGGATATGTGATCTGTATCACTCAAGAATCTCCACAGCTAACAGGACAGCCACCGACCCATGAGGTGCCTTTGTAGAAATGAGTAAACAAATATTCCCTCTGAGAGTAGCCCTAGGGATGCAGGGCTTGGCACATGACTGTTGCTTTTATACTAATATGAAGAAGCCAAGAGCCTGGACAAATCAGCGAGTGGCGCAGAGGCTGGATTTCACCTTTCCCATCTTCCTCGCCAGCCAGGCTCCCTTGTGCAGTACACAAACTGTACAACCATATACAGCAGCCCCAGGACTCCATACACTCCCTGAGCGACTCAAGCGCGTGACTCTGAAGCCTGTATCTCAAGGTTAGGTCCCTTCTAACCCTGGAATAATCATGCCAACTGAATGTCCTCCTGAATGTCCCACCAGCTCCTCGAGCTCAGTCTCACTCAACCCAGTTGACCACCAGGCCCAGGAAGCACACAGGACCAAAATTTTCTTCCCAGCTTATTGTAACAGCACCAACCAGTTGTCCTGATGTCAGCTGGCCTCCACATCCCTGTCAGTGACCTTTATACAATGGAAACCTGATCATATCACACACCTGCTTATAGCACTTCAGTAACTCTGAATATCCAGTAGAATAAAGCCAAACTGCTGTAACGAGCTCTTCCATGCCTCTGATCATGGCCCCTACCCTCTTTCCAGCCTCACCTCTAGACACTGAACACTTGCACCAGACTCACTACTCTCCTGTCCTCCCAGGTACACTGGGACCCCTGAGCGTCAGGGCTTGTGCATGCCATGCTCTTGCCCAGGTCGGGACACCTCTGCCAGCCCTCTCCCTGCCAGCCTGGCCTAAGTCTGCTTATCCTATGGGCTCACGAGGACTCCACTCTGCACCATCATTTCCATTAGAAGGCCCTTCCCTCAACCCCTCCAACTCCTGTGGCTGCTGGCAGAGCACAGTGCCCCTCCCCGGCTTCCAAAGCTTCCTCCGGCTCTCCTGGAGTCCTCTTCACTCCACGCTGTCACGCTGTCATCGCTGACTTCCTCACCTGTCTCCCCCACCAGACCACAAAGTCTTTAAAATAGAGCCTGTGCTGTTCCTGTCTCTCAGATCCCAGCTCTCACCGGACGATCACCTCTTTGGGACGTGTACCCTCTCTGGGCACCAGTGTCCTTTTCTGCCTATAAAAATGGCCTTGGCCAACCCTGAGGTCCTGCTCTGCTCAAATATTCTGCGGCTGTCAGCCTGAACTTTGGACTGAGCACCTGGACTCTACAGTTGGACACAACTCAAGCCTCCAGGCGGTGTCCTCCCCTCCCCACCACCTGGAACAGCAGCCACGGCCCATGTCTCTGAGAAGCACTGGGCCCTTGCTGCTTTGAAGACAGTCCTTTCTACTGCTGTCCTCCTTCCACCCAGAAATCTTTCCTGATCTATACCACCTTCTGGAAGTCTCTTCCTACCCCACCTAAAAGCAGCAGCACTGAGAGGGACCCAGGAGCAACCTCAACAGCCCCCGCAGCAGTTAGGTCTTACATTTCTTTGGTTCTCATTCCAATGTGTCCCCCACCTGGGAGCCTCCCGCTCCCAATATTTATGATCTACTCCCAGACTCAGGCACCCTGTGAGTCCACTTGGAGGACTCCAGGTCATTCCTTCTCCCTCCTCCCTCCTGCTGTGCTTGCTGCCCACGCCTCACATTTGGTCTCTTGTTCACACCATGCTCTGGGTGCTCAGTTCGGTTCATGTGTCTTTCCTGCCCCATTACATTTTGAGCCCCATGAGGAACAGGACAGCAGTGGCTCATGTAGAGATAGCCCATCACTGAAGGAGCAGGAGGGATGCTGTCAGCTCAGGGAAGAGTCCTTGAGACACCTCGAGATGCTACGTGGTACTCACCAGGCTGGATGCCGTGACTTCACTGCAGGAAACTCCCTTGGGACTAATCAGGAAGTGGTCCTGCTCCTTGCTGACTCTCAGCTGGAGGAGAAACACACATTGTTAGAGGAAAATAGGGAAAGGGGACATTTCCAAGGACACTTGATTTTCCCCCTTCCTGAATCCACTTTAATGACCCCTAACCTCTCCCCCAGCCATTAATAGATGAAGAGGACTCAGCCTGTATGTGGAAACAGGGAAACAGAGTGGAAGAGGAACCTCACGATGTTCAAGAACGGCCTCAGAAATAGGGTCCAGGCAATCCTGGTCCCCACTCAAAGTGCCCAGTGGGTAGTTCAGCTATTTTAGTGACCTAAGTTCCCCCTTTGGCTTCTGTGGGGGCTGCAAGCCATGTCCCACGCTGCTCCGGGTGCTTTTCTCACCGTGACGTAGGTGTCGCTCAGCTGGGCCCAGCCATAGAGGTCCAGGAGTCGGTAGACACTGCTGATCTTGCAGCGCATGAGCCGCTCCCCCTTGGCCAGGTTCAGGGAGTCAGTAGTATGGAGGTCATTGATGGGTGTCATCATGGAGAAGTCTGCAGGGGACAGCAGTGGGGACAGGGCAGTTCCCTTGGGGTCAGGAGCTCCCATAGCTCAACCCTCCTATTCCTGCCCTAAGCCTTTCTAACTTCTCACTGGCATTACAGCTTTACAAGAAACATCCCTAGGTAGGTAAGCAAATGTTCTTTAATCTTCATCCAGCGGGTGAAAGTCCATAGAATAGATATTTGTACCCCATAAAGTCCTCTACTCATTTAGGTAAACATGACATTACTTTTAATTAAAAAACAAATCATGGCAAAACTCAGGTCCCAGAACGAAGGGTTCTCAGAATGCCAAGGTTACCATAAATCCTAAGAATGGACATTGAATGAAACATAAACAAGTTTCTGAGTGAAAATATAGGTCTATCTCATCTGTTAGTTCTAATGAAGAAGTTACTGGTCATTAGACCTGATATTATTATGCCGTTTTAACTATGTCATGTAACAGAACTTTTTTGTAATTTAGAAAGCCAAGTAGTCAGGAAATAAAGTACTTGACTTTCCCAAGTCATTTTTAGGCGTCATAAACCCCTGAAGTCAAGGTTGACCAATGGGCTTGAGGCCACCATTAGGGCATGTTTCTTCCTCTCTGAAGATATAGACCCTTCGTTATGCGATGGTTCTTTTGGGGAGATTTTTGGAGAAAGTACAAGGGACTTGGAAATAGGCCTAGAAGGTTTGATGGTCTCAGTCTCAGAGCACCCAGACAGTCTAGGAGTTGATGTCCTGTCTACTCCATTAACCATGATGATGGTAACTCAGAAAGTCAGAAGAAGGCATCTGAGCTCCCTGCACGTGGATTACTCAGTGTCTAGGAACCAGTAAGAGAATCAATAAATAAGGATTCTAGCTTACAATGATATCTGCCTAAGAGTCTCCCAAAGCTGCCTCTCCAGCTGCCCATTAAAACTCTAATGAATTAAAAGGCTCTCTGGAAACTTTCATCATCTCTGTAATCCTCTCTCATCTACAAGGTGATGTATTTCCTACCTCATATTTGCCATTAGTCAAAATGAGATGGTCTGTAGATGTAAGAGAGGGATGGGGGCTGCTAGGCCACCACCCAGCAAACAGAGCATGCTCAGATATCTCACGTCAGGAAGTACACGCAAAGGGCCTGTACTGACCAGATACGACACCCCTCCAGGGCATGTGTCCACTGAATGTAGCATTCCCAGGGACAGCAGTGCTCCAAGGGCCCAGTTAGACAAGCAAGAACAACAATAAAACTTCAAAGTCAAGGATTTCTAATATAAATTGAGGAGTCTTAGATCCCTCCCTCCTCTACATGGGTTTCCCACACAAGAAATTACCTCTTTGCTTCATTCCTAGCAGTAAGAAGGGAAGAACATTAGGCCTTAGTCAAAGCCAGGCAAGTGGGCCTACTAGGTGTGGGGGTACTGCTTCAGACCCGCAGTTATTTCACTTCTTCTCTTACAAAGAACTCTGTAAGTTATAGGATGGCCAAGAGGCCAAAAGAGGCCTGAAAACACTCCATCACATCTTGTGTGTCTGGTCTCAAAGAAAGTTCCCTTCCCTGACCCTGAGGAGTTTCATCTCTGTGGATTCCTCTACTCACAGGACCCAGGGGCAGGAGACAAGAGTAGTAGGGCTCTATAAGAGTCCCCACTCCTCTGCTCTCTTAATGTAAAGGATGCTTACTCTGATCAGCTTCATAAGTTAGTTTGGTTGAACACCATGTTTATGACAGATCTAACTGGGCCAGATGGAAACTTGCTGACCTCCCTGAAAGGTAACAGTGAAGAGCACACTAAGGAAAACAACAACAACAACAAAAACTAAGACAAATGGAGCTACACAGAGAGTAACTCATGGCACTGGCAACTTCTCTCCACACCCCTACCTCTGGACATGTACTCATTGCATTTTCAGGCATCCATCTTTCTCCCTAGCAGATGCTGATTGATGAGGTAATGGGAATGCTACTCAGTCCTATTTGTCTCTCAAAGGTAAGAGTATAAGGACAGAGACATGGAGATAAAGACGCAGAATATGAGAGACATGGTAGACAAAGACCAGAGAGCCTGCTTTTAGACAATTAGTGTTCCAAGAAATAACAGAAGAAATAATAGAAGAAAAATTTTCTGAACTGAAATAAAGATTTATGTATGCAAATTGTAAACACTTACAAAAAAGTCCATTAATATTTCCATAAAAATTATATGCTTACAGACAACATTTCTGAAATACACGAATAAGGGGAAAATCCAGAAACATCTAAAAAAATTACTTTTGGTTACCCACAAAGGAACAAAAACAAAAACCTGTCTCAAGTTTCTCTATTACTGCCATAGAAAGCCAGAAGAAATGCTCCTATAGGAGGTTAAAATAAAAAAGGCAAAAAGCATTCAAGTGACACAAAACAGGTAAAAATAAAAGGAAGATCTAAAGTACACCAGGCAAATAAAAACAAAAATAAACAAGTCATAACATTAACATTCAAGTACAACAATATTCTCTTTAAAATGGTCTACTAAAGAGAATATTGTTGTATAATCCATAATAAAACTATGACCATAATGAACACTGTGCTTTGGACATTTATCAAGATACACAAAGTAAAAACTCTCATAAATACAAAGAGAAATGAACAGAAATCAAATACACTGGGAGACAATGCAGCTTTCATTTTTTACAAAAATCAAATGAAAATGGAAATATGGGTGAAATGTCATGCCCTAAAGATCTCCTATAACCATATATCATTTGAAAACATTAGGCCACACCCACAGGAGAAAAACTCAATAAATCTTGACACAGAAATTAAATAGGCCATGTTTTCTGAACATGATGCAATAAAATTCGATACTGTTAACAAATCTTTAAAAGAATATGCATTCAACCAGTTAGAAATAAGAAAAGAGCTATCCCTGATAGCTCTTAGGATAAGGAGATTGTGGATGTGGCTCAGTAGTACAGAGCATGCTTAGCATGTATGAGGCCCTGTTTTCGGTCCCCAGCACCATCAAAAGATAAAGTCAAAATAGCAACCAATAATTTTGAAAAGATTTAGGAAGTGGTTAATTTTATATGAAATGTTTGACAAAAATTTACTCAATAAGCAGCAAAATAAAGATAAAACTCAGTGTCAAAAAAAACTTCTAAAGAGTTCTCAGATCTGGATGGCTTTATAAATGAGTAATGAATCTTGAAGGAACAAAGACTTCCTATTGAATTCAAAATCCATCAGGGCAAAAAGAAACGTAAGTGTGCCCTGGATCATGTTATGAAATCACAGCCTGTATCCCCATACTGGATAAAGACCACCCCAAAAGTGAACTGCTGATAGTTTCACATGTAAGGATGGATATAAAAGATCCTGAAAAAATTTTCAGCAAATCAAATCCAAAGAATATTTTTTTATAAAATACATCAAGACCAGGAATGATTTATTTTAGGAATGAAAAGAGTTCAGTAATCAGAAATCTATTATTATAACTCATCACAACAACTAATCAAGGAAACAAAAATCAATAAATGCCCCCAAACACAGTTTATAAAATTCAACCTCCACTTCTGAGAAAGACCTATAATGAACTAGAATGAAAACATATTTCCTCAGTATGGAAAAGAATAAGTACCTCAAACTCTGTGGCAAAAGAATTTCCATTAAAGTCAGAAACAAGACATGGATGATTACTTTCTAATCTATTATTCAACATTGCTCTAAAAGTTCTAATGGATGAAATGAAAAAGATGGAATAATAAGCCAAAGGGTTCATGTATCATGAAGGCAAAAATAAGCATTATTTGCAGATATCTGATGTTCTATATACAAACTCCAAGAGATTATCTATCTATCTATCTATCTATCTATCCATCCATCCATCCATCTCCCTTGAGAGCTATAATCAAAAAGAAAACTGAATACAGAAAGATTCATTTAAAATAACAAAGTGACAAAACTTCCTGGATTAACATCCATAGGGACTATATGAAAATAGCCCCTAAATATATGGAGAGAATATCCCTCATATCTGAAAAGATTTAATTAATTCATGCAAATATTTTTTTTAAATCCCATTTACCCAATGCTATTTTAAGTCCAGGACACTCTTCTAGAATATAGTATTCTAGAGTCAAACATACAAAATTCCCCCATTGAGCTTATATTTTAATGTAAGGTTATACATTTATAAATTCTCTACCATATGAATCTATTCATGTAATGTAATCCTGAGCAAAATCCCAAAATGAGTTTTTTAAGGTAGACGGAGTGAAGAGGGCAGAGCTTGACAAAATAATTCTGAAGGTATTTTAAAGAACAAACATATATTTGGGAAAAAAATGACAAGTGAAAAATTAAGGGCATTTGTTCCATTGGATGATAAAACAAGGAAAGGTATTTTTGAGCATGCAAACAAAACCAGAATACACAAAGGAAAACAACAATGGATTCAAATACATGAAAATTAAAGTATTCTAAAGACAGAAATTAACATGAATGAATTTAAAAGGCAAATGAAAACTGGAAAAATTTGCAATGTGTTTGGTAGACGGTTGGGAAATAGAATTCAATATAAAGATTCCAAATTCTGTAAGAAAAAATATGCTGATAGGCATATCAGCAAAGAATGCGAATTGACAATTTACTACAAAAAGAAAATCACATCCAATATATATTAAAATGCCTACTATATCTACTCACTAATAATAAAATAAGTGCATATTAAAATGCAAAGTACTATTTATCACTGTCAAATCAGGAGGATGAAATAAATGGTAAGATATATTACAGATCAGGGTGGAGAAATGAATACTCTGTCGCATTGCCATTGGAAGTATAAATTGATTTCATCTTTCTTTCTCCAGAATGAAGAAAGTATAAAATTTGCCATTTTGCACAAAAGTCTTGAAACGTGGACATACTTTGATCCACCAGTTCTACATTTTGTAACTTAAGAAAATAGTCAAGGATACATCCTCAGATTTTTTTTTTATCAGGATGTTTACTGTATTGTTGTTTATAATAGCAAAAAATTGAAGATAATCTTAAAGTCCAATAATAGAAAATTGATTAAAAAGCATACATCCACCAAAAAAATTACATTGCACAACCAAAATGTGTACATGTTAGTTACAGGGAATTGAACCTAGGTGCACTCTACCACTGAGCTACATCATCAGTCATTTTAATTTTTAAAAATTTTTTTTTTATTTATTTTTTTGGGGTACCAGGGATTGAACTCAAGGGCACTTGACCACTGAGCCACATCCCCAGCCCTATTTTGTATCTTATTTAGAGACAGGGTCTCACTGAGTTGCTTAGCACCTCACTTCTGCTGAGGCTGGCTTTGAACTCATGATCCTCCTGTCTCAGCCTCCTAAGCCACTGGAATTACAGGCATGTGCCACCTTACCCAGTTTAATTTTTTATTTTAAGACAAGTTTGCCTAATCTGGTCTCGAACTTTTGATCCTCCTGCCTCAGCCTCCAGAGCAGGTGAGATTATGGCTGTGTGCCACTATATCTGGCCAGAACCATATTTTATTATGTGAAAAATTAGTTAAGATATGTTATTAAAATGATATATATGATGTGATTATATTTTTGCTTGCATAATCTATATGTTAAGAGAAAAAGATAAAAAGGATATACACCAAAATATTGATAGGTAGTTGTGTTCAAGTTTCAAGAACACAGTACATCCCAGCAGCTTGGGAGGCTGAGGCAGGTCGATTGCAAGTTCAAAGCCAGCCTCAGCAACTTAGCAAGGCCATAAGCAATTCAGCAAGACCCTGTCTCTAAATAAAATACAAAAAAGAGCTGGGGATGTTGCTCAGTGATTAAGTGCTCCTAGGTTCAGTCCCTGGTACAATAATCTTTCAATCACCCTCCTATATTAATCATATTGAGCCTTTTCGATGTTTGGATTTTAAAGGTCATGGTCAGAGCTTCATAGCTCAGGAAGTTGGCTTCATGCTTAGCCCTGGCTCCTCTGGTTAATCTATCAGGTTCAGGTGGCCTGTCACATACAGCACGAGACAATGGCTTCGATGGCTGCCTCTCATCCCCTGAAGTTACCCCCACCACGCCCATTTCTGTCATCAGGAATAATTCTGTGAGTCTTTAATTTGCAGCATTATCAAAAGCAGAGCCAGGCACCTCCGTGGCTATGCTGATCTCCCCCAGGCCTGCTAATGCAACTGCACACTGGTGCTGTCGCCTGGCAACCAAGCTGCTTCTTACTGCTTCTTCCTCTCTTCCCCATCACACCCCTCCTCCTCTGCTCCTGGCAGCTCCCCAGACACCCACGTACTCATGGAAGATGTTGGGAAGACTGCATGGGAGGTGCTGGCCATGAAGTCCGCGATCTGCCGTAGGGCCCAGATGTTGGAGGAGTTGTTCCCCTTCTTCATCTGCTCCTGGATGAGGCCTTCCAGCTCCTCCCTGAAAGACTGAAGCAGGCCGCAAGGTGCTGGTTCCCCCAAAGTCTCTCACATATGAGACTGAGGGTCCTTGACCCCAGGTGCTGAATGATGAGCTCTGTCAAGTACCCACTCCCAGCCCCAGGTCAGTCAAGTAAAGATCAAGCTTGGGATTCCTGGGTCCCAGGAGCAATTCCAGGCCCTCAGAAATCTCTCTGGATTGCTGTGTGGGGAGCACCAAGGAGATGCTGGGAATGAACCCTGTGTTCTCTTTGCCCTGAGGACAGTGATCCTGATTTCCATTAGCTATACCTATGGCTCTTCTGGGCCTCAGTTTCCTCATGTACTTAATAAAAAAGAAATAGAAGGAAGGGCCAAAGGATCCGATGACCTCTGAGGTCACTTCCACTTCTGATACACTACCCTAAGCCTAGCTTCTCATAGACCAAGGCCATAAACTTGGTATCTTGCCCACCAGGTGGCAGCAGGAAACACCTGACACTGGCAGTCGTACAAAATCACAGAAAGAAGCAGAATTCCTCCAGCCTCCATCTCCTGCAGGAGGCCCGAAACCAGGTCTGGTGCTGACTCTGCCAACCCTCATCACACGCTGGGGCTCCTCCCAGGGACTCCTCACCCAGTGCTTTTAGCACCTGCTATCTTCCTTCAGGCTCCCCCACGATGCTGCTAAGACCTCAGGTTCATTCTTTCCATGCTCATCAGTGGGGTGTGAGCATCTACTGTTCTCCCCCCACCAGGGTCACACACAGCCCACATAGGTGCCCTGGCTCCCTGAAACCCAGGGGGAGCTGAGGAAGAGCTGGGTGCACCCTTCTGAACCCATCCCACCAAGTACCTGGAGATTCCACTCCATCCTGAGCTTCCCAACACTCAGTGTCATGTGCTGATCCCTAAGGAGCCCCAAGTTCTACTTCCCCAGACGCCTCCCTGCCTCCCTCTACACTGCTCTCCCCCCCACCCAACACCTACGGCTTCAGTCATCCATCAGACCAGCTGTCCTTCTCAATCACCACCTGCCTCAAGGATAAATTCTATGGTGGTGCCAGGCAGGCACCTGTCTGCAGAGACCCGGAGCCATCCCGACTAGGCCTCCCCTCCTCTGCTCCTGTACCATACCCTTGTGCCTTTTTGAGTCTCCCACTCTGCCCACCTCCTGGGCTTCCAGGTCCTCTTTTCCCCTGCCCTATGCATTCAAGCCTTAGCCCCACAGTAAGTTCTTTCACGTGTTCTATAAGGTCGCACCGAGCCTTCCCAGTGGTGCCCCCTGCTGGCCACCAGCCTATGTGGGTTTGTCTGTTCACTGTTAAAGTTCTCAGTAGAGAGGGAAAAGAAAACTGGACACTGAAGCTCAGAAGGGTCGGTCGCAGGAAACTGGGGCGGGGCTCCTGTCTGTCTCCCACTTTCCGAGCCAAACTACCTGTAAACACTCAGCTTATGTCAAATACCAGCGATCACGTAGAGAATCAAATACACATGGGACAAGATTCCTCTTGCTGGCGGGCCTAAATTGCTACAACCTTGGGCACCAAAGTGGAGTGACTGATCTTTAGGGTCCCCTGGAGAATCAACCCACCCTCCCTTTCCGGCCTCCTTTTCCATCTCTCTGACCGACTGGGTCAGACTGCACTCACAGGACTCTGCAGGATCATGGTGACGCGCTTCTTCTGCTCCATGAGGTTGAAGTCCTGCCGCAGGTCGGCCGCACGGTTGCGAAGGCGCATGTACTCAGGGTCTTCCTCAGAGAAGCGGTCAAAGTAATGCGGCCCCTGTGGGGGCGGCGGGGAGGTGGCCTCGGGGACCGTCTCTTCACTCATTTTCCTGCTGGGGCTGCGATCTGCTCCTGGAACCCTGCAGGAAAAGGAGAAGGTAAGCATCAGGTTAATGCTCCCAACTGGGACACATGCTCCGGAAGGCAGAGGGTTGGGTTTGTGGGATTCGCAGTGGGATGCAGCTAGTTGTGGTGGGGTGCACGCGCGGCTGCGCCTATTAGACGGCGAGACCCTCCCGTGAGTGCCGATGGTTAGGGGGCACTAATGCATCATTGCACGGACTGAAAACACGGATCCAGCTTAACTGGTTACACTGGGGTTGAAGTAGATAGTTCCCAGTGGAAACAAGACCTGCAAATCTTTTTGAGCATTTCTTTGCTGCATATCACGTAGTAGAAGTTATTTTCTGGGACTCAGTAATTTAGATAAAATGTAAGCCTCTTATGGTGCTAGGGGTGTAGCTCAGTGGTAGGGCATTTGCGTAGTATGTGGGAGGCCCTGAGTTAGATCCAAAGCAACACACGAAATAAATAAATGCAAATCCTTTTTAGAAGCCTCCTCAAAAATTATGGTGGGGAAGTTTACAAAAGAACACTAAAATATGGGAAACGCTTTGTGGAGTGCTCTCCCTCCTGGAAAGGAATCATGGGTGAACCTGTTTTAGTAAAATGTGTCTTACTGCAGAATCAGATCTTTCCAAGTTGAAAAGAGGCATGTAATTTTTATTAAAGGAAAATTTATTCTCTCCCAAATCCCACTAAGCATATATTGAGAAAAAAAGAATAAGTACTGTTTGAAGGGAGCCATGTTGTGTCCAGAGTCCCACATACTGAGGCCAGATCCCTGAAGTGAGGACTAGGGCAACCAATGTATTTTATCTACTCAAGCATGATTTTTTAAATGCATGAATGAAGAACTAGGACAGGCCTTTTATTGCTGTAATGGAGCCCTTCTGAGGAATAAGGCTGCAGGTCCAGCCTTCACTTCCCAGCTGTGGGACTTTGGTTAAGGGGTCTCCCTCTGTGTCAGCTCTGCTGGCCCTTAAGTCTGGGTCAGGCCCCTCTAACACGCAGTGCGTTAGCCTTCTGCCTGATGCCTGAGTCCCTTCTCAGCAGAAGGCACGCATCTTGACTGAACCATAGTTTTTGAACATATGTGTGAGCTACAAAGAACATGAACTGGGATTGCAATCCTAGGTTCTCACCCATAACCTGACACTCCCTCGCTTTTCCCCCTTGTGGAGATGGAGGGCTGTCTTCTTTGGGAGAATCTCCTGGCCTCCCAAGTTCTGCTCTGCTTTTGACCTCCAGCCTTGCTTCAGCAGTCCTGTGTGACCCAGCCTTAACCTTCATTCCAGCCAGCAGCTCATTACAAAGGAAGCCTTGCTGATGGTCAGTAGGGCATATTCTTGCCCTGAGCTGCCTGTGGCCTCTTCTTCCATCGTCTGCCAGGTCTCTTACCCTCATCCCCTGCAGTGTCTCCAGGAGAAGTGGGTGGAGGAGGATGCTACAGTAAGCCTAGGGAGAACAAGTGGGAGCCCATCCCGTCAACCTAGAACACCCAGGTGTTTTGGTATCGTGTTTGCATGCTTCCTTTAGTGAAAGGCGAATAGCAAGTTCAAGGGAAAGCAAATGGGTAGAGTCCTTCAAGGGTTGGTTGGTGAGATGACCTGAGCCCTTGCCTGGAGCTGTGGTTCTCAGCATATTGGAACCATCAGGGGACCTTTAAAAAGTACTGATGCCAGAGATTCTAATATAATTAGTCTTGGGTGTGACCTGGACATCAGGATTTTTAAAAACTCCCTGGGTAATTCTAATAAGCAGCAGGGGTAAAATATTATAGGCTATATGTTAATGGCTATTGTAACATGTAATGTGACATCCACCCCAGGTGCTGGCATTTATAGCAAGCCTGACAGAGATGGCATAAAACCTCATGTTTCTAAACTCATGCCATGTGTCACTTCCCATAGCTGTCCAGACTACTCAACCCACCACCTTGCCCTTGGACAGCAGCCGTGCTCCATATGGTTTCATGACTCGCTTCTGCAAGGCTCTCAAACCGTGTGACCTCTCATCTTATCTCTTTCACTAATTAGTCATCTCCCCAGGAAAGCCCTCTCACCTCCCCCCGTCAGCACCACCTTTACCAGTTCTGCCAATGAGATATTTGACAACAGGAGAGGGGTGAGGGACTGCGGTGGTGGAAGGAATCTGTTGGGCGTGGCAGTCAAAAAATATCTCTAAAGAAAGATTTTGAAACAGATATGGCAGGTTACTAGAACAACTACAGGTTGCACTTAGTAACATTTAAACCCAACGGACAAGGAGCAACTGGGCCTGTCAGGGATGTTTCTGGACCAGAAGTCAGAGGCCTGTAATTTTGCTCCAGTTCTGTCACTCAATAGCTACATGGACTTGGGCAAATCATCTCCCTCTCTGGGTCTCACTTTGTCCATCTTTAAATGAGGGTGTGGAGAGAATGACCCCTGGGGCTCCCTTCCAGCTCTGAAACTATATGGTTGACACTATAGGACACTATATAGTATATCCAAGTTGTAGACAGAAAGATCTGTGTAAAAAGGCCCATAGTCCCAGTTTCTCTGGAGGCTGAGGCAGGAAGATCACAAGTTCAAAGCCAGCCTCAGCAACTTAGTGAGACCCCCATCTCAAAATTAAAATGTCGTCTGGGAAAGTGGCTCAGTGGTTAAGCATCCCTGGGTTCAATCCCTGCTACAAAAAAAAAAAAAAAAGGAAAAGAAAAGGCAGTAGGATAGAGGATCAGGGTTTTCTGTTCTCTAGAGAAAGGAACTTCCCTGCTTTCGCCATGGCCTGTCACTCAAGTCAGATGCCAAAATAGAACCATCTGCAAAGAACATACCTGAGCAACTGATAGTGTCCTGGTGGATCAAGGTCTACGTGCACAGGGCTGCTTAAGAATACTTCACCTCATCAGGCACAGTGGCACACACCTGTAATCCCAGTTTCTTAAAAGGCTGAGGCAGGGGGATCAAAAGTTTGAGTATACAGCCTCAGCAACTTAGTGAGGCTCTAAGCAACTTAGTGATACTGTCTCAAAATAAAAAATAAATAGGACTGGGGATGTACTCAATGGTAAAGTTCCCCACGAGGTAAAGAGGTAAAGAATACTTTACCTCTATCATGTTCCCACCCAGTCTGGAGCTTGGGGGTAAGAAAAAGCTGCAAGGTCAAACACAGCAGGACTGTATTGGAGCCATATTGATGTGCAGCCACCACCAGATTGTCCTGGGCAGGCAGCAGTGCAGACCAGAATTCTTCCACAGGCATTACCTGGCTTGACTCCACCACCTCTCTGCTTAGTGACTCATCGTGGCAAATAATTCTCTTTGGCACTTTCAAAGATCTGAATCTTAAATGTTTAAAAAAAAAAAAAAAAAAAAAGGTAGCAAGCAACCCTCCAGTGAGTGCCCTGGATGTGATCATGGGGCAGTGAGCTCCCTGTGTTGCCTAGGCCTCCAGGCCCGCCAGCTCCAGAACCGGAACCCTCAGCTTCTCCAGGACTGGAATATTTTGAGCCAGCTCTGCCTGGTACTGAGGCTTCCTAGCACTGTCCCAGAGGAGCTATCATCCCTCTCCCCTTTCCAGGAACAGCTCTGTGAAAACTGTGAGGCAGTTCCCAGCTCCCTGAACATGAGGAACAAAGAAGTCTGGGCCTAAGGGAGAGGAGCCACCATGTCCTTGGCCACCTCCCTTTCTTGGAGTTCCACCCCTGCTTCTTGGAGTTCCACCCCACGGGGCTGTTCCAGAGGTGGGCCCATGGGGGTGGCATAGGATGTGGATGCCCTGACTCCATTGCCATAGCAATGGCCACCTGGGAAAGCCCTTTGGCTTTATGAACCAGTGGCATCCTTTTGTGCTCCCTCTTCCCTTCCCACAATGCTGTGGAGGTGATCAAAATATTGCTTAGTGGTTAAAGGCATAGACTCAGGAACGAGCTCTGGGTTCAAATCTCAGCTGTGCTACTTATTACCTATGTGATCTTAGGCTAGTTAACCTAATTGTTATGTGCCTCAGTTTCCCAATATATAAAATGGGGATTGTAATAATTACCCCAAAAGGTGGTTGTAAAGCTCAGCAGAGTTATTGTATATGAAATACTATAAATGGGGCCTGGCCTGTAGCAAGTGTTATCAACTCTTTGCTCTTATTTGGTGTCATTTAGGGGCTAGAATCATCTTAGCTTTAAGAACTTGAGTAATAAGTGGCTTGTGATTCAACTCTAAACAGGTGCACATTAAATAACTGTAATTATGTGGTTTTAGCACAAAGAACCAATTCAGTCTTAAGCAATGTTAACAAAAAGGAAGAACAAACATCCAGGAAAAGATCAAAGAGAATACCTAGTTTTCTGACCAGATAATGGGAACATGTCAACCTGGAGCTCACAAGGAAGAGGCAAAGCCAGATGCTGAAGTAAGCGGAGGCCAGCGTTTGTTGGGCCAACTGTGATGGAAGAAAGAGAAGTATCTGGTCTTTGTCCCCAAGTCCTGGCACAGAACTTCAAAACCCTTGGAAGTTTTCAAATGTCCAAGAGATGGCAGAAGTCTCTTTTATTATTCATAATGAGCACCTTTTACCCAAACCTGAGTTGATGCTAATGGGGTGACTCACCCAGGGCCCTCAGATAGTTTCAAGGGAGGATCTGACGACTCTGGAAAGACCAAGCAAATGATTAGCGGGTTGGAGCTTCCCTGCCACCACACACTCCCAGGAAGGAGTGGGCTGGAGAGGAGTTCCATCAAAGGGCAAGTGATTCGATCAACCAGGCCTCTGTAATGAAGGCCCTGGTTAAAAAATCAAAAATCTCTGGACCCTGGCTTGGTAAACACACTGATGTTCTGGGAGAAACCTGGAAAGCTTCCCCAAGGAGAGGGCACGGGAGCTCCGTGTGCCCTCCTCCACCCAACCCTGGGTCTCGCTCAGCTGTTCCTGACTTAGCTCTTTCATGCTAGCACTACGATTACCAGCGCAGCAACGTGGGTTCTCAGAATCATTCCAGTGAATCACTGGACCTGAAGAAGGGTTGTGGGAACCCCCAAACTTATAATCAAGTCAGTCAGAAGTGCAGGTGGCCTTGTGATCCCACTTGCGACTGGTGTCTGAAGTAGGGGCAGTCTTGTTGGTGACCGTGACCATTAACTTGTGGTAGTTGATCTGCAGCCCTTTAACTCAGACATATAACCCTTCAACTGAACTGAATTATAAGAGAGCCAGTTGGTGATGTAATAGCACAAGGCAGCTTCTATTCGTGATTTGTTCTCATCCCGGGACCACTCAATGAGGGAGATATTATTGTCCCAGTTTTTTTTGGATAAAGAAACTCAGTTACAGAAGTCCTGGATTTACTCAGGACCATTTCTGGCCCCAGATCCTCATTCTCCACTCTATCATATTGTCCCCAAATATCTGTCGCACCACCCTGTGGGACAGAGAATTGGCTGATTTCCTCAAGTCTCAGGGGGCCAAAATTAGGAAGCCCAGGGTTTGCTACTAAAAGGCAGATATGACAGGGGGCTGAGAAAGAGCTTTCTAACAGCAGGAGCAGCTCACTGTTGGGAAGATGGGGCAGCTCCCTTGTGAGGGGCTCTCTCTCCTAGAGTCCAAGTGCCCACCAGGTGCTACAGAGGGGGCTCCTGCCCTTGCTAAAGACGGGATGGGGGTGGCTAGCAACCAGCAACCTCAAAGGTCCTGCAGATTCTATAGTAGCTGTTGGGTCAGCAAGATAGGGAAGTTCAGGGCAACAGCCTGAGCATCTGGAGGCTCATGCTCGTCCTATGGACCCCCCTCTAAAGTGGTATCACCTCCAAAAGCCACTGGCTACTTACCGGGAAGCTGGCCCAGGCCTCTCCAAGGCTTTCTCCTCTCAGTGCTGGGTCTTCGCCCCCTGCTCCACTCTCTGGGGTGCCAACCACATCTACACAACCTCAGACATCCAAGTGGAAACTGGAAAACACAAATACAGCAAACATCAGGGTCTCATCTTACCACCGTGACGCAACCCAATTTATTTTATGGACTGCTGAGAAACTCTTCAAAATGAACTTGAAATTAATTTTATTTTAAAAGCAAATTATGTCTATGAAAAGAGAACACTAGTATTTTACAATGGGGATCAAATTATAAAGAGGGGAACTGGCAAAACCCTTCGCTGCGTGCTGGCCAGCAAGGTCTCAGAACAAGGAGGCTGCTCTGCATGGTCAGGGAGCACGCTGTGGCGGCCCCTATAGAAGCGCCTGGGCTGGAAGGGATAAGACCCCTTCCTGTGACCCCCCACAACACTTTCCCAACAGATGGTGGTGTGAGTGATTTTTGGAAGTAGTCAAGGGACAGAAATAGTCTGAAAAATATTATACCCAGGAAAGTGGAAGGGCCTGAAACCCATACAGGCCATGAAATGGTGGGCTCAGACCACCTTCACCCAGAATTCCAGGGGAGGAAAGGCACCCAGCTGATACCTGGGTAATAAGTTCTAAAGTACTCCTGAAAGAGGAAGTGTAAAGTGGTTAATATCTAACAACAATGAGCAAGTTACTACTCCAAAAATCCTGGGGATTGAGTTCTTCAAAAAATTAATCATCAAAATTTATATATTTAAAACCCACAGTGCAGGACCTTGTACCCCAAACTACTTGGGAGGCTAAGGCAGGAGGATCACAAAGTTTAAGTCCAGCATGGCGACTTAGCAAGATCCTGTCTCAAAATAAAAAAGGACTGGGGTGAAACTCAGTAGTAGAGAGCCCCTGGGTTCAATCCCTAGAGCTACCAAAACAAAGTAAAACCCACAGGTGACAGTTTTCCATTTTCACTTGAGAGCCCTGGTGAGACCTCTGGGACCGTCTCACCCAAGGCTGGCAGCATCCCTGACTGCCCGCCTTGGGCCCCTGCCCATGGCTCTGGCTCAGTTCAGCTCCATCCTTTAACCTGATGCTGTCCCAGATATAACCATTCAGAGACACCTGACCCACCAATGAGAGACAAGGAGGATGGACCTGGTAGGTGTGAGCGTCTGTGGGAGCCCAGGATAGTGGCATGCCACTGAGGTACAGCCTGTTCTCCACTCGGCCAGGGGTCCTAGGGCTCTGAGTTTCAGTGCCTGGAGGTCGCTTAGTGCAGTCCAGATGTGCACCTTCTAGTTAGGGCACTGGTAGCTGCTTTCAAAACTAGGCTCGTTGCTCCGCATGTCCAGTGCCAGCTGGTGTCCTCCTTCCAGTGTTTTTATTTCTATCTAGAACAGAGTCACAGCCCCTTCACGCTACATCTTTCCAGTGTCCACCAAAATGAGAGTAGTCCTCCCTTCCAGGACAACTCAGCCTGGGGTTACTGGAACACCCCCACTGCCCTCCCGAAGGACCAGTCCAGGCAAGTTGTCTTACCCCAAGCACCTGCTCCCCACTTTCCCAGCAGCCTCTGGCATGGAGGTCTGAGGCTGTCCTGTGCCTACAACGGGCTAAGATTTGATTTGTCAGGGTCTGCGCTATTTCTTATGTGCAATAATAGAATTAGCCCTTTGTCCCCAGAAGTGATGTGTTTCATTCATGTAAGAAAGCAGACATCTGTCCCCCAGATGAACAAAATAATTCCCATCCCAGTCTCCACTGGTATTCAGCTCTCACTGATGTTCACCTCTATGGGAGCCCCATTCTTTGGATTAGGCTGTTATCCCAATTAAAATGAAGACAGCCCTGAGAGGTTTCGGAGGCAAACGCATCATCTGCAAGCCGTTATTTTGTGGCAACAAAATGGTCAAATCTGACTGCAGAATCAGGTGGCCGTGGGCCAGGACAGGCACCAGATTAGCAAGTTTGCTGAGGGAAAGGAAGAGAAAGACCTGACACCTCCATCTCTCTCCATCCTTTCAACAGGCTCTGGCCCGTGGTCTTGCCTCTTTCCAGTCCAACATCCAATCAGTGGCCAGAATCACTGGTCTACAATTGCATATCTGGTCCATACCCGCCACTGCCCTGCTAAAACCCCACCTCCTTCACCAGGGGCAATATTCTTGTGACCTCCCCCCTTTTCTTAAATTCTTGAACCTCCAACCCAAACCTTGTCAAAGTCAGATTCTATTACAAACACGACAGCTATTCTTTTCACCTTTTCTGAATATAACATTTTAATTCTGAATTTCCTTTTCAAACCAAATGTATGGTCCATGTTAAAAATTCAAACTCATCAACCCCCAACCAGGGAGCTACACTTTTCTCTCTCTGCCCACCACCCTCCACCCCATCTGCTTAAGGATGGCCACCTGCAAGATGAGGTACCAGCTCTGTCCCGACACCCTATGGGCAGCACTGCCTCCCCCTCCCTGCCTATCATGCTCCAGGGGTGACTCACAGGACCCTGGGGCAGGCAGATTCTTTGTCAGCATTGGTGTCTGCCAGGAGCACACTTTCATCTCCCCGCTCCTTCAGCTAGGCTGCTGTGTCCTCTGTCCTGGAGCCTGTCCCCAGTCTGGCCTCCCTTGGCTGTCACACTACTGTTACTAACCTTGTTCATTCCACTTGCAGGTGGACAGCAACTATCCATTACCCTGAGCTCCTAGCAGGCAGGGCCTGTGTCTCAGGCATTGCTCTGTCCCCATGTTGTGTTGTCATGGGGCCTGGTGCCAGGTAGGTGCTGAATAAATATCAGTTGAACTCAAACAAATGCAACTCATGGGACACTGGGAAGTGAGTTCAGCTTAACAAAGCAGCAGGGGCCAGGCTCTGGGGTCCTCAAGGCAAGAAAGGCCAGAGGGGAGCTCATAGTACAGTGTGGGAGACACAACTCTAAGCCACCGGTTTAGGGTACAGTGCAGGTGTTAACAGGCAGGCATGGCGGGCACCCTGGTGCCTACACCACTTCCTCCTAGGCACAGCACTCATTTGATATAGAGCCCATTGGCCGCACCCCTCCAGCCACTATGCTCTTCTGTTTTGAAGCAGCACCCCAGCAACTGTGCGCAACTAACAAGTCCAACTCAGGGCAGTGCTGGATGTGGAGACAGGAAGGTAACATCACGTAGCACGCTGATGCACACAATCCTCCTGGCTCTCCCGAGTTCAGCCTCGCCCCCTCCTCTGCCCCTCCTACCTCTTCCCTCCGGCACCTGCCCCACTCCGGACCCTCCACTCTGCACATGGGAGCCCTGGAGCTCCCTCTCGGAGCCACCAGTTCACATCCTCACACCTCCTCAGCAAGACCGTCCTTGGACCCACCCTGACAGTAGGGCAGCTGGGGGTGGGGCATGACACAGGCTTCCTGTCACAGAGCATTTTCTTCCCTCCCCCACTACGGCCCAGTATGTGCACCCACTGAGGTATGAAATCACATTTCTGTGGACTGCTCCTGTGGCTGTAAAGAGAGCAGGAGGTCTATGGGGGAATCAGAGACGCCCATGTTGCCTTTTTGCTAAAATCTGCTTCAGCTCCGTGCATCCCAAGGAGTGATGGGTGGCTCTCCTGCCACTTCCCAGGCTGTGGGTCTCCAGACAAGGACAGACAGTTCTATGGCTTGGCACCCGAAGCCCAAAGGAGAGAGTCACCACAAGCTGGCATCCCTGGCTGCCTACCACTACCAAAGGCACAACCACCCTTGGCACTGCCAACCTCTGAAAGCCCAGCCCCAGTGCCATAGTCGAGCTCCCAGGAGGACAGCACAGCATTTTCAGCAAGCTTAAGGCTCAGAGTCAGAACCCAAACTCACCGATCCATGAATGAGATCCCCCAAATGGGACAGAAGGCCTTCATGGCTATACCGCTGCTGTTTGGCAGAATAAATGGAGGCAGTTGAACAAGGGGCTGGACCACACCCTGCCTGGTATGTTCAGATAAAGAAGCTCAGGCGTATGTGGCGGGATCATGGGGGATGCTTATCATCTTCTTTTCACACTCTTCTGAATTTTTTCAAATTTTCACACTGGATATTAATCACTGTGATCATTCAGGACAAAAGCAGTTGCAGGGGGTGGGTACCATGGATTGAACTCAGGGGCACTCGACCACTGAACCACATCCCCAGTCCTATTTTGTATTTTATTTAGAGTCAGGGTCTCACTGAGTTGCTTAGTGCCTCACTTTTGCTGAGGCTGGCTTTGAACTCATGATCCTCCTGTCTCAGTCTCCCCAGTTTCTGGGGTTACAGGTGTACACCACAGTATCTGGCAGGACAAAAGTAATTTAAAAGAAGAAAAGGTGGAAGGAGAGAGGCAGCAAAGTAAACCCCATCAGCCGGAAAAATCCTTTAACCTCCGACTATCCCAGAAGTACTTATTGGTGGCCATCCCTAGGCCTAATTTCTCAGAGAAGGCCAGTGAATTTTAAAACCCTTCCTCAAAGGACCTTCAGCCTAGTGGTCAGTAGGCAGGTTTTTTACTTTCTCCTGTTAGCCAGGAATGGCTCTGTTGTGAGGAGTGGACCCAGACCTCCTTCTTCCACACTCGGACTCAGATCCACTCCCTCTCACACAGCACATCTATTTGTGGAGTACCTGTGGTGCCTGGGAGTAAGGAAGAGCTGGAATTGAACAGGAGAAGGAAGAGGTCTGAAAGAAATGAGGCTCGGTCCCTGCCTGCTGGAGACCACAGCCATGTTTGTAATTCATGAATACAAATAAAACATAATATTTACATATGTACATGTATGCAGATATGCAGCCAACTATCAAGGTCAGCACAATACAGGGCACTAAAATGAATGTCAGGATTGTTCTGAAATACATTCTGTTCAAAGCTTCTTGAGACGAGACCCTGGAAACTTTGAGTCCACACTTATGAAAGCTAAGGTCCTGTTTCAGATCTTGCAGAAAGACCTCATTCAATCAACAGAAGCTATGAATGCCCAGAGCTGAGCCCTTCTCCCAGTCCTGTATTGAAGGACCAGCATCCTGGTTTTTCAGGTGGGAAAATCGAGGCTCCAGGAAACCAAGTGACTTGATCCAGGCCATAGCAATGGTAAGGGCCTGGGTTTGAAATCATCTAACCCCAGAGCCTCTTTCCTCCCCTTCTTCAGAGGGATGAGCGGATGACAGGATGTAGGAAGGTGGGAAATGAAAATCTGCAATGGCCACGGCCCAAAGCCCAGGCTTCTTATTCCTGGCAGAAGCCTCAAGGACTTGGCCAGCACCAGAAAGGATGATTCCGGTTCCTGCTTCTGGCACATGGGCTTAGAGCTGAGCTGTTCCCAGCTCTGTTCAGAAGAAAACAGAGAATAGAAGGCAAGCAAGGAGGAAGCGGGCACCTCTGGTACCCATTCTGACAAGCTGGGCTGAGCTTGTAGGTAACGAGGGTTCCTCTGGTGGGTCAGTGCAATATAGGCAGCACTCACCTCTGAGACCTGCCTGAACTGGAATCAAAGACAATCCTTTCCATAAAAACCTGCTAGGGATACAGGGGGTATAACTCACAGTCCCTGCTCTCCAAGGGCCCACGATGGGATGGGCAGCCCATAGGGAGCTCATTACAATGCTTTTTTTTTTTTTTTTTCCAATATGATTGTTACATTCTTTTTTAAATTTATTCTTATTTTTTTATTTTTTTAGTTGTTGATGGACCTTTATTTATTTATTTATTTATATGTGGTGCTGAGAATCAAACCCAGTACCTCACACATGCCAGGCAAGTACTCGAGCCACAACCTCAGCCCCTAAATTCTTTTTTTTTTTTTTAATTTGTTCTTTTTAGATATACATGACAGTAAAGTGTTTTTTTTTTGTTTGTTTTTTTTTTTAGGGAACCAAACAGCCCCAATTTGTTTATTTCTTTCGCAGCTGAACTATGAATGCAGATGGCACTATTGAAATAGTGTAAAATGGGTACACATACATGGAGTATAACTTATTCCAACTCAGATCCCATTCGTGAGGTTGTACCTGATGTCATTACAGTCCTTGATGGGGGAGGTGTAGAAAGTGCTTCAGGGAAGGGTGGGGGAGGTGGCTAGGTGGTTCCCAACCTCAAGGCTCCAGCACTGGGCTTTAACCCTGGTCAGAGCCTCTGCCACCGGAGACAAAACCGTGTGGACCTCCTGCCTTCATGAAGGGGAAAGAAGGGGCATCTGGGAAGCCCCGGTGATGCAGAGGCATTGCTGAATTAGCAGGGTGGCTGGGCCCAGACCCCCAGTGGAAAGGTCAGCCAAACCTGGAGACTATGCAGATAAAAGCTCATCAAAAAGGCAGTCTAATGGAGCTGACTCGCACTCTGGTTCACTGTTCCACACCTCAGGCTGTCTGGGAATCCAGTCACAGATACTTTTAAGCAGTCACCTTGACATCTTTTGCTTTCAGGCAAGACTGTACCTTAAACCAATGAAGCTACATCTTCAAAAGTTTCCACTCCATCAAGTTCAAATGTAAAACAGTGAATCTTCTATTTGGTCCAGTCTGAGACCATTTGTTCTTCGATAGGAAAGTGAAGTGTAACCTATGACCATGTGGCAGGACTACCCTTGTCCCACAGCCCCACTCCCAGCCAAGAGACCCAGGAACAGCTCTTGGACGATGTGTCCTGTGTTCTAGTAGAACAAACCAAATCCTCTGGGTCACAAGAGATGGAACTAAGTGCTCTTTTAGCACATCAGGGTCCAGGTTGTTTTGTTGGTTTTGCTTTATTAGTACTTAGAGGTATTTGCATGGGGGGTGGGGGGTGGCGGGTCACCAATTAGGCACAAGAAAAAATTGTGCCTAAAATAAGAAGACCTGGCATCTGAGATTGGAGGGGAATGAGACACCATCCCTCCCCTCTCCAGACTGGGGAAAGTGAAAATTCACAACACACCTCAAGTGAGATTTGGGACTTGGCTTTTGGGAACTGAGGAGGAAGAGAGTTAGTGCCTCCAGGCAGAGAAGAAGGTAGGAGCTGGAGGGAATACATTACAGTGGGAGGCCTAGTGGCTCCTGTGGGGAACTGCTGGCCTCCAGAACATCCACATGGAACATTCCAGAAGCCTGATCAGTGAGGCTGAAGCAGTCATGTCAGAAATAAGATGGCAAAAATAGGATGTATGTTGTTGACTTTACTCCTTTCTCATGGTGCTGTAGGGTTTAGATTTTTACCATGGAGACATTCAGGAAAGAGCTACTCCAACTTCTGTATATTTTTGAATGTGTATTTGCATGTTCGTGTGTCAGAGACAATGCCATGTGCTCCCCAAACCCACTTCCTCTTCAACCTAGACACCCATACTTCCTAGCCCCCTTCTCTTTGCATAGGGCCCTATGGAACGTAAACCCATGGAAAGGACGCAGAAGTAATGGGCACTGCCTGTGACCTAGGCCGTTGCTGTAGTTTGAATCTCGAATGTCCCCCAAAGGTTCATGTGTTAAGATTCGATCCTCAGTTTGGTGCTATTGGGTGGTGGTGGAACTTTGAAGAGGAGGGGCTAGTTGAGGTTTTAGGACATTGAGGATGTGCCCTTGAAGGGGGTTATGGGGTGCTTATCTCTTCTTCTGTTTTGCACTCAGCCATGAGGCAAGTGAGCCCCCTCCGCCATGCATTCCTGCTATGAGGTACTCTGCCACCACAGGCCAAAATTAATGGGACCAATTGATCCTGAACTGAAACCTCCAAAACTGTGAGTCAAAATAAACCTTTTTTTTTTTAGTTGATATATCTTGGACATTTATTACAGTAACAGAAAGCTGACTAACATAGCGATTAAGAGAGGGGGTACCTTCTCCACACATTCTCTAAGTTCTTGCCTCCAGCTGGATGCAGAGGATCCAGGGGACACTCCCCACCCTGGGGGACAATGCAGTCACTCAGTGGTAAGTAGTCCACTGAGCACCTGACTGGCATTTCTGAGGTTGTTGTTATAGCAGGTAATCTAACCTAGAGAACATAGTCACATCTTTACTCTGGCTCAAGATAGTCCTCTATTAACTGTGATTATTGCTTCCATTCCACTTATTCTAGTGTCTCCTTCAGGATCATCAATTATCTGTGTGTTGAATCTCTGTCCTCTAAATTTGTCACTTTTCCTCTCACTAGTATTAAGGACATTTTCCTTGCCTTCTGATAGTTTGCTCCACTTCAATGATTTTAATTTAGCAAAATTAATATGGATTTTAATTCTGATATTTAATATTTTATCTCTTTGAGTACTTTGCTTACTTTATCTTTACCTCAGAACTTTTTGTCTTATTCTATTTCCTCTCTATGACACATGCATTTTTTGACTATATTAAATACACCAAATAATTTTCTGACATTTTTCTTCTGTTTGCTGTAGCAAAATGTAAGAGGTGATTCTTTTGAGTTTTCCAGATGGTTTATTTTCCTCTGAAGTGTCTTTTCTCAAGACATTTCTAATCATTTTTACTTTACTTAATTCTCAGAAAAGGGGAAATTAAGACCCTTAAATATGACTTTCAGGGAAAACAGCTTCTAAGGTAGGCATGGTGGCCCACACCTATCATCGGGAAGCTGAGGAAGGAGAATCAAAAAGTTTGACGCCAGCCCGGGCAACTTAGCAAGACCTATCTAGAATTTAAAAATCTAAAAAGGGATGGGGATGTATCTCAATAGTAAAGCCATTGAACCCTGGGTTCAAAAAAAAGTTTCTAGCAAAAGATGATCAGGAAGTCACATGTTTTCTGGGAATGAAGTGTAGTACACATATAATTAGTGGTGACTTTTAATGCCTCCAGGAAATTTCTGCATCAACACAGCCACAGTAATCACCTCATTGATTAGCCCAACTAACATCAGAGACATGAAAAGGCTACTATCAAGGAAGCTAGCCCACTCCCACGTCCAAATTAGAAAATGGGTACTTCTTCTAAAGTAAACTCAATAAAGTTCAACCAAACTCACTTCGAGAAGATGGAGTTATTGGGCTATTAATATCAGATTCAAGGAAATAAAAAGTGAACCCACAAATCTTAAAATATGATCTTCCAATTCACAACTTCTCGAGAAGCTGTAAAACTACTGATAAGACAGAGGTGGAGGGATCAATGTCATTATAACGATTAGGGCTATCGAATCTCTGTGGCTCAAGTCAGCTGCACAATGCAGGTGAGTGAGTCACACAGGCGAGCACAAGGAAGACCTTTAAGACTGGTCTCAGAAGTGGGGGAAAAGGCATCAAGTCAGGAATTGATTTGACAGTGAGGGATAAAAATAAATATTGGCATCAACATGTTTCTTCAAATCTAAGATACACTGATTGATTGATATACCACTATTTATTACTAAGAAAGAAAAAACTGCCAGTTATAAGTCATCACTGATTGAAGCGCGCATCCCAATAGCAGAGACACTGAAATGTGGGGGAACTGTGTCTTGGAATTGGTGAGGTACAGGAACCCAGGTGAGAAGTTAGGGACATCGGCTTCACCTAGTGGGTAGCATGCCATCCCCTGGGTCAAGGAGCCAAGGGGACACAGGAGGAACAGGCAATGGTGTCAGAAGACAAGGTGTGCTGGCTGTCCATCTCTACTTCTGCCCAGCACCGTGTCCTGACATTCAGAACAATAGGCAGACAGATGTGAGCAGCTTTCAAACAGGTTTTCTCTCAGTGTACATCCACATTCTGATGAGGAGCCCTCTTCCTCCTCTGTGAAACAGGAGTGTGTCATAAGGCAAGACTAGACGGGCATGAGAAGCCCAAAGCTGAAAAGACGAGCTCAAAATGGAGATGCATCCACTACCTGGATTTCTAATTTACTGAGCCAATAAAAAACACGATGGGTAGAATGTTCTCCAGAGGGACTAGCACATGGTAGATGCTCAACATCCCATCCCCTACACAGTCTCTCCCTAAACCCTCCCAGATCTGCCATTCAGTTCTGCCCTGTATTTCCCCAAAGTGGGGACTAGAGACAGCAAACAAAATTAAGAACTGTGGAGGGCAGTATAGTTTTGGACTTCTGCAATAGTTTTGGATTCTCAACAGGAGTACAAAACTATCTTTGTACATTATGGATCCAGGGAATTGGGTCTATCATAGAGCATCATGGCCAAGAATCCAGGCATTAAAGGTCAAGGATTGAATCCCAGCTTTGCATCTTTTTAGTTATGACCTTGGGTAAATTACTTTTTCTAAACCTTGACTTCTTCATTTGTGCAATGTGGAGAGGAACAGTGCTTCCTGAGGATTATGTGGGATAATATATGAAAGCACAGGCTTTGCACAGGGCCTGAAAAATAGTAAGGACTCCACAGATGATGGATGCTACTATTAAATCACTCCTCACCTGTTTTATTGACATGGTAACAATTAAAAAAGAAAAGAAAAACACCACTACTGAATTCGGAATTCCATCCTACCAGAAAGCCTGCATTTGGCTGCCTCTCCCATCAAGTGTTCTCAAGGGAATGTCAATGAATCTACGAGACTGAGCATGACAGAGTCAGGCAGGTTATGTCTGCTGCTGGATTTCTGTACTAAATACACTGATAGATTTTTGACGAATTAGCATTTTAAATGGTTCGCTCCACTTTTCCTTCTGGGCATTCCCTATTGTTTGAAAGATCCCTCCTCCTCCTGTTGAAATTTAATTGTCATTGTAACAGTATGAAGAGGGAGAACCTTTGAGAGGTGACTGGGCCCGAGGGCACTGCATGGGTTGTCTGGGGAGTGGGCTCTAGACAAAAGGATGAGTTTGGCTGGTTCTGTCTTGCTTGTGCTTCCTTGCCAGGCGGTGCCCTCTATGGAGCAGCAGCGAGGCCCTCACCAGATGCCAGCACCATGCCCTTGGACCTCCCAGACTATAAGCTAAATCAACCTCTGTTCTTTATAAATGACCTGGTCTCCGGTATTCTTCATAGCAGCAGAAAATGAACAAAGACAGCAGGTGATCTAGAGCCTGCCATGCTGGCTGCGACGCTGCCTGCACCACGGTGAGAACACCTGGATTGGGCTGCAGGCTTTTCCAGAAGTCAAGCTTGGAATTTAAGACTCCGGGTGAGACTTTTAATCTGGGAAAAATAAAAGCAGCAAAGGACTGCAAACCCAGGCTGCAGTACATGAAGGGTATGAGGAGGGTAAATGCAAGGAGGACCCCACCTCTCACCATGCGAAAAAAGCAGGGGTGGCGGGGTGGGCATCTCAAGGAAATTTCAGAGGCCTCACATACTGGTTAGTAAACAAATGGAATGTGTTAGGCCAAGGCATTGCAGAGACCAAGATCACTGAGTGACAGGCACATCACTCACCTAGCAACTGTCTTTGATGAAGAACACCCAGGTGGCCTTCATCTATTAAATGCAATTGTGGGGAAATATGAATCTACGTGATTTTTAATGAAAGAGCTGTTGGGGCAGAATCATTACATAGACTTTCAAGTGCCTGCTATGTCCAGGCACCATGCTAGGGACTGTCCTGCCATACGCCTGCCATTCCGGAACCCACTTTGTGCTGTGGGGGGAGGGACAACTGTGTGTGACCCTGGGCAAGTCCTTCCACCACCATGTGCCTCATTTCTACACGGCAGCTATGGCAGATCCTCTCTCATGAGAAGTGTCTCACCTGTTTCTGGGTGGCCTCTTCACCAGGGATTCAGAACTTAGCTTGACTGCCGGCTTCCCAGTGAAGCCGGGCCCCTGTTCCATCACGTATTTCTCTGTCCCCCACCTCCACTCTAACACCCACACGGCACTCCTCGGCTCAAGCCAGGTTGTGTGGTCCCCCGGCTGCTCACCCAGGCACCTTGGAAGGAGGCCTGGTGTCATCTCCCTTTGGCCCCACTGCTGGGCTGTCTTACCTTTCAGGTTTCCTTGACTTGGACCCTCTCTCAGGACTTAGCTTTGTACCCTCAGAAGATCCAAGCATCCCCCCTTGGCAAAGTGGTGGAGAGAGTCCCCTGCCAGCTCCTAACCCAGCATGTGCCCCTTTGACACAAATGCAAGGCACCATGCTAGGTGCTAGCCACTCCCCTGTGGGTGAGATGTGCTCTGCATCCTCCAGGTGCCAAAAGCCAGGGAGCCACCCAACCTCTGGGGAGTGCTGGGTATGGACAGGAAAGCTGATCACCCTGGATCTTGACCTCTTTGTGCCCACGCCTCCCTGGGAAGTGGGACAAAGGCCTCTTAGGTCATTTCTCTCCTCCGCCTCTTCTCCTCCCTGTCTGGAGGATAACCTTTTGAACCTTTCAAATTTCAAAAGCATTATTACCTGACGGTGAAGAATGAAGACTCCGGCAGACTGCCCGGGTTACAGCCCAGGTTCACCTCCACCAGCTGGAGACGGAACCCAAGTCACCGAAGCTCACTGTGCCTCAGTTTCCTCATCGATAAAGTAGGGATGGTAATTCTGGCTACCCCCAGGGGCTGTTGCAAACAAATGGGTTCATCCATGTCAAACATGTAGGATGATGCCTGTCACAGAAGCAGCACTCAGCAACGCTGGCCTTGCTTGGCAGTTTTCTGCAAGTGTGGGTGAATTGGGAAATGGTGGCAAGAGCTGAAGAGGATGAGCACCATCTGGGGACAATCCAAGGGGATCTGTGATGGGCTACATTGTGATACCCACCCCCCCCACACACACACACAATGTGTCCATGTCCTCACTCCCAGAATCATTGAGAATGACCTTACTTAGGAAATTGACCTTTACAGATGTAATTAATCTCAGGCAAAAACCATCCTGGATTCTCCGTATGAGCCTGAAATCCCTCCCCGTGCATCCTGGTGAGACAGATACAGAGGGGATGGCTATATGTGGAGGCAGAGCCTGGAGCGATGCGGCCACAAGCCAAGGAACCCCTGGAGTGGCCAGAAGTTGGAAGAGGTAGGGAGGGCCCTCCCACCGGAGGGAGCACCGCCCTGGCCACACCGTGATTCCAGGCGGCTAGCCTCCAGGACAGTCGCGGTGCTTCCCCAGATCCCCTGAGGATCTTGCTGACTGCAGATTCTGATCCGATAAGTCCGGGTGAGGCCTGAGATTCTGCATTCCTCAAAGGCTCTCAGGGATGCTGCTGTGCAGGTCACATCACACTCCCATCTGGACATACTGCCACCAGGAGCCTCATGATGAGGGAAGACTGTAGGAACGAAGCAGTAGAGGTTCTAGAGCCAAGCAGCCAGAATGCTGCACCCCTGTGACAGCGGCTAGAAGCTCAGCTTTTAGCTGTAGCATAAAGGGTGGATGCAAGTCATTGACCTTTGGTGGCACTTGTCCCTGGGCTCAATCGATGCTTCTGAATTGAACAGCAGCTCATCCAGGCAGTGCTAATGGGTTCTGACTGCTCCAGTTCATCACCCTCTAACAGGGTCAACCAAGAACGGTCTTGTGTTCTTTTTGACAGAGGGGGGAAAAAAAAAGATGTCCTCATCCTGGCCTCTGTAAGCCAGGACAATACCTAGGAAAACAGAAACTTTGTTGGTAGAATCTTAATTTCAATGAACTTGATAGAAACTATGAATGATTATCTTTGAATTAATGTTTTTATGGGGTAAAAAAAAAAACACTTGATTTTAAAAGGAGATAAGAATTTGCTTCTAACATGGCTTAGGCCCTCCCACGATTAGGCATTGAGAAGCTCAGCTTGATGGAAAAGAGGAGAGGCCTCAGGCAGACATGCCCCAGGATGGCAGTAACTCCACACACCAACGGAGCCTATGTTTTAGAAAAAAGAAAAAAGAAAGTGTTGGTCCCCTGCAGCCAGTGCAGGAGGAGGGAGAAGAGGCAGGCGTTGCTCCGCCTCGGTCCTCACTGTGCTTCCCACTGGATGCTCTGCAGCAGCACCACCCTCACCTATCCATCCCCTACACAATTATATTTCTAAAATGCTTCCCCCCACATCAGCCATGACTCGTTGTTGTTCATGGCCAAGATGGTCCCAAGGCCTTATATCACGCACTGACCCCAGTCTGATTGCTAGCAACTCCCTTAAGGAGATTGAGCCCTTTGCTGTGCTAATCAGGAAGAATGTTGGGATTGATTTCCAGGATTTGCCCGGGGCTCAGGGCAGGGTAAGTGGCAAAGTGCCATTTCTTTCTGGAGGAGAGGGAAGTCATCTTGACTCTCAGTCTCCTCATGTGTCCATGCAGGTGTCATCTCATTACTGAACCCAGGTCCAGAGGCTTATCCATGGAAATCCAGAGTCCAAAAGAGAGCCTTGGGGAGAAAGATGGGCTTTATTCAGTGGCCAAAGAATGAAGGAGAGCAAGTTTTGCTCACAAATCAGTTTCTCAAGTCCAGGGGTTAAGGGGTTACAGATATAAGACAGGAATAATGAGCTAATAAATGGGAGGAAAATGTATGTCTTCTGGAAATGGGTGGAGATCTTCCAGGAACTCAGATGTCATCTTTTGTCATTCCTCTCATGGTCTGGTGTTTCTGGTCATGGTCAACATGGTCAAATTAACCCTATATCATCGTTTCAGATGAACATACTGTGTCTCAAATGATCAGCAAGCCTAGGTGCAGTGCCGAGTAGAACCTGAGCCACCATTAGGGCAACACAGAGGGAGAGTATGAAGGTCGAGGTCAAGCATGTCATCCTGTTCCAGTCATCCCTTGGACATCTGCAGGCCCAAGGGAAGAGAGCTTTTTGGCAAAAGAGGCCTTCAAGTCTCCAAAGAGTGACCTAGACAAACATTACCATTGCAACTCATAAGTCAAGAGGTGTGATCTAGAGCAAAGCCAGTGGAGGACTCATAATGTATCACCCAGGCGTGTGACCTCCAAAATTAATCATTTCTAAGTCAAGTAAAAGCAAGTGGAATCTCTTGGCATGATGGCCTGGAGTCTCCCAGAGACTCAGAAGAGGCTGAGGCAGAGGATCACAAATTCAACGCCACCCTGGGTAACTTAGCAAGACCCTATCTCAAAATAAATAAGATAGATAGAGACTTAGGTAGGTAGGTAGGTAGGTAGGTAGATAGATAGATAGGGTGGGGATGTGGCTCAGTGGTAGAGCACCCCTGGGTTCAAGCCCCAGTACTGAGGGGTACGGGGGTACAAGTGAAGCTAGAGAGTTTACTTAGGTTCTTTCTTCCGAAACAACCTCCCACTCTTCTCCTCCAGACTAAGGGGACTGCCTTCTCCAGCCCACACCAACACCCACACTCCACAGCTCGTGACTACGCTGCCTCTGGGGCTTGGCGGAGACCTGACCTTCCTTCTTCCCCTGGTCAAGGTCGCTCCGATCTCTCATGCCTAATTCTCTCTCCTCTCCTCAGGCTGCGATCTCCCATTCATCACCCTGCTGCCTTCTTTTCATGCTGTTACTCATCTCTGTGAGTCAGAACAAAGAGGATTAATGGATGCGCTTTCCTAGCTTTTCCACTCCCTTGAGACCCTTCTCCTCTGCCATGATTTGAAGGTCCTCTCTGAAACTTATATTGAAGCTGGGCACAGTGGCGCAAGATTATATCCCAGCTATTCAGGACATTGACACAGGAGATCACAAGTTGGAGGCTAGTCCAGGCAATTTATCAAGACCCTGTCTCAAAATTTAAAAATTAGGAAAAAAAAAAAAAAAACCTCAGTTTGAAATTTCACATCTACTGTGACAGTATCAAGATGTGGATCTTTAAGAAGCCATTAGGTCATTGAGGACTCCAGTCTCAGAAACTAATCCTCTCCTAAGAAAGGATGTTTTCAGTCACATGTGGCTGTAGTTCCAGCTACTTGGGAGGCTGAGGCAGGAGTATCACTCGAGTCCAGGAGTTTGGGGTCAGCATGGACAACACAGCAAAACTCCATTTGTTAAAAAGAAAGAGGAAAGAAGAGAAGGAAAGAGAAGTGAAAAAGAGAAAAGGAAGGAATAGAAAGGATATGTTCTACCTGATTTTTTTTTTTTTTTTTTTTAGGTGCTGGGGATTGAACCCAGGGCTTTATGCACACCAAGCAGTCTACAGCTGAACCACACCCAGCCTGCCAACTCTTCTCTGTATTGTGCTCTCACCATGCAATGCCTCCTGCCAGGTTACTGTGCAGCACAAAGGCCCTCAACAGAAGGGATCACTTAATTTTGGAGACTGGGAAGAACTGAGAGCCAACTACACTTCTATTGTTTATAATTTACCCAGTCTGTGGCATCCTGTTACAGCAGCAGAAACTATACTCACACAGCCTTCCTTAACTCCAGGAAAAGCCTGCTGCGCCTCCCTGGCTTTTTTGGTCTAATGCAGAGTTGACAGGGAAGGGAGATGGGGAAAGAGCAAGAGGATCATATCTTCGAAGAAATGTGGGGTTTTTCAGGGTCCTTGTGTTGAGAGAGCAGCAGCTTTGTGAGGTTTGAGGCCAGTAGATGGCAAAGAAAAGTGGATTTATGAGAAATAATGCTGCCGTCTATGTACTCCCCATTTCACACTCAAGAAAAGCAAGTAAAGACCTCAAGTTATTACTAAGAGCCTCTGCTGGTCACTGAAGTCCATCTGTGTTAGTCCGCTTTGTGTCACTGTGAGCAAGACGCTAGATAATAACTTAGAGGAGGAAAAGTTTATTTTGGGCTCACAGTTTCAGAGGTCTCCATCCTTGATTGGTTGACTCCATTGCTCAGGGTTTGAGGTAAAGCAGAACTTCATGGTTAGTTTTTTTGGAGGTTTCTTTGTTTTTTGTTTTTGTTTTTGTTTTTCTGTTCATTTTGGGTGGTGCTCAGGATCAAACACAGGGTCTTGTGTGTGCTAAAAAAAACTCTACCACTGAACTGCATCCCCAGCCCAGAACATCATGGTTGAAGGGTGTGCACAGGAAAGCTGCTCAGCTTATGGCAGGCAAGAAGCAGAGAGTGAGCGAGCAAAGGGCCAGAAACAAATATAGTCCAAGACCATGTCCCCAGTGACCTACTTCCTCCAGCCACACCCATCTGCCTACAGTCGCTACTCAGTAGTCCACTGAAATTATTAATCCATCAAATGGATAAATCCACTGATGAGGCTACAGCTCTCACAATCCCATCTTCTGCCTCTGAATGTTGCTGCGTGGTCTAACACAGGGGCTTTGGGAGGATGCTTCATACCCAACCCATAACACCATTCCTGAGGCCGCAGCACTGCTCTTGGTCGGAACCTCTCGTGGTGTGGTCTTATGTGTAAGCATTATGTTAACCCTTCGTGCATTTTCTTCTTGACATGATTTTAAGGGCCATTTCCTATATCTGTCTGCCAGGGTCTAGGTGGGTTGCAGAGTGACAGAATTGGGAAGGCCCTTAAAGTATATTCATCCCCAAAACCCAAGAAGAAGAATCAGTTACCACTTCAAATTCCCCTGGGGCTGAAACACCTGCCTAAGGAGTTGGTCAGAGTGTGACTGCTAATCCCATTTGCCCTCCTGTGGGAGGAGGTATATCAAATATCATCTCCAGGTTATCAAATCTAGTTTGACAGGTATTATTGCAGACACTCTATGAAAAAGATACTTTGTGTGAAAATATGTGAAATAATCTAGAAAGATACTGCTGGGCACACTGCCCTGTTGTGAGTTATCTTATGGTGAGAAGTACCCTTTGGCCGACAGTAACCATCCCCAGTCATGCATGAAGCCTTCTGACCTCTGGCCTTTGGGCCCTCATGTAGTGTTTCTCCCATCTTCTCCCCACCCCGTCTATTCCCCTCCGTCCCCCACAGAGACACTTCCCTGAAGGTTTGCCTTCCTCCAAACAGGCAAGTCCAATGCAGAGAAAGGCAGGTGCACCTTGGGAATGTTCGTTTCGGACAGCGGGAGAAGGGGAGCCTCATTAAAGACCACGGGATCCTATTGGCACGGTTTTCCCATTGGCAAACCCTCAAAGACATGTTGAGCATCTAACTCACTGAATATCAGTCACAGGACTTCAGTAGCCACCTAGCTTGGGCCTATATTGGCCTGACCACTCCTCAGCCTTCCCTGCTGCCCATGTTAGCTGCTTCCCGCTAGGTTGAGGGCAGTGGAGGCACTGACCCCAGCATGGGGGAGAGGCCAGGGCATCTCCTCTCGTGCTGCTCTGGCTCAAGTGGCCTCTCCTCCACAGTCCCGCTCCTACCACAGAGGCCCACCGTGCTCTAGCTTCCACTGAGGGACCCTGGGCTGGGTGACACTACTTGCCCCCCCCCCCCCACCAGCTTCAAGGTAGAGGTGGGAGTGGGAAGGGAGAGTGTATCCTGCTGGGACAAATCTCTGGGCCATCCCACCATACCCTGTTTTTTGGTTTGTTTTCAACCCCTACTTTACCTGGGCACATTTCCTGCATTAAATTCCCTCTGCTGAGATACTTGAAGTTCCTATTTCCCTTGTTAGATCCTGACTGATACACACTCCCCTGCCTGCTTCCTTAAGACCAAAGGGGATGTTATTTGTCCAAAAAAAAAACAAATATCATTTAGTTGTTGCTAGCTAGACTGGGTTTCATGCTTTCTACCCTCCACACTTCTGCAAAATTTGGCAAGAAATGCTTCCTCTTTATTTTTAGTCTAGAAGAGTCAAGAGTCATTGGAATCAACCATCAAGTCATTTGGAAATGTGTGAATTTGAAAACCAACCACAGCCACCATTATAGTCCTTTCACTCTCTAAACAGGCCCTTTGGACATTAGGAGAAATTAGAGATCCCAGGGGATGACCATAACAAGGTCACACCCTGCTCCAGGCCCCAGTTTCAATATCTAAGGAAACAAAATTAATGTGAAATCACCATTTCCAGAAGCGTTTAAAAATGTCTCTTAATATATGCAGAAAAATTCAAGTCCTCAGATTTTTGGACCAGATGGTCTTGCAACTTTGCAAAGTAGGTTTGATTTCATAGTTATTTAAATATGCCATATATTTTAAATACACAGTGCTTCTGCTAATTAACACTTCATAATTTCTCAAGAGTCCCATAGGCAATTGTTACCATTTGTAAGTGGTGAAAGATAGTGGCAAGAAAATGAATCCTATTTCTTTCCCAAATAGCAGCTCTGGGATAGTATATGTGAAATATCACAACTCTCCCCCTCCGTGTGAGTGGAGTGGGGAAAGATGTCAGGTGTGGCTCCCTGGGGTCAGCGTGGGGACGTGTGAGAATGCCCTTCAAAGGCAGACAACCCCACCATGGGCCTGTGGGTCAAGATTAGTTAAAAGGATACGTGTAAGTTAAAGTTACTTAATAAGAAGATATGGACACACACATGCACACATACATGCACTGCATGTGGAGGGCAAGATGGCCACGGTCTGTGTGAACCTGCAGGGCCAGGCAAGTGGACCATGGGTATGGAGTGTGAGCGGGGGCCCTCTGCCCCATTCCTCTTTGCCTCAACTTGGAGCATTTGGAAATTTATCTGGTTAATATGTCTTCTCTTTTCTCAAAGCCAGCACTCCTGGAAGAGTTGATATTTGTTAATCCTTCCCACATCGGTGTGATCCAATAAGACAGTGTTCCTCCTGGTGAGGGTGACAGGCAGGAGGACCCAAAAGAACATAGAACAGTGAGGGAGACACCAAGAGTGTGAAGAATGCCTGTCTTTAGTGTAACAAGGGGGCCTCAGTCCCCAGGCAGTTGGGGGACCAGGGTCCTTAGAAGCTGATGGACACCAAAGAAGGAGGGAAAGAAAACACCTGCTACCCCAGGGTCTGCTATGAATGACCTGCCTGTACAGGTGGCACCACCCACACCTGTTACCAATGTGGGACTGCCTCCTCTTCATGGGGAAGGAGATACAAGCAATAAGGCCAATGCGAAGTCAGGGGGTAAAAGTTAACTGCAAAGACCATGTGTAACTGGGGAAAAGTTTACTGTATAGAAACTTCTTTACTGAAATTCTAAAAATAGCAAAGAACTAGAATAGGCTGTCACTGTTGCTAAACTGCAAGTTCCAAGAGGGCAGACTCATGTGACATTGTCATCACCATATCTCAGTAAGAATCAGCTCCATGAATAGGATGGTACAGGCCAAGGCCCCGTCCCTCACACCACACGTCATACAAAGAAGCCAGACCACAAAGCTGGCACTCTGGGGACTGCGTCATGGCAAATAAAAAGCACCAGGCCGCAGTCTGGTCCTGGATCTACCCAGCCATCTTCAGATGGCTCTGCTGTGTGAGGGAGGTGGGATGGAGAGAGGAGGATCCTGTCATCTAGAGACACAGTAGCAAAATCCCGAGGGCAGGGAGGTGGCTCCAGACAAAGAGCTCAGTAGACTGAAGCCACCTCTAAGCTGAGCCCACTGTTTGCCTGGGGAAGTCAGTGGCTCTCCTCTGGGGACATGAAGGAAACAAAGGAACTGCTCTATAATGTCACAGCTCACCCCTGTTTACTGGGGACAGAGGAATATGCCAGAGCTAAATTTGAATCCCTGTTGAATATCACAAGAAAAAGAAGTGCGAAAATGCCTGAAGAAAAAGGTACCAGGTCCTGGCCACCATCTGTTCATTCATACATCTGTCTGGATCCACCTTCCCCTGCTAATTACTCCCCCAAACCGTCACGGTCACTCGCAGCACCTACACCCTGCTCACAGTGTCCCATCTGTATAATTCAGCATTCAAGAAGTCGGTACACTGACATAGACATACACACAAAAAGACATGTCTGATCAAATTAGCTACTTTTATAAGACCAAGGTCCAAGGGCCATCTTCTTTAGATTTGCCATAGGCTACAATTTTGCAGAATCTTCTGAGTTTTTCCGGCAGTGGATGCTGCTTCTTGAAGGGAGACTGAAATCACTGCTAGCTTGTCTTCTCCCCAGTGATCCCCAGGCTGCTTTTTAAGGAGGCTTTAATAATGCATAGTAAGGGAAGGTGCTGCAGGAATAAAGCACCAAGCCACGACACCAAGACCCGCTGCCTTGAAATCAAGGCTGGTGGTGATGGCGAAAGGGCCAGCTTTTAGCTGGAGTCTTCTGGTCTGCATCAAGCATGGAGATTTGGATCCCAAAACCTTTTCTAAGGATGCCATCTGACAAGTGCAGGTTTGAGCCAACGTCAGCTTGTCAAGTGCTAATTTTAATCTCCTCCTAGCAGCCTGGCCACACAAATCCTTACTAGCTGAAGGAAGAAATGCTTTTGATTCAGCCTTCCAGAGCAGCAGAGGTGAGTATATATTTGACTGACGTTTTAAAACATGTTATCAAAAAGGGTGTTGTGGGTCTGGCAAAATACATCAAGGATGCAGCGGAAGGAAGATTCTATATCTGGACTCCAAATTTGCAGGTTACATAACTGATATCACTGTGACACTGAGGAAGGTTTTAATATTGTTAATAATACAGTAAGGGCTGGCACATCTTCAGAAATGGCTTGCTGCACCGATGATAAAGAAAGGATTGCCTTTCTTGTCCCCAAGTCCCAGAGCTTTCCACAGACACACAAAAGCCTACCCCGAGCAGCAGATGAGCAGACTTCATCTCTGTTGTCAAGGAAACCAGTCTGTTCTTAGCTCTAGAATAGAAAGGCTGGGCCTGGCCCCCACAGTGCCTTCCGCCCACCCCTCCTGATGGAGCCTGCCATCTCTCTCCCACCCCACACACACCCTGGGATGCCCCCAGACCCTTTCTCTAGCAAAATCTCTAGTACACCAAGAAAATAGTGGCTCCATTCACAGGCCAAACCAACCAGCAAGCAGGGAAACAGGCCACAGGAATCCATGGGAAGAAATGAGTTTACACAGAAAGGAAAAGAACAACTGGTGGGGGCATTGGGAAGTCCCAAGTGATGGAGCGATCTGTGTTATCAGCAGCGGCTTAGAGAGGTGGGACTGGCCACCCAGTGCTGGCCTAGCATTTTCTCTCTCCAAAACATCTGCCCCCTCATTTCTCCAAATGGCAGCCTTAAACCACAGGCATCCACCAATGAGCCAAACCTGGTGCCTGAGCAGAGGCAGGGAGTGTGGCCCAGGGAAGCCTTTGGGATCAAAATGCTTCCCTGAAGGAGGGGTATTCAGAGAGTCAGGATTACACAAGGATCTGGGAGGAGAGGAGAGAGGACCCCAATGTCACTACCCACAAGGAAGAGTCAGGACGGAAACAGTACGGGACAGAGGAGTGAACCAGTTGCTGGCAGGAGGCGAGAGAGGGCGACAGTATTTTGGGGCAGATCTTCTCTGCGGAATCGGCAGACAGGGAATAAATGAAAGGAGGCACTGAAATGATACCTGTTAAAGATCAGTTTTGCCTAAAAAGCAACCCATGGACTTGATACCCAAACTCCAAATTCACGTGTCACCATGCTCCACAGAAGGACATTGCCATCAACAACAAACCACATATACCCAGGTATGTACCCAGGTATATAAGGTTGAAATGCAGCTGGAAAATTCCTGTCACCCAGCAGCTTTACTGGACCTTTTCTATGTGTAGAGATGTTCAGATACATCTCTGATGTATACTGTCCACTACAGTCCAGCTGGCTACAGGGTTCAACACGATCACATGCTGTAGAGGTTTACGGCCTGGGAGCAACAGGCGGCACCTTGCAGCCTGGGGTGTAGCAGGCTAGACCAGCCGGGTGGGTGTGCATCCGCCACCCCTCCTCCGCCAAGACCAAATCAACTCAGTGCATTTCTCAGAACACGTCCCATTGCTAAGCACCGACTCTGCACCCAGTCCTCTGAACTCCAGGGCAGTGGGTTTCCGTGCCCTGTCACACACCCCTAACCTTGCATATACCTACTTGGATACGTGTTTTACCTAAAGTCTTTTCAAACCAAGAACCCTAAGGAGTCACGTGCGACCCACCTCCACGGCCCGGAAGAACAGCTTGCACCATGCTAGGGCTGATGAAGGTTTCTCGAGTTTTCCTGAAAGGATGAAGTCTCATTTAGAAGCTGCGAAATCACCTAGAGAAAGTGTTCAGAATTGTGAAGTAATTATGAGAAAGAATTTGAAGATTTTTCACCTCTAGAATTTCAAACAGAGTGAGCCGGGTTTTCATTTCTACTGGTGCTTTACCCAACTGTCCCAATGACTGAGATTGCCTTTTGTCATCACTATTATTAAAGCTGACAGTGAACACTTTTGTCAGCACAGAGACGTACGGTGAGACACCTGAACAGAGAAATGAGGGGACTGAGGGAGCCCTCTGAAGCCCTGCCAGCACACAGGATGCTTGGGGCAGAGATTTGCATAACAATTAAATGAAGAGAAAAAACGACTGCTTGGCCAGTGGGACTGGGCCTTAATTAGACACACTCACACCTGGGTCAGTTCTGAGGGCTGTGACTGTCATGGAGATGCCATTCATGCAATCTGAAATCCAAAATATCTCAAGTCCTTTGCTAGAATTTCTCAAATGCCATGAAGAATAGAGAATGTCAGCAATGCTTTTCATTTTTTGTTTCGTGTGTGTGTGTGTGTGTGTGTGTGTCTGTGTGGGTGTGTGTGTTTATTCATTTATTGGTACTGAGGACTGAACCCAGGTTCGCGTTACCACTGAGCTACATCCCCAGCCCTTCTTATTTTTTTGTTTTGAAATAGGATCTAAGTTGCTGAGGGTCTTGCTAAGTAGCTGAGTCTGGCCTTGAACTTGTGATCCTCCCAGTGGTGCTTCTTAAAGCCGCCCCCCCCCCCCCCCCCCCCCCCCGCTTTGTTCTCTTTGTTCTCTGCACACCATACACAGTCACCCAGGGGCCCTTCCCTCCAGCCTCACCCTCCCTCCCCCAAAACTCTGCCCCAGGCTGCTCTGCCTGATTCCCATTTCCCTTCTCCCTCACTTTCACAGACAACCTTGACATTGCTATGCAAATGTGAAAGCCCCTTCAATCTCTCCCTCCTCCCCCACCCTGCCCACCTCTCCTTCCAAGCCCCATTTATTCTCCCCACTTCCCATCACACAGGCAGACAAGCCTCTCCCACTTTGAGAGGGTAGGACAAGCAGGGAAGTTGCAGCCACAGGACACAAAACCCAAGTCTGCCAGGGGACTTGAAAGGCAGACGACAATGAGATAGATGGTAATGACTTTTGTCCTCCCACATAAAGACTATGTCAAGAGAAAGGAGAATGGGACCAGCATGAAAACATAAAGGCAGGCCGAGGGGCCGAGGGTGGATGGAGCTGGATTAAAAGTGGGAGCCAGCCGGGCAGAGGCCTGAGATTCTGATCATGGAGCAGCATTAACATATCACTGGTATGAGAACACAGCTCCAGTTAGCGCAGGACCCTCTCCTGACTCCCTCCTCAGGAGATCTAAACTGCATCTGCGAGATCTAAACTGCATCTGCTCTCATTGAGGAGACAGAAGACAGGCTCCTGGCCTGTGCTGACCTAGAATTTTTAGGTATTTTTGCAAAGGGCCCCTCCAGGTTTCCTGGTATAAGCATGACAGTCCCCTGAAGACTGTCACCACATTCAGTTGACACTTCTAAACCAGATTAAGACTTGATGCAGTTCTGTGTAATGAGATAAGTTATTTAGCCTATTATATAACTTCTAGAACTTCTCATATGCCTTTCAAGAAGTTACCCAGTTCAGAAAATCTTATTAATGCTTTCCTTATTTTTAGACACCAAGAAAATCTATTTCTCCACACTCCTCCTTTAAAAAAAAAAGTGAGTGAATACTTAAATAATATCAGCTTGAAGCCATCGGAATCATTCGCTCCCCCCTGGATCTCAAAAAAGCACAATTCGGGAGAGAGGTCACCCTATTACACACAGCCCTGACACTGCTGTGAGACACTCATTCATCCAAGATCCCCAGCCTGATTCCATCTCTCTCTTAAGAATTCCTGATTGTGATTTGGCTTCTCACATCTCTGTCAGGCAAAAGCCACAGCAAGTCCTGGCTAACACAGCTCAGATTGCCTCTACACTTCACTGCTGTCCTTTAGAGTGGAAATTATTATCCGAATTTTATAGGAAGGGAAGCTGAGACCCACCCACAGAGTTCCAGGAACCTGCTCAGGAACACACAGCTCATAAGTGGACCTGGGTACCTTTGATTTCAAAGCCATCCCCTATGAGGCCTCCAGATGTTTCTATAAAGCTTGTTTAATTTTTAAAATAAGTTAAAACACTACTCAGGAGACATCTATAAACAAAAGCAAAAATTCAGTGAGGAAAGGCCAGAGTCCTTTGAAATGATCATAAGCATCACAAGAAATTCCAGTTCAGCCTGGTGTCTGACTGGCAAGTCATGACTTACCCTCCCACTCTTCACTAAAAACCCATGTTGACTGGCACACAAAATCAAAGCAGAGGTCATAAGAGCTCCAAAAATGTCAGCTGGTCATTGTCTTGGAACCAGATGATGGATGAACAGTGTGACTCATCACAAGACCCATGAGGCTGACAGCGGAGGTGTGGATGGTGACCGAAGCAGAGCTTGTTTCCCCATGTGCAGGGCTGAGCTCAGCGGCTGGAAGGTGAAGATGTTCTGCACGGCTGCCTCCTGGCTCAGGTCTGTAGCTCCAGGACCCTCGTCACCTGCTCACCAGGATGCTAAAGGATGCTCCTTGCAAGACCAGACCATTTGGCACCAATATCACCTCTGTGCACATCTGTCATGCTTCATCGGTACCACGATCACAGTGTCAGTCATGCGACATGGCCAGGGACAGACCAGGGCTCTGATGCTGTGTCACGGCCAGAGATTTGAAGACACAAATAAGACCTGGCTGTGCCAGAATGGGTATGAGAGTCAGACAAGATCCACCTCTAAGTACTAATGAAGATAAATCATATAATATGATTAAAAATCATAAATCATATAATGTGATAAATCATATAATATGATTAAAAATAATCAGTGGAAAAATGTGCAGCTAAACACATTGAGTTATAGCGTTAATCAGAGACAATGAAATTCAAGGTAAAAAAGCAGCTCTCAAAGACTATGCTTTAAAAAAATAGTAAACCCCACAATGAAACTATCATATTGAATAATTATATAGTCACATAACTAGATACAATAATTACCTAATTAAATAATTACTCACTCATATAGACTGTATTAAATGTAAAGCAAAAACTCTAGCAAATCAGTGAAAAAATAGCAGAATCCCCACAATAATGCGTCATATTATTATACAACTTAGTCCTTGACAGATTAAAGAGACTTAAAGGAGGGAAGGGTATAGAGAATCTGAACAGGCTGGTTAATTAGATTTAAAAGTACTCCTCTTTATACACATTCTCACCACAATGAATCAGGAACCCAACAGACTGAGGCAGCAAAGTGTACATTGAGCATTTACATTAGAGTAAGCAATTTCACCACAAGCATCTAGAACTGGGTGAAATGCCAGTTGAAAAAGCAAACACTTCAGCAAAACATCTCTTCATTCTGGAAAAGGCATCAGCTGTCCAGAGAGCGATGGTGGGGTTGCCTTGTTTTTGTTTTCTTGCTGTTGTTTTGTTTGCTTTGTTTTAACAAACAGTGAGTTCCTGGCTCCCATGCCAACCCTCACCAGCCTCAATGTGCAGAGGAGGATCAAACAAAGGGATTACCCGCCCTTCAGAGAAAGCACCCCCAAAAACAAAAATCAGCAGCAAGCAGGAAAACAATGGGAGAGGTAGGATGTAAGGGCACCAAGACATGAATGTTGCAAAACTCAGAGACCTAGAGAAAGGAACACCAGTGAGAAATTTCCTGTGATGGAGAATAACCAATAAATTTGGAGAGCCACTGATACCTGGCACTCAATCTGAATGTTTCTGGCCCTGTACTATAATTACCTTGTGATATGCCCAACCCTGCGATTGCGAGTCTGACATGCAGAAGAGCCTGGCTTTGGGAGGAGGAAGCAGAAGGGACAGTGTTTAGTGAGGGCAGATGTGTTCACAAAGAGGGCAGCCCCTCTGGGAGGCTGGCTCTCCAGCATGAGGGTCGCGGTTGTCCGCCATATCTGTTTCCTCTCCACCTTCTCCTGTAGAAAAGGAGGATGTTTCCCCATCCTCTTCCATGGTGACAATTCGGTCAGCTTCGTCTCAGTAAAGAAAACCTGGGGCAGGACTCGCTACCAAAACTCACAGATGGGCAGTGAGAGCGAGCGAGAAATCTCTGGTGTGTTCGGCCACGGAGATCAGAGTACACTATACCCAGCCTGTCATGACCAACAGCCAAACAGATCTCATGGTTAGCTGCAGCAACAGAGCAAGGGGTACAGATGGGCGTGGCGACACACACACCTGGAGTCCCAGCTACTTGGGAGGCTGGGACGGAAGATCACCGGAGCCCCTAGGTCTCAGGCCAGTGTGAACAACACAGTGAGGCCCCATCTCAAAAGCAAACAGGTAGATGGAGAAGCACCAGCCCTCCACTGTAAACGAGAAGAAACTCCCATAGGCACTGGCCTGCCCACGGTTTACAGAAGTGGGGATTGAGTCATTTTAGTTGCATGTTAACATAAAAGGCAAACTACCTATTAAAAACAAGTTGGAGATCTTAGAGATGAATGGATTATACAGTAATGGAGCACTTCTGAAGATTATTACAAATTAGGCAACAAAGGAACTTCCAATAAATCCCCCAAATTGAGAAAGACATATTCTCTCACTGCAACACACTGAAACTAGTTAATAAGTTTTATCTAGAACAAAAAGCCTGCCACCTAAACATCTTAAAACTTGACCCTCGATTGTAATGTTTGTTCAGAAAGCAGATCTAACTTTGCAAAGTCATATTATTTAGAAAAAAACAAAGGTCACCATATTTCAATAATTAGGGACCAGAGCCAGCGTCATATTTAGAAACAAACTTAGAACATTTAATACTTTTTATTAACAGCAATAAAAATAAAATATCCATTCAACTTTAAAAGTTAAAAAGACTTAGAACGAACCTAAGGAAAGAGGAAAGGAATTAACTATTTTTAATTAATGAAAAACCAAAACAGAAAATTGATTAATAAATCTCAGAGCTGGTTATAAATAGAAGGAAACATTCTTAGCAACTCAATAAAGTAGCAAATGTATAAAGTGGAATGGGAACACAGGAATATATCAATATTCATAGATAAAACAAACATCTATGAGGGCTACAGGGGGTGAGAATAGGGAACAGGAGGAGACCACCTGCAACTGCACATGTTACTAGGCAATGCTTTAGAAAAATGCACTTAGGCCGGGGCGGTGGCACAGGCCTGTAATCCCAGCAGGTTGGGAGACTGAGGCAGGAGGATCACAAGTTCAAAGCCAGCCTTAGCAACTTAGTGAGGCCCTAAGCAACTCAGTGAGACCCATCTAAATAAAATTCGAAAAGGGCTGGGGACGTGGCTCAGTGGTTGAGTGCCCCTGTGTTCAATCCCTGGTACTAAAACAAGAAAAGAAAAAAGAGAAATGCACTGGTTGTTAACATTTAAACTGGCGACTTCTGGAGAGTCAGATCTTCTATAACCCCATACATAATGAACCTCCAAGGAATAAAATTCTAAACCTCGGAAAGAACCCAGTTTGGGCTTTGCACTTGTTGGGCAGGAAATAAACATCATGAGCGGTTCATCATGCTTCCCTCTGGCTTCGACCAGGATGGTCTCCTCTCTCAAAACTGGTTTACAAAGTACCTCTAATTACTGGAGAGGGAGCAGGGAGCCACAGGCCACCTGGCAACAACCTGCCTCAAGATGTGGTACGACAGGGACGTGCCAACCCTCTGCGGTGGTCAGTATCCAGGCCTCAGTCCTTCTAGGGTCAGGTCAAGCCCCTTCTCCCAACTTGAACCCGCATGTAAAATCTAACTAGTAAACGTCATTTGCAACTCCAGCTAAAGAACTGCAATTCCTGGCCCTCCCTCGGCATTTATTTCACATCTTTCTCTTCCTCCTACCCACCACTCCTCTCTTCACTTCCTCTCTCCCGTACTCTCTCGCTTCCCTTGCGCATCATACTATTCCTAACCACGCTGGAGTCCAGAGACCAGGATCATAATTACAGCTCCATTCACTCACGTCCCACCCAGTCACATGGCTCCCACAGACGCTCCTTTAACAAATTTTGAGATCTCTCTAGTTGGCAACGCAACAGACGTCAGACTGGATTGGAAGTTTCTAAACTGTGTCTCGAGAACCTTGAAGGTTCCAAAGAAGTGCACATAGGATCTGTAAGCACTCGGATCAACATGTTCTAACTATTTGAGAGACCATAATAAGCCACACCTTTAATTTACCATTTCAGATACATGGAAACCAGCAATCCCTTGTGCTAATTCTTCTTTTAAGGGGGTGTGGGGGGGAAGCTTCCCTGCCTGTAATGAGACAAGGAAATAACAGGAATTGCTATAGTTGTGTGTTATGCAGTAATAATAAGCTGTATTTGGTATTTGCCTGGACTTGTAAAACTAAAATAAAGGCGCCTGGTGACAAACCTGCTGTGCGGCAGGATGACACTCCTGAACCATGCCGACATGAACCTTTATCGATGACCTGAGTGGGGGCTCCTAGTCTAGTCGTGTTCTGGCCTTTGTCAGTGAAGACCCGAGCATGACTGGGCTGAAGATCACCACTTAAACCCCTGGACTTCTGGACAAACTGTCAGCAGCACCGCGACCAGAGGACTCCACGTCGCTCTGTCTCTTGACTGCCCCGTCTGCTGTCCACTCCATCACTGATTACTGATCGACCATCGTCACCAAGGCCAGACGACTGATCACCTCTCCAGAGGCAACAGCTGCCACCCAGCCTCCAGCTTATCGGACACCCGAGGACATCCAAAGACATCTGAGGAACTGAGAGAGGCTACGGCTGAGAAGAATCCCCTCGGTCTTGCTGACTGACTTCTTGACTAAGAGACGTTGCATTGAGTAAGTCCATGGGGATTGGACTCTAGGTGAACAAGGGAGTGAATCTTCAGTGTATATGTGACTTGTTATTATTAGGAGTGTTGAGTATGCGCTGCATGAATAAAATCCACCTGTTGGAACCAAACTTGATTCCTCTCTTACTCACTGCTCATGACACTGCCTCACCCTGCAGATTTGAGAGCCTTGAAAATCCTCTAAATCGGTTTCATGGAGAGTAAAGTCTGTTTTTATCTGCTCGCTCTGCTCACATGCAAACAGACGATCAAGCACCCCACCCGAGAACACAAGCACAGGCCCAGTGACACCCATCAGCTGAGCCACATCAACTCAAAGCAAGCTCTTCAGAGAGGAGAACAAAGTTTTGGGTATTACTTTTTTTTTTTTTTTTTTTTTTTTTGGTACCAGGGATTGAACCCAGAGGCACTTATCCACTGAGCCACATCCCCAGTCCTTGTTTATATCTTACTTAGAGACAGGGTCTCACTGAGTTGCTGAGGTTGGTTTTGACCTTGCCATCCTCCTGCCTCAGCCTCCTGAGCCCCTGGGATTATAGGCAAGTGCCACTGCCCCTGGCTTACCTAACTTTTAATATTTATAGATACGGTGTTTTAGTCGGCTTTTTCACTGCTGTGATTAAAGACCAACCGGCCCAACTATAGAGGAGGAAAGGTTTATTTGAGGGCTTAGGTTTCAGAGGCCTTAGTTCACTAAAGGCCGGCTCCATTCTTTGGGGCTCCAGGTGAGGCCGAACATCACGGCGGGAGAGTGGTGGAGGGAAGCAGCCCACATGATGACTAAGAAGCACAGAGAGAGAGAGACTCCACTCTGCAGATACAAAACATATACCCCCATAGCCATGCCCCCAATGAACTACTTCCTCCAGCTGCACCCCACCTGCCTCCAGTTAATCCCACCAGGGATTAATTCCCTGATTAGGTTAAGGTATAGCCCAATCATTTCTCCTCTGAACCTTCTTGCATTGTCTCACACGTGAACTTTTGGGGGACACCTCACATCCAAACCATAACATACAGTTTCTTTCAGGTGAAGTGAAATAATCATCCTCTTTTTTTTTTTTTTTTTTTTTTTTTTAAATTAGAGGTTAATCCCGGGGCACTTAACCACTGAGTCACATTCCCAACTCTTTTTTTTTAAATTTTGAGACAGAGCCTCACTAAAATTGCTGAAGCTGGCTTTGAACTTGTGATCCTCCCGCCTCAGCCTCCAGAGCCACTGGGATTATATGTGTATGCCGCCCAGCTGAAATCATCCTTAAAAAGAGGAACAGATGCTGGTTGAAGAGAGGGAAATCTTTTTTGTGTGTTCATAGTGAGAAGAGAGGGAATTTTAAGAGAGAATATGATGATGCCCGTGATCAAAGTGGTCAAGCTCAAGAGGAAATGTCAAGTTCGATCCCAGTGGCACCTACAGATTCTGCAACTCTTACTGGCTACAGAACAACAGTGAACCAAAGGAGGAGAATGCTATAAAAACTCAAAGACAAGAAAACACAGCAGCCCTGGTGTATCTTTGGGGCTCTCTCTTTAGGGCAATAAAATCCACTTAAGCCCTTGAGATGCTCTGTGTAAAGAAACGTGGTAAACCCATGCTACATTCCCTGCCATCGAGCATCACTTGAACAGCACCCTAAGAGTCTAAAAATGAGTTCCTGGGCTACACCACTTCTAAAACAAGCATCTGCATGTTTTTTTAAGTTACAGTATTTAAATTTGCCAATGTATGTTTAACTTGGCCCAATAGGGGAAAACACAGGTTCTCTTTGAAAAGCTTATTAAATCCTATCCTGTGGACCTTGTTATACACATGTTAAGTGAGAAAATTGCTTTGAAACTAACGGTACTGCTTTCAAATACCACCCACATGAGATCCAAGACTGTGTGTCTAATGAATTAGCCAAAGAAGTCAAAAGTATCACAGCAAAGTCACATCTTATGATGGGTTAGAGTCCAGTCCGTCAACCAGGTCAAAAATGACTGTAGTCAGAATTAGACTCAAACATCTCCTTGAGAGTCATGAAGAATGGAGTATGGTTTGCATGTTTCACCCACAGAGTCATGTGCATGTGTAATTACATAACATGTACTTAACATCTGACGTGTAAAAAGATAAGTGCAAAATAGGGTTTGGCTGTACCTTCACTCGTTTCCCTGGGAGTTGGATCACCATGAGATGAATGTGAGCATAAGGCACCTCTGCTCTGCAGGAACTGTTCGTGATATCTTGTGGTTCTAAGCTGCGGTTTTGTATTTATGATCAACCATTTATAAGGGAGAATACTTGCTTCAAAATACTTAACAGTGTTTGAGAAAATGTTTCCTCCCTCGTAAGGGTGTAAAATTTCAAATTAGCTTATAATTTGGAAAGATGCGTTGGTTGACTTTTAAATAAACTCGGAGTGGCAGCTTCCTGGGAGCTGCAGCTGCATCATGTTTAAAGACAAACACAAACCGGGTATGGTGGCGCACACCCGTAACTCCAGGGACTCTGGAGGCTGAGGCAGGAGGGTCGCAAGTTTGAGGCCACCCTCAGCAATTTAGCAAGACCCTCAGCAACTGTCTCAAAATTTGAGACCCTGTCTCAAAATTAAAAATAATGAGGGTTGGGGATATAGCTCAGTGGTAGAGCACTCCTGGGTTCCACCCCCAGCACTGAAAAAATAAAATGAATAATCAAGATAAGAACAAGCTATTAAAATGTGGCAGTATCTTTCAAATCAAATGTTATGGTTTAGATACAAGATGGTCCCCAAAAGTTCATGTGTGAGACAATGCAAGAATTTTCAGAAGTGAAATGAGATCTTTAACCTAACCAATTAATTGATCCACTGATATGGATTAACTGGGTGATAACCATAAACAGGTAAGGTGTGGCTGGAGGAAATCTGTCACTGGGGGCATATTTGGGGGGGTTTATAGTCTGTCCCTGGTGAGCAAAGCTCTCTCTGCTTCCTGTTGCCATGTCCTGAGTTGCTTTCCTCCCCCTTCCAACAAGTTGTTCTGTCTCATCTTGGGCCCAGAGCTATGGAGTCAGCCAACAATAGACTGAACCTCTGAAACTGTGAGCCCCGAATAAACTTTTCCTCCTCTACATTGTTCTTGTCAAGTCTTTTGGTCAGTGATGAAAAACCTGACTTAAATACCAAGGTTTTAATTTTCCAGGCAAGTTAAGACACTGTCTTTAAATGACTTGCTTCTTAGAATTATTTGTACTACTCCAGGCAGTGAATTTCAGAATATCTGTTTCTCATTGCAAATTTACTGCCTGTCCCAAGGCAAGGAGTTGGTTGAAGTGTTTCAAATGAGACAGAGGTTATTCTGATATTATTTTCCTGATAAGAAGTTCTTACTGAACATTGCTAAAACATAGCAAGAATGTCCTCACTTATATATCTTATTGCTATTTTTAATATAGTAAATGAGCTTAATTTGGCAATTAAGGGTCATAATATTACCTGCTTAAAAATTCCTGTAGTATTGACAATAAAAACATTCAGACCAAACATTCCAAATAAATTACATTTTATTATTACAAAAGTGTGAGTAAATCTCTGACAGAAGTAAAGGCTAAGGGGAAATTGAGTAGCCTTGTTGAGCATCTCATGGTATTAAAATCACCCGGAAAAGAATTTTCTGCCAAACATTGATGATTTAATTGTCTGAGAACCTCATTCAATCAACTGTATCCAAATTGAACACTCGCATAAAAGAAATGAATGGTGTTATCAGATGTTCCCAGTGATTTTTCTCAGGAAAAAAGCATTTGGTGAATACTATGTATAAGTATAATGGGTAGCGAAACCAGGAAACACGCAGCAAGCAGGGGTTAGGGTTTGGACAGGGCAAAGCAGCCAGGATGCCCATACAGTTACGCGCCTCCTAACGGGGATGGATTCTGAGAAATGTTTGTCATTGTACAAACATCATAGCATGTAAGTACACAAACTTAGTATGGCCTTCCACACACCTCGATTGTCAGCTGATAGGTTGTTACACTGTCATTGGAGAACGTATCCTCCTAGTTAAGGAGGTCCATTATGGTTTAGACAGCAGGTGTCCCCCAAAGGTTCATGTGTGAGACAATGCAAGAAGGCTTAGAAGTGAAATGATTGAGTAATGAGAGCATTAACCCATCAGTGAATTAATCCCGATGGGAATTAACTGAGTGATAACTGAAGGTGGGTAGGGTGTGGATGGGGGAGGTAGGTCACTGGGGTTGTAACTTGGGGGTATATACTTTGTTTCTGGTGAGAGGAGTCTCTGCTTCCTGATGTGATGTCCCGAGCCACCTTCCTCTGCCACACCCTTCTACCATGATGTCCTGCTGAAGCCAGAAATGGGGACAGGCAGTTAGTGTAGAAATAGGGGATTGGGTCAAAACAAGGAAATGGAGGCCACGAAAGCCATCTGCCTCTGGAAGTTGGAGACTGCCCCTGGGAGAAGGAATGTCAAGGATCTCGGGAGCCCACTGATTACCAAATTTACCTGTGCTTGTTAGGGACTACAGGCAGAGAGTTGCTAATTAAGGTCCCCTGGGCCCTTACCTGGCTGAATCACTTTGGCCCTCTCCCTGCCCATCTCACCTGCAAAACCAGGCCTAGCCACGTAGGCAGGAAGGAGAGATAAGGGGGAAGAGAACTGGAGAACAAAAGAGACCTTAACCTATAAAAGATGTAGGGCGTGCTCACTTGGGATTCTAGAACATCAGTTATGGCCCCCTTCTCCCTCCCAGGAGAAGTCTGTATTCTTACTGCTTTTAAATCACTGCCTCACATCAAGCCCCAGGGAATGGAGTTGGCCATCCATGGACTGAAACCTCTAAAATCATGAGCCCCCAAATAAACTTTTCCTCCTCTAATTGTTCTTGACGGGTCTTTTAGTCACAGCAGCAAAAAGCTGACTACAACAAGGTCAGAGACAGCTTCCCTGAGGAGGGGACATTCCAGTTGATGTAGCAGGGAAGAATAAGAGTCAACAACGAAACAGGAAGAAAAAAAGTGTTCCAGGATGCCAGGGCCCTTACATGTGCAAAAGTCCTGTGGTTGACCAGAGCATGCTGAGCATAAAGAATCAAAGGAAGACTACTATGACCAGAGCAGAGCTAAGGAGCCTAGAGTGATCAGTGGGAGTAACAAGTGGGAGCCAAACTATGTTGGGTCATATTCATTCATTCAACCACTTATTCATTAATTAAATATTTACTGACAAAACTTTTATGTGTGTGTTATGGTTTGGATGTGAGGCATCCCCCAAAAGCTCACATGTGAGAAAATGCAAAAAGGTTCAGAGGAGAAATAATTGGGTTGTGAGAGTCTCAACCTAATCAGTAAATTCATCCCTGATGGGATTAACTGAGTGGTAACTGGCGGTAGAGGCGGGGGTGGTATGGCTGGAGAAAGTGTTCATTGGGGGAATGGTTGTGGGGTATATGTTTTGTACCTGAAGAGTGGAGTCTCTCATTCTGCTTCCTGATCAACATGTGAGCTATTTCTCTCAGCCGCACTCTTCCGCCATGATGTTCAGCCTCAGCTGGAGTCCCTAAGAATGGAGCCGGCCTTCTATGGACGAGGACCTCTGAAACCAGGAGTCCTCAAAAACACTTTTCCTTTTCTATAATTATGCTTGTCAGATTCCTTTAGTCACAGCAGCAAAAACCTGACTAAAATAGTGTGAGATGCTGCTCCAGATACTAGGGGACTGTTTTATCTGTTTTCCAGAGTTTACACTCTAGATGGACAATCAGCATCAGACTTTTTAAAGTTCCCAGGATAAGAACTATGAAGGGCATTAAAGGAGGCTAATGTGTTCACCATTTAGGATACCAATGGTTTCAAACAATAAATATCACCCAACGCAGAAACTATGCACGATTATACCATCTCAAAGTATCTCCACAAGAGATATTTAGTAATTCCAAGAGATAAACAGTAACTCTACAGTAGAGAAGTCTAGGCAGACACCATCTTAACCAAGTGAAGTCAACATGTGCCACCTGATGGGACACATGGAGAAGAGAACAGCAGCCCCTCCCTGGCATTTCTTCCCAGAATGCATAATCTGAACCTGGATCCTAAGAATCCATCAAACCCAAATTGCAGAACTGTCCGGGACCCTTAAAAAGTGTCAAGATTACTAAACATAAAGGAAGACCAAGGAATGGTTCCAGGCTCAAGGATTCCAAAGAGAACTGATCCCTGATCAAATCCTGGACCAGGAAAAAAAATCATTTTATATTATTTTATAGTCCGTAGATTAAATAATGGGATTGTACCAATGTTAATTGCCTGGTTTGCAATTATCAAGAATTGTATTTGCTTATATAAGAATATCTTTGTCTTTAGGAAACACACTGAAGTCTTTCAAGGTAAATGGGCAGTATTAATACTGGCGTTTTATTAAACAGTTCAGAAAATGTTGTGTGTGTGCCTACGTACAGATGTGTGTATGTACGCAATAAGAGAGAAAAAGCCCTCTGAAGAGGTAAAAGTGAGGTCGAGATACAAAGGATAAGAAGGAACTCGCAAGGAAGAACCCATGAAAAAGCATTTGCACAACTAGTACAAAGGCCCTGAGGCCAGAAAGCACTTGGTGGGTTGAAGGAGTAGAAGGAAGTCCAGCATGGCTGAAGCCCAGTGGACAAAGAGCTAAGTGCTATGGGCTTTGAGCAGAGAGGAATTTTGCCTCTTTTCCTTTGAATAACAGGAAGCACTAATGGCTTTGAGAAGGAGGATGGCAAGGTCCGATTAGCATATTGAAAGCTCACACTGGGGCCAAGTGGGCCTGAGGGAGGTCAGTTAGAGGCGGCAGATGTTCAGGTGGGACCATGGGCCTTGACTGAGGGCATGGGGAATGGGTCAGGGATATTTAGGAGACAAAAATTCCGACAGGACTTGGTGGTGACCTGGTGGTGACCTGGATGTGCTCTATGGTTCTCTTCTTCCAAGCTCTGGATCCATTAATAGAACTGGGTCTAAGAGTTCAAGGTGAACTATCAAATACTGCTACCCATCCTGTGCTAGGGTTGCTTCTACTCTTTCTTCTTCCCTTACTCCTTTCTGAGCAGGGGCTCAAAAACCAGAGACTGTGTGTGTGCATGCATGCCGTGGGAGGGGCCTCTGGAGTGTGGAAATCATCCTTAGATGTGAAATGGCTGGTCACCTGAGGCGCAAGCCACAACGCTGAGGTTAGCACAATGTGTCTAACATCCCAGCACAAAGCAGGAAAGTGCCATGTGCTAGGGAGGGGTGGTTGGGGGGACCAGATCCCATCCAAAGGCAGACGGTGCTCACCACAAATCCTCCCAGGAGAGCAGCTGTCTGTGCTAACTGGTAGATTGCCTGTCCCTTTCTTGGGAAAGCACAGCAGATGCTTTTTATATAATGTCCAATTACCCCAAGGAATGTCACCATTTTTATGATTAATCAGTTGCAATACACTCGGGGACATATGTGAGGTGAGTATCCAAGGACAACCAAAGACCCTGAAGAGAGGAGATAAATTGAATCCAACCCCTGTAACCAATGAAGAAACAAATTAACTGTATATATTACGTAAGAATCTCATTGCAGATTATGGCCAAAATAAGGACAATTTTAACCTAAATTCATTGTGAAACAAACCTACAGGGTTATGTAAATGACAGGAAAAATCTGTAAAGAATAGACAGACTCTTTTCAGAAGCCAAATAATAATGCACTAGTGAGTCTGCAGTCGTGATTATCACTTGCAAAATCACCCCCGATAAATAAAATCATGTTTGCACTTAAAAGGATTCTTCCAGAAAAGAATCGAACAGAGCAGGAAGAGTCCATCTTGCTTTGTAAGGCTGGGCTCAAATGTCAACCCCTTTGTGAAGTCTGCTCTGATCTTTGGAGCAGAATTAATAAGCCTCTCTGAGCTCTTAGGGCCCTCGTCTGTGGGAATTATTTATCATGGTAAATCTCTCCGATGGTCAGATGGTCGTCTTTGATTACAGTACCTAGCACGCCACTCAACTTCCTTTTCATTCGGGAGCTTTAAAGGAGAGGCAGATGCAGAAAGCACCAGCCCTAGTAGGGCTTGCAGCTGCTGGCACCCAGGTGCCAGCTCACAGGACCAGGCGTGCACGCCAACCTCTAACCGTGCTAGTTCTCAGTCACCTTGGTGAAGTAGGACCACAGCAAGAAGGGGAAAGAGCAAGTCGGGGAGAAGGCAAGTCCAAAGTCCACCACTAGTAATTGGAGGCAATCAGGATTCTAACTGAGCCCGCCTGACTCTGCCACCTTCCAGATGGGTAGGATGGGAAAACACCAGCCTAAGTGGCAAAATACCTGGAGTCAAGTCTAGTTGGCAGTTTATTTAAGCTATGTAGTCGTGGGATGTTCACCAAAACCCCTGGTCTCTGGGATTTCCCTGCCAGATCTCATCCACACGTGCTGGTCAAACAATGGTACTCCCTTCCTGGGCTTCCTACTACTGACCCACAGCCTGGGGCTGCCTGATTAGCATTTGAGTTAAATGCTTTTGATGAGATTAGATGTTTTTGGATGGATTTACTTGGGCATCATTGCTTTCCTAGTGTCTTTACTCACCTCAGAGTTTTTAAGACCAAATGAGGCTCTGGGCTAAGACTTAGCAAATGGCTCTGGTACTTCAAGAGCTAAAATTCCAACAGTGGAATTTTCAAACAGGAAGCCCTGAGCCTCAAGGTGACAACACAGATCAATGCTCTCCCATCTCGCCATGCGCTCTCCCGCCATGCCACAGCATAGACAGACAAGAGAACATCTTTCCGTCTTCTGCCACATTACCCTTTCTTAAATATATATATCTTCTACGCTCATTTTGTGTTCCAGGGACTGTATCTGTCTATGCGTCAGAGGCTTGGGAACCACTTAGGTTATCAGACTGACCATTCTACACTCTAACTGAGCGATAAACAAAGTGTTTCCCTGATGCTCAGTGAGGTTACCATTTGAAATTCAAAATTTTTGCATAGTAAGTCAACTATCAAAGTGATAAAAGACATTTATTTGCTTCTTTCACCTACCACATTTGGATATGAAGCTGCGGTGACCTGAGTTTTCTTAGAAATTTGTAATAATATGACATTTTAATGGCTTTAAAAGAAAATCTAACATGGTATTGCTGATAGGAGAAACAGGGGTATTGTCCTCCTTGATAGGTTATTATCTCCACCCAGAACTACGGAGCAAGCTTGTGGTCCACAGCCTCCTATGGGGAATGGCATGATCCCTTGAGACTTTTCCAAGGACACCACGCTCTGACTGGGGAAGAACATTCCTATCCTTGAATTTAATAATATGATTATGGATTCTGCCCTCCTTTCCACCCCAAGTCTCCAGAGACAATATGGGAAATGGCACCTATTTAAATACAGGAAGCCTTTTTAGCAATCCGTGCCTCTATCATTTGGGCATCACTGTCTGTCAGGGTTAGCTAAGTTCTGCTGCAGGAACTAGTTTCCTTCCTCTTGGTCTTGTGTGGCTCCCTGACTACACAAAGTTAAATAAATTAATAAATAAAAGAAATGGAGGAGAAGCAAAAGAAAAGGGAGTTTGCTGAGGGTCCATTTTAGACCTGAAACAGGCGCTTCCCGTCTGGGAATGGAGGCTGGCACTTTGGCTTCCCTGGTAATGAGAATGTGTGACCTCAGAAGTGATCGCTGAAGACTGTGCCACTGATGAGGTCTCCTGAGGCACTCTGAAGGCATCCATTGTCTGGGCAGGTGGAAGCTTCCTTCTTGGCTGCTTTAAATGTCAGTCAGAAGAAACAGTGTTGCCTCTGTAATGCATTCTGAGTACATTATTTGAAACGTGGCAGCACTAGGTTAAGAGATTTGGGAAGATTGTAGAGAGGTGAATTCCAAATTCCATTAAAGCACATTAAAGAAAATAAAATTGGCTTAGGAGTGCGAACATACATCAAGCCATTAAATAATTTAAAGAGCTCTTAGTATAGCATGGGTCCATAGGAACACAGGCACGCTGAAACTGCTTGAGTTGTACTCGGCTGAAATGTTTGGCAGGATTAAACTGGAGGCTGATGCTAGAGAACTAGAATTTGATAGAAAGCACCCTCATGAGGGATGGTCAGGTCAAGAGTTTAACAGGGGTAAGCTCCTGGCCACTAAGACCAGATGCCTGGCAATATTCACCTCCCCTTCTTCCTCCCTAACAGAACCTTGATTTTGTCCAGGAAATAATAAGACCACTTAAAAAAAAATGTATTTCCTAGCCTTCCTTGAAGCTAGAAGCAACCATCTGATACAGTCCTGGTTCAATAAAGTACAAGCAGAAATCTGCTGGGAATTTCTGAGAAAGTCTAATTTCCTGATGGAAATACTATCTCTTCTCCCTCACCATGTCCTCCTCCTTCTCCCAGTCTGGAAGGTAGACAGGCGCCTGGAAATGGAGTAGGTAGTTTGCAAACTTCCAAGAGAAAGAAACACCACCTGCTGATCATGACAGAGCAGAGACAGCAGCCCTGCGTGTCAGTCACGAGCTGCTGTGCCAGCTGCCGACTTCCTAGGTGAGGGAGATGAACCCCCACTTGGCTAAGCCACTGTGGCTGGGTTTCTGCTTCATGCAGCTGGAGGCAATTCTTAGCCAATTTAAAGTGTTACACAGACAAAAGAGTTCCCTGTCCAACAAGCTTTAGAATCAGAAGGGTAAACACAGGTCCTTGTTATAGACCTTTCTGATCCTCTCATATCCAAGCTGCCTGATGATGCTCCAAGAAAAGGGTGGAGGCAGTGTCTCTCAAGTGCTGTTCACCATGGAAACTTTTATTTCATGTTACATCTCTTGGGAACAGTGTTCCACCAAATATACCTTGGGAAAGCGTGCTCCGGGTGTGTTCTCTCTCTCTCTCTCTCTCCCCCCCCCTTACCAAGGAAACATGCCTTGCACCACAAAAAAAAAAAAAAAAAAAAAAAAAAAAAAAAAAAAAAAAAGGGAAACATAAGCATTGTAACCGTGCATACTGGGTTGAAGAGCATCTACCAAAAATCTATGTCCATATGAAACCCATGAATGTGTCCTTATTTAGAAATAGGGTGTGTGTAGATGCAATCAAGTTAGTATGAGGTCCGAGTGGATTAGAGTGAATGTTCAATCCAATGGTAAGCATCCTATAAGAAGAGAGAGATGTGGGCATCCTAGGCCAGAGAGGAGAGAGACACACAAGGGGAAGGTGATGTGACAACAGAGGCAGAAATTGGAAGTCAAGGAATGCCAAGAATTGCTGGCTACCACCCAAAAGAAGGAAGAGCCAGGGAAGGATTCTCCCTTGCAGTCCCCAAAGGGAGCATGGCTCTGCCAACACCTTGATTTCAGACCTGCAGTCTTTAGAACAGTGAGAGAGAACAGATTTCTGTTGTTTTGAGCCATCCGGTTTGTGGTACTTCCTTAAAGCAGTTCTGGGAAACTAGCATATTTTGTTATATAGTTACAAAATCTGAATTATAATTTTTTCCATGTCCTGGGAGGAGAATTAAGGGTCAACATTGAAGCCCAGACATCAAGAGAAACCGCCTCTTCCCACCCTGCCCCACATTTTAGATTCTTGAAAGGAATATATATTCTTCCTGTCATGTTTCCTTGAGATCAAAGAGCATCTTGAAAACTCTGACATTAAAAAAAAAAGGAAAGTTGACTTTAAATAGAAATGCCCTAAAGAACAACTTCACAGGAACCCTGGATTTGCCATTAATTAGCTTCCTCACCTGGGGTCAGTGCCTTCTCCCTTCTTGCTTCATTTGTCTCATCTCCATAACTAAGGGGTTGGACTGGCACGTTTCTATGGCACTTCCGCTTTGGTACCTGGAATTCCAGTGGGAATGTTGCATGTGTGACTTCTGACCCTTGTACTTAGAAACACAAGGACGGGCAGGCTGCTTGAGATGAGAAGTCAGAGTCTGGTCCTGCTAAGGCTCAGTGCACCTTTTGAGCTTTTCCCAGTTCACTCTTATAGATGCTCCTCTGCCAGGATGGGGCCACGTCCTGATGAAAGACTCATCATAATTTTAGGATATCAAGTTGAAAAATGCACCTAACATACATAGCCTATCAAAAGCATGGCTCAGCCCAGGCTGCCTTCAACATGCTCAGAGCACTTACATGACCTACGGCTGGGTAAAATCATCTAGCACAGCCTGTGTGTGCTGCAGTGTTGATTAGCTACTGCAGTCTCTAGAACACAGCCCCCTGCAGAGCTCTGGTTGTTGACTGCCATGAGCACATGGTTGGAGGAGGAGCGGGGGTACCCTGCCATCGCCACCCAGCATCTCAAGAGAGTATCCTGCCACACATCCCTCAGCTGGGAAGAGATCAAAATTCAAAGCAAGCTTCTACCAAATGTGTATGGCTTTCACAGCCTCCTAAACAGAAAAAAGTCACAAGTCAACCTATCACACGGGACATCGAGGCCAGTGGTACAGAAGAACCTCCCTTCTTAGGTAGCTTTTTTTTTTTTTTTTTTTTTTTTTTTTCCCGTGCTGGGGATCGAACCCAGGGCCTTGTGCTTATAAGGCAAGTACTCTACCAACTGAGCTATCTCCCTAGCCCTTAGGTAGCTCTTACAATGGAACTACAAGAGGGAATGCGGTGCTATGTTTAGGGTTAGGTTTGCCCAGAAACACCTAAGAGTAGACTGATTCTTTAGAAAAGGCTATAATTGAAATTACTAGGAAAAAAAAAAAAAAAAAAAGAGTGTATCTTCCTTGCCCATTCTTAAGAGAAATTTACACTGGTAAAAGTAGGTAAATTATTCACATTACCAAAGATGACTTTATGAAAAAGGTGACTAAGGATTTCCTTTCAAATAAATGCTATACAAAAGAAGTTGCTTAACCTGCTCTTCTCTGGTCTAAATAACACGAGGTCCTTTAGATTCATTTCATCACACGGACTGGTGTCTGCCATGTGACCACGTAGGCTGCTTTTTCCTGAATGCCACCATTGCTCATCATGCTTTATAAGTGTCCTGGCCAACACAGAGGACAATATTCTCAAAATTGGTCAACGCAATGGAAACTTAGGAAAAAATGTATCCTGGAGTTCAGATGTCATTTTGCCAGTATTCCCCACAGGTTACAGAAAATGCAGTCATGTAATGAGAAATCAAAGAATCTTTGCTGCTCTCAAGGACACACTAGATACAATATCTGAGTAAGGTGCACCATGATATTGTAATTATCTGACATAAATAGTTTCAGTGCCTTAAATTCATACATCCCCTGTCAAAGATGGTTTGATGAAGCCAAACAGACTATAAATTCTGCAATACTCAAACTCCTTGGACATTTGTGATATAATTTGTGACTGGCAAGGACATAAAAACCCTAAAATAAGATACTGTCTCCTCAATTCTCTAAGCATATCAATAGACTATTTACTACTAAATTTACAATAAAGGAGAAAAATAAACTGTGTTTTTAAAAATCATATACCATAGGTCTATTATTGTTACCTAGTTGTAAGTTATACAGTGTATTCATATACCCAGTCTATAGAGATTTATTGCCTATTATGGATCTGCTTTTTCTCATTAAAAAAAAAATAAGATTAATAATATCATCTACCCTGTAAGGTGGTCATGATAATTAGACTGTAAATATACATACATATAAATATTTATCATTACCACAGCCTGACACGTAGGAAGTACTGAATAAATATGAGCTCCTACAATTATTACAGAGCCAAGTGGAAAGATGGGATACATTTTGGAACACTGAGCCAACAGAATTTGCTAATGGATTGGATGAGCGTGTGAAGGAAAGACAGAAACCAAGGACAACGCCAACATGTTTGGCTTGAACAACCGGGAAGATGATATAAGGAATATTCAAAAGAAATCAAGAGCTCTAACAGTGCCACTTTAGGCTCCGTCTGAGATGCCCAGTACCGTAGGGCACCCAGGTAGAAAATGCAAGGAAGCAGTTGATCCATTGTCTGCAGCCTCACTGCTCAACACTAAGCCATGTGGCAGCGTCAGCATGATCCCACCAGGGAGCTAGTTGGGCACACACCCCCTCAGGCCCCACCCCAGACCTGTGGGACTGGAATCAACCACTAACGAGGTTCCCCAGGTGATCTGTGTGGACACTAAAACCTGAGAAACACGGAGCTAGAGCTCTGAGGAAACAAACTTTAGACTCAACTGCATCTAAGTGGAGCCTAATATCAAGGTCTGAATGAGCTGGTGGAGGGAGTGTGCATAAGAGAGACCAATGTCCCCGGGCAGAGTGTGGGCCCTCACACACCCAGAGGTCTGATAGAGGAAGAGGAGGAACAGCCAGGGAGGCAAAGGGAAACCAGGAGCGCGAGATGTTCCATGTGGCCACTTTGTTCTTAAGTGGTCCAACAAGTTTAATGGTGGAGCAGGAGAACAGACGGTCGGTTAGATCTGCCAGTACATCATCGCCGGGAGCCACAGTGCCTTGGTGAGAGCAGCTTCGGTGGCATAGGAAGGACAGAAGCCCAGTGCACACAGGGGACTTGGCGGGAGGCGGGGACAGGAAGTGAGGCAGGGAGCAAAGGCAGATCACTCAAGGAGTGAGAGTTTCTCTCTTAGCCAAGAAGCTGAGAGAGAAACGGGGCAGCAGCTGGAGATGGCTGGGTGGGGCAAACAAGAGCGCCCGCCAGCTGGGGAGGCCTACAACCAGGAGGCGGACGGCAGCAGAGGCAGAGCCGCTGATGCAGAGAAGAGCGAGGCCGGGGCTGCAGGGGTGTGCTGGAGAAGGGGCCTGCAGGCGTGGAGGAAGATCAGCCCCCTCTGGACACAGGCCCGCCCAGCAGAGCAGGCAGGGAGGCAGGCTGCGTGGTGGGAAGATGGGGGGCGCCCAGCTCACACATCTTGTTTCTCAGTGAAGTTCGAGTGGGGTGGGACGGGAAAGAGAGAAAAGAGTCAGTCAGCCATTGGGGAAGTTGGAAAGTAATTGCCTCGCTGGGTAGGCCAGGGTACTTTGTTGAGACTTTGGGCCGTACATATTTTAAAAAGCCACACTCTCCTACAGTCATCTTCATTCCTCAAAAAAAAAAAAAAAAAAAAAGTCCTATACCAATGCACAGAGGCATGAATCATGAGAAAGTGCATCCTTCCCATCAATTCTCCTTATTCCTGTAAGTATTTTATTACGGTAAAGGTCACCATCAGCAGAGCAAGGCTAGACAAGGGAGTCAGAGCAGGACAAGACGATGATACAAAAGGACAGGAGCCTTCTGTCCCCTGCAGGAGATTTATGGCTGAGGGTGATACAGGAATTAAAGACAGGAAAACACAAGAGGCCTCCAGGGAGGGAGCTTTTCCTTCTGTTCTTACAATTCACAAGAACTTCTAGGAGATCCCTCATGGGACAACAACTTTGGTAAACAGCACCAGATATTATTAATTGTTTTTAATCGAGTTTTGAAGCATCCCAAAGTCAATAATGCCTCCTCGGTTACTTTCCTTCCTGCTTAGAAACCAAACAAATTGAACAATAACATAATGCTTTATAGCACTCCCTAACCCAGTTTGATTTGTGATACACAAATCGAGAAGCAAAGCCTGTGCCCTTCAACAGATGAATGGATAAAGAAAATGTGGTATATGTACAGAATGAAGTATTACTCAGCCATGAAGAAGAATGACTTTATGACATTTGCCAATAAATGGATGGATCTGGAGAAAATCATGCTAAGTGAAATAAACCAGTCCCAAAAAGCCAAAGTGAATGCTTTCACTGATATGTGAAAGCTAACCATAGTAAGAGGGGAGGGGGGAAGAATAGATATTCAGTAGATTAGACAAAGGGGAATGAAGGGAAGGACAGGACAGTGGAATGAATCCAAAATAATATCCCTATGTACATATATGAATACACCATAGTGAATCTTACTATAGTGTACACCCATAAGAATGGGGTCTAACTAGACTAACAGATTCCTTGCTTGCACAATTATATTCAAATGAATTCTACTGTCACGCACAACTAAAAAGAACCAGTTTTTTAAAAGCAACAGCTGCAGCAAAGCCTGGCTTTCCTCTGAGCACATGCTGCCCCACCGCACCCTCCTCATCCCACACACGGAGGGCCCACCTGGGTGCAGTATAAATCCCTCCTGTGCCCTGCAGCCGTCTCCACCTACGTCTACCCCTCCCAAACTCCCCTGGCCTTGGAAGTGCGCATCTTCTGATTGACATCCCATCATCCCTCCCGTGACTCTCCTCTACCCTTCTTCTGGTCACTCCTCTTGTTCTCCGATGGTGTTACTCCTGGCGTCCCATCTTCCTCTCATCACTACCCTCACTCATTGCCGATGACTTCAGTGGCCACACGGTCATCCGCCCCACACCAGCCTCACATCTCCACAGCCTGTGCACCAGCCACCTCTCCTTCCGCCCCAGCCTCAGCCACCTCCTCCCACGGTCATACCCTAGATCTTGCCATCACCAGTAAGAGCCCCACCTCCAGCATCGGATGGCAATACCCTCCTCCTCCATGTCCTTTTCCAGCCCACCTAGCAATTAGCCAACACCCCCAGGACCTCCTATTCACTTTTTCACTGTCCCCCGCCCCCCATCTCCACTCTTCCCTTCTCTCCGTATTCAGCGCAAATTATTCCAGATGGGTAAATCAGTCCGGTGCAAAACACCTCTAACTCCTCCTCCCTCCCTCTCTCTCAGCTGACAGAGCCCCGCCCTTGCTTAAACCCTGCGACTTCCTTCCTGGACAGTACCGGAGCAGCTGACCCCGACCTTCTCCTGCACTAAAGAGGCTCCCTGTTGACTATCTTCCCATTACGAGGCCATCACCCTCCCCTGGCATCATTCTAAAGGCTCGTTTCCCACCTGCCCGTCTCTCTCTCAAATGCCCATCACACCCTCTTCACTCCACCCTCAGTCAGCGCGGTCACCTCTGATGGCATAATGAGAATGCCTGCCAGCCGCCAGCGCTCCTCATCCTCCATCCCCCACTAACCCCTGAGCCAGCTCAGGCCGCTTCCCTGCGGGACCTTCCCTGGCACGCTTCCCACGGCCTCCTCCTGTCACTCTCCAGGGGTTGCTGACGTCCCTGCTGCGGAGCAGGTGCCAGGCTCAGGCTGCTTACTCGTTTGTTTGCATGGTGGGCTTCTGTGTCTCCTTCCGTCATTGCTGCTAGAAGACCCCAAGCAATCTTACACGTATATTTTACTGAACTTTTCCATTTATCCCTTTCTCCTCCCTGCAAAACTTAACAGTAGGCCTGCAATCTGAGCCACACTTACCTATTTTAAAAAGGTATTTACTGAACTAAAGATTTAAAAAAAAAAAAAAAAAAAAAAAAAAGCAGAACTTGGAGTAAGCAAATAAAGCAAAATGGAATCAATACTACAGCTTATGTTCCTCCCTCCCTCCTGCCTACTCTTCCTAATGGAACAAACAGCCCCTCATGATGCAAACCACAAAATCCTTCAGGGGAGAACTCTAGAGGCAGCCTGTGCAGGAGGCAAGAGATCCCCCAGCTTCTGACTTCATCCCCTGAATGTCACTTTCCTCTTAGGCAACAACCCCATACCCTCCCATAGAGTCCCAATAGGGCTCCATTATGCTTCTGCTCCCTCTTTGAGATTAAAGGAAACCCCAGCCCTGTTTGCCTGCAAATGGGAGAGCCTTGCTGACATTTAAAAGACAAGCAAACGACCAAAAAAGAGAGGCGGTGGCATTTAAGCATCTGAAAAGATGCTCGGCTCCATTGATCATTAGAGAAACACAAATGGAAGCCATCTACTATGCTATGTCTGCTATGATGGCTAAAATTAAAAATTAAAAAAAATTAATAAAGCCAAGGGTAGAGTAATTAAAGCTCTTATGCGTCGCTGGTGGGAAGCAAAATGGCACCGTCATTGTGAAAACTGTTTGGCATAAAACTGTTGCTTATCAAGTTAAGCACACGCCACACTCCACTGCCATCCCACTCCTGCATATTTACCCAAAAGTACTTAAAATCTTACGTTCACACAAAAACCTGTATGCCGATGTATACAACTTTATTTATAATCACCCCAAACTGGTAACAACCCAAAGTCCCACAGCTAAACAAACCGGAGTACATCCATCTAAAGGCATGCGAATCACTATTCCAAAGGAACTATTAATATTTGTAACAACACAGATGAACCTCAAAAACATTACCCAGCGTGGAGAAAGTCGAATGCAAAAGGCTACACTCTAGGACTCCATCACGTGGCATTCTGCAAAAGGCAGAACTAAAGGCAAAACCAGGTGGGTGGCTGCCAGGGCCTGTGAGTCACACAAAGGGACATGAGGAAACTTTTTCAATCTGGATTGGAGTGGTGGTTACATGACTGTTTATATGTGCAGAATTCACAGAACTATACATCTAAGGAAGATAAACTTTACCATGTGAATAGTAGATATCAATAAGCTTGACTCTTTAAAAAAACGCAGGTAAATAAATTTAAAAGCAACCTTCTGTATAATAGAGAGGGGAACATGGGAATAAATCATAGCAGTAGCAGAGCATCAGAACAAATCATCTTCAGAGAACCAGTATCTGATCTACAGTAGCCTTGAAAGAACCCGCATAATGATGTGGTACCTGGCCTGGCAACCCAGGTTGGCTTCAAGGTGCCCTCTTGCTGCCTGCCATATGGGAGCTGGGCAGTCATCCATCTCAGCCCCACCTTAAACAGGGCACAAAGGACCTCATTCTAAATCCACCACCACCTCTGATTCAAAATGACTGGCATCTGAAAGGCCAACCCCGCCCTGCAGCCTTGTCCAAGCGCTCCCCCCTCCCCAACTCCATCCTACAGGTAGAGCAGCAGAAAGAAAGAAAACATTACTAAGCCCATGATGACTATTCCATGGGAATTACAAAGCATGAATAGAAACCTTTGCTTTCAAAATCAGACACACTTTAAAAGTATATTTGTGCAGGTGGAGGTCATGGAGAACCTGAGAAGCACTAAGATAATTTCAGATGGGCACATGGACTTGCTCCTCAAGCAAGAAACCCCATTTTCTCGGTCCTGCTCCTCATTTCCCAGCAAACTTGCTCTTTCTAAGGATGCTTCCACCCATCCTTAACATCCTGAGGATCCCCATTCACAACAGAAATGGAAGGAATAAACTAAAGCTACAGATGTGTTTCACAACATTGTCGACTTAATTAAGTATTGCTTGCTGGGTGTCCCAGTTGCAGAATCTAGGATTTTTATCTCATTATTATACATCAGCTTAATAGATTTATCCTTTGACAATATTCTATTTTCATTTTGTCTTTGAAGTTGACTCATGTTTAGCATCCTGGTTTAAGATGAAAATCTCCAATTTTAATGAAATAGTAACAGTACAAAGCAGTAGATATTTTTACTTATGGAAAAATTTTAAAATCTACAAAAGTAAAGAGCATGCTCTGATCAATCCCAAGGACTCATCACTTAGTATCTTCATGGTAGACTGCAGTTTGCCCAGGAGATCCAGGCTGTGCCTTCTGTTCCAATGTAATTATGCATAGCCCCTCCCTTCACCCTACGGAGCGTGCCACTTTAGGTAGATTTTACTCAGCTTCCACAATTATCAACTGATGAACAGTCCATCTCAACCCCACTTATCCCTCCATACAAAAGATCATTTTCAGACAAATCCTACACCTTATACTACTTCATAATATAACATGTATTTTAAAATATGTTTTAAGAGGAGATTTTAATTCTTTGATGCCCTTAAGTTTGAGATGCCTTTAGTTTGAAACTAAACCTAATAAACATAAGCTTCAAAACTAACCAGCTAAAGCTTCTCCCTGGGAGAAGGGATTTGGGGTGGGGCAGGAATTGTTTTATGCTAGAACCTGTTTGATTTACATACTAGGGTGCATGTATTGCCTTAAAAATAAAAAATTTAGGCATAGGAAACAAAGAAAAATAACTATTTTATAAAACAACCTAGAGCATGAAGAGTTCAGCTCTATGGCAGGATTTTAAAAATTGTCTTAATGATCATAGCTGAAGCAGAAAAATGAGACAACCAGAGAAGGATACATGGAGACAACAGAGTTTTTTTTTTGTAAAGTATAACTCCATATTTACTGAACAAAGAATCTTTGATTCCCCCAAATCCTTCTTTCTCATCCAGGTGAAAAAGCCAGCATCCCCTCTCTTGTGAGGATCCACTCTGCCAGCTCCCTTATTTTCTCTTCATTTCTTACTTTCTGTGTCTAAATCAACCCTGACAAATGATTGTCCATGGCACTTGAGTAATAACTGCCCCCCACCCCATTCCTAAAAGTATTAAGCTTCTTTTTAACCTCATTTTTATTCCAATTCCTTTTAGACTATTATTCAGATTCTTCTAATTTGCCCCTCCAACTTTCTGAGGTTTCTGACGCGAACTAGGCAATGCTTGTCAGAACTATATGTAAACAAAAGTCAATCATCTTGAGTGGGGTGGAAGAATTTTTCAACGTTTCTGGACTGTTCTAGATGGGAAAAGATACTGGGACTGAATTAAGAGGTATGACGACTGTGTGAGGGCATCTCTATAACAAAGACAGACAACTTCACAAGGGCTTGAATTTAAGTTGTGTATGATTTGATTGAAAATTCACACCTCTGGCTTTTAAATTCAAGATGGTAGGCCTATCCCACATATCCCTATGCTTCTCTCTCTGCTTGGACCCCCTTACATTGATCATAAGGGAATAAAGACATAAACCCATAATGGCAAAAAAAAAAAAAAAAAAAAAAAAAAAAAAGTGGGTCACAACCAGAGGAGAGACTTCAACAGATTCCTGGAAGACAAAAAGCAGATGGAGCACTGGTGATTTATGTCTGAAGGAGAAAGAAACCGTGGTTTTGATTTCAGGCATAGGAGACTAGAGCAAGAGCCAATCTGTGTGGCAGAGCCTGGACTCGGAGATGAGATGCTCAGTACTACCGGAAGCAGGGATCGAAAAATCAGAGGCTGAACACAAATTACAGGTCTCTCTACAGAGCAGCAGACCATGCCCAGCCCCCAACCTGCACACAAAGCAGCCCACCGCCCAGGACTGAGCTGTCATTTACCTCTTTATCTCAAAATAGCCTGCATATACTGCTGTTTCTCAATTCACCAACTCCAATCACAGGATGGGTCTCAGGGCCACTGCACACAATGCAAGGGAGAGCCAGGGTGGCTGTGATGGTGTGGTACCCCCACAAAGGAGAGTCCTTCTCGGGAGCTGCCTAGGGGGCCCCAGAAAACAGAATCCATTTGAACTTCACCCTTTGAACACTTTCCACTTAGTGGCCCCAGGGTTATTAGAGCCCCTGAGAAGGACATGGATCCTGCTACTTACTGCACAGTGAACAATACCAACCCAGTCAGGTGACACTCCAAGAGTTTTCAGCTTTGACAAAATCCTTATGGACAAGTCAGAGAGACCAATGATGAATATGCAACAGAATGAATATTTTATCCCCTTTGATAATGCAAAAGTAAATTTAGAGCTAGCGGGAAGGAGGAAGATGCAGTGGCAGGAGCCTCATCTTTCAGAGCACAATCAAGTCACACGATCAACAGCAGATGGAGTGAGAAATGTAGTTTTAAGAAATCCTTTGTCTGGAGTTGCAGGGATGACCAGGAGAAGGGCAGTAAGGCGGTGCAGGTGTGTTGCAAATAAGCTACCTTCTTGACTTTCATGGCAGTCACTAGACGATGACAGAAGTAGAGAGACTCGGAAACAGCAGTATATGCATATTATTTTCAAATGGAAGTAAGTACAACAAAATGAAAAACACAGCTCAAGAGGTTTGCCTGGGAGAAGGGGTTTGGGGTGGGGCAGGAATTGTTTGATGCTAGAACCTATTTGATTTATGAACTAGGGGGCATGCATTGCCCTGAAAATTAAAAATTTTGGCAAAGGGAAAAAAAAGAAAAATAAGTCTATTTTATAAAATAAGAGAAAGGAAGTCTCACACAGCACAAGCATGGGATGGTAAAGCTGGAGTCTGCATAACTATGGTAACAGATGCAGCTAATTTAGGACAGAAATGAGGGTGTTGGAAAGAGCTAAGAGTACGTGGTGTTAAGAGGGAAGGGGAATCAATTCTAAATAAAGGGTTGCTGAGATAATCAGTATGGCTGCTCTGCCATCTGACACAGTGAAGAGGAAAGAACCGAGCCCGCCCTCACTCTTCCTGTGCCTTTTCACTGGAGCCTTTTTTTTTTTTTTTTTAAAGTAAGATCCTGATGGGGACTCCATGCCAAGTAAAGCAAGCAAACATGATGACATCCACACCCAGTGAAATGACACAGGTGGAAAATCATGTCCACTGTGAAAAAATCCTGTCTTCATAAAGTCCCGATGCAATTCCAAGTTTAGTAGCTTCATTTGTTCAAGTAATTTCTCAATGACATTCAAATGCACTTGTATGGATTTTCCCTTCAAGAAAATGATTCACAACTGAGCACAAGTCCTTAACTACTTTCAAAATGCCACCAAAATTTACCAAAGAATGTAAAAATAGGAACAAATCTGCACCGCTGCTGGTTACCAGGAAGCTGCCACCCTGAGGCAGGAACCGTGGGGGATCTACATCTTTGCACCCTGGTTCCTCCCATCCAGGAACATGGCCTTCCATTTCTTGAGTAAATATTGTTCGTTCATGTTTTCTGTGAAAAATTGCCCATTTCATCCAGAGCCTCACAAGTTAGGATTCAATAAGGCAGTGTTCCTATGATTTTAAATCTTTTATCCTTTTGTTCCATATGTTGTTTCCAGATTTATGGCATTTTTTTTCTCTTAGTCCTGCAAAATGTGTCTATTTTCCTGGCTTTCTAACAGAACTAGACAAAAGAGGGAGACACATGAGGAGGAGGAATGGGCCATGAAAGGTGTAGGAACTGAGGCAGGACAGTGAGGAAGCCGTTCTGAAGGTTGGAGTGGTTCTACCTCCCCAGGGGTGGATGGAGTGCGAAGGAGGAAGAGGGAAGGCAGTTGGGGCTACATCCTGAGGGCAGAGGAATGGTAAGCTCAACTGTGGAAGGAGGGAGATCAGGCTGGAAGCACGGAGGAGAGGTGGGGTACTCCAATAATCCTGGTTGCAGTCAAGAGCCAGGTGGCTGAATGACACGGCAACCTGAGCAAACTAACCCAGGTAGAATGGAGGGGTAGGCTTGTTGACATGGGAACCAAGTCCAGTGGGGTCTCATACAAGCTGCTAGAACTGCAGTCAATTCAGGGAGCCATGCGAATTCCTCTCTAGATAGCCATCAAGTAGAATGGAGGAAAGATCCATGACTTCTTCCATGTCTAATTTTTTTTTTTTTTTTTTTGGTGTGTGTGGGGGGGAGGGGTTGCTGGGGTTTGAGCCCCAAACCTCAGCAGGCTAGGCAAGTGCTACCACTGAGCTACATCCCAGCCCATTTTTGAGACAGTCTAACTTGCCCAGGCTGGACTTGCAATTCCCCTGCCTCATCCTCCCAAGTGTCTGGGATTATGGCTGTGCTCCATGCTCTATGGGGGCTTGTCTTCTCATCCAAACTCTTCTCTTTAGTCGTGGCCTCATGTGACCACTGAGGGTCCAAGTCCTCACAGGCCCATGCCAGGTCCAAATAACTACAAGCATAAGAGATGGATTAAAGGGTGTCAAATAACAGAGCAGTCACAGAGAAACCAGAGGGATCTGCTTCCTGTCCTGATAAGATTTTCTCAGTCCCTTCAAGGCTGGGCAAGGGAAGACCATTCTAGATCTCAAATGGAACATGGAAATTTGCTTTGGGAACCACCTCCTGAATGCACTGGCCTCTAGGTCCTTCTCTGGTGAAGCCCGTGTCAGATCAAATATGTTAGGGGTATTTACTCCTGAGGCAAACAGTATTTATTACACACTTATGTGTTTTTATTTTTAGCTGCATCTGTTGGGTGATCAGACTTGGCTTTGTTTGAAGTTGGATATGTTATAGTTCCATGTCCCTGGGAGTTCTCTCAGCACGTCAAGATTGGAGGTCCACCATGCAACATGGAAGTGCTGGTAGAGTTTTGGAGCTCCCACCCTCACCCCATTGCTCATACAACAGCACATCCAGCCCTTTGGTATTGAACCAGATTATATTACTCCAGAACTCAACCAGGGCACACCTGCCTCTTCTCAGGAGGGGTTGATATTGAACTGGTTGATATTGGTTGGCACTATCTGAACCATGTCTTCTGTAGAATCCTAAGAGAATCTAGGCTCATGGTTTATAGTCTTTATTCTCTAAAACAAAATAGATCTGGTTTTCTGTTTGTATCTTATCAGAGAGGAGTCAGGCATGGTGGTGTATACCTGTAATAACAGGGGCTCTGGAGGCTGAGGCAAGAGGATCACAAGTTCAAAGCCAGCCTCAGCAGAAGTGAGGCACTAAGCAACTCAGTAAGACCCTGTCTCTAAATAAGATGCAAAATAGAGCTGGGACTGTGGCTCAGTGGTCGAGTGCCCCCTGAGTTCAATCCCTAGTACCCCCAAAAAAATAATAAAAAAAGATTGCACATGGTCACTGACATGACTCAGTCTAAACAGCAACCATTAATATGGCTATCAAACAAACAACAAAAATAATTCTGGAACTGCAAATTAGTGCAGCCACTCTGGAAAGCAGTGTGGAGATTCCTTAGAAAACTTGGAATGGACCCACCATTTGACCCATCTATCCCACTCCTTGGTTTATACCCAAAGGACTTAAAATCAGTATACTACAGAGATACAGTCACATCAATGTTCATAGCTGCTCAATTCACAATAGCCAGACAGTGGAACCAACCTAGATGTCCTTCAATTGAGGAATGGATAAAGAAACTGTGGTATACATATACAATGGAATATTACTCACCTATAAATAATAAAATTATGGCATTTGCAGGCAAATGGATGAAATTGGAGAAGATCATGCTAAGTGAGATAAGCCAATCTCAAAAATCCAAAAGATGAATGATCTCACTGATAACTGGATGATGACACATAATGGGGGGTGGGAGGGGGGCAAGAATGGAGGAAGGAGGGACTGTATAGAGGGAAAAGACAGGTGGGAGGGGTGGGGGGAAGGAAAAAATAACAGAATGAATCAAACATCATTAGCCTACGTAAATGTATGATTACGCAAACGGTATGCTGTTACTCCATGTACAAAGAGAAACAAAATGTATCCCACTTGTTTACAATAAAAATAAATTTAAAATAAATAAATAAATAAATAATTCTGGAAAACAAAAGTATGCATTGTCTTTTCTTAAAAAAAAAAACTCGGTTCTTAACTAAAGATATTTTTCAAAAGTAAGAATGGGGGAGACAGGTAAGAAATTAAAGTATATTCATTCTCTTGTTTTGGTGATAATAGACAACTATTTTTTAATGTTAATGAGGACTATTTGAAAAAATTTCCCTTTTATCTCAAGAACAAGGAAATCTTAGCCTACATTTAAGTTTTAAAAAAAGGGAGGGTATGAAGAAATAGCCTGGAATTATTTTTCAAAAGAAAATTTTACAAGATCAAATATATCATATGTAATCAATGTGAACTTGTTTAAAAAGTCTGGGGTTGCAGCTCCCAAGCACCCCCCAACACACACACCCCAAAAAATTAAAAACAAATAAAAATGACATGGAAGAAATTTAATTTTTTAAAAATGAGCATGACAGGGAAATGAAATTTTTAAATAGAGAGCAGGATTTCAGTTTTATCATCACAGTAAAAATTAAAACATACAATGAAAGAGATCTGAAATATTTATTCCATAATGGAGATTCAAGAGTCACAAGCGATTATGTCAAATAGGATGACCAACCACCACTGTTTGCCCGGCACTGTCCTGGCTTAAGAACTGAGATCCCCATCCAGGAAAACCACCAGGTCTGGAGAGTCAGGGCCCTAAGTGATCAAGCAGCAGATACAACTGTGTGTGTGTATCTCTAATCAAAGACTGTCCAGTCAGGCCTCTCTATCTGTGGGCTCCACAACAAGAGTCAACCAACCTCAGATGGAAAATATTTGATGAATAAAATTGCAACTCTACTGTATGATCCAACTATCCCACTTCTGGGTATATGTATCCAAAGGAAATAATATCCACGTATTGAAGAGACAACTACATGACTGTTTGTTGCACAGTTCACAACAGCTAAGATACGAAATCAGCCAAGCTGCCCGCCCATAGGTGAATGAAGAAAATGTGGTATATGTACACAATGAAATATTATGTACATATGATATTGTAGATACACAACGGAATATTATTCAACCATAAAAAGAATTATCACTTGCAGCAGAATGGGTGGAACTGGAGGAAATTTCATTAAGTGAAATAAGTCAGATGTACAAATACCATATGGTCTCTTGTAGATATTAAGAAAGTTAATTGGAATGTATAACAGTGGTTTTTAGAGGTTAAGGAGGGTGGGGAAGAGGGGGGATTAAGGAATGTTGGATAATGGATACCCAAATAAGGTTAGATAGAATAAGTGTTAGTGTTCTACAGCATGGTGTTGGGGTTGGGGACTGTAGTTCACTATAACCTATTATATATTTTATGAGTAGCTAAAAGGCATTCAAAGGCTCCAAACAACACAGTAATGGTAAGGGGATGGAAATGCTAATTACCCTGATTTGATTAGTATATATTATATATATTGAAATATCACACAGGACCCCATATAGAAGTATAATAATGTTAATCAAAAAGTTTTAATGTGAACTTTAGATTATGCAGAAGGAAATGAAAACGGGGGGAATGAAAAATGGTGGAATGAGACAGACATTACCCTATGTACATGCATGATTACACGAATGGTATGAATCTACATCGTGCACAACCATAGAAACGAAATTATGTACCCCCATTTGTGTACAATGAATCAAAATGCAGTCTGCAAAAAATGTTTTAAAAAAATGAAAGTTTTAATGTTTGCAATTTAGATGTTAGCTACCCTGATTTGATCATTAAATACTGTATATATGTATTAAATTAGTACCCTGTACCCTGTAAATTTGTATAATTATTTTAAATAGACTTTAATAAGATGACAAATTTGTTTTAATTGATATAATTAAACCTTGCACACCACAGAGAATAGAATTTCTTTTCACTTCATTCAGTAACACTGGCAAACTTTCATTTGCAATTTGTCTTAGGAAAGAGGCCAGTCTGAATCTTTGCTACAAAGCTTTGCCATTCCATGGGTACTTCAAGTTTGGAGGATTTGGTGGTGGCTGAAAACAGAAGTAGTTTTCAGTGTTACTGCCTTAAAATTCTTTCAGGCTAAAATTTTGGTAGCCAAGTCCAACACTGGGGCTGCAATCTCTTTACTAGAGATGTAAAATTCTACCCTTCAGGACTCCCTGTTATGCCCTTGTAGGTAATTGAAAACACTTAAACCAGATGAAGATCCCTTTTGAAAGAAAAAAAGTTCCTCATGGACTCTAGGGTTTTAAAAACTGGTTGAGGACCTGTAATCCCAACAACTCAGGAGGTGGAGACAGAAGGATCACAAGTTCAAGGGCAGGGCAGCCTAGGTAACTTAGTGAGACCCTGTCTCAAAATAAAATCTTCAATAAGGGCTGGGGATGTACCTCAACAGTAGAGTGCTTGCCTAGCATGCAAGAAACCTTGGGTTCAATCGCCAGTACTATTTAAATGTGTATATTCACAAAGACCAGTTCAAAGTACCTGTGCTTTACCAATTTCACATTACTCAGACATCAAAATAAATGCATCTGTCAAACTTTAAAATGTCAAACCAATAAAACGGACTTACTACAACGGGTTATATCGTCTTGCTGAAACTAAAACACCATTTAGGGTTTAATAATAGAAAGGGATAGCTTCAGGTCTGGTTTCTACATATTGTCATTTTTTAAAAATTTTGACTTCAATACTACTAACGCGAGGAGTGCCCCAGAGCATGGAGGGCCACACACCACTAACCACCTCAGAACCAGGTCTGCTACTTGAAGATAACCAGATAATTTAACATTCTGCTTTCAAACCATCCTGAAACGCCTACATAAATGAACTGTCATTTCATTCTAACAAAAAGTCTACGCTCCAAGCGTCTCACACGTAATAACTTATCCTCTCAAAATCACTGTGAAATCAATATCACATGTTTATCCCCATGTCATCCTAAGAGGACACTAAACAGAGGTGTCGATTAACTGGCTAAAACTCACAGCTGATAAAGCAGAACATCATGGATTTGAGGTCGGACAATCTGGCTCCACCTCACCTGCCTCGGATGTAGGGTACTTATGGGGGAGTTACTTGACCCACGTTAAATGGAGAGCTAATCCAATTACTGCAAAGGCCAACCACGGCAACTTTTTCATTGCCTTTTTACTACAACACCTGCAGCTCATAAATTGCTGCAGCTTTGTCCTCAGGAAGGTGGAACTGGCATGAGATCTTCACTCTTTGCCAACACAGCAGTGGTCACCCGGAGCTGTTCTTCTGAACTTGGCAAGCCACACCCTGTGCAGACTAACCTCTCTCCAATACTCAAACTCCCCTGCCTGCCTTGGAGCTGTAACCCAACCCATCAAGCCTGCCCCTTGTTCAAATGGAATACACAGACGCTAACATAGGCACCAGTGTCTGCTTGGGCTTGCCATTAATATGATCCAGAAAACAATTTTATTCAGATTAAAATTCATAACTATACTCCAATGATAAAGAATATAGAGTCCTCAAAATACATATATTCTCAGAACACCAGGGTTCTGAGAGAACTGTGGTGAGATATTTTTAGCTCAGATTGAGGGACATTGCAAAAAAAAAATCAAGTATTTTGAGCCAGATGTGGTAGCACACACCTGTAATCTCAGCATCTTGGGAGGCTGAAGCAGGAAAATTACAAATTGAAGGCCAGGCTCAGTAACTTAGGGTCTCACCAAGTCGCTTCCAGCCTCCCTATCTCAAAAAATTAAAAGGGCTGTAGGTGTAGCTCAGCAACACAGTGCTTGTTGGCATGCCCATGGCCCTCAATTTGATCCCCAGTACTGGGGGTGGGGGGGAAAAAGTACGTGAGACTCCTGTGTCTGATAAGGAGATGCCTGAAGACATCATCCCAAACATGGCAGCATTTTGGGGAAAAGTTCCTTTCTGATCTTAGAATCAAGAATTAACCAACCTAGATGCCCTTTAATAGATGGATAAAGAAACTGTGGTATGTATACACAATGGAATATTATCCAGTCACAAAGAATATTATGGCATTTGCAGGTAAATGGATGGAGTTGGAGAATATCATGCTAAGTGAAATAAGCCAATCTCAAAAAACCAAAGGCCGAATGGATTTCTCTGATAAGTGGATGAGACATAATGGGGGGTGGGAAGGATGGATTGTACGGAGAAAAATGAGGGGTGGGGTGGGGGGAAGGAGAGAAAGTAGAATGAGACAAACATTACCCTATGTACATGTATGATTATGCAAATGGTGCGACTACTTCGTGTACAACCAGAGAAACAATTATACCCCATTTGTGTACAAGGAATCAAAAGAAAAATTTAAATAAAATCATGTTTCTTTGCAGAAAAAAGAATTGTGCTTAAGTTTTTCTATTCTGAACATGTAATGTTTTGTATTTTTCCTGCACAGCTCTTAGCACAATTTGTAATCATATCTTCATCTGAGAGATTTAATGCTGAATGTTCATTTCTTGCCTTTAAGTGCCATCAGGACAGAGACCATGTCTGTGTCATCCTTTTTTTCTAGTACTTCTCACAGAACCTGGCACTTAAGTTCTCACTGAATGTTTGTTGAGTGAACGAGTTAAATAAAACATAGGTACCATGGGCTGATCAATTACCTTTTTGTATGAGTTGCTAACAAGGTTTAGAACAAGATTTGTTTCCTGCCCTAACCAGTGTCTCTACACTGAGTTTCCCTTTTTATTTCCTTTCTAAGTTAGGCAGGATTATATTTTAAGAATCCCTGTAAACTGTCTGGTTACCCCTTGTGGAACAAGGTAGGAGAGATAAATATATTTTCCAAAATCTTTTTTACATATATTTAAAACCTCAATACCAACCCTCTGCCAACAAACACATCTGATCATCAGTAAACCTTAAGAATAGCTGAGGTTTGCTAACTCCAGCACTGTACTAATATTCAAAGCAAAATCCAATCCGAGCCCAGTAACCACAGGTGTTATTTTGGTTCAGACACACTGAGTACTGTGGAGGGACAAGCACGTATTAATAGGGCTAGGGCAATTTGGTGGAGAAGAACGTAGGGCTAACTACAAAATTGTTATGGATTTGGAGTCAAAAGAATAATTCATCTTTAGTGGGTTCTCAAAAAGTGCATGGATGCCACATGAAAAAGTTTGCTTTTACTTGTGCCCTATGTGGGGAAAGAAAAGGGACTGGACAAGGTCCTGGTTCAAAGGCATTGAGAAAAATCTGTTCACTCTACAGAAGGCAGGCAGAACATTAGTAAAAATATTAAATGCTGTAATCCCCCTTTCAAAATCTGACATTGTATGTAAATGGAAGGTGTTACTTGCAAGCCTAAAATTTCATAGTTATCTGGTTATATTCATTTAAAGTCCCCTCACGTCAAATTCCATTAATGCAAAAACACCTCACTGAACAAGCTGAGCATCCCAGGAATCCCAACTGTGTAAAGAGCTGAACCCATCTACCCTCTCCAGTTCCTTTGCTCCAAGCCAATTCCCTCCGTAGGGGTTAGTCAGAACCCTCTGCATAGGAAACTGAGGTTTGATTTCTATTATTTATGAGGCTCATTTGAGTCACTTGAATTTTAGATGACAAACTGCCAGAGGAGGGAAGAGTGGGTGTAAAGAAACAGATGGGTAATAATTGTGTGTCATAGATTAATGACATTTTAAAAAGAATTTGATAGGGTGTGGGCTGGGCATTGCTTTTTATTTTATATATTTTTGGTGGGGGACAGATTAGGGATGAGAAAGGGAAGAGAAAGGCGAGACAATAGGCCAGACTCCAGCGCCTGATCCGCATCCTAAAGCAGCGTGCCCCTCCCGCCTTTCCCCCCAGTGCCAGGTAGGCTGTGGTCGCATTTCAAAACAATCCTATGCTGACTCCTCCTACCAGCTGGACCGAGGGTGGCCTCCTCCAGGGTTGCAGGAGGAGAGGAGACGCTGAAAGAGAGGGAAGAGAAGATGGAAGCTAAAGATCAACCGACTGGGAACACCTTCGTGGGGACAGCGGCCTTTTTTCCCTCCCAAGTGGTGGAGTCATGTAGAAATCCAACCCCACAGGTCCCGCTCACGTGCGGATTACCCCAATTCAAAGGCGGCCAGCTGCAGGCGCCGCACCTGCTCAGCGCGCCCCCGCTGCGGAGCGCCAGGCCCTGAGGAACCCGGGAGCCGCCACTGCTCGCCAGGAGGGCGGCGGCCGGCGGAGCGGGAAGGGAAGGGAGGAGAAGGAGGGGCAGCCCACCCGGCGAGGCAGACCCAGACAGAGAAAAAGCCACACCGGTCAGGCCAGGTTATACGCTCCAAACAAGCGTCCCACCATCGACATGTGGGGGCCGGTGCTTGCAACCCGGTTTCCAAAGATTACACCGTCACCAAAAACCTATGGGCGTAAGATACACCTGCAACCGAGCTCCACCAACACAGCGCAAATAGCGGCTCACCTAGGGGGACCAGCCAGCTCCTGCACGGTGGCAGGATGCTTAGGGGTCCCAAATGCTGTTAAAACTAGCTCCACCAAGGCGAGCCCACCGTGCCCCTGCCCGAAGGTCTTACCTTCGGCACAGTATCGGACGCATCTCGGGCCTGCCACCGTGGGTTGGTTCGGGTTTTTCTGCGGGATGTTTTTGGATGCGCTTCATAAATCCATGCAGCTACTCTGCAGAGCAGCGTTTTCCACCCATCCTGCAGCCCGCGCTGGTCAGAGCAGCAGGCGATCCCACCAGCTGTGCAACTTCTCCGCGTTGGTGCCAATGACAGAGCACCAAGGCTGCCACTCCTTGACAAAAGGCTCTCCTTCCCGCGCACGTCCCTTACGGCCCTACGGTCAGAATTAAATCCATTTCCCGCAGGAGGCTGGGAGGAAATGAGAGCTCTCGGCCGTGCGCGCTGACAAAAGGCCGCCTCGCCGTGCCCACAGCGCCCCCTCCAGCGGGCCTCTGCCGGCCGACCCAGGGCCGCCGTGCTGCAGTGTCCCCGCCCGCGCCCGCAGTGCCACCGCCCGCTGCCGCAGACCCCGCAGCTCTGCCCACGTCCACTGTGCTCAGCACCGCTCACTGTCCCAGACAGTGCAGCGCCAGCATGAGGACCTAGTTACTAGGAGGAACACTGAAGCAGCGGCTCCTCCCTGGGTTTGGGAGGAAAAAAAAAAAGTCTTACCCATGCTCGAGTTGGGCGAGGGGGAGGAGAACATCCTGCCTTTGGAAGATGACTATTAGTGATGTTAATAGCAATTGTTTGAATTCCAAATCAAAATTACTTATTCTGACTTCATTTTCCACTAGGACAAAATTTTTGTTGCCCTGCCCTCCCAGGCTATGGGCCCAGCTCCAACTTGTAGGACATTCTCCTTCACCCCTTCCCCTCCCCAATCTCCCATCCCAGAGGAAACAAGTGTGTAGTGAGCGGGAAGCTAAATGAGAACCCACGCAGTTGGTTGCAATCTCGGACCTGGCATTAGCCAGCTGTGTAGCCTCGATGAAGCCACTTAACCTCTCAGGGTCTTTTTGTCTTCCACTCAAAGATGACAGGGTAAGGTTCCCCTGGGTGGTTTCTAGTACTATCCGACAGTGTTTCTCAAGGTCTGGCACTCAGTAGGGATGGCAAGGGGTAGCATGGGACTGTACACCTCCACAATCTCCACCAGTTCCCCCAAAGCTCACCTAAATCAACACTTGGTGCTTTTAAAAATGTGCTTGGAAAAAATATCCAGCTTCCAGAAAAGCCTCTGACCATGGATCCCAAACCATGTTATAGGCATCTCTGCTCATTCTAGGATCTGGAGCACCAAAGCTCTCAGACATCTCCCCAAAACCACTGGACCATACCATAGTGGAATGCAGAATCTCTGCAGGTGGGCCCAGGCATCAGCATTTTTAACAGGTACCCCCTAGTGATCCCTCTGCAAGATAGCATTTAAGAATTGCCACTCTATGCCAGCTACTACTGATTTAGCAAAGAGAAAATGCCCATCACAATAACCCTAAAGCAGTTGGCAGGCATTCCATTCCAGAGGCCAGGGTAACTTCCGTCTTCCTGCTTTAGCTCCCTTTAACCCCCACCCCCCGGCCCCCATGCACCCTTGGTCCTGCAGCCTCCCAGAAGCACAGAGTCCACAAACCCTCTCCTCATCCTCTTGTGCAAAACTGCAAGAAGAATTACAGACTCGGCCACGCAAGGTAAACTCCCATCCCTCTTCCCACCCTGCAGGACCTAAGGTCTGCTGGCCCAGGAACCGCTGGAAGTCACATGGTTATTGAGATGCTCCTGGTGGCTGTCACTGTTGGTGCCAATAGTGATTAGATCTGGGGAGCCAGGAACCCCTTCTCCAGCACATGGAAATCACAGGTAAGGTGGGCTCTATTCATCAAAGAACTCCAAAAGGTAGCAGAAATTTTGTCAAAAAAACAGGTTTCATAAATCCTCTTAAGTCATCTCTATCAATTTTTTTTTTCCTAGTGTGTTAGTTTTCTCAAACTAGTAACAGCAAACTCTTGTTGACTCCTGGTACTGTTCCAAAGGCTTTGTATTTATACTTACTCAATCCTCACAAGACCTCCCTCTATGAGGGTGGTAGAAGTATTATCCTCATTTTACAGATTTAAAAAACAAAACAAAAAAAAACCTAAGGCACAGAGATTAGGTAATTTATTTGAGGCTGCACACCTAGTAGACAGCTGAGCCAGGATCCAAACTCAAGCCCTATGACTCCAGAGCTTATGGGCCCTAACTACAATGCTGCTTGACCTCTTAGAAGGGACCAGAGATTTTAAAAGCATGATGGGACAAGACACTGGTAAGGTAGATACACTCTCCTTTTCCTAAAGAAGAGATTCTGCCCCTCTAAGTATCATGAAATTTATAAAAGAAAATATGTTCTGCTTCTCCCAGACTTGATCTGAATATGAGTTCTGAGAATAGTGGTGTCGGTATGGCTTTAAGAATTGCTCAAATGTCAGAAAGGAAAGATGACTTCAATTAAGTTCCACATTAACAGCCTATATCAAAATTTTCGTCAAGGTTCCAACAACTCTCAATCCCAAACTCCGATAGCCAAGAAAAGGAAGCATGCTATTGGCCCCAACTATCGCTGGAAGACCTCAGGACTTCAGCGTTCTCACCGCAGCAAGCCTAAGAGGCCCAGTCCTTAAGGAGGACCAGGAAAGCATAGGAGATCCCAGGTCAGGCTTGGGAGCACCACATTTGCATAATCTCCTATTGGTTCTGTTTCTTTGGAGAACTTGAACTAATACAGATTTGGGTACAGAGAGTGGAGTGCTGCTGCAGGAAATATCAAGTGGAAGTGGCTTTGGAACCAAGTAATGGGTAGAGGCTGAAAGAGTTCTTAGGTACAAACTAGAAGAAGCTTAGATTGACATCAAGGGACTATTGGTAGAAACATGTTAAAATTGAATTCTGCAAAGCATTCAAAAGGAAAAGAGGAGACTTAAAGAGCTTCCATCTTCTTAAAAAATACACAAATAATCATGAACAGAATATTGATAGAAAAATGAACATTATCCCAGAGACTCAGGAGGTTGAGGCAGGAGGATTGCGAGTTCAAAGTCAGCCTCAGAAACTTGGCAAGGCCCTAAGCAACTTAGTGACAAGACAAAGAAATAATTTTTAAATTAGCAAGAGAAAAGTGCCAAGTCATATTTAAGGGTATCCCACTAGATGAACAGCAGATTGCTGGCAATAATCCTACAGATAAGAAGAAAATGGAAAGACATATTCCAAGTCCTAAAAGAAAACAACTGTCAATCAAGATTACATAGCTAGCAAAGCTGCCCTTCAGAAATGAAAAAATAAAGACAAACAAGAACTGAAGGAATTCATGACCACTAGATCAGACTTACAGAGGATGTTTAAGAGATTGTTACACCCAAAAGTGGAAAAAAGATAACTACCATTATGAAAGCATGTAAAAATATAAGGCCTGCTAGAAGAGCAGATCCTCAAAAGAAAAACAGAAAAGAATCAAATATTAATACAGCAAGCCATCAAAAATTAAAGATGAACAAGAGGGGAAGAAAACAACCACGAATATTCAAAACAAGTTAGAAGAAAACAATACAACAGGAGTAAGTCCTTACCTATCAATAAGAACCTTGATTGTGAATGAATTAAATTCCCTAATTAGAAGATACAGCAGGCTGAATGGATTTTTAAAAAACAACAAGATGCCACAAGTAAAAAATTCACTTTACCAGGTGAGGAGGTGCACATTTCTTATCCTAGCAACTCGGAGGCTTAGGCAAGAGGATCACAAGTTCAAATGAAGGCCAGACTCAGCAACTTAGTGAGACCCTGACTCACAACAAAATATAAAAAGGGCTAGGGATGTAGCTCAGCGGTAAAGTGCCTCTGAGTTCAATCCCAATGCCACAAAAGGAAAAAAGAAGAAACTTATTTCACCAATAAAGACCCAAGCTGAAAGGATGAAAACTATATTCCAAGCATATAGAAACCTAAAGTGAGAGGATTAGCTATACTTACACCTGATGAAATTGGCTAAGAAAATCTGTAAGAGCAAGAGGTACTAGTGTAAATATGTAGCAAATCCTTTTTTTTTTTTTTTTTTTTTTTTTGCTGTACTGGGGATCGAACTCAGGACCTTGTGCTTGCAAGGCAAGCACTCTATCAGTTGAGCTATCTCCCCAGCCCCAACAAATCCTATTATGTACAACTACAATGCACCGATTAAAAAATGTGAAAAAAATACAAAGGTCACTATATAATACTAAAGATACCAATTTAGCAAGCTATAACAACTGTAAAATTATATGAAACTGCAACAATTGTAAATCTAATGTCAGAGCATCCAATTTTATAAAACACTGTTAGGCCTAAAGTGAGGGGCTCTAATATACTAACAATGGGGAATTTCAACACCCCACTTTCACCAGGGCACAGATCATCCAGACACCCCCTGCTACTTAAAAAAAAAAAAAAAAAAGAGTGAAACTATGATGTAGATCAAATGAACTTAACAAATGTTTACAAAACATTCTGCTGCAGAATACACTTTTTTTTTTCCAGTGCATGGAACTTTCTAGAAGAGATCATATATTAGGCCACAAAACAACTCAAATTTTAAAACACCAAGATCAAATCCTGTATCTTTTCTGACTACAGTGGACTAAAACTAGAAGTCAACACAAAAGAAATTTTAGAAATTATACAAATGCATGAAGGCATTAAAAAAAAGCCCTTTTGAGTGAACTGTAGGTCATCAAGGAAGTCAGGAGGGAAATTAAAAATTTTCTCCAAATAAATGAAAATGGAAACAAATGGAAACATACCAAAATTTGTGAGAGGCATCAAAAGTAGTACTAAGAAAGCGGTTAACAGCGATGAATGCCCACTCATTTAAAATAAAAAATTCAAACCTAATGATGCATCTCAGGGACTTAAATAAGCCATAACAAACCAAACCAAGTCCAAAATTAGTAGAAGGAAATAACAAAAGTCAGCAGAAATAAACAAATAGAGAACAAAAATCAGTATAAAAAGATCAATGAGGGCTGGGGATATAGCTCAGTTGGTAGAGTGCTTGCCTTGCAACCACAAGGCCCTGGGTTCAATCTCCAGCACCGCAAAAAAAAAAAAAAAAGGTCGTCCTAAAAGATCAATGAAACAAAGTGTTGGTTCTTATGAAAAGATAGATAAAATCTTTAACTAGACTAATCAAGGCAGGGGTTTGGGGAGGGGTAAGAGAAGGCCCAAAAAAATAAGAGATGAAAAGGGAGACACAACAATCAATACCACGGAAATACAAAGGCTCATTAGGGGTTATTATGAACCTCATGCTAACAAATTGGAACTCCTAGAAGAAATGAACTAATTTCTGAACACTAATCTATATGAACACACATAACTTAGAAAACTGAACCATAAAGACATTAAAAAGAAAACCGAACAGACCAATAACAAGTAATGACACTGATCAGTAAGGGAAAAAAGTCTCCCAAAAAGAAAAGCTCAGGACCAGGTGACTTCACTGCTGAATTTTTCTAAACCTTTAAAGAAGAACACCAATGTTTCTTAAACAATTCCATAGATTAAAGGAAAAAGAATCCTTCCAAACTTAAAGAGGTTATCACTACCCTGTCACCAAAATCAAAGGACATGACAAAAAAGAAAATTACGGACAAAATCCCTGATTAATAGAGAGGAAAAAATTCTCAACAAAATACTAACAAATCAAATTTAAGGCATATTAAGATCATTCATCAAAGTTGGTTTCATCTCAGGAACCACAATGTAGTAAAGGATAAAAATAACACCATCTCAATAGGTACAAGAAAAGCTTCTGATAAAAATCAACATATGCTCATAAAAAAAGCCCCTAAACAGAATAGGTATAGAAAGATTGTACCTCAACATAATAGAGGCTACATATGATGAGTCTAAAACCTACATCACGTTGAATAGGGAAAAGCAGAAAGCATTTCCTCTAAGATCAAGAGCAAGACAAGAGTATTCACTCTCATCACACCTATTTAATGCACTAAAAACTTTAGCCAGAGCAATTAGGCAAGAAAAAGAAATAAAAGGCATATAAGTAGAAAGGGAGAAAGTAAAATTATCTCTTTGCAAGTGATGATTCCATACATAGAAAAACCAAGACTATAAACAAATTCAATAAAGTACCAGAATATCAGTGATATACAAATATTAATTTTTCTGTACAGTAATGAACTTGTTAAGAAATCATGAAGCAAACCCATTCACAGTAGTGACAAGAACAAAAAATATCTAGAAACAAAATACCTCTATAAAAAAATTACAAAACACTGAAGATAGAAATTGAAGACAAAAAATGAAAAGACCTCCCACATTCATGGATGGGAAGAATGTTGTTAAAATGTTCAGACCACCCAAAATGATCTACAGATCCAATGCAATCCCCACCAAAAAACTAAACATTCTTCAAAGAACTAGAAAGAAATTCCTAAAATTCATACGGAAGCATGACAGACCCAGAATAGCCAAAGGAAACTTGAGCAAAGAGAACAAAGCTGGAGCACCACAACATCTATTAAGACATTCAACCAAGCCTTGGCAATCGAAACAGCATGGGATTGGCATACACAGACACATGAACCTACAGAGGTCCCTGAAATAAACCTGTCACATGTCTGATTCTCAACAAAAGAATCAAAACAAACACTGCAGAAGGACAGCCTCTTAGCAAATGGTGCTGGGGAAACTGGATATTCACATATTGACCTCTTTCACCCTGAACAAAAATCAACTTAAAATGATCAAAGGCCTAAATAGAACAACAAACTAGCCAGGCACAGTGGTGCACACGTGTAATCCAAGCAACTCAGGAGGTCGAGTCAAGAGGATCACAAGTTCAAGGCCTGACTCAGCAATTTAGTAAGGCCCTAAGCAAATTGGTGAGGTCCCGTCTCAAAATAAAAAATAAAAAGGGCTGGAGATAAAGCTCAGTGGTAGAGCAACCCGAAGTTTAATACCCAGGACTGCCCAAGAAAAAGGGAAAAGAAGAACTGAAACTACTAGAAGAAAACACTAGGGGAAACACGTTAAAACATTGGTATAAGCATTAATTTTCTGAATAGAAGTCCAGAAACAAAGTAGACATTGACATATGGGACATCAAAGTAAAACACTTCTGCACAGCAAAGAAAACCACCAGGTGAAGACAAACAATCTACAGAAAGAAAAATTTGTCAACTCTTCATCTAACAGAGCAATTATTCCAGGATATATGAAATAATCAAATTTTAAAATGGGCAATTGATAGGAATAGATACTTCTTAAAAGAAAAAAATGGCAAAAAATGGTCAGTATCCTTAGCTTTCAGAGAAATACAAATTAGAACTACAAAGAGATATCATTTCACCCCAGTTAGAAGGGCTATTGTAAATAAATGCTGGTCAGGATGTGGAGAAAAAGGAACCATTAAACACTGTTGGTAGAAACAAATTAGTATAGCCACATGGAGAACAATATGAAGGTACCTCAAAAAAACTAAAAATAGATCTACCATATGACCCTACTATTCCACTTCTTGGTATATATCCAAAGGAAATGAAATCAACATACCAAAGTGATACCCAAATGTTCACGTGTTTGTGGCACTATTCACAATAGCTAAGATACGGAGTCAGTCGTGGTGCCTATCAACAGATGAAAAAAGAAAATGTAAATGTACACAGTGGAGTATTATTCAGTCATAAAGAATGAAATACTGTCATTTGCAGAAAAATGAATGGAACCAGAGAACATTGTGCTAAGTGAAATAAACAGACAAGTACCATATTTTCTCTCTCATACATGGAAATGAAATAAACAAGTCAACCTGAAAGCAATTACTAGGGATTGGGAGGGTGCAAGGGGCAAGGTGGTTTAATCAGTGCACACTATGTGTATGTGTGGAGATATCACAGTGAACTCCAATAATGTGTACAACTAATACGTGTTAAACTTGAACATTCTGATTAGATCTCAGATGGAAATGAGGAGTGGCTTACTGGAAACTGGAGGAAAGATGACCCTTGTTATAAGTGACAAAGGGCAAAGAAATTGTGTCCTAGTGGTTTGTCGTTGGTGTTGTTTCTTTGGTACTGGGGATTGAACTCGGGGGCGCTCAACTACTGAGCCACATCCGGAGTCCTATTTTGTATTTTATTTAGAGACAGGGTCCGAGTCACTTAGTGCCTCGCTTTTGCTGAGGCTGGCTTTGAACTCTGGATCCCAGAACCTCAGGAAGCCGAGGCAGGAGGATTACAGGCGTGCACCACCATGCCGGGTGTGTCCTAGTGTTCTGCAGAAGGTAGAGCCTGCAAGTAATAGAACTGAATATTTAGCAGAGGAGGTTTCTAAGTACTGAAGGTATGGTTTGGGGCTTCCTCACTGCTTATGAGAATGTGAAGAGAAAAGTGAATCACAGACTTGAAAGCAAGAAGGACCAAAACTTGGACAATTAGAAATTCTAACCCTTTCCATTTTGAAGAGGGAGGGAGAGGAGGAGGGGAAGGAAAGAAGTGGGGAGAGTTTATCATGAAGAGCACAGTATTGGTGCGACTGAGCGGCCATCTATAAAGCCATTGTGAGTGTACCTTACGGACTTAATCAGCCATCTCTGAAGAAATGGAGGTAGGATCATACCAGCAACACACTGCCAGTGAGAACCAGAGGGGACACAGCAGGTGGGACGGAGTGAGGTAAGGCTACTGACCTCCTCGGCTTCCACAGGACCAGACCACAAACATGCACTATTCGCAGAAAGGGAAGGCTGACCCCACATGCCAATCACAGACCACCAGGGCAGCCACTGACACAAGCTCAGGGGCAGGGCTGGTTCTGCCCGTTTTAGGGGGGGGCAACACCGCCCCCGCCCCCCAGGGGCCTAGAAGGCAGGACATCGGACCAAAGAGGATTGTCCTTGAACCTTACGATAAAATGAAAATTTGCCTTGCTAGATTGTGGACTCACTTAAGACACATGGATCCTTCTCTTCTCCCTTTTGGAATGAAAACGTCCACCTGTGTCTGTCCGACCACTATCTTGGAAGCACCTAATTTGACTGGTTTGGCAGGTTCTCAGCTGGGGAAGAATTTTGCCTCGGAGTAGGCCTCATCCCTCACGTCTCGCTCATAAATTTAGGTGATATTTAAATGAGATTCTGGACTTAAGCCTTTAGAGGTGATGCTGGAATGAGTTCAGACTTTGGGACTGTTGGGATGGAATGACTGGATTTTGCAAGTGACAAAGACATGAATTTGGGGGTGGAGTGGCCAGTGGCAGAATACTCCAGACAGAATCGTGTTCCTCCAAAACTCAGCCATCGAGACCCTTATCCCCAGTGTGACTGTGGTGAGGTGGTTTTAGAGAGGTGATTAAGGTTACTTGAGGTTGTGACCATGATCTTACAGAGTAGTGGACTTATAAAGGCTGAAGAGACCAGAGCCAGCTAACTCTCTGCCATGGGAAGACACAGGAAGAGGCAGCTGTTCTTAAGCTAGGCAGGAAGCCCTCTCAGAAACAACTCCAATGGACCTTGATCTTGGATTTCCCAGCCTCTGAAACCAAGGAATACATTTCTGCTAAACCATCTAGCCTAAGGTATTTGTTAGGGCAGGCTGAGCTAACACACCTTCCGGGCCTCGGTATTCCATCTGAGAAGGGGGGATAATCATGCCTATCTTAGGACACCTGTAAGAACAAGTTAACCCAAACAAACTGTACAAGATGTACAGATGAAGCATCAAGCCTTTGTGAGCAATTGCTATGATGGAGGCTATCTTTGTGCTCCAGGTGCTTGGGTGCCTAACTCACACAAAGGTGCCACTTACTTGTCCTTAGCTGGGCATTTGGAAAGCCTCAAAAATGCCCACTCCCATGGGCCAGTGCTCAAAACCACGGGACTCCTTTATCTTAAGTTTGCAGTTCAATTAAAGGTTAATTTCTCTGGGAAAGGTCACAGCCACTTATTCCTCAAATTGAAAAACAGAATAAAAGACATCAGGCATGGGGTCCTGAGCACATGAGGATGAAATCTCACGATGGGCTGGGAGCAAAGGCTGATGGTCCTCCCATCTATTTCTTCAAAGCATGAAGGAGAAAGTAGAGTTGTCAATCTGTGGGAGGCAAGGTCGCTTAAAGGGCGACTTTTTAAACTCTGAATTATTGCCAATTTCTTTAAAAAAAAAAAAAAAAAAAAAAAAAAAAAAAAAAAAAAAAAAAAAGACTCCAAAATGTTCAAGAATGTATTTATTTTTCTCTAGAAGGTAACCCTGGGCTTTTTCACTTTTCATACTTGTGGGAGTCTGAAACAGAGAAAAAAAAGTCCATTATGAATAGCTAAAGGAAAAGAACATCTCACAAAATAAATACAACTAATAAAGAAATATGGGGACAGGGGCATAGAACACGCTGCGAATCAGTGAGGCTCTTGGTTTGATCCCCAGTGCAAAATAAAACGTAATTTCATTAGTCAAAGATGTATCTTTGCACCAGTTTCTATTCATTTATATATGTCTCACTGTTGGCAAAAATGGGATCAGACTGGCACTGCGTTGCTGGTGGCATTACAAATGAGCACTATCCATCAAGTCACAGAACACACCTACCTGTGCCTCAGGAGTTCTGCTTCTGGGAACCTATCCTGAAAAAACAATACGAAATACAGAAAGGGCTAAACACACTAGGCACTCTCCCACCTTTACAAAAACAAAAAGCTGAAAACAACTTGCGTGTCCAACAATCAGAAAGTTGTCCCAATTAATGGGTCACCTAAACATGCTCATGATGAAAAAAAATGAAATCAGTCACATAATTATGTGTCCTATGCCAATTTAACTCAGTTGCATATGGGAAAAAAATTGGAAGAATTTTAGATTTCCAGCAGAGGTTTTATTAAGGTGGTGACACTATTGCGTGTCGTCTTAGTTTCCTGAAATCTCCATGACTGGAAAAACAGACTTGACTCATATCCAGGCAACTCAGATATTGGAACCTATTAAGCATATCATTGTGGATGATAAAATGCTATTGTCAAAAGCATCAACTTAGCTTTAAATTTGTATTTTCTGGTCTGCTCTCATTTACATTTCAAGGTTGAGGGTTTTCTTGTTTACAATTAAAATGGTTAAAAAGAATTTGATGCTATGACCCACACCCTTCAAACATTTCATTGACTTGCTAGACATTGAGCAAGTTACTTCTGTTCTTCAGTTCTCTCATATACAAAGTGGAGAGAACAGTTTGTATCTCACAGGGTAGTTACAAAAATTCAATAGGTTATTTTGTATGAAATGCCAGGAACAGTAATCTGGCACAAAGTATGAAGAGCTATTTTTCTGTTCTTGATTCAGTCTAAGATTTTTGCTTTTAGATTTAGGTTTAGAAGCTTTTTTAAAATTGACTTTTTACATATCTAGAATGTTTTAAATCTAAGAAACAAATTTATATCTGTTATATTTATCTAAAGAGTTAAAGTATAATTGAATTCTCTCAGCCTGGGGTCTAGTATATTTAAGATAATTGTTTTGGTTTTGTTTTTTTGGGTTTTTTTTTTTTTTTTTGAGTTAGCTTGAAAATTCTAGAAATGTAATATTTAAAGTACCCCAATAGCCCAATGATGTACCTTACAGAAATAGAGCAAGCAATTATGAAATTCATCTGGAAGAATAAAAAACCCAGAATAGCTAAAGCAATCCTTGGCAGAAAGAGTGAAGCAGGGGGTATCGCAATACCAGATCTTCAACTCTACTACAAAGCAATAGTAACAAAAACGGCATGGTATTGGTACCAAAATAGAAAGGTGGATCAATGGTACAGAATAGAGGACACGGACACAAACCCAAATAAATACAATTTTCTCATACTAGACAAAGGTTCCAACAATATGCAATGGAGAAAAGATAGCCTCTTCAACAAATGGTGCTGGGAGAATTGGAAATCCATATGCAACAGAATGAAACTAAACCCATATCTCTCACCATGCACGAAACTAAACTCAAAATGGATTAAGGATCTCGGAATCAGACCAGAGACCTTGCATCTTATAGAAGAAAAAGTAGGTCCAGAGCTTCAACATGTCGGCTTAGGACCAGACTTCCTCAACAGGACTCCCATAGCACAAGAAATAAAAGAATTAATAACTGGGATAGATTCAAACTAAAAAGCTTTCTCTCAGCAAAGGAAACTATCAGCAATGCAAAGAAAGAGCCTACAGAGTGGGAGAAAATCTTTGCCAATCATACTTCAGATAGAGCGCTAATCTCCAGAATCTATAAAGAACTCAAAAAACTCTACACCAAGAATGTAAATAATCCAATCGACAAATGGGCTAAGGAAATGAATAGACACTTCACAGAAGAAGATATACAAGCAATCAACAAACATATGGAAAAATGTTCAACATCTCTAGTAATAAGAGAAATGCAAATCAAAACCACCCTAAGATTCCATCTCACCCCAATTAGAATGGCAATTATCAAGAATACAACCAACAACAGGTGTTGGCGAGGATGTGGGGAGAAAGGTACACTCTTACATTGCTGGTGGGGCTGCAAATTAGTGCAGCCACTCTGGAAAGCAGTGTGGAGATTCCTTAGAAAACTTGGAATGGAAACACCATTTGACCCAGCTATCCCACTCCTTGGCCTATACCCAAAGGACTTAAAATCAGCATATTACAGAGATACAGCCACATCAATGTTCATAGCTGCTCAGTTCACAATAGCCAGATTGTGGAACCAACCTAGATGTCCTTCAATTGATGAATGGATAAAGAAAATGTGGTATATAGATATACAATGGAATATTACTCAGCCATAAAGAACGATAAAATTATGGCATTTGCAGGCAAATGGATGAAACTGGAGAATATCATGCTAAGTGAGATAAGCCAATCTCAAAAAACCAAAGGAAGAATGATATCACTAATAAGTGGATGATGACACATAATGGGGGGTGGGAAGGGTTAGTGTTGGGGTTGGAGTTGGGTTTAGGGAGGGGGGCAGGAATGGAGGAAGGAAGGACTGTATAGATGGAGGGGAAGGGTGGGAGGGGAGGGGGGGAAGGGAAAAAATGGTAGAATGAATCAAACAACATTACCCTATGTAGATTTATGATTACACAAATGGTATGCCTTTACGCCATGTACAGACAGAGAAACAACATGTATCCCATTTGTTTACAATTTTATAATAAAAAAAAAATAAAATGAAGTACCCCAATAGGAAAACTTGCTTATCAATGTTGTCTTTTATGTCACAGTTCATCAAAAAAAAAAAAAAAAAAAAAAAAAAAAAAAAAAAAAGATGACAGTTGAACCTCATTTAAGTCAAAGTGGGTGATCTGAGGAATAGAAACCCAGCTTGTTGCTTAACATCTTTCAGAACAGGGGTTCCCTGCCAGAGTGGGCTGTGCTGCTGGATAATCCAATGTATTGTCCAATTACTTTTTGTTCACCCACTGAGCCAAGGCTTGGGAGAGGGAGGTGGGGTTGGATAGAAGTCCTTGCTTACTCAGTTTTAGGGTTCAGTCCCCAGCCTCAAAATAGTCTGAAAAGCAACTTTCATTTGAAAGAAGATCAAATGAACAAATATCTAGATTCTGGTGGGCCAGAGCTTAGATGGCTGTTCATTAGATAGCCATAGAACAGGAAGAAGGCAAGGTATGTAGGAAGATGTTCCTACAACAAAAAAATATGGAAGCAAAAGTTGAAACGGCACACACTGGAACCAGTGTGAAGAAGCTGCCTAGTCCCTGAGAAGAACCCTCTGTACTAGACTGTCCTGGGCCTTGAACCAAGATGGGGAAAAGTTCCACAAGACAATAGAACCCAAGAAATGTACAGTAGAATCTGAGGAAAACAGGGAATCCCATCTACTCCTCAGAAGGAGCCCCTTAGAGGAAGTAAGTGACCACAGAGCCAAGTGACATCTCCAAGTACATAGATCCCAAAGCAGCTCATAATCCCAACCAGAAGGCTGGGGAAGCCAGGGTAACCAGAAGACCTGGCTTCTGAATGGAACATTCCCCGCAAGTCTGGCCTAGAGACGAGAAGGCATGTGGGGCCACATACATTTATAGTACATGTCAGCGCAGCACCACCCAAAACCAGGGAGGCCAGAGGACAAGCCGAGTCCCCTGCCAGCCCCCACAGTGCACATTCCTCACGGTACCTAGAGACAGAGAAAGGTGGGGGAGATGGCCCAAGAAGCAAAGAGCCCCACAGGGATTCTGAACATTGCATGGATTCAGTATTTATTCAAAAAAGATGGACCTTTATGGGGCAAGATATGGAATTTTCCCTTAATCTGCATTGCAAGGACTGAGGTCTCAGGAACAATAGAACACAGTGCAGAAAGTAATGGGACATTTCCTCACATCTAGATCATGCCCATATCTGCCCATCTGTTTCAGTTGTCCATCTAGGACCTAGAGACCAGAAGCCAGCAATGTAGCCACAGCCTGGCCTTCTCATGTCCAGGGAGAAAGCTACGTCACTCTTCCAACAAATGAAGCTCCTAACATGCGCGGAGTGTTGACCACCAAAACCAACGCAGTCCCAGCGTCTTCCCTTGGGGTCCTGTTCCTGAGCACAGAACACTTGAGACTGTCCGATTCCTCACCTAAACCACCCCATGGAGACAGGTGCCTCAGACATGTGTCCTTCCAGCTACTCTGGTGTGAAAGACATGTGAGAAGGGAATTTCCAAAGAGGAAGAGTGATCTATCTCCCTAGGCCAGAATGCAAACGGGACCACAGTCCTGTACAGTGCTAACGGTCTCATACATCCATTTTGCTCATTAGAAAACTCTTGTATATAAGTTTCCTTCCTTACTTCCCCCCTGTCATACTGGGGTCAGGGGCACTTGGTATACCAAGCTATGCCTTCAGCTCTTCATTTTTTGACCCAAGGTCTTGCTACATTGCCAAGGCCTCCAACTTACAATCCCTCTGCTTCCGTTTTTATATAACTTTTAGATGAAAACTTTGAAAAAGGAATTAACTTCAGAATACACACACACACCCTTTTCTTTCCACATTCTTTGAAAAGAGGAAGAGAACAGGCACAAGTTACTGGGTAAGTATTCACTGAGCTTCTCTGTGCTAGGACCAGTGACAGGCAATTAACAAAAAACTACCGAGAGAAGCAGGGTCTGGGTCCTGAATGGCGGGTATAATGGTGTCTTCTTTTATGATTAGCAAGTGCCACTAGTGACTGATCAGGGTGCAACCCACTGCCACTAAAAAGACTATAGAATTGAGCCATACAAATTCTGAATCGAAGTTGGACTCCGTCTAAGCCATCACCACCTATTCGCAGAAGGGGTGGGAAGGTTCCGCTAAACTTGGCTTTTCATTGAATCACCTGCTACCCGGCTTCTGGACTACAAGCAATATCCAAAGATGCCCTCTTCCAGAAACGTCTAAAAAGTGGAATTTTACGTGAAGTTTTATGCAGTGCTGGGAATTGAACCCAGGTCCTCGTGCATGAAATCGTGGAATTTTTAAATGTTGGTATAATGAATTCGAATTAAAAACAAAACCCTTCCAGAGGCACCGCACGTGGAGGGTGGGTCGCGGTGTTGCACAGGCCGCAACGGTTACATCCATGCGCGCGGCGTTTCCGACCTGCGGTGCACCGCTGCGGCGCAGCCTGGGGCCTCGCCCAACCCGAACCTGGCTTCAGCTCTGGACGAGCAGCAGAAAGATCTTCGAAGAGGTGAAGGTGTTGCTGGAGATGACCACTAGGAAAAGAGCACATGATACCCTCACTGCAGGAAAAAAAAAAAAAAAAAAAAAATAACAAGACTGAGACAGTAGTAAAGAACAAGATGCAACAGAAATTACAGAAACCAGAACTTCTAGACCATGGAAAGCCAGCGGCTGTGGTTGCTCGCATTACAACAGGATATACTGTGAAAAAAATCAGTAATTATGGATGGAATCAGTCAGATAAAGTAACGTAGATTTTCACAAACTTAACGGAGTTCATCAAGTTCTTAGAATGTGCAGGTGCATTTCAGAGAGGCCATTTGATCTTTTGGCAAAGAATCTAAACTGGAAGAGTTATTCCATGATTGTGAACAATCTCTTGACGCTCATCTCTGTGGAAGGTAGTTTCAACAAAAGTAAAGACCTATACAGTTCTTATGTAGAAAGCAAGCAGAAAACACAACACGGTGGGAGTGGTTGACTGAGGTTGAAAAAGAATGCAAAGAGAAAGAAAAGTCTTCATAGGACACTGAAACAGATCCTAGTGAGGGATTAATGAATATTCTAAAGAAAATTTATGAAGATGGAGATGATATGAAGTGAACCATTAACAAAGCCTGGGAGAAGTCAAGAGAGAAGCCAGACTTGGTTGGAGTTGTGGCTCAGGGGTAGAGCGTTTGCCTGGCATGTGTGAGGCCCTGGTTCCATACTCAGCACTGCATATAAATAAAAGATCCATTGACAACTGGAAAAAAAAAAGAGAAGCAAGCCAAAGGAGATACAGAATTGAGAATTTTGTCTTTCTGGGAATTGTAATGTGGAAATACGGTTGTTTCCAGTAAGAGAATGTTGGAGAGCTGCACATATAAATGACATAACTACACAGTAAAGGCAGTAAATTCTCAATTTATAGGAGGATATATTTAAATAAAATGTGCTTGTTAAATATTTCAAAAATGGAAAAAGAAAAGACGAAGAGTGATCTAAAGAGAACAAGAAGGGTCCTAAAATAATGGAGTATTTCTAAGCTCTTTACCCTCCCCCCATTAGGAGATCTATTAACACTGTGTCCTTGGAATTCCATTTTATCCCTTATCTATGTGGATAACCCAGGAACAAGGAAAGGACAAAGGTGGTAAGACACACTGAGCTTCCTCAAGGGCTAGGACTAGCTTGTGTAGTTTTAGAATCTGGTGATTTCCTACTGACCCAAAGAGACCTCTATCTCAAGGAAAATGAGAAGCATATCAGAAAAGTCTGACCTCTCTGAGAGATCCTTCCACACAATTCTGCCTTTCTCTGTGTCCACCTGGGGCCAATAAGATGGGCATATTACAAGGTCCTTTATAAAATCTTGTAAATATTCCTTCTGAAAGTCTAATGGAATAGACAGACTTACTGCAATCAATTTCACCACAGGCCCATTATATGTAGAAAAGGATGGAATTATTGGCTTTCTCAAATAATGATCCACTTTCTGACAGGGTTAGGTGACACACCAGATAGAGTTCTTGTCCTAAAAAACACCATACTTCACACACATCCACCTATACACCAAAGCATGTAAACCCGCATTCATGATCAATTCAATCTTCTGTACCTACAGAAAAATTAAAAGGAATCTCCCTTTCTTATTTCCACAAAGAAACAAAATTATCTTCCAACATTTTATCTTGATGAGATCGAGCTTTAAGGGTCTCTCTTGGGTGTCTGGTTGTGTTATTCCTCAGTAGCTGTGACCTGGGGATCCTCCACTGGATGTATCATCATTGAAGAGACAGATCCACCCTGTCCTGCCTGCTCCAGGTGGCTCGTTTTTCCAGAGTCCCAGACAACTATGAGGGTTTGTAGCATCAAAGCTCCTAGATCCCCAAAAGTTTAGAAAACACAGTAAAATCCCAGAGCTGAATGCAGTCACTGGAGCAGCCGACCCTGAGTTTGCGATGCCTTTAGTCCAGAGCTGCAGAGTTAATCACCTGAACAGGCAAGATGCTAGCACAGTGCAACGTGGCGCGGTGGGGACTCTGGCAAACCAGAGAGCACCTGCCCCGTCAAAAGGGAAATTCAACATTCCAAAATACTCTGCTGGCTGCACTCATCAGAACATGCCCATCAGCCACCATGAACACCCAGGCAGACAATGTGCTTCCCTCGCAAAAACCTAGACAGAGTTGCACTCTGTGGTGGAATTTTTACCACCACATACCCACACATACCACCTAGGGGAAATGCAAGATGCAAGACAGAAGAGGCTTCCAGGCTTCCCAAAAGTGTCAACCACTTCCTTAAGACTCATGAGTCCACCTCGTTTCAGAGCTTAAAATGCTATTGGAAGAAATGTCCCCAAGGATTAATTTCACAGATGACGACAACCTAGAGAGGGGACAGTGGGAATCTTCCACCCACACAGCTTCCTTCTCTCAAACTATTTCAGGGAACTTTGCCATGGCATGCCAAAATTTAGAGATATATGTTAGCAGCAATTCTATACCCATGGGACAGACATATGTTCAGCCACATGTCCCTTTCCAAAGCCCCTTGAGCCCCAGCATTCTTGGCATCCCACTCCAAAACTGAAGGTGGATTTTTCAGAGAATCTCTACAAGTATCACAAGCAACTCTAAACACAATCCAGAGCCATATACATTGTCACATGGCCAAGCCACAGTCACAAATGACAAGTAGAAGGAATAATCATAGCCAGACAGCCAACACTTTGCCACCCAGCAATGCCCAATCCCAAGATGGCAAAAACCCACACCTGGAAACTTCATTTTTAAACAATCCTCTTCCAGACCTTGAAACCAATCCTTAACCCTACCAAGCCCGCTGTGGAACTCCTCATGACTCCCGGCCTCTCCGTCTGCACGGATACGTGCTGCTTCAGTCCCCAGGCAAACCTGCTCTGGCCCCAGAAGTTAATCTCCGTCCCTGCCATCAGCAGATTCTTATGTACTTCATTCAGGATTCTGCCTCCCAGGAATGTTGTTGACCTTGCATAGCCCGTTCTGATCCCATCTCCAAATCCCCTACAATGCCCATCCCTGCCAGCACCAGGAATTCCACTCCCCAGACCCCGAGGGCAGGAAGAAGGGTGCCACTCCTGCTCACTGAAGCTAGAAAGGGCCTGCCTCCTAAATCCTAAGTCCCTCCAAATATAAGCCATTCAGTCCAATGAGCTACATCAGCTGTCAGTAAGTCTCCAGTCAGGGTATCTGGCCTGGATTCTGAAACCCTTTCTAGTCATCCCTTTAGGTAACATGGGCTGAACCCTTCTGAGGATCCTTTTGTCAAATAGAGGCTATCCTGAACATTGCTTCTTTGACCCCATCCTAGTTTCTGATTGCAAGATACAAGATTATAAAGTCAGTAAATAATTGCTCAACTCATAAATAACGATCTCAGTTACATGTGTTAAAAGGGAAAATAAGGTAGAAAGATGTATGCACTTCAAAGAAAACACAATTTCCTCTTTTTCTTCCTGAAAAATTCCCGATTCAGTCCTAATGCCAATAGTTGGGTCAGAATTAGGTAGGAGAAGCCACGATGACCCCAAGTGAGGTATTGAGACCCAACTGGGTAAGCTGGCATGAACACCCAAGGAGGCATCCATGCCTTGGGTAAGGGTGGCTGGGGTGGAACATGAGAGCCAAAGAGAAGGTCCTTGTGAAGTCTGGTAAGTCCCAAGAGGATTGAAATCAGCCATGCAGGAAGAGGTGGGAGATGGGTTACACAGGCATGTCCTTGGATAGATAGTGGGAAAGTTCAACATGAGCTTGGAAATCTTCTGCCAGAAAGGAAGTGACCAGAAAATGCCCATGATAGAATGAAGGGGCTTTCAATGGCCACAATGAGGACAATTTAAGCAAAAAATGACATATTATAAGATATAATAAGCCACTGAATTAATAATACAGAAAACCATGCATCTGTATTAATATAAAAAGTAAATTAAAATAGAAATGAAATGTTTTAAAATAAGTGAACAGTTAGACTGTGGTATATCCATGTGATACATGGACTGCTACTCAGCAATGAAAAGGGAGCACAGAACACTGATACAGCAACCTGGATGATCTCAAGTACATTGTGCCTTTTTTAAAAATTAACAAAAAGACTCTAAAGATGGCAGATGGTATGATTCTGTTTTCAAAACATTCTTGAAATAACTTGTAGAGATGGAAAACTGGTTTTGAGTGGATTACAAAGGGGTAGCACAAAAAGATCTTCATGGTGACAAACAGTTCTGTAATCAACTGTGGGGAGTCATCCATATCTAGCAGAATAAGACTTGGATGACCATGGGGTACAGAGATCTGACTCCCAGGGACTGGCAGTCATCAGAGGCTGTATCACATAGCCTAGGAGGAAGTGACCCTGAATGGGAGTGGCTTACAATATGCTAGTTCCCCAAGCAAATGGCTTCCCTAACTGCACCCCATCCTGTTCCTCACAGAAGCAGCCCCTCCCAGTCTGGGCCCCTTTACCTGTGTGACTGTAAAGATGAAGTCGGGGTCCTCCATGCTGTTGGAGATCAGATCTGGAATGGCCTGATCTGTCCACCTCTTTCCTTTTGAAGAGTATTGGCTCTTGTAAGTTTATTGATTAAATAAGTTTATTGGTAATTGATTTATTGGCGGCACAGCCATCCTCCAGCCGTTAATCCTTCCCTCATCCACGCTGGATGTGACTGAAACCCCAGCCCTTGATTGTGCTGCTGGGTGCCCAGATTTACATGTGGTAAAATGACTCAACTATGAATTCTCTGGTTCTGATATTATACTACAGTTATTGCAAGATGCAGTCATTGGGAATAACGGGTTAGAAGTATCTAATCCTTCTTAGACTACCTTTGCAACTTCCCATGAATCTATAATTATTTCAAAGTTTAATAATACAGGATGTTTGATGAGTAATGGGACAGTGAGGAACTCTCAAAGTATCTCCTCAGAATATACATATTAATTATGAAAGAGAAAGACTGACTTTCAAGTGGAGAAGCCTGGCAGTCACGACTTTAAGCAAGTGATCAAAAGGAATGTCATTAGAAATAGAAAGCTGCCCCAATAGATCAATGAACAGAAACACAGCACAACTTTTGTGATTCCTGGCACAGATGCATATCTCAATCTAATCAGGAGGAAACAGATAAAGCATGTCAACCATTCTACAAAACTGGCGTGTAATTGTCAAAAGTGTCAAGGTCACAAAAGTCACAGAAAGGCCATAACCAAAGGAAGCTAAAGAGACAATCAAGCACAATTTGCGATTCTCCTCTAGGTCTTTTTTCCTTAGAGAAAGCACTACTGAGGCTACAGGTGAAATGTCAATGGGGCCTGAGGGTCACACAGCAGGAGTGCCAAGGCATTGACTCCCCAATTTGGGGTGACTGCATTGTGGTTATGTTAGGGGAATGTCCCCATGTGTAGGAAATACACATTGAAGTAATCAGGCATGGGAGATCACCAGGCTGACGACTTACCCTCAAATAGGTAAGGCAAAATGCTCTTTGTACTATACTCGTAACCCTTCTGTAAATTGATTTTGCGGGGGGGGGGGGGGCGGGTACTGGGGATTGAACCCCTGGAATTTGCAATCCTCCAGTCTCACCCTCCTGAGCCATTAGGATTACAGGTGTGTGGCACCATGCCCGGCTCCAATTTTTTTTTCCAATTTTAAAAATGAAAAATCTGAATGTCAAAGGATGAGAAATTCTTGACGAAATTGATGAAATTCCACAAAAGTGGCACACTTTACAAACAGGTCTTGGAAGTGACTTTGACAGAAATTAAATATCCAGTGAATAAAAATCTCGAATACAAACAAAAAGGGTTGGGGTTGTAGCTCAGTGGTAGAGCACTTACCTAGCACATGTAAGGCACTGGGTTTGATCCTCAGCACCACATAAAAATAAAGGTAAAAAAAATCTCAAAGACGTGATTCGTTCTTTGTCCAATCTAAGACTTAGCAGTTACACCCTTTCAGTTAACAAACTTGATTAGCTAAAGACTGAACATTTTCTCATTCCTTTTTGGAAACAGACTCCAATGAGACCTTTTCTGTTCATTAACCTGATTTACTATACGTGGCCTATCCCAGGATCTACTGTTCTTGGGAAAAAAAGGATTTCACATATATTCATGGCCTATTCTGCTACCACTGAAGCTTCTGCCCCAGTCCTGGCCCAAAAGGATTGACAGGAAGGTGATAGAGAATGACATGATACCTACCTAATAAGAAACAATGAGGATTAAATACAAGTCAGATCCTGCCTTGTTATCTAGTATATATTCACACCATCACTTGTGGGAACATGATTATTATTAACTTAGCCATTGTTAGTTCAGCTCAGGTGATTTCTTCAATTTCTTCTGGTCTGTCATCCATATCCCCTCATGCAATAGTGACAAATTCTCTCCCTAAATGTTGACTGGCAAGAGAAGATTCATATCTCAGGTGGTCAGAATATGAAAATCTAGTCTGAGCACATATTCAAATGAGATCCTTAGAATACAGCAATACAAATCAGACACAGAAGCCCAGACCAGCCAGTGAACAGGAAGACAAGATCCCAAGTCAGAGCAGAGCTTTGGTGAGAGCCAAGTGAGGAAAACCAACACCCTTGCTACGAACAAGCTGGGACGTCTGTGGCTTATTCTGCTCACCAATTATTGATCACTTGTGGGAAGTCAAGCAAATGTGAGATCTGTCCAAGTGAACCCTGGCATGCCCAGGACTATGCTAGACACTTTACTGACAGTGTCATTTGAAACTCAATTTATGTGCAAGGTAGGTAAAAGCATTACTCTCATTCTACAGGTGGGAAAACAGGATCACAGAGAAGCTCAGGAGCTCAGGCAAGATCACACAACTAGCAGATGGAAAAAACAGGGTCTGAACCTCAGCAGCCTGCCTCCATTCAACAGCTATTCAACTTCTTCCAACAGCCATCATTTGTGACTCCATAGCCCCCGCTGTCCCTATTATTACAGTGAGCAACATGCTTGTGACAGTTCATTTGATTGTTTCCTATAAGCCTTTCTCATTTCAACAGCATGTGTTACAGAGAAAAGATAGACCAAGGGGCCTCACTGGAATAAAGCTGATCCACAGCAATGGCAAAGTCCTCCTGAATTTGGAGAAGCACGTAGCCCCCTTCAGCTACTTCTCTAGTTTAACAAAAGCAATTACTATTAATTGCTTTGCTATTACTTAGAACAAGATCCCCTACAACCAGACCCCCTACTTCAAAGTAGCATCACAATGAATCTTTACATATGGCAAGCTACTTGTTCTGGAGAACACACAGTCCAGAAAACCTTCTGCTGTACTAAATGATGTCATTTAAAAATTAAGCTTAGGTCTATAGTGGGTGGTTCTGGAGGAATTTCCCCTCCCTTGAGCGGATAACCAGTTAATTTAGGGACATTCTAATCTTTCAGGCTAGGAAGCCCCACCTCCCCACAGGTGCTTTCACAAAGTTATCTCGTTTTAATCACGTTTGAGCATGGAAACCGCCACACGTGTCAAGGTATGTTTTTTGACATATATAGCTGTTTAAGAAGGAATACTTTACCAGACTCCTGGCGGGTGAAGTAGTTTCTAGGGACCGGCGTCAGACCCTGGCAACAAGTGTATGCTGGCTCACCACTGCCACCATCTGCCCAGAGCCCTTCCTCTTCACTCTTCAAGCCAATGGTACAGCCGGTCTGTCGGATAACGCTTCTCGATAGTTCTCGAGCCAAGGATACGTGCGATTCACAAGTATTGTTGCTATAGTTCTGCTCCTCTGGCTCTTGTTTCTAGAAACCATATCAATTATCAAACAGTATAATATGACATTCAGACTTTTCTTGGTCTTGCTTTTGTTTTTTTGTTGATTTGGGGTTTTGTTTTTTTGGGGGGATTTTGTTCTCCAATGCTGGGGATTGAATTAAGGGCCTCACACATGTTAAGCAAGCACTCTATCAACCGAGCTACATCCTTGAGCTATATGAAATATCAACTGGGCTACAAATATATTTTGAACTTTTTACATAAGGGCAATGCTTACGTTATTATGGAGAGAAACTATTGCTCGGTAGCCTGCATTTTCTTCTATAACCTTAAAAATGTGGAATGGGAAAATGCATTTAAAATATGATGTGGAATAAATCCTGTATTTTATAATGACTGCACAGAACAAAGTACTTGTTACACAATTAGCCACCTGCACATATGCAAACACTGTGACCATGCCATGCCATCTAATTTGGCCAATAGGACAATCCATTCCTGCCATTACAAAATATAGCTTACTAGTAGTCACCTGAGCAGGACTAGTGGATAAAAAGTTCTACTAGAATGTATGTTTCTCTTCTGTCCTTAAACACAGGCACATTGCTACTTAGAAAAGACCTTAACTTGACCTGTCAGTTTTCTTCCTTCCATTCTTTCGATCTTTATTTCCTTTCTCATATTTGCAAGGTGAATGGACTTGAAACTTGCCACTTCCCTCTGCTTGAGCCCCAGATAGTCACCGATAATGCACACCTGACCTCCCATGAGTTGACTCCCAGTCTATTCCTCTTCCATCTCTCAAATGCTAAACCTGGTTGCTGTCTTCCTTGGTCTCAGGAGCATCTTTACTTTCCACTTTTAGTTTTTCAACATTCTTTTCTTCAACTTTATGATTCCATCTTTTTCCTCCACCCCTGTCACTTAATCCTAATGACCTCCTCCTGCTAATGGTGTCACTTAGGGCTCATTTCAAAGGCCTTTCTCTCTCTCTCTTCACATCTCCCCTGATGATGGATCCATTTTCAGGCCTTCGACGTTTGCCTCTGTGCAGAATAAACCCATAAAACCAGCCCATATCTCCCACTGCCTACGGATACTTCTGAGGTAAGACACTCTGATAATGGTAGTGACACTATAGTGCTTCAGTTTACACAGTAGGTTCGTTTAGATTGTCTCATCGAATGACTGCAAAACCTCTTTCTGATCAGTGTTCTACTGGTAGGAAACTGCCACCACGAAGTGCTTTCATGGAAGCTTCTTCTTAAGCTCCAGTTGTCAAAGTCCTATCAAAGAGTCTGCAACTAGCAACCAAGTGCTCTGGACAGTAACAGAAGGGAAGTAGATAGATGGCCACAGACTTGACTCCAAAGCTCATTCAGATCTGGATTCAAATCCCAGTCTTCACACTCCTTAGCTGTGTGGCCTTTACCTGAATTTTGATTTCCTCTTTTGTCAAATAGAGATCACAAGTAGCTCTGAGGACTGTTGTAAAGATTAACTGGAAAGTATAAATTGCTTAGCACAGTGCCTGGCATATAAAAAGGACTCAAATGGTGACTATCAATGTTCTAAATTCTTAAACCTTTACCTCTATGTCTTTGGCTTCTTCCAAAACATCACTGAGAATTCGTATATATTCAGTTGCACCTTTAAGGATATCAACTTTGCTAGGCTTCCTGCTTTGAGGAAGAAATGGCACAAGTGCCTTCAGTTTGGCAAAACCACGGTTGAGATTTTTTATCTAGAAGACAAAAAGGCACAGTGACAGACTTTAACTTATGCAGACATTCCCCCAAATCACCGAACAGAGTTGTGAGGTCTTGTTTCTATCACCCTCTCATCTGGGAGGTGAATCAAGGCAGGCATTCGACCAAGGGTCACTTTTCTGTCTGCACTGAACTTTATGGAAAGCCAGGAGACAGGGACGGCATCAACTCAGATCTGCAGGCAGATGGGCTCGAAGCTGTGTTTGTGTTCACACTGACCTTGTTTCTCTTCCTCCGAGAATGTACCCACTTCATTATAACAAACAGTAAAAGTAGGGGCTAAATACTCTGCAGCAACTACACCAGTATTTAAAACCCAGCTCCACCATTCACCTTTTGGAGCAGGTGAGAAACTTCACATCGCTATGCTTCAGTCTGTCCATCTGCAAAGTGGAAAGTACCTACTTTGTATCACTTTGGTAGTGATCAAAAAACACGATTACAAAAAAAACCCTCCTCACCCAGCTCTGATAGGTAGTCTTTCCTAAAAAAGTACTGCGCTAAATAAAATGTACATACACCTTCTCATTCATCACTGTGCCCTCAACTTGTTGACCTCTTTCCCAGGAAGTTAAGGATATAGGGTCAAGTGCAAGAGTCCACGTGTTGGTGATACTTCAAAGACTCCTCACTTTTACTTCCCCTATTCTCAAGGTCTAACATCATAGCTCTGAAGCCCTGGAATGTTGATGTCTGTCTAGTGGACACAGGCTCTGGAAGAGCTGGCCCCACATCTCTACAAAACCAACATTACTTGGAGAGCACCCCGCCCCAGCCTGCAGTGAAGCAGATGAGAGACCAGCCCTGTTCATGGGGGAATCCAGTGACCAGCAAATGCGTGAAAGATTTAACTTCAACAACTTACAAACTAAAACAAAGCAGATACATTTTTCATGTGCCAAGCTGGTAGCATTGTTTTGTTCATCGAACCAGGAACTACATGAAAAAGAAAACAGTCCTGTTTTCAATCCAAGATGGTGGTCTAGGAGGAGGCGAGTTCATTGTCACTTGGTAATTCAGGTTTCAAGCAGAGGAAAGTCTGTTTCTCTGTGAGGCAGTCTTCACTCCTTATCAAATCCCTACTGTTTACCCCATTGGTCCACCACAATCACCCCCATTTGCCAGTGTATTGCCTACTTTTTGAGTGCAGATCACTCACTCACTGCAGCCTATCATCCAGCATTTGCCCGTTTGCCTGCCTCTTGCCTGTCCATCGCCTGCTTTTCACCTACCCATCACCCAGGTCCACCTGCCAGTCATCCGCTGGTGGTCTGCAGACCATCCACAGATCGCCAGCTGCCTGCTGTTGCCTGAAAGTCCATTGTCACAGTACCTACAGGTTTGGTCACACATGGCTGCTGCCATTTTGGGACAATAGCCAGGACCTGCAGGACCCCCATCCTGACCGACCGTGCCCCACATGGACTCAGTGCCCACACCACATGCTGCAGCTCCCCATTTGCCAACACATCTGGGAGCCAGTGCCTCCATCTTGGTTGTCCTGGAAGCAGAAGCTGCCATCTTTAGGTGGGTTCAATCCAATCCCATCCTGAGATGCCTGCTGGGGACTGGAAGTTCATTATCAGGTACCTCTCATGCATCAGGCTACTGAAGACTGGGAGATTTGAATAGGATATGATTATAGCATAGATTTTTTCTCTCTTTTGAAAATTTTTAAGTTTTTATTTCTTTATTTTTCTCACTATTTTCCTTTTGTGTACCCGTTTCCTCAGAGTCTTTCTCCATTTTCTCATGCTAACAACCAACTTTTCGATTTCACTTTCATTCTTCCTACGATTTAGTACTTCTATAAACTCTTCTTATTCCATTACAGTTACATCCTACACCCCTCCCCATCCCCTTTGTCCACCATTAGAAACTGTAGACCTCATTGCAAATCTATTTGTTATACTGTAGATAATAATTGAACTCACCCTGTTTATTATGACAATACTGTTAACATCTTCATAGGTGCTACTTGGCTTAGGGCTGCATATTGTCTGTACTGGGTGCTGCTAATATTGACCTCCTCCATAAATAAGAGGTTTTGGAAACCTGCAGGGCCACTGTATGCCTATAGGGGGGCAACTGCAATATCCCAGGTCTGCATTGCTACAGAGGAAGATACATGAACATGAAAAACCAAGGGATGGAAGTGTTCCAAATAGAATAGCATCCAATGACGCATGGTAGAAGAAATGTCAGGAAAGGAGTTCGGAATACACATAATTAAAATTATTCATGAAGCAAAGGATGAGAAGAACAAATGCAGGCAATGAACAATTCCCACAATGAACAGTTGAAAGAGCAACGGCAGGAAGCAAAAGATCATTTCAACAAAAGAGATTCTGGGAGGAAAAAAAAAAATCCCTGAAATGAAGGAAACAATGAAACAAACTCAATGGAAAGCATCACCAACAGACTAGATCCCTTGGAAGATAGAACTTCAGATAATGACAGAATATTTCATCTTGAAAATAAAGTTGACCAAACAGAGAAGATGGTAAGAAATCATGAATGGAACCTCCAGGAACTATGGGATATCATGAAAAGACCAAATTTAAGAATTATTGGGATTTAAGGCAAAGAGATAAACCAAAAGAATGAACAATCTAGTCAATGAAATATCAGAAAATTTTCCAAACTTAAAGAAATGGAAAAAATCAACTACAAGATGCCTACAGAACACCAAATGTACAAAATTACAACAGATCCACACCAAGGCAGATTATAATGAAAATGCCCAAAATCCAAAATAAAGATAGGATTTTAAAGACTGAAAGAAAAGCATCAGATTACATATGGGGGAAATGAGTACAGGTATCAGATTTTTCAGCCCAAACCCTAAAAGCTAGAAGGGCCTGGAGCAATGTATTTCAAGTTCTGAAAGAACATGGTTGCAAACCAAGAATCTTATACCCAGCAAAACTAACCTTCAGATTTGAAGACGAAATAAAATCCTTCCATGATAAACCAAAGTTAAAAGAATTCACAAATAGAAAGTCTGTGCTATAGAACATTCTCAGCAAAATATTCCATGAGGAGAATGAAAAACAACAATGTAGGCCAGCAAAGGGAGGAACTACCTTAAAGGAAAAAAGACAATCAAAGGAGAAACAAAGTTAAAAAACAAACGTAAGTCAGAATGACTGGGAATACAAATCATATCTCAATAACCCTGAATGTTGATGGCCTAAACTCATCATTCAAAAGATGTAGACTGGCAGATTGGATTAAAAAGAAAGACCCAACAATATGCTGCCTTCAAGATACTCATCTCATAGAAAAAGACATCCACAGACTAAAGATGAGAAGGATGGGGCAAAACATACCATGCACATGGACTCAGTATTTAAAAAAAAAAAAAAAAAAAAAAAAAAAAAGGCAGGGTTTCCATCCTTATATCAGATAAAGTGGAATTCAAGTCAAAGTTAATCAGAAGAATCAAAGAAGGATATTTCATACTGCTTAAGGGAACCATAATCAGGAATACAAAATGATCGTAAATATTTATGTCCCCAACAATGACACATTCATGTACATCAAACAAATCCTTCTCAATTCCAGGAATCAAATAGAACGCAACACAGTAATTCTGGGCGACTTTAACACACCACTGTCACCACTGGACAGACCTTCAAAACAAAAACTAAAAGAAATCATTGAACTCAATAACACAATAACTTAGACTTATTTAGAATCTTCCATCCATCAGTGAGTGAATACACTTTCTTCTCAGCAGCACATGGATCTTTCTCTAAAGTAGACCATGTGTTATACCACAAAGCAGCCCTTAGTTTAAAAAAAGAGACACTACCTTATATTCTATCAGATCATAATGGAATGAAATTAGAAATCAATGATAAAATTAAACTACTCCAACACCTGGAAACTAAAGAATATGCTATTGAATGAAACATGGATAACAGAAAACATCAGGGAGGAGATAAAAAATTCTTAAAGGTAATTGAGAATGATGATACAACATATCAAAATCTCTAGGACACTATGAAAGTACTCAGGAAAATTCATTGCATGGAGTGCATTCAAGAAAATAAAAAGTCAACTAAATGACCTAACATTACATCTCGAAGTCCTACCAAAAGAACAGACCACCACCAAAAGTAGAAGCCAGGAAATAAAGTTAGAGCTGAAAGGAAATTGAAAAGAATTTTAAAAATTGACAAAAAGTTGGTTCTAAAAAAAAAAAAAAAAAACCCTTAGCCGCCACACTAACAAAGGAGAAAACTCAAATTACTAAATTTCGTGATGAAAAAGGAAATATCACAACAGACACCATTGAAATACATAATTAGAAGTTACTTTGAAAATCTATACTCCAACAAAATATAAAATATCAAAGGCATTGACAAATTTCTAGAGAAATATGATCCTCCCAAACTGAACCAGGAGGACATACACAATTTAAACAGATCGATTTCAAGCAATGAAATAGAAGAAGCTATCAAAAGTCTACCAACCAAAAAAAGTTCAGGACCAGATGCATTCTCAGCAGAGTTCTACAAGACTTTCAAAGAACTTATACCAATACTCCTCGAAGTATTCCATGAAATTGAAAAGGAGAGAACTCATTCAAATTCATTCTATGAAGCTAGTATCACTCTGAGATCAAAACCAAAGATGCATCAAGGAAAGAAAACTTTAGTCCAATATCTGATGAACATAGGTGCAAAAATCCTTAATAAGATTCTGGAAAATCACATACAGAAACATTAAGAAGATAGTGCACCATGATCAAATGGGGTTCATCCTGGGGATGCAAGGTTGGTTCAACATCTGGAAATTGATAAATGTAATTCATCACATCAATAGACTTAAGGTTAAGAGTAATACTATTATCTCAATAGATGCAGAGAAAGTATTTCACAAAATTCAACACCCCTTCATGCTCAAAACTCTAGAAAAAATAGTAATAGTATGAACATACCTCAAGATTGTAAAGGCTATTTATGCTAAACCCACAGTCAACATCATTTTTTTTCCATTCAGTAAATTTTTATTGAATGCTTACTGTGCGCCAGGCCCTGTTTTAGGCTCTGGGGATATATCCATGAACAAACCAGATAAAAATCTCTGCCCTGTGGAGCTTACACTCTAGCTCTATCATAAGGGTTGGGATCACCAGTAAATTTACATAAATTCAACCATATGTATTGGCAAAAAGAAAGATATACACATTTAAATAGTGTAATTTTTTTTTTTTTTCCTGTGATGCTGAGGATGGAACCCAGGGTCTCACACATTCAAGGCAGGTGCTCTATCACTGAGTCACACTTCCAGCCCTAAAGTAGTGCATTTTATTAATACTATGAAAGTCCATTGTTGGTGTGCAGTTTTTATTATATATTGTACTTACTATCTGCATAATACATTCATACCTACCTATCACTCCACAGGGATTCAAACTGTAAGACTATAAAGAGAACTTTATTGGCAATTTAAGAGATTTTCAAGGATCATGTTGAGCATGCTCTATTTTGTCCTTAGGCACAATCTGTAAAACCTAACCACCTTATAAGTTGTGACTTCATTGTACCAAAACAAAGATGCCGAGATTGTTGGGCAAAAGGGAACCGTTTTAAATATATGGGTGAGATTGATGACATGATGAATCCACATTCTGATGAGCTTGGTCTGGTAACAGGGAACAAGAGCTAGCACATTCACATGAACACACATGGTCTACCCACTGTGGAATTCACATCCAGCATTAAGGAAAAAAAAAAAAAAAAAAAACCAAAGACAGTCCATGACTCATTTCCCATATTTAAAAGATAACTAAAATACTAAAAGCTTGAAGTCATAAATATTTATAAGTAAAGCTCAATTAAAAAATCTAAAAGAAAAATTCTTAACATACTGGCTTGGTATGACTAAAAGTTTATCATTTTCACATATTTTTCACAGAGTATTTATAAAAGAATGCCAAGTTAAGAATCATTTTAATATTTTGGTATTAATGTACATACAGTAAAATGATTGCAATCATTTAGCCTTGAAAACAACCTTCACTTATAGAATGTAAAAATTTTTTCTTGACAGGAAGTGACTAGAAATAGTCCATTACCAGAAAGCTACAAAGATTTGTGTGCCTATGAGCAAAGTTAGGAAAACAAAAATAATTATAACAGTGATAAGCATCAAGGCAGAACTTTTTTGCACTTAGGGCCTGATTAGTTGCATCTAAATATAACCTCTAACAATAAAAGACAAAAATAACACCTCATTTGGCAAAAAATAAAAATACAAATGGAGGTCTGGAAAGTGAAGTATGCCCATTTTAAAAATAATAAAATCAACTGTACTTATTGTTTAGTTAGTGTGACATCTGAGAAGTATATTCATGTCACTTTTCTTCCTCTTTAGTTCACTTTAAACAACTCAGATTGTTCCACTTTTGTTCATCTATTGTTACATTAAAGTAAATAAATATGTTGAATTATGTAGGCTTGCTGTAACGAAACCCAACTATTAGAACTAGATCCAGCAGCTCCAACAACCTTATCTGCAAATACTCCAACATGTGAAACAGATTATCTTTGCTAATTTTAAGAACCCTAGCCAGAAGAGCTACCATGGTGTGTGTGTGTATGTGTGTGCATGTGTGTACACACACAAGTCTGCCAGAGCCATGTGACAGTAAGTGCAACCCAGAGGGAAGATGTACAAACAAGTTTACATTATGGTCCAACTAACTCCCTAAAAGATTTGGGTGGCCAGACACTGAATTACTCCCAAAATAAACCTGAGGCAGAGCAATGAGGTAATTTGGGGATCTGTCACCACAATGAAGAGTCAGTGACAGATTTGGAAAACAAAGACTAAAGCAGGATGCCTTGGCCACAGCATTCCCATGACACTGGAGAACAAGCAGCAACAGACACTTTTCAGAACGGGATCAGGGGTTGGGAATTCCCTTATCTGTGGCTGAGGACCTCGGCACCTCCCAAGGGGGCATCTGCAGTGGCTTCTATCTCATCCAGTGGGAAAGTCCTGCAGTGTGCACCTGGGCACCCCTCCTCCTGGTGCCAAGGGGTTTTCCCATTCATACACTATCCCCTCTGGAGAATTGACCAAAATCATCACTACTCTTCTGTGTCCAACTCAGTCTCAGAAAAGGGTCTCCTGTCCTGTGGGGTCCCCGAGTTGGAGGTAAAGCTGATATGCTGCACGCTGCAGAGCAGTAACACACGAAGTCAGGCAGTCTACTTTAAGATTCAAGCACTCTACAGGCAACAGTAGCCAGTCATTGTTATCTTGGTAATACCTTTTACCAAGACAGTTCACACAATTTATAATGCACAGGGCAAAAAAGAAAAAAATATTTCTGGAATATGATATAAAGGTTTTTTTTTAAAGTTCAGTGTTAAGATTCCTTAAGGGAGGAGGAGGCGGCATATTACTCTTCCACTTTCTGTCCCCATCCTTGGCTTCCAGGTAAAAGAGCACTAAGGTTCCTGTGAAATTAGCTAAAGGTTCCCACTACCCTTCCACCCATGGAACAATTCCAGGGAATTCCTAAGCCATCCACCTCCCAAATTTGTAATAGTTTAACTCTGGGCATGTCTACACAGCTCTTTAATTCAGTTTCAAAATCCACAGCATTAAAAAAAAAAAAAAAAAAAAAAATGACACAGCTGCATTCTTTAAATGTCAGCCCTGAAATCACCACTTTAAAAAAAAACTACTCAAAATGTAAAAGTTAAATAAAATTTTCTCCTTTTAAAAAATAAGTTTTTGCTGTGCTAGGACTTTAAGCCAGGGCCTCATACATGCCAGGCAAGTGCTCCACCACAGAGCCACATCCCCAGCCCTCTCCTTTTTTTAAAGGTGTTTTATTTGGCCCATTGAAGACATGGCCACGACTGCTTTGAAAAGCCCTTAGGAAGAGCCTTATGGGGCATACCGCAGTTTGATATTTTGATCCAGTGCTGTCAGGTTCTTATACTACACTGTAGCTATGTCTTCCTTCAAGAAAACCCCCCAAAATGGGTGCATCAGACACAGAGGAAGACATTCATAATTCAGTGAATTTTAGTCATACCAAATTAATAATCTAACCTATGCAAACATGCAACTTCTCTTTTTCCTCCTTCAAGGACTTAAATTCCCTTCTTTACTAAATGGTTACTTTTGGGAACCCAATTAAAATCTACTTTACTTCAAGTTAAATTCTGCACAACTATAACATGATTTTAAATTCATATTAGCATTCATTTTCTGTATTTTCCTTTATGTATCCTAAATAAGTTTCCAGAACCATAATATTTAGGGAGAGATTAAAAGATTTTTATCATTCTAATAAATTTTCAGTTTATCAGGGTTTATCTCTTAGCTCAGTGTCATACAGTCTACCAGATATAAGTATGGACAAAAGTATTTCAAATACAAAACCTTTAGCTTTGTGTCATAAATAAATTTGGGTAAAACCGCAAGCCTTCTACCGAGTCATCTCAGCAAAGATGACCCATCTTCTCTGCAAGCAGCAACCTTTCTTTGACCAGAAGGACAGACATTCCCACGGGCTTAGCAAACTCTTCTGTTAGGGATCCTTTTTCTGAAACTGTCTCCAGGGCCGAGGCCACCATTTCCTCTTCCTTGTGGGACTGAAGCTCAATTACCATGACACCACTGTCAAAAACCCGGAGTCTGAGAGGTAATTTCAGTGCTTCCAGCATCTTGCATGCATTCACTAAATCTTCTGGTGAGAGCAATTCCATTCCTGGAGCCTGGTTTACTAAACAGTACACTTCTGTGAGTGACATTATCCCCCCCCCCCATTCCTCTAAAGACACCTGCAATATTCCAGCCAGCTGTTTAGCCAGCTGCATGTGATACTGTGTTCCTGAGCCATAGGTTTCCCTGGTGACTGGGTTAGCTATTCCCATTCTCAGCAAGTAGGACTTAAACCTGATGGTCTCATCTTCTCTGATGTCACCCTGCTTCTCTTTAATTTTATTAGCAATTGATTTTGATAACTCCACCATTTCCTTAGCCTTGATCATTAGCTTGCCAAGGTTTTCAAAGGCCTCGGAAATGTTTTTGTCAGTTTCTTTTTTCTTCCAGTTTCCTTTCAATACCTACAATTCCTACAGCTCTTACTCTTCCTGGCTGGGGTCCTCTGTATCAACTGAGAAACTGGTATATTCTCCCATCTTCTCTGGGTCATTTCCTCTGATAAACACCTGTAAAACTCAATCTGGCCATGTTCTTTGAAGGAGAGTTTGATGTAGGAGTTTTTACTACTCTGGAATGGGCCAGGTTCTTTGTTTGGATGAGCTAGATGCAGATGAACCACTATTTTGGCACTCTCCCCAATTCCAGCTGCCTGTTCAATGAATACAAGGTGGGACAGAGGAATGGCCATGCAGCACTCATGATTTTTCTGATCTCTCCAAATCAGTCGGTGTGTACTAAGGTGGAGGGTTCCAGCATCAAATTTTATCTTCTCCTCGCCGTTGTAAATGCGCACCCCGCGCTGCTGGATCACCAGGGTCTCATTGATCTCCAGGAGGCCGCTGGTCCACACGGAGCGGTCCATGGCCACCGGTAGGTCGGCCTCCGCAGCTCGCCAGCACCGGCGCTCCCGGGCCTTGAGCCGCTCGCCAGGCAACCTCCCAACATTATTCTTAATGGAGAAAAACTGAAAGCATTTCCTTTAAAAGCTGGAACAAGACAGGGAAGTGTTCTTTCACCACTTCTATGCAACATTGTGCTTGAAATATTAGAGCAATTAGATCAAATGAATTAAACAGATATGAATAGGAAAAGAACTCAAACTATCACTATTTGCTGACGACATGATTCTATATTTAGAGGATCCAAAAAACTCCACCAGAAAACTTCTAGAACGAAATCAATGAACTCAGCAAAATAGCGGATATAAAATCCACACACAAATCTAATGCATTTCTATTCATAAGTGATGAATCCTCTGAAAGAAATTAGGAAAACTACTCCATTCAAAGTAGCCTAAAAAAAAAAAAAAAAAAAAAAAAAAAAAAAAACAAAAAAAAAAAAACTTGGTAATCAATGTAACAAAAGAGGTGAAAGACCTCTACAATGAAAACTACAGAACATGAAAGAAATTGAAGAAAACCTTAGAAGACAGAAAGATCTCTCATGTTCTTGGATAGGCAGAATATTAAAATGGCCACACTTCCAAAGGTGATATACAGACTTAACATAATTTCCAATTAAAATTCCAATGACATTCCTCATAGAAATAGAAAAAGCAATCATGAAATTCATCTGGAAGAACAAAAGACCCAGAATAGCCAAAGCAATCCTGGGCAGGAAGAGTGAAGCAGGAGGTATCAATACCAGACCTCAAACTCTACTATAGAGCAATAGAAACAAAAACAGCATGGTATTGACACCAAAATAGACAGGTAGACCAGTGGTACAGGATAAAAGACACAGACATACCCATATAAGTACATACTAGTTAAAGGTGCCAAAAGCATACAATGGGGGAAAGACAGCCTCTTCAACAAATGGTACTGGCAAAACTGCATATGGAAAATCATATGCAGTAAAATGAAATTAAACCCCTATCTCTCTCCCTATACGTAACTCAACTCAATGGATCAAGGATCTAGGAATTAGACCTAAGACCCTACACCAAATAGAAGAAAAACAGGCCCAAATCTTCATGATGGCTTAGGACCAGTCTTCCTTGACAAGATTCCTCATAGCCAAGAAATAATAAATCAATAAACAGGATAGACTCAAACTAAAACTCTTTCTCAGCAAAGGAACCAATCAATCTGAAAAGATCCTACAGAGTGGGAGAAAATCTTTTCCACACACACTTCAGACAGAGCACTTATCTCCAAAGTTTATAAAGAACTTTACACCCAAAATACAAAGAACCCAATCAATAAATGGGCTAAGGAACTGGGCAGACACTTCACAGAAGATATATAGGCGATCAACAAATATTTGAAAAAGTGCTTGTCATCTCTAGTAATTAGAGAAATGCAAATCAAAACCACCCTAGGATTTCATTTAACTCCAATTAGAAGGGCTATTATCAAGAACACGAGCAATAAGAAGTGTGGATGTGGGGAAAAAGGCACACTCACATTGCTGGTGGAGTTGCAAATTGGTGCAGCCACTCTAGAAAGCAGTATGGAGATTCCTCAGAAAACTTGGAATGGACCTGCCATTTGACCCAGTTATCCCACTCCCCAGTTTATACCCAAAGGACTTAAAATCAACACACTACAGTGATACAGCTATATCAATGTTCACAGCTGCTCAATTAACAATAGCTAGATTGTAGAACCAACCTAGATGCCCTTCAACAGATGGTTAAAGAAACTGTGGTATATATACATAATAGAATATTACTCAGCCATAAAGAATAAAATTATTCTTTTATTTGGCATTTGCTGGTAAATGGATGGAGTTGGAGAATATCATGCTAAGTGAAATAAGCCAATTCCCCAAAACCAAAGGCTGAATGTTTTCTCTGATAAGTGGATGATGATATATAACAGTGGCGGGAGGAGTGAGGGAAGAATGGAGGAACATTGAATTGTGTAGAGGGAAATGAGGGGAAGGGAGGGAGCAGGGGGAAGGAAAGATAGAATGAAACATTACCCTATGTATGTATATGACTGCACAAATGGTGTAATCATAGTGCACAACCAAAGAAATGAAAAGTTGTACTCCATTTGTGTACAACAAATCAAAATACGGTCTGTAAAAATAAAAAACAGTCCTGTACCGTATGAATAAAAAATTATAAACCTTTCTAGAAAGCAAGTGGGTAACTTGAATCAAAAATCATGAGATTGGATGTGACCTCTGTCCCAGTAATTCCACTTCTAGCATTTTTATTCAAAGACCATTATCAGATACACACAGATTTATGTACCAGTAAAAAAGTTACAAACATCATACACGCCCAGCAATAGGAGATGGAATACATTACGGTCCATTTCTTTGACAGACTATAAAGGCAAAAACAGTTGCATGAAAGAATACTTAAGAAAATGAGAAAATGCACTTAGTAATGTCAGGTGAAAAGCTCTACCAATGATAGATATTGGATGACAGCAATTTTGTAAAATTATGTACATGACACACAACCGGGGAAAAAGAATGACTGAGGGGACGTTTGCAAAGATGTTCGTGTGGTTATCTGTCATGAGTGTCACCGTTCCCTCTTCAGTCATTTCTGTATTCCCTGGGCATATTGATTTTATATTATAAAGAATAAAGGTCATTCGTTTTTAAGTGAATAAAACCAGGTCCAGTTCTCTACATAAAGCAATTCCTTCTTGGTAGGAAAGGCTCACTTAAAATGTCGGATCATAATCTCATTTTAGGGCCATCAAATCAGGTCACAGGATTATTTGTATAAAGTCTCTTGTGTCTGGTAAAAAATAAAAATAATCACACTTATCCTCTTTTGCAATTTCCCTGACTTGGCCCTTCCTCCTCGGACTCCCATACAAACCTTCTAGTAGGCTAATTTCAAAAGGACCTGCCTGCCCTCAGCAGAACTTACTCCTCCAAGACCTAGGCCTAAATGCGCGCTCCACTACCTTCTCTCTCCTTCACCCTCTAGGATCACTTCCGTAGCAACCACGCCCAAAGAGTCCAAAGGGCAGAACAGAGAGCCTACCTGACAATTTAGGGCCAACTTTTGTCAGAGATACCCAAAGCTACCAGCAGATGACGCTCCAACCACGGCCCACAGGATCATTCGGGTTGGTGAATTAACTGCATTCCCTGCCTGATGAGGAAAGTCGCTTTTTTCATTCTGACAAGGGTCGAATAGGAATTTGACCGCACATTGGGGCATTGTGTCTCGTTACTTTAAAATAATAAAAACAATAATTTCCGTTAAGCCCCCTTCTCCCCTCACCTCGTATTTGTTGAGGCTAAGATGCCGCGGGCAGGGAATAGGAGTAGGGGTCCCTTTTGTGCCCAAGCACACAACTGCTCGAGATTTAAGTTCGACTCCCGCGCACGGAACTTTTTAAAAGCACCTGCCAAGGGGAAAGAGTTTTGAAGTTGTCAGGGTCCCCCTCGACCCCGTCCTGCACCTGGTTACTGCACAAGTTCGGGACAGTCAGATGGGGCGGCGATTCCAGCGGCTGCACTGCACGCAGGTGCCGGGTAACAAGGCCACTCATTAACCCGCCAAGCTAAGGACCCACGTCGGGCCTCAGGAGGTCAAAGTCGCCGCGGGGCCTGCGGGTGGACGGCAAGCGGGTGCTTGGTGAAGGGCATGGTTGCAGGAAATCAGCTCCGTCCCAGGACACGGTCGCGTGGTCACCGCGCCCAGTGGCCCTGGGGACCCCTCACCCGCTCGCGCTCCTTGGCGTTGGCCACGCGCCGCCGCTCCACCACCAACTGGAGGTCCTCGGTCGACGAGTAGCCGCCGGAGCGCAGACGCTTCAGCCGGCAGATGGTGGCCAACTGGGGCAGCGGCCCGAACTGCTCCCGCAGCACGTCTTCCAGCACCTCGGCCTGAGGGACTCTCAGGAGGACAGGCGACACGGGACCGGACTCGGGGGATGAGGGCGCAGTCTCCATGGCGGCGCGCGCAGGTCAGCGGGCGCCGGGCTTTTACCTGCCCGGCCCCACCTGGGGCCGCACGAGGCCCTGGCGGGGGCGGGGTCTCGACCACCTGTCCGCTTTCCCCCGCCGGCAGATCCGCAAGCCGACCCCCACTCTCTGGAGGCTGGGCTGGGAATCCCCGGTTAACAAGCCCCACAGGTGATTATCATGCGCGCTGGATTACCGCCCTGGTTCTCAAATTGACTAGCAATGCACCCTGAAGTGGGGGAGGGGCAAATCACACCGGAGGTGCCGATCCCCACCCCCAGTTCTTATTTGATTAATCTGAGTTGAGACCTTGGCTCCTGTATGTACATATGCCCAGGTGTACTTATATATACCCGTATGTACGTTTACACAGAACTTTTGAGGGGTGTACACCACATATTTAAAAATCCATTTTAAAATAAAAGTTGCGAACACAGTAACAAAGTGTATTGCCTTCACTGAGATTCTCTCCTTAACTTCTTTTCACGTGTTCCAACTCTTTTCTCTTTATGACTATTCCCATTTTCATTACTGGTTTTCCAAACTATTTGAATGTTTATTGTTGTTTTGAGACATCATTGCACTCTGTTACCCCGGCTGGGTCTGAACTCCTGGGCTTGAGCCGTATTCCTGCTTCAGCCTAAGGGGTTGCTAGACTACAGGCTTGCACCTCTGTGTCCAACTGAACTGTTCTTTTTCTAAAGTATTTCATGCAGACACGAAGTCCCATCACCCCTAAATACTGCAGTGGTTATATCCCCCTTAACAAGGCCACTCTCCTACATGAAAACAATAGTCATTCAAATCAAGAAAGCAACATTGACGCTGCCACCATCTAATCCACAGACCTGTCAGAATTCCATCAGCCATGTCTTTCTCCTGTCTGGTTAGGATCCACATCCAGGAGCACATGTTTGATTTAACTCTCCTTCACTCTAGAACATTTCTTCAGTCTTACTCTATCTTCCTGAAGTTGACAGTTTGAATAGCAGAGCCTTTCATTCTGCAGGCTATCCCTCAACCTGAGTCTGTTCATTGCTTGATCACATCCAGATCTGGCTCTAGGAGTCTTAAAACTAGTTGATAAAATGTCTCTGGCCATTGAGTTACTCCTATTATGGTTTGGATGTGAGGTGTCTCCCAAAAGCTCACATGTGAGACAATGCAAGAAGGTTCAGAGGAGAAATGATTGGGTTGTGAGAGTCTTAACCCAATGAATGATAGGTATTAACTGAGTGGTAACTGAAGTGGTAGGGTGTGGCTGGAGGAGGTGGGAATGGGGGTCTGGATTTGGAGTATATATTGAATCTGGCAAGTGGAGTCTCTCTCTCTCTCTCTCTCTCTCTCTCTGCTTTCTGGTCATCATGTGAGCTGGTCCCCGCCATGATATTCTGCCTCACCTTGAGCCCCTAGGAATGCAGCCAGCCTTCTATGGACTAAGACCTCTGAAACTGTGAACCTTCAAATAAACTTTTCTTCCCTAAAATTGTTCTGGTCAGATCTTTTAGTCACAGTAGCAAAAAAGCTGACTAAAACACTGCCCATCTTGGTTTCTGTTGCTGCCATCAATTTTGTCCTTTTTTTTTGTGTCTTACTCTGGATTTCAGAGACAGGTGAGTAGACATGGGGTACCATTTTAATACAGACTTCAAATGACACATTTTTTTTCATCTAAAATTAAGAAAACATATTTATTCACTTAGGACAAGTTAGAAAGCATGCAGTAAAATGTACCCCTACACCTTTCTCTTGAGGGCCCCCACTCCTGCACCAGGAATGGGCTGGGGTTAATGCCTCGACCACACCACCAGCAGGGTTAACAATGGGTCAAAAGTGTGACTCCACAAAGAATAGGGAAGAGGAACTGATGAGAGGCACTCCCCTGGGATTTGTCCCCAGGGTTCTCTAGCTATTGTCACTTCACAGAAATACAAAGATCAAAAGGCTGACTTTTTCAGCTAGAAATGGACAAATCCAGGATTAGATCCCAGATCTATCAGCACCAATCTCTCCCTGCTCACTCCACTCCTTGCATACTGTCAGTGACAGCTGTGATTTATGAACCCGATAGACAGTCTAGAAACTCTGCTGTTGTGCAGACAAGTGACCCAGGCAGAAGGGCGATCTGAGCACCTGGGCAGAAGTTGCAATGGAAGCTGGTTGAGGGTCTGGTACCCCCATTTCAGAGACGTGATGAAAGGTGCAGAGGGACCACACTGAAGAGAGCCCGGGTTCCCATCCCAGGGCCTAGGTGGTTGGCCATGTCTAAGAAGGAATATTGCGACGAAAGCAGGGCTTCGGAGAGATTCAAAAGGCAATGGGGTGCAGCTGCTTTGGGGGTACAGGAGGAGCTGAGAGACACAGCTAGGCTGTGGACACGCTGCTGCTTAGGGCCTTGTTCTGCAGAAGGAAGCTGGAATGGCCTTCCTCTTGAGTCCCAGATAGCAGGCTTCTTTTCTTTCCTGAGGCACAGGGACTCTCTCATCTCCCCAGAGTAATCGGGGCTTCCTCACTCCTCCATGACTCCCTCGGTGCCTGGGACTTCTAGAGTTGCCTGCCTTTGAGCTGCAGCAGAAATGAGTGGAGGCAGAGGCAGAGCCATTGGTGACTGGTTCTTGTCAGTGAGAGCAACACAGAAGAGGAGAGCCCTTCTCCTGGACATGGTGCAGGCATGGGTATATGGGCAGTAGCTACTGAACAAACAGAGCGCAGAAGAATGGGGAATTAACTGGTAGAAGATGTCAAAGTGACTGACCAAACACATTTTCTTCTAAACTAGTGGCTTCCCTCCTCCTCAGAATGCTGCTACCTCTTCCTCCATATTGTGCTCACTCTGACAAACTTCTCCTCAGAAAACCAGGCCTGGGAGATCATTTCATGACAACTGTAACATTTGTTATTTCTTCTCCCTATGTTGGAGTCAGGCCGTTCCCTAAATCAAAATGTGTGGGACCCTACCTTCTCGTACCCAAAGAGAGAAAATTTCAGAAGGCGGGGGCACTGGAATGTCAACAGTGTAGCCCATACGATGGCAATTGTCACAGCCTGCTAATTCCACCAAAGCAATCCATGTCACAGAGCGGCAGCTCTATGGAGTTCCCACAGTGGAGACAGGGGGTGGGAGGCAGGCACTTCAGGGTGACAAGCTGTCTACTTCCCCCAAGTCAACTGAGGACCTTTCTGTCTCCCCAGATGGCTCCAAACAGTCTGTGGAGAACTTCATTCCTCTGCCTCTCTCTGGGGAAATTGCAACTTTCAGAACCTCCTCTGGAGAAGAGAAGGAACCAACCCAGGCATTATAAGTGACCCTAGGATCTTAGCAGGAAGGAGTTCTTCACGTTGACCTGAACTTTTCCCACTCCCTCTCCATTATCTTTAGACCCCGGGCTAACTGGCTGACGCATTGATGAGCAGGTGCTTTCTACTGAAGAATGTCTGGGCCCCTAGGTTGCTAGCTACACAAGGTTCCTTCCTAACTACTCCTCCCTACTAACAAGCTGGCCTCATGAGGGCTGGGATTTTTTTTTATCCTGTTGCTTCAATGTTGCATCCCTAAAACTTTGAAGGGTGCTTGGTACAAGGTAGAGGCATAATAAATAGTCTTTGAATGAATAAACATTGGTATAAAGTAAAATTCCTCAAATAGATTTAAAGGTTATGAATCTTTAGGCATTAATCAAAGTAACTCTGAAATATATAAGTAAAAAGTTTTTGGAGAGTTTGAATCTGGCTACCTCCAGAGGAAGGCTCCATTTCCAGTTGGTCTGTGACTCAGAATTGAAGTAGCAGAGTACTACTCAAAGAGGTGAGTGAAAGAGGGAATTCATTGAAATTCTATTATAGACGGTCAAAGTCTCTTAGAGACTCAGAAGTTCGGGTGCATTGAACTAAGAACAACAAAGAGTACCTTAGAGCTAACCTGGCAGATGTGGTGGTTCACCACAGAGGGGAGGGAAAACACAGAGAAACACAATGGACAAATAATGGCACAGAAAACCTATAAAACAGAAAAGCAGCCTGAATTTAGATGATCCAAGAGTCTGCACAGCAGACTGGTGTTCAAACAGTTCTGTTATTTCTCATCAGGCAAGTGGAGAGCTGAGGTGGAGCTATCTTGAGGAGGCCATGCTGCAACTTGCCGCTTTAGTGTTGAGACCAGTGACAGAGGATGGGAGAGCAGTTACTGAGACCAGGGGTCTCTATGCCCTCATGGCTCTGGCATGCCGGGTTCCTGGGATGTTTCTGTACAAGGGCACAGGATGCTAGCTGCTGTAGCAATGCCCTACATAAGGAGGCTCTGTGCAAGACCCCTATCAGTTCTAACCTTGACCTCAGGCACACAGCTCCCAGGAAGGAAGGAATTCTTATGCTAGACAGCCACAAAGTTCCTGCCTGCCATATAGTAACTTTAAACAATGAACTTCCTTGAAAGCTACACAAAGCTCCTAACTTTGCACTTTGCAACTATGTATTGCTACTGTTGAGAAACTACATAGATGTCCTAGTTTCTGTAACTTCCCAGAATACAAAGAATAATGCTTGCATAGTTTTTAACCTGATAACGAGACATATATAAATAAAGATTGCTGGCGTAACTCTTTAGATCTGCATCTCCATCAGAGAGCAGAGCTCCACCTGATCCCAGCTTAATCTTCAAAATCTGTGTCTGTGAATCTTTATTTTCCAATCCCCCTTCGCCCCTCGCTGGACCTGAGAGTTAGGTTGCACTGGTCGCGGTATTTTGGGACCCAGGAGATCATAGCAAATACTGTCACTCTGTCCTGGCAAGTGCCTACCACGTGGCCTAGGTGTACCCTGCAGAACGTGAGTGAAACAGGCACAGAGACCATCATACCCAGGGAGATTCAAGTTAGAAAAACAGAGGACAGTACAGCTCACTTTCCCTTTGAGTCTGGTGTCTCGGGATCAGCTAAGGAGGGTCAAGAAACTGAACAGGAGGGCATGCTTACTCTCAGGGACTTAGCCTGGGAAGGCCAGACTGTTGGCAGTGGAATGTATGAGACCAGTAAAGGGTTGACCGCCTGACTGGCTAGTAGAATTCTCAGGAGGCTCCTGAGAGCCAGACTCCCAACAGAGAGCTGCCCAGCCATCGGGGTGTGTTGATCTAATCTCTCCAGAACAGGTAGCACCCAAAAGAGTTCCTAAGGCTGATCAGAGCTTAGTCCCAGTCAACCAGCAGAGCCCCCCTCAGAACTCAGCAGCAGCCCCACCCTACGAGTGACTCAGTCTGTCTGGACAAAACTCCCATCCACCATACTTTCCATTCAGTCCTATCTTATATGTTGAGAAGGGAAGTTGAAAGCTGTTTCAAGCAGCTTCAGTTTTAGGCGAGTCCACCTGGCAGCTCAGTGAGCAACACAGAAAGAGGAAGGGGTTATCACCCGCCAGTTTGCACTTGTGCCCTCTCTCTCTCCCCCGCCCCTCCACAGCCCAGCCCAAGAAGAAACAGAAAGAAAGATAGTCGGGCATAGGCATGCCATAAATCCTCATCCTCATCAACAGTTTGACCATCTCAATGGAAACAATTCTCTTATTTTTCATTAAGAATCTTTTTCCTCTGTGTGTGTGTGTGTGCGCGCGCTAATTGGTTCACATGTGTGTATACATATATATAATTTTCTAATTAAATTAGTTATACATGACAGTAGAAATCATTTTGACACATCATACATGAATGGAGTATAACTTCTCATTCTTCTGGTTGTATATGACGTAGAATCACACTGGTTGGGTAATCATATACACACACAGGATAATAACGTCTGATTCATTCTGCTATCATTCCTACTCCCATACTCCCTCCCCTCCCTTCACTCCCCTCTGCCTAATCCCAAGTAATTCTATTCTTACCCAGTACCACCCCCCACATTGTGAATTAGTATCCTCATATCAGGGAAAACATTCAACCTTTGGTTCTTTGGGATTGGCTTATTTCACTTAGCATGATATTCTCCAACTCTATCCATTTACCAGCAAATGTCATCATTTCTTTCTTTTTAAAGCTGAGTAAGATTCCATTGTGTATATAAATATACCATGTTCATCTATTGAAGGACACCTAGATTGGTTCCATAGTTTAGCTAATGTGAGTTGAGCTGCTATAAACAATGATGTGACTGTGTCACTGTAGTATGCTGATTTTAAGTCCTTTGGGTATAAACCAAGGAGAAGGATAACTGGGTCAAATGGTGGTTCCATTTCAAGTTTTTTGAGGAATCTCCATACTACTTTCCATAGTGGTTGCACCAGTTTGCATTCCCACCAACCATTAATGTATGAGTGTACCTTTTTCCCCACATCCTTGTGTTGCTTGTATTCTTTTTCTATAAATGTTTTATTTATTCTAATTAGTTATACATGAGAGTAGAATGCATTTATGCATTTTGATAAATCACACATAAAAGTATAATTTCTCATTTTTCTGATTGTACTTATTGTAGGATCACATCATTCATGCAGTCACATATATACATGAGGTAATAGTGTCTGTTTCATTCTACTATCCTTCCTATTTCCATGCCCCCTCCCCTCCCTTTACTCCCCTCTACCTAATCTAAATAATTCTATTCTTCCCTAGCAACCTCCCCTTATTGTGAATTAGCATCTGCATATCAGAGAAAACATTTGGCTTTTGGTTTTGGGGAGAATTGGCTTATTTCGCTTAGCATGATATTCTCCAACTCCATCCATTTACCAGCAAATGCCGTAATTTTATTCTTCTTTAAAACTGAATAATATTCCATCAAATATATATACCACACTTTTTTTATCCATTTATCTGTTGAATGACACCTAGGTTGGTTCCATAGTTTAGCTATTGGGAGTTGAGCTGTTATAAACATTGCTGTGGCTGTATCACTGTAGTATGCTGATTTTAAGTCCTTTGGGTATAAACCAAGGAGTGGGATAGATGGGTCAAATGGCGATTCCATTCCATGTTTATTTTTATTTTTTGTACATTTTTAGCACTTTTCCTTGTCTTTTGAGGGTTAAGGTTTTTTGTTTACTTTTTTTTTTTTTTTTTGCTTTTGTTGGTTTCTCTTTCTCTCCTTTCCTCTCCCTCTAATAGCTGAATTGTCTTGTTCTCTTTCATTATTTACTTGTTTTTTAATTTATTTTTCTCCTCCTTCTGTATACCCATCACTTTCCATCTCTTTTGCTTTCTTTGTTCACATTTTGAACATTCTAAACTTCCTTCGCTTTCCTACCACATTTTATTGTCTCTTAATAAACTGTACTTTTACCATTTTTTAGAAATATTTGGCTTATATAACTCCTGCCTCACCATTCATGTTGTTGCAGTTATTAGTACTGTGGCTGGCATAGTTGACATCTGTTATTTACCTGAATGCCAGATCGAGTTCACAGCTATTTACTGTTTTTGTCTTTGGCAATTGCTAACCACACAATTTCTGAAAAACCTATAGTGTTGTAGATGTCATAGTAGGCACCAGGTATTTATTTTATACTGCATATTGTTTGCTTCTGATGTTGCTATTGTTTATTTCCCCCTTTTCTGTGAGGTGCTAGGAATCTCCTGGGACACTACAAGTTCACAGGGTAGAGATTGCTGCTGAACTAAAACCCATCAAGGTGTGTAGCACACCTTGCTACACACAAATTAACCATGTTCAAACTTCAGCAATACTTTAATATGAAGAATAGAAGAGACAAAAATTCCAAACTAACAACCAGGTCCCAGGTAGAAATGGCCAGGGGGCCCTCAGTTGCCATTCATGGACATCTACTCCAAAAACAGAATTAACACACAGACTGTGGATACCACATCTACAAGGGGGTCTCAATCAAGGTCACTCTAGAACACTTTTGGCATGAAAAGGTTATGCTCTAAAAAGGCCCACACAGAAGAATGGAAGAAAGTGGGCTGGGGATAGAGCTCAGTTAGAGTGCTTGCCTCATATGCACAAAGCCTTCGTTTCACCCCAGCATCACACACACACACAAAAAGAATAGAAGAAAAATCCATCCCAACAGATGCATAAAGCCCAACATAGGAATACAAAAAAATATGAAAAACAAGGTAGCATGATGCTTCCTAAAGTTCATGATTCAACAGCAACTGACTCCAATGATAAGTTAAAATTGATGAAACACCAGATAAAGAATTCAAAAGAATATTATGAAAATTATCATTGAATTCTGAAATAATAGAGAAAAACAATTGAATGAATTAAGAAAGTTGGCACAGGGAGTGAATGATAAATTCAATAAGAATACAGGGATATTGAAAAAGAACCAAACGGATATCTTGGAAATGAAAGACACAAAAAATCAAATAAAATGTTCAGTTAAAAGCCTCTCTAATAATGTAGACCATGGTAAAGACAGTCCTAGAGTTGGAAGACAAAGTGGCCACACTTGAACATTCAGACAATATTAAAGAAAACAGTAACCACGAACAAAATATACAAAACCTCTGTGCCATTAAGAAATCAAATTTAAGAATCATTAAAATTCAAGAGGGTTGTGAGATGTAGGCTAATGGTATGGATAACTTTTACAGGAAAATAGTAACAGTAAATTTTCCACACCTTGAGAATGAAATTAACATTCAGATATAGGAGACATTCAGAACCCAAAATAGACATGATCAAAAAAAGAATCTCTACAACAACAATAATTTAAATGCCTAACATACAAAACAAGAATAGAATTTTAAAAGTCTCAAGAGAAAAACACCAGCTCACATTTAGAGACAGGTCAGTCAAAATTACTTCCAGTTTCTCAACACAAACTCTAAAATCCAGGAGGACTTGGAATGATGTGCTTCAAGGCCTGGAAGAAAATGTCAGCCAAGATTTCTATATCCAGCAAAACTATCCTTCAGAATTTAAGAAGAAATAAAAATATTCCAAGATAAGCAGAAACTAAAAAAAAAATTCATGACTACTAAGAAATACTTTTAAAAAAAATTCTTCACACAGAAGAAATAAAAAACAAACCCCAGAGCTCACATATGGACAAATCTTTTTTGAAGCGAACCTAAGCAAATGAGAAACAGGACCAAATTAAACATTAGAAATAGATGGAAAAAAAAAAAAAAAGAATGTAAATGATCTCAACTGTCTAATTAAAAAACATAGGCTGGCAGAATGGATTAAAAAATAAGACATATCATATGTTGTTTTCAAGAGACTTCACAGCACAGTCTGAAAGTGAAAGAATGGAAATATATACCATGAAAATGGAGCCCCAAAATAAGCAGAAGTAGCTGCTCACATATCAGACAAGGCAGACCTCAAGCCAAAATTAATAATAAGAAGCAAAGAAGGGCACTTCATACTGGTAAATGGAAAATTCCAACAAGAAGATATGCGTATTTATGCCCCAAACATTGGTATACATAATTACATAAAACTAACACTACTTAAAGACTCAAACAGACACCAATACACTAATACTAGGTGATTTCAACACACCTTTTTCAACAATAAACAGGTCACTAGAAATAAACTCAGTAAAGATTCTTCAGACCTAAAAATATTAGAAATCAAATTAACTTAACAGACATCTGTAGAATATTTCATCTAACAAAAGCAGAAAATGCTTTCTTCTTAGTAGCTCATGGAAAATTCTCCAAAGTAGACCACATGTTAAGTCACAAAGAAACTCAGCAAATAACAAAAAACATTGATATAATACCTTGAATCTGATCAGATTATAATGGAATGAAATTAGAAATCAATACCAAAAAATCTACAGAAATATAAACACATGGAGATTGAATAATACACTATTGAATGATGAATGGGTGACAAAAGAAATCAGGGGAAAAAAATCTTAAAAATTCTTAGAATCAAATGAGAAAAGTGATATAACATACCAGAACCTCTGGAACACTAGAGAAAGGTGGTTCTAAGAGGAAAGTTTTGACTGTGAGTGCCTCCATAAGAAATACCAGAAAGATCCCAAATAAACAACCTAGTATGCACCCCAATACCCTTGAAGAACAAGAAACAACTCCTTCCAAAATCAGTACAAAGAAGGAAATAATTAAAATTAGAGCCAAATCAATGAAATATAGAACAAAAAAGCAATATAAAGGATCAATGAGAGATTGGGGTTGTGGCTCAGTGGTAGAGCACTTGTCTACATGTGTGGGGCACTGGGTTTGATCCTCAGCACTACATAAATAAACACAATAAAGGTATTGAGTCCACCTACAACTAAAAAAATTTTTTTTAAAAAGATTGATGAAACTGAGTGGTTCTTTGAAAAGACAAACAAGACTGATAAACCCTTAGCAAAACTAATCAAAAGAAAAAGAAGCCCCAAATTAATAAAAATAGAAATTAAAGAAAGAACTCATCACAGACATTACAGAAATCCAGAGGATCACGCAAGACTATTTTGAAAACTTATAATCGAATAAATTGGAAAACCTAAAAGAAATAAATAGACATATATGACCTGCCAAAATTGAATCAAGAGGACATAGAAAACCTAAACAGACCAATAACTAGCAAAGAAAATAGCAGCAGTAATAAAAAGCCTTCCAACAAAGAAAAGCCCAGGACCAGATGAATTCTCAACTGAATTCCACCAGACTTTTAAAGAACTAGAGGCTGAGGCTATGGCTCAGTAGTAGAGCACTTGTCTGGCATGTGTGAAGTACTGGGTTCAATCCTCAGTACCACACAAAAATAAACAAATAAAGACATTGTGTCCATCTACAACCAAAAAGTATTTTTAAAAAAGAACTAATGCCAATGCTTCTCAATTTATTCCTATGAAATATAAAGAGATGGAACACTTCCAAATTTGTTCTATGAAACCAGTAGCACACTCATACCAAAACCAGATAAGGACACATCAAAAAAAAAAAATTACAGACCAATATCCCTGATGAAAAATGCAAAAATTCTTAATAAAATAGTAACAAATAATATTCAACAACATATTAAGAAAATTGTACAGCATGGCCAAGTTGGTTTTATCCCAGGGTTGCAAAGATAGTTTAATATACTCAATAAGTGCAATTCATCACAAAAATATAACAAAGCACAAAATCACAGTCATCTCAATAGATGCAGAGACAATCTTTGACAAAATTAGCACCCATTAAAAAACATTGAAGGTAGAGATAGAAGGGCCTACCTCAACATCACAAAGGCTATATACAACAAAACCAAAGTCAACATCACAGTGAATGGGGAAAAGTGAAAGCATTTCCTTAAAATCTGGAACAAGACAAGGATGTCCACTCTCATCAATCCTATTCAATAGAGTTCTTGAAACTCTAGCCAGAGCAATCAGACAGGAGAAAGAAATTAAAGGGGTACAAATAGGGAAAGAAGAAGTCAAATTATTTCTGCTTGCTGATGACATGGTTCTATATCTAAAAGGCCCAAAAATCTCTACAAGAAGACTTCTAGAGCTGGTAAACAAATTCAGAAAGAAGTAGATTACAAAATCAACATACAAAAATCAGTGGCATTCTTATATACCAATAACAAAAATAATCCCATTCGCCATAGCCTAAAAAACTAGGACTACAGCTAACCAAGAAGGTGAAAGACTCTACAATGTAAACTACAGAACATTGAAGAAAGAAATTGAAGAAGACACAAGATGATGGGAAGTCCTTCCATGTTCATGGATAGGCAGAATTAATATTGTTAAAATGGTCATACTACCAAAAGCAATATGTGGATTCAGTGTGATCCCCATCAAAATATCAATGACATTTTTCACAGAACCATAAAAAGCAGTCCTAAAATTCATTTGGAAGAATGAAAGACCCCAAATAGCCAAGCAATTCTAAGCCAAAAAGCAATGCTGGAGATATCATAATATGACACATAGACCAATGGCACAGAATAGAAGACAGAGACAAATTCACACAGCTACAGTCTGATCCTGGACAAGGATGCCAAAAACACACAGTGGAAAAAAGACAGCCAGTTTAATAAACAGGAATAATAAATGCTGGAGAGAATATGGAGAAAAAGGAACACTTTCACACTGTTAATGGGACTGTAAATTAGTACAGGCACTATGGAAATTCATATGGAGATTTCTCCAAATTCCAGGAATGGATACACCACATGACCCATCTATACCACTGTGGTATTAATCCTAAAGCACTAAAGTTATCATACTATAGTGATACACCCATACCCATGTTTTTAGCAGCATAATTCACAAAGTCAAACTATGAAATCAACCTAGGTGCCATCAGTGGATGAATGGATAAAAAAAAATGTGGTGCATATATACACAATGGAGTTTCATTCAGCCATAAGAAGAATGAAATTATGTCATCTTCAGGAAAATGGATGGAACTTGAGACCATTATCTTAAGTGAAGCACGCTGAATTCAAAAAGACAAAGGTTATATGTTTTCTCTCATGTGAAAGATAGAAAAAAGGAAGAGAAAAGTGGGGAGGATCTCATGAAAATCGAAGGGAGATCAATAGAGTAGAGAAAAAGAACCAGGGAAAAGGAGTGAGAAAGGAAAGGGGAAATACTGGGGAATGATATTGGCCAAATTATATTGTTATGGTGTGTGCATACACAAATATATAACAATGAACCCTGCAATTATGCACATTATAATGCATCAAAAATATGGGAAAACTAAAATATATAAATTTTTAAAACCTGTTGGAAATGTAAGGGATATGTGATAAAAAATAAATAAACATAGTGAGAGTATTAAAAAGAAATCTTATCACCAGGTATAGTAGTTCACACCTGTAATCCCAGTGACTCAGAAGACTGAGGCAGAACAATTACAAGTTCAAAGCCAGTCTTAGCAACTTTCAAGACCCTGTCTCAAAAAATACAAAGAACTAAGGATGTAGTTCAGTGGTAAAGTGCCCCTGGATTCAATCTCCATTATTAAAGAAAGAAAGAAAGAAAGAAAGAAAGAAAGAAAGAAAGAAAGAAAGAAAGAAAGAAAGAAAGAAAAGAAAGGAAGGAAGAAAGGAAGAAATTCTCACAGAGAAATTGATAGAGTAGATGAAGATACAGAATATTTTCATAATGAAAATTATAAACTTAATCTAATAAATATGCCTGTGGAACAGCTATAAAAAATGAACATGTATGAAACCACAAAGAAAATCTCAGTAAATTCCAAAGAAGTATGTTGTTTAATACTGGTTTCTGATGATACAAAGCTAGGAAATCCCTAAAACAAGGAATAACAATACATTCAAATAAGGATGTGTATGTATATTTTCAAATACAATATACTTTTGTGTATATGTACAAAGAAAAAATAAACCCATCACAATTATGGCTATAGATGACAAAAATGAATAAATTATCAGGAAATAAAATTCAACAAAATATTAAAAGAATACCATGACTAATTAGGTTTCTATTCAAGAAATACAAATAGAATCCATTTTAGGGAATAATTAATGTTATTTATTATATTAACAGATAGAAGGGTAAAGATTTTTATTACTATTTTGATAGATGCTGAAAGCCCACTTGATAACACACATTATTAATTTTAAAAATACCTGTGGTGATTTGGAATTGAAGAAAAATCTCTTTCATATTATAAAAAGCAATGATCAACTAATTAGAACAAACAATAAAAAAGTAGAAAATTTTTTTTAAAAAGAAAATATTTGATATTGAATTTATCCTGCAGAGGGATAAAATCCTGAACTATTTTAAAAAAAGAGCAAATATCAAAAATCAATAAGTGACATAGTACCAAACTGGAAATAGTTATATTAACATCAGAAACAGGACAAGTATGTCAGTTATGCTATGACTATGAAGCTATTAGTCAACATTGTCCTGAATGTCTTACCTATTCAATAACAGAAGAAAAATAAAATACAGATCACAGAAAAGAAAACTCAGTCATCATTACTTGCAAATGACACTTTTATCTAGAAAATCCAATGTAATTAACAATAAAAAAGAACTAATAAGTGTTCTTATGTATACAATAAAAAGAACTAATAAGAGTTCTTATGTATGTATTTAATAAAGTGGCTAAATACAAGATAAATACACAAAACTAATGGTCTTCCATAATATCATAATTTTATTATAGAATTTCCAGTTAAAAGAGGTAGAGTCAAGAAATACATTTAGTTCCATTTCTTCCTAAAACCCACTATAACAGTAAAGAAATGAAAGATAAGAAAAATTCATAATGATAAAGAGGATGGAAATAAATCAACAGCAGATAAGAAATGTCAACAAAGTTAGAAACTGGTCCTGGGTGGGTGGGCAGTAACTAACTCAGAACTGAGAAGATGGAACTCTAACTGGCAGTAGTTGGCGAGGCAGGAGAGGGGTGGTGAATAAAAATTGGGACAATTCAAGCTGGAGAACTGTGATAAGCTCAGAGGTACCAATTATCTCTAAAGATAGAGGTGCAGACAAGACCCCAAAACTGGTTGAAAGTGTGATGAAAACCATTTCAAGTTTATTCATCCCCAGCTTACTCTACTATAACAGGCAACCCCCCCGCATAGCTACCTACACTGCAGAAAGGCAGTTTTATCTATATCCAGAGAGATCTGCACAGCTCGTCTAAAAACAGGTGGACTCGGGGGCCAGCTCTGTACCATCTCTGAGATACCCAGCCCTCTTCCCTTTCTTCTTTCCCAACAACCTGAATCCTGGCCAATAACCTTCTATTTCCCTGGCAAAAGACAAGAGAACTCCTCTCTAAGAGACCTTCCATGACTATTTAGATGAACTGAGATTAAAAATGCAGGGATGCTCCAAAGGAAAACCTGGCCAGCTGCCACAGGCAGAGTCATTTAGGGAAGTTCACTGATACCAGGGTCCATTTCCCAAACGTAGACCTAAATATTTTTGAAAAGTCAAAGGGTCACTGTCCTTACTGGATAACAAAAGGTATAATAAAACTACAATAATGAAAACAATGTGATCCCAATAAGGAAAAGAGAATTCATTGGAATGAAATCAAAAGTCCAGAAACAGGCTTGAGAATTTAGTATTTGAAAAAAATTGGTTTTTTAAATGAGTGTAAAAGAACTGGTTATGATTTAGTGCCATTTTTTAAAAAAGTAGATGCCCACCTCATAATATCCTCAAAAATAAATCCCAGGTGGATTGATAAGGTAAATATTAAAAGTAAAATTATAAAAATACTAGAAGAAATAAAGTGAAACACTATTTCAGTCCTGGGATACAGGAAGCATTTCTAAGATTAATGCAAATCTAAGAAGCCATCAAAGGAAAGGTCCACAAATATGAATACAAAGGAGATGAAGTTCTGTTTAGCCAAGAATATCATAAAACATACAAGCAAATTTCCACTGCTGATCATAATGCAATAACTGGACAAGAAACCCCTTTTGCTGTACACAATTAGAAAACTAGACAACATACACGAAATGATCATTTTCATATACTGGTCAGCAAGCAAAGCAAAACGAATTTGAGATAAGGAAGCTGGCAGGTGAGCCCGTAGCCACCCCAGGTTTCCTCCTGGAGGCTCTTTCCACAGGGCAGGGGTCAGGATCCTGAACAGGGTATGACAATCTGGTTATGCTGAGGAGAGAAATCTGGGAGCTCAGGGGAAGGGAGAGTGCTGGAATTTGGAGACAGAGAATAAAGAGGAGGGGGCTATACAGAGGAAGACCTCTAGAAATCTGCACAGGAGTCCCCAAGTGCATGGGATGGAGACTGCCAAGGCCCAACACAGAGCTGCCATAGGAATTCTCATCCTAAGTTGAGCTGGCAGAAAGCTGAATCCTTGGAAGGATGAACAGAGGCCACAGCAAGCGGTTGGAACCAGCGACATGGCTCTGGGAGTTAAGTCTGAAGGCAGAGAAAACCAGACCACAGGCGAGAAAGAGAAACAGGTCTTTGGAGTGGCTTAAAGGGCTGGGAAAATCCAGTTCCAGCCCCATCTGTACCCAAAGGAAACCCAAGGAACAACTAGAAGGCTGGAACTTCCTGGGACTTTGGACCCCTTATGAAGTCTCTATGGTTTGTGTCAAATCTCTGCTGTTTTCAACAAAGTAGCTAAAAGTTACAAGCTGTAAAACCCTTAAATGAAGATATGCTTATTTGGGGACAGAAGGGACATGGAAGCAAGGAGGATCAATCCAGGGAGAAAATGTGGCGGCTGTCACAGGGACAAGCAAGCACAGAACTTTCTTCATTCAGTGAGTCTTTATTGAGAATCTGCTGCTGGCAGCCTGTGCTGGTGGCTGAGGGGTTACAAAGGCACAAGGCTCTCCCCTTGAAGAGCCATCGATCCTGCTGGATCTCATGACATAAGCATGCTAGAAAGGTTTAAATGAAAGGACACGGCAGGAAACACAAAGGCCTCCCTAGGAAGACCTAGGGAATAGCCTGAATTCAGAGATCCTTCAGGAGTCATGGAGGAGGGTCCAGCACTGCAGCCGGGATGACCCCTCAGCTCTGGCCTGCCACCCGCTGATCCATGGGCCTCTTGCAGACCCAGTAATAGAGGCTATTGCAGTCAATGTCATTCCACAACTGCTGGAGATGGACACAGTCTTCAGTCTGCCCATTCCTGTGCCGCCAGTTGTCTGGCTGATTTTTGTCCCAAAACCTGAAAACAACAGGGTTTTATTGTGTCAGACAAAGCAAGTGTCCCTTCCTCCTGAAGTGGCATAAGGAACTGAAGTGATGCGAGTCCCTCATCCTCTAGAGGTCCTGGGATGGAGATAGGACTGGGACCAGAGGCACCCTGAAGGTGGCTCTGCTGAGGTTGCCCCTTAGTTACTGAGGATTTGGAGTCAGGGAGGGGCCTCCTATGATACCCCAGTCCTCACCCCAGAGTGCACACTCAGACGCCTTCTGATGGGGGAAAGAGTCCCCTGGGACCCAGCCTGAGGCGGGCGTGGGATAGGAAACAAATAAAAAAGCAAGAAGACCACTCACAGGCTACGTGCCAGTCCCAGGACCTATCCTTTCCCTCTGTGGGCATGGCACCCATAGCATGTCACATCACACACCATACACACACCGCACCACACAGCAGCTGTACTCACGCCCTGCTCTGGGCCTTATCAAACTGTGTCCCGTCTGTCCAGCGCCAGGAGCCCTCTGTGCCCATGTCAGTGAGGCCAATCCAGTGGTAAGAGTTTTTTGTGAAATATACCAGGAATGTCTGTGGAGAAGAGGCATGGTTGTGTTTGATCCTGCACACGAGGAGCTGGTTCTCCAAGCTGTCCCCTCCCTGGTCCCAGGCAGGTAGCCCATATGCAGGAGTCTTCCCTGCACCTTCTATGGCTTTTCAGGACGTAGGGCAGCAGTCAGGTCCCCTCAAGGAAGTCCACCATCTTCCACATTGACTGTCCCTATTAGGTCCCTGACCTTGAGGGGTGTGGCTTTATTTAAACCAAAAAGTTCTGTCTGCATTAAAGAGATGTGTATTACACAGTAGCATGTCCCTCAACAGTCCTATAACAACAGTCTTGGGGGAGTCACAGGAGTGGAGAGTTTTGTAAGTCTAACTGGACCAAACCTGTTGTAGTCCTTTGTCCAAGCAAATGCTGAGAAGGACCCTCAGCAGATGGGCTACCTGGGACCATATACCATTTGGTGGTCCTAGACTCATAGGTGTGTCAGGTCTCCTGGGGAAGTTTTGTTCTCCTGCTCATGAGCCCTCCATGAGCTGACATTAATATCCAGACTGATAACTGGAAAGGGAGCCTGACAGGAAATAGAGGGCCTGGGGGGTGCATATTCCCAATATTTAAAAGCAGTCACCAGGTGCCACCTCCCTTTGCCCTTCCTCCCTGCCAATATCTCTTGGCCCTGGGTGTCTCCCTTATTGATTTTACTATCAATGCTTCTACTTCCAGGTCAAGGTCCTCATCAGAACTCCATAAATATTTGCTTTCTATCTCTCAGAGGAGACACAGAGATCTCCAACACAGTGCTGAGAGGGAAGGCCGAAGCACCCCAGACCCTTCCATGCACCAACTCCATTAGCCACCCCGACCAGCCGCTCTGACCTGCTCGTCTTGAGAGGTCACCGATGCCAGGTGGGCTCCCATGGACACACAGGAATTCTCAGCCTCGTGCCAGGACTTCTTGACATGTGAAAAGTAGTACAAGTTTCCCGCATAGACCTTCCAGCCTTTCAGGATCAGCTGGAGAAGTTGATCTAGTACAAGGTTGGGGAGGAGAGAGAAGCAGGAGCAGATGGTGGATGTCCCAAAGCTGGCCTTTCTGAACTCTCCTGGGGCCAACCACTGAGTTTCACAAGCCCAGGAAATTCTTGATGCCCAGTGCTCCTGGAGCAGGGCCTGGGAGGCTGCACCACCATCCAATACTCACTCCTGGAAGCACCTCCAGATGCCCAGGGGTCTCGGCCCTTGCTAGGAGGCTCAGTTCTGTTCACTCAACATTCTCTTCCCAGAGTCCTGCTTTCTGACTGTACTGCCTCTCTCTCAATTCACTGCTGTCACCTGACAGTCCTCTCCACCTCCATTCCTGCCATCTTCCTGCAAGATTTTATAGCTTCCTTCATTTCCTGGCTTCACCTCCATCCTTCAGCTGCCCACATCCAGGCCCATCCTGGGACCTCATCATCACCTAGTCTGCTGGACCTCACAACCTCCATCTTCGGAGAGCTGCTCCTATGAACTCAGCTCTTTCCTCTCTCCCTGCCATGACACCCTGCTCTCTGACGTTACCTACACCACAGTTGTATGAAATGGTGCTGCACGGGCTCATTTACTCTCTATTTGTTCTTGTGTTCGACATTCATTATTCAACATTCCTGAACTTCTCTGAGCCAGGGGCTGTTATATGAAGATCAGTGAGACTTGATGGATGCCGTTGAGGAACTTAGTCTAATAAATGAGACTGAGGGATTAAAACCATGTGCGGGTTAGAGACAGGAAAGAGGGCATGGTCCATTTCACCTGGAAGGGAGGTGTGGCTCCAGAAGGGCAACCTCAGTGAGATGTCACTCAATATGAGTCTTGAGAGATTGAGGAAGAGTTTTCCAGAGGTTCAGTGCCCAGGAGAGCACTTCAGACAGGGGGAAGAGTAGACATCAAAGCACGAAGGCATGCAATGACATAGCATGCCTGACTTGTCCAAGTTACCAAATAAGTTGAGCAAATGACTTGTGAGCAATAAAGGATGGGAGATAAACTTGGACAGGTGCCTTAGGACTCAACTTCACATATCAATGGGAAGCATTTGGATTTTTTTTTCCCTTGGAGCAATGGAAATCAGAGAAAGGTTTTAAGAAGGATCTTAACCTGCTCAGATTGGCCCTACAAAAAAAACCTGGTGGAGACAACAGGAAGAAGGCCCTTCGAACCAAGCAGACACATCATTTATAACACAAGGGCAAAGGGCTCAAAAGATGGTAAGTGTGTGCAACAGGAGTTCTCGAAGTGTGGTCCCACACTTCAACATCAGCCTTGTCTGGGAACATGCTTGAAATGCACATTCTCGGGCCCACTCTGGTCCTGCTCAATCTAAAATTGTGTTTTAACAGTCTGCAAGTGTACAAGTCCTCCAGGGGATTCCGATGTTCTCTAAGGTGTGGGAACCCATAGCCTCAACCAAAGATTGGCAAACTGCAGCCCACCAGCAGCCTCTCTTCAGAAAATTTATTGGCACGCAGCTATGCCCATTAGCTTACATATTGTCTTCAGCTGCTTTATCCCTGAGCAACTGACCACACAACCCAGAAGACTAAAATTTCTACTATTGAGAAATAAAGTGGCCCTTTAAGAAAAATTCTAATTGAAGGTTCTCAGTCTGACTGCTATTAGAACTACCTATAGAGCTTTTTGTAAAGTTGTGGTACCCAGACTGCATCATGGACCCCTGCCCCCGGCCCCACAAAAAATCAGTTCCAGAGCTTAGTTTTTAAGCTCCTGAGTGATTCTCCACAGTGTGTCCCCAAAGGGGAGAAGCACTGATCTCTACTACAACCGTTGAAGGCCATAGGGGGAGGAAGATAGAAAGCAATAGAAGGATCATGAAAAGGGAAGGCTGCCGGGCCTCCACGTCAGACCCGGGATGCAGCAGAGCAGCAGAGAAAGCCCTGGGTGCGGTCGGCCCCGCCTCCCTGGTCGGCCCCGCCTCTTTAGCAGCTGCTTCAACCAGCCCTTCCTTCCCAGCTCCTCCAAACTCCTCCCCGTTAGCAAGCTGCCTCCTACTCCAGCCAGAAAGAGGCACCACTAAGTGGCACCACTAAGTACCAACCCCTCCGTTTCCTGTTCCCACATCTGCAAACCAGGATGAACCGCTCCTTCCACACCTCCTCCCCACACTCAGCCTCAGAGGGGCAAGTTTTGCCCCAGCCCTTTACACTTCTTCAAGATCACTCACCCAGCTGTGCATTTCATCTCCCTCTGTACCCCTGACCTCCTCCCTCTTTGTTGCTTCCTTTCTCTCACCAGAACATCTAGACTATAGCCTATCCAAATCTAGAAAAGAAAACAAACAAAAAACTCTCAAGGAAGTTCACCAGTGAGTTCGCATGGCAAATGCAGAAAATTTCATGAAAACACAGATGTGGTTTTCTCATCAATCTTTTTTCAAATGTTTTCCACAACCTCTATATTTTATATGTTGCTGTCCTTTAAAAACACCTCTTTAAGGGCTAGGGATATAGCTTGGTTGGTAGAGTGTTTGCCTCCCAAACACAAGGCCCTGGGTTCAAATCCCCAGCACGGGAAAAAAAAAAAAAAAAAAAAAAAAACACCCCTTTGCTTTCTTGCGACCTGAAGGTTGGCTTCCTATTTCTACCCTCAGTCCTCTTCTCACAGCGTCTTCTGTCCCATGCAAACTTCCTTCCCCCCCATTGCTGCAACCAGAACCAACACACCCAGAGCCCCCAAATCTATGACTGTAGCCCAGCCTCTCTCCTGAACTTCAGACAGGCTCTGGGTGACATCAATGAATCTCCCACAGCATCCCAGACCAGCATAAAAAATCTCCCTGCTCCCCTTCCTTTTTTTATTCCCCATCTCTAGGAGTCTCCTCCTTGAAGCCCTTCCATTGTTCTTCATTCCCCAGAAGAGACAAAACCCAAGCTTAGAGGCCTTCCCTGGCCAACCTGTGTCTCCCAGGCCACCTACCTCCCTCGTAGTACAGTGGTTTTCTTTTTTTTTTATTATTTTTTTCCTGGTATTGGAGATTGAACTCAGGGCCTCGTGCATGCTAGGCAAGTGCTCTACCACTGAGTTACATCCCCAGTCCTTTTAATTTTATTTTTTTCAATATCTTTATTTAATTTATTTATTTATATGTGGTGCTGAGAATCAAACCCAGTGCCTCACACATGCTAGGCGAGTGCGCTACCACTGAGCCACAACCCCAGCCCCTTAATTTTATTTTGAGACAGGGTCTTGCTAAGTTGCTCAGACTGGCCTTGAACCTGCAATCCTCCTGCATCAGCCTCCTGGGTTCTTGGGATTACAGGTGTGTGCCACGGGACCCAGCTAGTGCCCTGGTTTTCAAACTGCATTCACCAACCCATTAGTGGGTCGTGACAAGCTTTTTTATAAAGAATAAATTATAAAATATCAAGTGCACTAATGCAGCAAAACACTTGCTTTTTGGAGTGTGTGGGTATACATAATTATACTGTTGCAATGTAAAATTAATTTCATGCCATTGTTACATTCAAAGCAGTGTGAAAGTCACTGCTCTGGTTCCTGCTTGCTGTCCTTTTCCACCTGCACCTCATAAAGCTTCCCTCTTTCCCTCAGGTTAGTCAAAATGCCTGAAGTCCCTAGAATCCCAATTTCACATCTCTATTGCTGTGAGTTGTTGCTTTCTTCCCTGATTTGCTTGGAAAATACTGTTAGTCTTTCAGGACTCGGTTCAAAAGCCATCATGTGAACACAGGATCCTCTGATCCTTGCCCACAAAAGATCTCTCCCCACACATGCCCCTCAGAAGATTCCTTCTCCCTTCTTTCTTCTCCTCCTTCATCCCAGCTCCCAGAATCTGCTTCTAACTTCTCACCACTTACACCTGTCTGTGTATCTTTCATGCAACTTGGTCCTCCTGCTCCAAAAGTTTGTCAAAGATATGTAGCAGGCCTTATTCATCTTTATACCTCTGACATTTAATGGGGCCTCAATAAAGTGCCAGATGAGCCAGGTGTGGTAGCGCACACCTGTAACCCCAGCAGCTTGGGAGGCTGAGGCAGGAGGATCACAAGTTCAAAGCCAGTCTCAGCAACTTAGTGAGACCCTGTCTCAAAAAATAAAAATTAAAAAGGGCCAAGGATGTGGCTCAATGGTAAAGCACCCCTAAGTTCAATCTCTGGTACCAAAAGAAAAAAAAAAATGTTAGATGAGTACACCAATACTTGTCATGTGTTAACTCATTTGACCCTCACTGTAAACCAAATATTATCATCCCCACTTAAAGATGAGAAAAGTAAAGCTCGGAGGAGGTGAACGACCCACCATTCCCTCCCAAGATACTATCCCGCCCACACCAGACCTCTCCCTGTCACTTACTTTGGGAACTTTGTTGCTGCTCCTGTGAAGCAAGGGTTGCAAAGAGGTTCCGCAGGCGACTCTGCTCCTCCTGGATTTTTGTAGTTAGAGTCTTGGTGTTCTCTAAATCCCCTTTAAGCCTCTGCATCTCAGTACTGGCCTTCTGCAGATTGCTCTCTAACATCTGAGTCTGGGAATTTAAGGCTGCAGCATCCTTCACTCCTTGTTTTAGGGTCTGTATCTCTCTGCTGGCATTTTTCAACTGACCATTCAACACCTGAATCTGGGCATTTAAAGTACTGGCATTTTCCAGCTCTGCTTTTAGCTCTTGGATCTGAGCATCTGTCTGTTCCAGATGGCCATTTGCTATTTGGGTCTGGGCAGTGACAGTTTCCAAATCTCTTTTTAACACATGAATCTCATCACCTGCCCTTTCCAAATGACCTCTCAGCACCTGCATCTCAGCACTGATGTTGTCTAAACTGCCCTGCAGAAAGGTCTGGGCCTGCGTGTTTAGAGCATTTGCACTTTGTAGACTTCCCTTCAGCCTCTCAATCTCGGTATCGGCCCTCTCCAAGGAGCTCCTTAATGTCTGGGTCTGCAAGCCCAAGGTGTTAGTGTCCTTCAGAGCACCTTTTACCATCTGGATGTCAGCCCTGGCATCTCCCAGATGACCTCCAAGCATCTGGATCTGAGAACTGACATTGTCCACTCTGAAATTCAACATCTGGATCTCCTCATGCCAGGTGCGGGAACTTTCCATGTGCCCTCTGAACATCTGGATGACCTCTTGCACTTCTGCTGCCCTGCCAAAGTAGTGATGATCTGGGAGGAAGAATCAGAGAAGGCAGCCAGAGGCCCATTATGTAGGGAAGATCAAATGGGCCAATCAGAATGCTTTTAAAAGATCCAAGGGCAATGTCCTTGGCACAGCCCTGAATGCCCCTAAGGTCACCTGCTGGACACTGTTGTCACCCAGACCCTGGGGATGGGCCACCTGAGAATATGGATCAAAAACCAGAATAAATGAAAACCAAAACAGTATGGACATTCCTCAGAAAACTTGGAATGGAACCACCATTTGACCCTGTTATCCCACACCTTGATTTGTACCCAAAGGACTTAAACTCAGCATGCGGCAATGACACAGCCACATCCATGTTTATAGCAGCTCAATCCACAATGGCTAAACTAAGTGCCCTTCAACAGATGAATGGATAAAGAAAATGTGGTACATATACACAATGGAGTATTACTCAGCCTTAAAGAAGAATGAAATGATGGAATTTGTCGGTAATTGGATAGAGCTGGAGATTGGCTAAATAAACCAATCCCAAAGAACAAAAGGTTGAATGTTTTCTCTGATATGCAGATGCTAATTCACAGTGGGGGTGGGTGGCTAGGGAAGAATAAAGGTACTTTGGATTAAACAGAGGGGAGTGAAGAGAGGGCAGGAGTCTAGGGTAGGAAGGATAGTAGAATGAATCAGATATTATTACCCTATGTGCATATATGACTAACGACCAGTGTAATTCTACACCATGTAAAACCAGAAGAGTGAGAATTTATACTCCATCTATGTATGATGTGTCCAAGTGCATTTTACTGTCATGTATAACTAATTAGAACAAATTTTAAAAATGAAGACCAACCTAGCTATCACACATGAACAAAGAGGTTGGAGGGATTGAAATAACTGCCTACAAGTAAACTAGCCACCTAGAGCCAGGCAGTAAGGTTTGAATTATTTTGCCATTATAATTTCTTCACTTGAAAGTAATCGATGATATCCTTTAGAGCTGTTGAAATTTAATTATACTGAAATTTCACCATAGATGGGTCATTACTAAAAAATAGGTTTGAGTAAAGCCCATGTAAGGTCCTACAATACATCTATATATTAAGCATGAAGCCCCTTGATTTGCCCTTGTTACTTCCTAAACACTGTGGAAACCACAGCCATACATTTTATGTTCACAAATTTTGTGAGAAAAAGAAAAAAAAAAAAAGGTAACCCTATTTTTTAGGAGAAAGAACACTGTCCAGTTCACAGGGCCAGGGTAAGGTGTGCCATGCCCCTCAGGTGACACTAGATCGACATTGAAATGTCCTTTCAAAAGGCTGAGACTTCAATATTACATAAGACAAGGAGCCTGAAGAACAGTTTGAGGATGTGGAAGACCTGAGCAAAAGGCCTTTGCAAGTTTGTCATGATGGCACACGCTTCTAATCTCAGCCACTCTGAGGACTGAGGCGGGAGAATCACAAGTTCAAAGCCAGACTGGGCAACTTAGTGGGATCCCGTCTCAAAATAAAATAAGAAGAGTTGGGGATATAGCTTAGTGGTAGGGTGCTTGCCTAGCATGGGCGAGGAAGGAATGCAGGAAGGAAGGAAGGAAGGAGGGAGGGAGGGAGGGAGGGAAGGAAGAAAGGAAGGAAGGAAGGAAGGAAGGAGGGAAGGAAGGAAGGAGGGAGGGAAGGAGGGAGGGAAGGAAGAAAGGAAGGAAGGAAGGAAGGAAGGAAGGAAGAAAGGAAGGAAGGAAGGAAGGAAGGAAGGAAGGAAGGAAGGAAGGAGGGAGGGAGAGAGGGAAGGAAGAAAGGAAGGAAGGAAGGAAGGAGGGAAGGAAGGAAGGAAGGAAGGAGGGAGGGAGAGAGGGAAGGAAGAAAGGAAGGAAGGAAGGAAGGAAGGAAGGAAGGAAGGAGGGAAGGAAGGAAGGAGGGAGGGAGGGAAGGAAGAAAGGAAGGAAGGAAGGAAGGAGGGAGGGAGGGAGGGAGGGAAGGAAGGAAGGAAGGAAAGGACTTTGTTTTGGGGGTAATTCATGGAGACTCTGCAGCCTCTTTAATCTGGTCTTCCTACCTGCCCCACTAGCCTCTGCCTTGGACTTGCTTGCATTCTTGGCTCCCCTCATCAACTAGGACTTAATCTCAGACATTTCTAGTTGCCTCCTGATTCTAGCCTCCCCACAAAAATATGAGGAAGAACCCAAGAAGGCAGGAATCCTTTCTGGAATATTCATGCAGTATTCTTCATGCTCTGCCTAGGTGGGCATGTGAGGCCTCAGCAGATGGCCTTTGAAGCCCAGTCATATACTCTGTCTTATAAAAACAGAAACACAACAGAATGGAGACTTCAAAAGTATAACCATATAGATAAGCACAGATGTTTTTCAGCAAAGGTGAAAAGGTAATTCATGGATAAAGGGTAATCTTTAAAAAAATAGTTCTGAAACAAATGGGTAGCCATATGCAAAAACAAAATAAGAACTTCAATCCATTCCTTACACAATTATACAGAAATTCCTAAATGTAAAATCAAAAGCTATAAAATTTCCAGGAGAAAACAGAGGACATCTTTGAGGCCTTGAGTTATGCAAAGATTGTTCAGATACAAGACCAAAAGCATGAGCCATTACAGGGAGGGAAGGAGGGAGGAACAGAAGAAAGGAGGGAGAGGGAGAAGGAGAGGGAGGGAGAGCGAGGGGGAGAGAGGGAGGGAGAGAGAGAGAAAGAGAGAGAGAGAGAGAAAGAGAGGGGCTGAGAGAGAACGAGAGAGAGGCTGAGGGTATAGCTCAGTGGTAGAGCATATGCTAAGCATGCACAAGGACCTGGGTTCAATCTCAAGCACCAAATAAATAAATTAGACAATCAAAATTAAAATCTTGTTCAGAGACTAAAAAGGCAAGTCATAGATTAAGAGAAAATATTTGCAAATTATGTGACCAGTAAAGAATTAAAAATGAGTGCAATGCCACATGGTCCCTTTTATACAAAATGCTAGAAAAAGCAAACTAATCTCTAGTTACAGCAATCAGATCAGTGGTTGCCAGGATGGAAGGAGAAGGTGTGAGCAAGGTATCACAAAGGGTCATAATTATATTTGGGCTGGATGATGAATCTGAAGAATCTTAGAATCTTTCTAAGGAAGATGGAACCTATTCAAAGACCTGGAGGTTTCAGAGGAGCAGCTGGTCCCAGGGTGTAGGCTTCCAAGTGCCCCAGCTCCCTCCCAGCCCCTACCTGCCATGGCTACTCACTGTTGGGCTCCACAGGTGACTGGCCAGTAGTGTTGTCTCCCAGAAACATGGCTTGAAACTCTTGGAAGGAAGGACGTTCCTCCAGAGCAGGGCTTCGGGGCTGGAGAGCTGAGAGACCCCATTGCTGGGTCAGTGCTATCGCCAGCACTGACCCTGGAGCATAGGCTGGTGTCCTACACCAATTAGAATTCCAGAAAGATGGAGATGGCATCTTAGAATTTCCTTCATGAGCCTCAGTTCTAAGAGGCTCCCCTTGGACAGTGTCCTCTGCTACCAGGAAAACTGTGGTCAGGGCCTGGGGTGGTGGTGAAATGGCCCTTCTGGGAGCAGAAGGGCCCAGAGAATGTGTCTCTGGGTCCCCTGGAACCTTCGCACAGGAAGGAAAGAGTCAGTGGGTTTCGGGTCACCTGGAAACTTACCCACAACAAAGAGAGCCACGAGAAAGAAGACCACAATCACAGCTATGAATGCCAGGGTGGCCAAACGAAGCCTCGGCATCCTGGGGGCTATGGGAGCCACTGTCATGGAGTCCATCTCTGCAGGGGAGAAGCCAGGTCCAGAATGAGAGGGTGCCATGGGACAGAAGCAGTGTCTCTGACCCAAGCTCCTGGTCTATCCAGGGGTGATGAGAAAACCCGCCATGCTTGTCACCCAGGTGGCTGCAGAGGAGGAAAGGGACGCACTTGGGAATATTTGCCAGAGCTCCATGTGGGGTATGGCAGCAACACCGGGCAGGAATGCTGCTGAGACCCAGCACTCAGAATCCCAAGGAGGCTGCAGGAGCATAGGACACAGAGGGGAGAGCAAGGAAAGTGTAGTTTGAGCGAAAGAAAAAAGGGAGAAAGAAAGGGAGGGGGACAAGAGGGAAGGACAGGGCCAGAGCCCAGAGCTTGGAGTCCCAGGGCCAGTCTTGTTCATGAATCCTGACCAGAGAAAGAGTCACAGTCCTTTGGGGCCACACTGCTGCCTCTCCACACACTGACATGCCGCCGTCCTGAAGCCTCTGCTACTGGGGTTAGAACGCTACCATGGGTGTTCTGGGAAGCGCTGTGGCTGAGCCCTCCAGGGACTATGGTTAGAGATACAGTGTACACAAGAAAACACGCTAACAGTGGCAAGAAACCAGCCCAGAGCCCCAGAGGCTCACGGGTCAGCCCATGTGCAGAACTGGGGTTCAAAACCAGGTCCATCTGAATTCATAGCACATCCCCTTTTCCTTACCATCCTCAATGAAAGAGGTATGGGGAGATTTCTTGCAGACGGTGAGGAGCACCCTACCCTCTGCGTGACCCACATTCTGCCCTCACCTGCTTCTTGTGGGGCCAAGACTGCAAAGAGCTGTGCTCCGACCTGCCAAGGAAGAGCTCAGTGGGCTTTGGGACAGGCAGGCTAATTCCAAAGTTTTCTTACCTCGGGTCTGTAGGGAGACACACTGGTTATCTGTGCAGAAGGTGACCTTGTCACTTTCCATCTCTGCACCCTTCATCCCCCTCTGCTGCTCCTGGCCACTGGCAAGGCCGTCCTGCAAGCCAGCCTCAGCGGGAGCAAAAGGGAGATACTGGGAACTTATATGCTTCTGGAAAGGTCATGACCACCTCTAAAGTTCCGCCCACTCCCTACTGACTCTGCAGAAACCCAACCCAACACAGCCCTCCCACCAGGCTACCAGGAGCCCCCTCAGCCCAGGGCCCTGTCCTCTTCCTCTTCCTGTTGGCACCTCCTATTCCAGTGCCCCAAAGTCCAGCCTCTGCCTCAAAGTCACAAACGCACCTGTTCTCTTCTCTGGGGGCTGAAACTGGCTGCCCGGGAAGAGAGAGGAGATGTCTCAGTTCTGCACAGAAAGCATTCTTGCAACTGCTGCTAGTCCTTAGTCCCAGCTCCAGTTCCCCTAAAGTAGAAGGACGTCAGGTGATAGAGGGTGGCAGCGTTAGTGTGGCAGGGGGTGCAGGTCAAGGAAAGGGATGGGGTGACTCACTGCCCACTAGGTACCTCACAACCTGATTATAGGAAAGAACCTGAGATGATTTGAAAAATCTATTTAGTTTTTGTCCTAGGTCTGGCACAGAGCTCCTGAAACCCCGTTGCTGAGTGACAGGTATATCTTTTGTTATACCTAATGATCACACCTGAGTTTATGTTAATGCAATGACTCAGGTGCACTAGGGAGTTTCACGTTCTCCCCAGCATTAGAGGGGAGAACATTCAGAAACCCATCTCCAGTCCCCACTCTCAGACATCCTGCTAGGGGAAAGGGGCTGGTGATGGGGTTTCACACTCTTAAACAGAACACTCAAGGAGTGTTTGGGTTGGTGAGCACATTCATGCACTGGAAGGGGGGTTCCACCTTGACTCCACCGAGACAGAGACCCTCTTGTTTGGGACCCCTTTGGACCTTGCTCCATGCCCCTCTTCATCTGGCTGACAGTGCCTTTTGCAACTCTAATAGGAAGTCTAGTGCTTTCCTGAGTTCTGTGGGGTCTAGTAAGCCATCAAAACCGAGGAGGTGTCATGAGAGCCCCCAAATTTATAGACAGCCAAACAGAAGTGTGGGTCACCTGGGAGCCCCATTTTTTGCTGGTATGGAAAGTAGAAACTGTCTTGGGTAATGGAACCCTAAACCTCCATCAGACTCCATGGGGTCTGTGCTAATTCAGGGAATTGGTGTCTGAATCAAATCAAATTGCTAGATATCCACCTGGGGTTAGAGAGAAGCTTGGTGTCAGGAAAACCATACATTTGGTTTCAGAAATGCTGTCACAAAATACTAATCAGGGCCCAGCTCCATCCAAGACTTCACCTTTAACAGATTGGATCCATGTCCCTTGAGACAACCAGGCTCTCAGGACTAACTCAAAAGAAACTGGTAGGCATACTGCTTTTCAATGAGACATATAACTTCTAGCAGGGTTTACTGCTTCAGGGGGCTCCTACCACTTGGTGGACCTAGAATCAGAAGAAAGGGAAGTGAGGCATCCCAGTGGGTGGTGCCATGGATCTATGCAAGCCTGATGTCCCCGTCCCTACTAAAGGGTAACCAGTTCAACAGAACAAATATTTCCCACTGGTTGGTCAAGGCGCCCTTCCCAGAGCCAGTTCTAGGATACTGGCAGATCTTGTCCCTTGGCTCCCCTTTTCCCCATTGCTCCAGATGGTTACAATCTTAGAGATATGGATCACATTAACTCATAAAAGCATGAGTACATATCAATCTCTCGTCACAACCATTCTTACAAGCTGTCAATTACAAATTTGCAAACTGCTTATTTCCCCATATTGTTGTTTTTCTGTTTTTATCCTTACTTTCTACTTCCTTTCCTGTGTCTTTTTCACAAATCCTGGGGTCGCCTCCCGAAGGCCTCTAGGCACTGACTAAAATGACTTCAGACGCCGTCAGTGGACAAGCCACATTGAATGGGGCTAGGATTGCAGCGCGGGGCGAGAGGGAGACTGTGCAATGGAGGCCACTGTCAAGTGCTGCCCAAGGCAACCCAAGGGTGGCTGATCTGAGGGGTGGGGAGGGCATGGCTGCCCTTGCCCATTCCTAGTGCTGTGTGTGGTGCTCGTGTGGGGGAGAACTGTGCAGGGGAGGGAGGTGGCATGTGGAGTACACCTGCTGACTCCTGTCTGTTGAAAACGGACCTGGGGAAATGGTCACCCAGGACTGTGCAGGCACCTGTGTCTGAGCCAGTCAGCAGCCCTGCCAGGGTCCCATCTGTGTCTGCCAAGCCCCTTCTCCACGTGGGACAGGAGCTGCTGAAGGTCCTCCCCAGGGACGGAGGTAAAAGAAATGAGCAGTCCTGGTTTCTATTTACCCACACACAAAATAGTCGGGTTGGACCCACTCAGGAACTCTTTTTCTCAAGGATCACTGAAGCTGAGAGGACCTCAAAAGCAGAACTTTGGGGAATCCCTTGCTCAGCAGAAGGGTGGAGTATGGGCCAGGAGAGCGGCATAGTTCTCCAGACCAAGACCAATTGGACTTCTCCTGCTCTGCCTTCCCTGTCCACATCCCCCTCCTGCTGCCTCCCACTGCCACTCCAGGGTCCCAACTTGTGTATTTCCCTTGAAAACACCATCTGCCAGCAGGAAGTAAACCCAGGAGGTTGCTGTCCTTGCTGAGAGGTTCCTCTCCTCTCTAGTCAGAGAATACCAAACAGGTAGAGAAAATTGGGTTACCAGAACCACTCCACAGCTGGAATCACACGCATTTGTTTTTCCTGCCCCCATTGAAGGTCACAGGGTCATGCTCTTGAAGATCCATTCCTTTAACAACTATAGACCTGTAGCTCACTGGCATCCTGGGAGGTGTCTCACTTTTCCATATCAACCCCTAACACACCAACAGGGTTGGGGAGTTGTTCCAAGGAATGGCCAGATCCAACAGTTAGATGTAAAGGAAAAACCCAAGCAAGGTCTGCAAACCTGGGATATGCCACTGAGAGCTGACACATGTCCCTGCTCAGATGTCATTCCCATGGTTGGCCTTGTGAACATCCTCAGTTCATCCCATACTGACTCTGCAGCTCCAGGGACAAGCTGATGGCTTGACCCACCTAACATGTCTTCCTGACCTTCCTTATTACTTCTGGGATGAGATTGTAACCCAATCCTGGGCTTCTGTTGGAATAGTTACAAAAGGAAATCTCCTTCCTCTAGGCTTCTCTTGCAAAGGTGTAAGATCATGAGCTTAGAGCCACCAGGTCACCATTCCTGAAGAGCCTTCCTGGCACCAAAACCATATCAGAAGTCCCAGACCAGAGGGTAGAGAATAGCATGAGCACCTGTTTCCAGTGGCACAAAGCACCCTGTCTACCACACCCAAACCCAACCGCAGCTCCTCCCATCCACAGGCCTGCAGACCAACCACCGTCTCACCGATTTTAATTCAACTAGTCTCCTAACCGTTCTCCCTGCCTCTTGTCTTGTCCCTGTCACCATATTGCATATCAATCTTTTGAAAAACCACTGTGGATTACCTAGCTCTCTCAGCTGAGAAGAAGCAGTGAGAGCCTGATAGCAACACAATCGGCAGCCAGATGGTGGGCTCTAAGACCCTCCTCTCACATAGGAACCAGGCTCACTAGACAAATGGCAGATTCTAAGACCCAGGCAGGAAATACACGAGATGGGCCTGGAGCATCATGTGGTACTGGAAATTAAGGAGATGTCTTAAAAAGAAGCCAATGGTGGGAGAATATCAAAAGGACACAGGAACCACCAACTGAAAGAGCTCACAGCACCAAGGACAGGACAATAAGAGCAAGAAGATTGAGTTGGACTTTAACCCAAAACATAAATATATACAAATTTATTCTGATCTAAATTAATATTTGAATAAATAAATCTCAACAAATAATAATTTCAAATAATTTATGTACCTATTATACCATCAAGAAGACAGACCTTAATACCATACTTTTATTTGTTTTGTTTTATAAAATATGATTTTAATTTATGTTACTCTGCTGTTACACAGAACATGACAATTTTCATAGACTTCTTGGGGACTACAGTCAATGATTAGCACCACACAATAGTGGTCCAACTCTAAAGAACAATCATTAGACAAATCAAATACCCTCTAACGTGCACAAATCTACATGGACAAGTACTGATGTGTTAGATTTTAACTTGAGTACTCTATTAAGAAATGACATGCATTGAAGGAAAGGGGAAATACTGAGGAGTGATAGTGACCAAATTATATTGCTGTATTATGTGCATGTGCAAATACATAACAATGAATCCTGCCATTGTGTACAACTATAATGCACCAATAAAAAATGTGGGGGAAAAAAGAAATTACATGCAATTTAATTTACCAAAAACAATGCTTCCATTCTGACAGTGAAGTGCTACTTCTATTACAAAATAAAGTGAATACCAGAACCACAAAGGCAGGGGATGTTAAGTGAATATTTATTGGGGAGGGAAGTTGTTGACTTAAACAGCAGCAAGTTATGAGTGATTAGGGGGCTGGGGTTGTGGCTCAGTGGTAACTCACTTGCCTAACGTGCATGAGTTCCTGAGTTCCATCCTCAGCACCACATAAAGATAAAATACAGGTACTGTGTCCTACAACTTTCTTTAAAGAATAAAGAGTGATTAGAGAAGCTCCCTGTTGTCACAGGTAGACATGACCTACATAATGTATGATATAGGAGGCATTTCAATTTGTGGACCCCCAACCCAGAACCACTAACCACTTTCCCATTTGATCTCACACTTTCAGATTCCTACTAAAAAGGGAAAAGTAAGAATATGGAAAAGTTGCTACTGAGAGGAAATCCCCAAAAGAAATCAAGGGAAGGAATGCATAAATTAGGAAGTTATGCAGAACAGCCTTTAAATTACAATAAATCAAGCCAGGCACAGTGGCACATGCTTGTAATCCCCCCAGCTTGGGAGGCTGAGGTAGGAGGATCACGAGTTCAAAGTAGGCCTCAGCAATTTAGCAAGGCCCTAAGCAACTTAGTGAGACCCTAAATTAAAAAATGAAAAAAGAGGGTCTGGGGTTGTAGCTCAGTGGTTAAGGGCCTCTGGGTTCAATCTTCAGTAACCCTCCCCAAAAAATTACAGTCATATTTTCGTATCTTCACAGCAATACAAAATACAGTTGCTTGCCTGACTGGTTCAAGGTATTTAAATACCAGACACAGTTTTAGTCCTCTTTATAAGAGTTAGAAAGTCACTCATGTCTATATGAAATCAGATATGAATACCCTCCTAACTTCACCCCTATAAGGCCAAGACAAACACAAACCAGGGAATGGAGAATTCCCTAGGCAGCGGTGTGATAAGATAAGACACTAAGTTATTGATTCCATGCACGTGAATGGGTTTCTTTGCTAGAACATCCAAGTGGAGTAAGAAATGGAGATGTGTAAAAAGGCTTCTCGAAGGCGGAAGGCTAGATGCCACCCTGTTTGCATTTAGGTTCTGGCCCCTTCTGCAGCATCACATTCTTCTGCACTGTCTGATGTGCATGGTGTTGCCTCTAAGCAACTCATGATGAGGGTGCCATTTGTCTGAGTCTTCATTCATTAGATCAGGTCCTGCTAAGGCCTCATCAAAGTCGTTTTAGCCGATGTGCAGGCAAGATCTGGGTTCCTAAGGATATCATGGTAAAATACAAAAAAACGTTAAGAGCCAGTCCCAAGGGGAATGGGTGCGTGGGCCACATCTCTTTCTTGTTTACATGAAATGTGTTTTGCTAGCCCCTTGGGAATGATCTATCCTTTGTGTTCCAGATGTACCACTGCAACTTCAGCAAGGTACCAGAAGTAACCTCCCTTCACTTTCAGGTAGAAGACCTTATTCTCCAAATTGAATACTTACTCAACAATTCCAGGTCCACGGTGCCCATGGATCTCTCCTCACACTCGGCCTTCTCCCAAGTCCTCACTCAGCTGCACCTTGCCGGAGGTGTAGATTTTCTGCTGGATGCTTGAGATAACCCTCCAGGTGAACCTGGGACCCCCGCCCACATTCTTATAGGCCACTAAGAATGGGTTGCCTTCCTCATTGTACCCTTCAGACCCTCTCAGTCACAACCGTCATGCAGGTGGTCACGTCCTTCGCAGTGCGTGGCCTGCTTGGCCAACATGGCCTTCTGGATTAGCTCTGTCTTTTCCAGGGCACTGGGCCAGCGCCAAAGGCAAGGAGAGCGAGGGTGAACCCGGCCTGACCCCGATTCAGAGGAGTCCTCCTCAAGATCTCCAGCCACCACCTAAGTCTCCACTTCTTAAATGTGGGCTGCACACAGTGACCTCCTGCCAAAGAGTACAATACGGAAAAGAGCCGAGGGAGTAGCCGTAGTGAATAAACTTGACGAACACGTCAGCGTCAAGGTCAGCATCAACAGGTGTGAATTATACTGAGAGTGCACGATGAAATGAAAACAGCTGGCCCGCCAGCGTCATCTCACCCTGCACCCCAGCTGATGGGACTTCTCTCGCTGGCTCGAACGTGTGTACTCCGAATTGTCCACTGTTCCCTCTCAGATTCCTTCCTGTGTCCCCTTCCCCCTCACTGTGGAGATCCTGCTGCTTTTCCAAGGCTCAGCTTATGTGTCTTTTCCTCAGGAAGCCTTATGAAATCCTTTGGCTTTAAGCTCTCGAAGAATAAGAAAAATTCCCATTTTGAAAACACATTGATTTTATTGTTATTTGGGTAAACTGTGTTTTTTTCCCCAAAATAAAATTATTCATTCTATGATGGTAATGAAGAAAGAAGAAGAGGAGGAAGAGGAGGAGAAGGAGGAAAGAAATGAAAAAAAAAATAGGAAGTTTCCTTAGAACAGAGATGAGGGGAGGCTTGGAGGTCAGAGTGAAAATGGAAAGACAGAAGGAAAAGAGGGTCTAAAATCTAAGAGGGAGACCTGCTGGGGATCTTGGAACCCCTGGCCAGGTAGGGTTGGCAAGCGGGTAGAGGGCAGCTACTGAGCCCAGGGCCCAGCTCCAACCAGGTGACAATGTTAGGGATGATGTTGACAATCCAAGAAGCCAGAGTGTTGTGTAAGGGAAAGAGAAATAAGTACTAGACTTCCCTCTGCAAACCTCCCCAAACCCGCAAAAAAAAAAAAAAAAAAAAAAAAAAAAAAAAAAAAAAAACACATGTAACAGTGTATCTTCCAAAGCACTGGAAAATGAAAAGAAAGAAAGCAATCTATACAATAGGAGAAAAAGAAATGAGAATGGGTGGAGAGATAAAGGAAAAAAAGAAGAGAAACAAAAATAAAAAGAAACAAAGATTAGCTAGATGACAAATGATCAAGAAAGTATAAAAATAGAAAAATAAAAGAGTCCTTGTCCATAAGAGTTAGGATCAGTCAGTAGGGGTCAGGCAAGTATTTTTTTTTCTCCTCGTTTTATTTCAAATACAAAAATACAGGTTCTTCAAGAGTATTTCATTGCAGCTTTGAGAACCAGTACATCAAGCATTGTTAGCTTGGTGAATCGGAAAAAAATTTAATATTATAAAATAAATGCACAAGTTGAAAGAGACAAAATTCCCACCTGCCCCTGGCTCCCAATTTTCAGTGACAATATAAAATTTCCCAGAATTTCACAACAAATATCCTTGGAGACCTGAGAGCTGCCTGGGTAGTGATAATGACCCGGTGGGACTTGCTGGGCAAGGCCTCACCATAAGCAGAAGTTCAGGTGACCTCACTAGAGAAGCAAGCCCTCCATATGGGAGGAGCCACAGCTGTCCCAGCTTCCTGACGGTAGGAATCCAGGGCAACACTGTGCTTGCTGGTTACAGAGAGGGGTGCAGGCTCCAGATAAAAACACAGCCTCACTGACGCAGGCTTTTTCAGTTTCAAGGAAAAGTGATGAGTGAGGGCAGGGGTCAAGTCTTATCACAGGAACCATGTGCACAGGAACCCAGGAGGATCCGAGGGAATGGATGGGAGGCAGCACCAGGAACCTAAGCGACATGAGCGACCCACCTGAGCGACTGGAGCTACCGGAGCTCAGGGCCCAACCCAGGAGCCCTCACCTACGCATCTTAGCACCTGTTGTGCTAAGCGTTCCCTTCTCTCTGATAGACGCAGTCCTCTGTGCTTTATCTCTTTTCTCTGGGTCATGGCTTCTGCTTATTGCCACTTTCTGTAGGTGCCCCACGATGCCCCAAGCTCTCCTCTAACTGGGATCTTCCAGATCAACTTTCCTATTAGCCGCCTCATCCCCTTGATATTTCCTGGTTCGACTCCTTTTCCAGAAAAATGGTCTCATTTTCCCAACTTGTGTGTCCACACCAGGACCAACATAGATCCCTGACCAACTTTGTTCTGATCATGTCCTATTCACCCCATTGGTGAGGGAGGGATCCCCTGCACTGAAATAGTATAGGATTGCCAAACCCATGACATCTGCCGCTGGAGACATGAGATTGACAGCACTTTACTACTCATGTAGACTCACAGTCCAGGGAAGAAAGACACCACATGCCATGTAGGGGCCCAGGGCGTTCCTCTTGGGAGCAGAGCAAACCAGCAAGGACTGAGGAAGGCTGGTGTCATGGTAGCATGAGGATGAGGGGCTCCAGTTCCTGCAGCAGAATGTGATTGGCTTGCTGAATAATTTCCCAACTGGCAGGGAAATGGAAACTGATAAGTTGAGAACAGGGTGGAATTTAGCTGACCCAGTTAGTGGGGAACTAGCCATGTGGGGAGACTTGCAGCTTCATGAGGGCATATCTGCTGAGACAGAGGAACTTAGGGTTAGGTTTTTAGAGCCCTGTGAGGCTCAAAGATTTTATAGCTCTACATATTTTAGAGCTCAAACACAAGCCTGTGCCTTCAACTCTGAACCCTTTACACCTAGAACAACAAGCTGCTGGTTACTTGCTTAAGGAAAATGTCCTTTCCCCAGGACTTTAATGGGGTCCCTAGTAGGACCACTCTGCTAAGCCCACCCTAGCACTCACCCCATGCTCCCTCCTGCTTTCTCTCTGTTCCCCTGTCTGGGGGCCCCTGTCTGCGTTCCTGCCCTAGCCACTGGACTTGTGATTTAAACCTGACACTTGTGAATGTCGTCTCTTGAAGAGAGTAGGGAACTTGACAAGGTTCCTCCTTGGAACAAAGCTAAAGAACTCCCAAGAAGAGAGATCACCATGGTCATGATATTATAGACCTTGCTCTGCTTAACTTCAATAAAAACTAGAGATGAGTATTTTTCATATTTTATGGCATTACTCCTTGTTATTTTTGATCCTCCAACTACGTCCTGAGGGAGTCTGTTTTAGTCAGCTTTGTCACTGCCATGACTAAAAGATGCAACCAGAATAACTTTAGAGGAGGAAAAGTTTATTGGAGGGCTCACGGTTTCAGCCAGCTTTATTCCTGAGGTCTCCAGGTGAGGCAGAACAACATGGCGGAAGAATGTGGCAGAGGGAATTGGCTCACGTGGTCATCAGAGAGCAGGCAGAGAAACTCCACTGCCAGATACAAAATACATACCCCGAAGCCACGCCTCCAATGCCCACCTCCTCCAGGCACACCCACCACTTCAGTTACCACTCAGTTCATCCCTATCAGGGGATTAATTGACTGATTGAGTTAAGACTCTCACAACCCAATCATTTCTCCTCTGAACCTTCTTGCATTGTCTCACATGTGAGCTTTTGGGGGACACCTCACATCCAAACCATGAACAGTGCCCCCAAATTTCGCATCCAGCAAAAAAGACTGCCTTTCCTTCACATTCACAGATACAACTAGGAGTGAAAAGGGGCACAAGGAGAGAGGCCTTGACCCCAGCGACATTCCATTCTAAAGATTTGAAATGAACTCTTTCAGGTACCAAAAGAGAAGTTCCCTCACACCAGGTACAGGAAGATAAGAAATGCAGAAAAGAGGAGGCACAGGGGAGGTACAGAGGATCAGGGAGGAACTGGATGGACGATGATAGCAAAGGCAGGAAGTGAGTGAGAGGAAGGGAAGAAGGGAGGAAGAGGAGGGAAGGTGCAGCCCAGCTCATAAAGCAATGCATGTCCACAGCAGCCCCCAAGCTGAACAGGGCAGCTTGCCCCAGGGACAGAGGGGTTCAAGCTTCAGAGGCATGGACAAAGAGGGCAATGGGAATGTGAGGTGGGCACCTGCTGGCCACCAGCCTCCTAAGCAGGCAAGTGAGAATTCTGGGGCATCAAGCAGGAAAAGCCTTGAGTAATAGTATCAAGAGAATCACTTAGTGGGTTGGAAGCAAATTTTTTTTTCATATTTCATTCTTACTTTTTAAATTTAAATTTCAACTTAACACAATTGTGCATATTTATGGGGTACCATGTGGTGTTCTGATACATGTATACATCGCATAATGTTTAAATCCAGTAAAACATATCTGTCTCTTCCGACATTGATCTCTTCTTGTAACTTTTATGTGATGCAGATGAGATTTCTCTGAAGAAATGGGGAAGTTCAAGGCAGTGGCCTCAGCTATCAGTGTCCGGATGCACCTTAGCCAGGCCGTGTGAACTTCTAAATTCTCTCCACCCTCCCCTCCCATTTAACCCAAGTGCTTTCCATTCCAGCTGCCCCTGTGGGGTCAGAGAATTCCCAGTCAGGATAGACGGACTCCCAGACGCCGTTGGGATAATTTTGAAAGAGAAAAAAAAAAAAAAAAAAAAACAAAGGTACAAAGTCATCCTGGCGTATTGAGGGGAGAGAGACGTTTCCTCAAGTTTGACAAGCATTGAACTGGGGGGCAAGTCCTCTCATGGTTCTGAGTGCACATAGGGCCGCTTACAGATGAAAAGGAACGTATTATCACAGGAAGCGTCATTCCATGACAGGAGCGCGGGCAACTTTATATTGACACAATGTTCATTGTTCCCCATATTGTTGGGCTCACCTGGAATCCAGAACCTTCCAAGTCAAAACACAAAGAAAATTATATTGATGAAATTGGAAAACAAATAACTTATTTCCAATAAAGGATTGAGTTACTCCAACCCCTTCATATTGCCCTCATGTTTGGTCCTAGGTGAGAGCAAATCAAAGCAAATTTTTGCACCCAAGCCTAAGAGAAGGGAGAGAATTAGTTAGACTTCAACCTCTAAGTCTCAGTTCGGGGCCAAAGCAGTCCACCACTCTAGGGCACCTATGTGAACCCACTCTGCAAAGACCTAGACTTGGGGTGGAATTCCCCTGCTCAACCTGAGGTAGTAGGCTTTGCTGCCAAACCCCGTAGGGCATGGAGGGCCACAGATTTGTCCCAGGTCCCTCAGTCAATGAGTGCCAGCAGTGAGCCAGGTCTCAGTTCCAATGTTCCTGCCATGTTAGGACAGGGAAAAATGCAAACCCCATGCTCATGGGAAAAACCCCCATCCCTGATGCCCTGGCCCTGGCCTGGGAGTCAGGCTGGGAAGGAGGGTACTGGGGGCTCACCTCACGCTTCGGTCCTTGTTGAATGGCGTTTCATCCACCCAGTACCAGCTCCCTTCACTCCCTGCTTTGGTCAGGCCAATCCAGTATGGAAGTCCACTTGCTGTCTTGTACAGAAACTCCTGCAGGGAATTCAGACTTATCAGAGATGCCGGTCATAACCTGAAGTTTGAGCACCTGTCTCCACGTACTGATGCTCAGTCATAGCCTCTAAACTCACAGACCTGCCACACACACACTGGACTCTCTCAGGCCGCTTCCTGTCTTTTCTGGGAACCTAGAGTCTGTCTTTCAAATTCTGATTTGTCTTTGCTCTGCAACTAACAAACTCAGGACCCAGGTCTTTCTGCTCTTCAGGAAGCAGGTGCTGGAGTATGAGAAGGACTCAGGTAAACTACAGAGCAGAGACCCCAGGGGATTACAGGGGTCTGGATTCAGCGAGTCCAGGCTCCAGGAACAGTCCTACGTGGCCATCTTCTCCTTTATTCTCTGAAACAGGCACCACTATTATGCAGGTCTCCTCACTAATGGGCTGAGCCCTAGCAAAGGTAAGTGGTCTACCCCAAGGCTCCAGGACTGCTAGATGGCAGATTAGGACCCAGATTACTCCAGAGCACGTGTTCTTTTCTGCTGTGCTTCCCCACCCCCCAGATGGAAGGGACCTGGTCAGTATGCTCACTAGAAAGGAAATTGCTTAAGTCTTGTAGGGTCATTAGTGATGCTGTTCACAACTATTTCTGTTTTCTGGACGCTTGGAAAGAGCACCCCTCCCCCTGTCTAAAAATTAGCAGTACTAGCCAGGCACAGCAGTGCATGCCTGTAATCCCAGTGACTTGGGAAGCTGAGGCAAGTTCAAGGTCAGTCTCAGCAATTTAGTGAAACCCTAAGCAACTTAGGGAAACCCTGTCTCAAAACAAAAAATAATAAATAAATATTTTAAAAGCAAACAATACTGTGTAATTTGCTTTCTCCAGTGAAATGTGAGCAGAAAAGATTGGGTTTATGTTTGGGCAGAAGCTTTAAAAATCAATATGCAATTTGCCACAATCCCTTTTCTGCTTCGGCAATTATAGACACGTGTTAAGATAACACCTCCTTTGGTTGGGATTCTTGGGCAACCACAATGAGCAGAACCTACTTGCCCGTCCTTGTGAGATATGTAGAATGAGTGAGAAATGATCTTTCGTTGTTAGGTCACCAATATTTGGGGCTTTTTGTTACCACAGCATAACCCTGCCCAGCCTCCCTGAGACAGGGGCTGGCACACCCCTTTACAGAGCCCCCCAGAAACCATACTCACCTGCTCGGCCTCAGAGGTCACTGAGGTCAGGTGTGAGCTCCTGGACACACAGAACTGCTGGGCACTGTACCAGGTCTTTGGGGTGTGAGAGAAGTAGTAGAAGTTCCCCCTGAAGTACTTCCAGTCCTGGGAAACCATCTGCAGAATGTCATCTGGAGGACAGGGGTCAAAGGTAAGCACAGGCTTCTGTTCCCTGGGGCTACTGCATGGGGTAGGGTTCTTGGATGGAATCCCAGAGGCAGCAGTGAATGGGGCTGGGCCCTGGGGTCCTTGGATCCTGCTGTGGGAGCTTGGGGACCCTCATGATTCCTAAAAGTCTGACTGAGACTGATGGATAAGAGGGGATGGACCACGAATCTGTCTTTCCCATGAAAGAAAAGCAATTCTCCACTGATGGTGACAAATAGCTGGTCCCTGGGCTTGAGGTAAGGAATTGAATGGGAAATGGTGAGGTTTGGGCCAGGACAGAGATCCTATAATACTCTGTACCATGGTGTGGGGACCCAAGATGCACTGCGGGGTTTTCTCTTCTAATATCCCCTAAGTTCTCCTCAATCCTAATGCTATGTCCTCCGCCTTAATTTTCCAGCGCATGCCTTGCCTTGTGTCTGAGGCAAGCAGGTCTTGAGGGCCACTGGTCATTTTGCAATGCTGTTTGCTGAGTCACTTACTTTGTCGTTTAAGCGACTTGCTGATGGTCTCCAATTTGCTCTGCAGTTCCCGGACCTTCGTGTTTAAAGCACTGGCTTTGTCCAAGTCTCTTTTTAACTCTGGGATTTGGGAATTTAAATGACCGACCGCCTCCCAATTTGTTGTTAAGTTGTGGATCTGTGCAGTGGCTTTCTCTATGCTGGTTTTCAACGTCAGGATCTGAGAATTCACGCGATCCAGGCTGACATTCACCATCTGGATCTGCAGGCCAGTTGCCTGCACATCACCACTGTTCTTCTCAACTTTAGAACCCAAGGTGCTGACGTTGTCCACACGACCTTTCAGCAACTGGGCATCAGTCTTTATGTCTGATATTGTGCCCATGAGCCAGGGATCTGAATTTGTGAAAGTCAAGAGGTCAGTTGAGCAGATCCCCGGGGGAAGGAGAGGGATTGTTGTCAGGGTGGTAAAGGAAAGAAGGGGAGGGTCAGGCTCAAACTTCCCAACAACCCAAGGCAGTCCAAGGAGCTGCCACCTACTCTCTAGTCATTCATTAATGTACACTAAGCATGCACTGGGCACCCATCCAGTGCCAGGAGCTCGGGTGGAGACAGATGATGAGAAGTTGGATAAAGAACAGGCTCTCTGTGACAGACCTCACAGGGAAGCAGAAAAAGCCATGAAAACCCAGTCCTCAGTCTTCTGAGTGTTCAGGGCGAATTCAGGAAAGGGATGCTCTCGAGCACCCCTCATTACTCTCCCCATCACCTGGGGCTCTGGGCCCCCTCAGTTGGGCGATAGTGGAGACAATAGCATGTGCTTCTGAGGACAGAAGCACAAACATGCAAGCCCCAGTGCCATTCAGAACAGGAAGAGCAGCAGCTCAGTCCACAGGGACAGGACACCCTGTCACTGCACACAGAAAGAGAAGAAAGGAGACAAATGAAATGCCACCGGAAGGAGAGAACAGGGAGAGCAGGAGAGAGAAGGTTTGGGTCTCTAGGGAGCCCACTAGCTGTGGAGAAGGACAAAGGGGACAAAGAGGACTTACAGAGAATGGCTTGCAGCACAATGAAGGTGACCAGGACCAGTGACAGGCAGATTAATGCCACCCGGAGGATGAGAGGTTTCCTCAGGACCAAAGATGGATCTGACTTGGGAGGAGGATCTGGAAGAAAAATTGAAGGTCTGTTAAGGACCAGCAAGGCGTGGATTTGGACCCAGAGCACAAAAGCAACAACTGGTGCTTGCCTCTGGGCCAGAGGGAGATGTTCTGCTTGTCCACAGAGAAGTGCGCATCAGGGACCGGGCTCTCTGCAGTCTTCATCCTGCACGCTCATACACAGGTGCTTCTGGCTGCCTGTCTCCCCAAGGACCATTTATTCAGAGAAAACAGGAAATGATCCCATAGCAGGTCACTATGTCATCCTGAAGTTCCCCATTCTTGGCTTAGGCACCTTGCCTGACCAAGGCCACAACCTGGTCTCCTCAAAGATCTGAGCTTTCAGAAAGAAGCCATTTGTCTTCTGTGAAAGTCTGTGGCATGGACACTTTAACCATCTTGTCCCAAAGCTATCCCTTTTCTCTTGTGAGGATTCCTTCATCTATCATCTATCCACCCATCCTTATACCCCACAAACAGCAACTGAGTGTCTTCTGGGTACCAAACTCTGAACTAGGCATGGGGACACAAAAATGAATGACTCACAGTCTTTTCCCTCAAGTAACTCAACATCTGATAAAAAAAAATAGAGATCTGAGCAAAGAAATTATAGTACAATGTGCTGAGCATAACAGTGGATGAACGTGCATAGTTCAAAGTACAAAGAGCAGAGTAATGATAAAACGTTCCAAGTAGAGAGATGAGCATAAGACAGCATGGAATGCTTGGGAAGTTGTAGATAGTTCTGGCCCTGTGTGAGTGTAAAGTACATGACGGGAGGCAGAGGGTATGGGGCTAACGAGGTGCCTGGGATCAGATCATGAAAATCCTTTTAGATCATGTTAAGGAGCTTAACTTCTGGCTTGTGGGTAACATGGAGTCAATGGAAAGCTCAGGTAGGGGAGAAATAAGCACAGGGACATTATAGAAAGATCACTCTGATCGTAGAGGAGCATAGATTGGGCTTCAGAAATCCTGGAAGCAGGGAGACCAATTAGGAGACAATCATAATAAAGCATTCTGCTTTATTTTGTTAAGGTGTCTTAGCTGATATAGTACTCCTTTTAAAAATGCAGTTTAGAGATTGAAAATGTAACTGTAAGATTTGGGTTCTCCTCCCTGCTTCCTGCAGTTGCTAGTACCTCCAACAGAGTAGGGAGAATGAGCAGCATCAGACTAGGAAATGTTTTTTTCTCTCCTTGCTTTCCCCTCTTTTCCCACCTCCTCTCTCCTTCCCTACAACCCAAACTATGGAGTTCCATATTTGGGAGATGTTTAGGGAGTAAAGGATCTGATTTAGGGTTTAGTGAAGGACTAAATTTTCTCCTGGAGAGTCTCTCATGCTTAGAAGAAGTCTGCCATATCTGAGGAACCTGGCACATAGCAAACTTTAGACAAGTATTTCTCAGAAGGTGAGAAAGAGGAAAGGGAGAAGAGGGAAGGGGAAAGGAGGGAAGAGAAAAGGAAGGAAGTTGATACAGATATTTGGATAGACAGATGGATGAATAGATGGATGATCAGTGGATGAATGAATGAATGGAGAATGGATGATTGATGGGTAGGATGATGGAAGTGTACTTGGGTGGATGGAGTATTTGGTGGATGAGTGAATGAACAGAAGATTAATGGATGAATGGGTGGATAGAGGATGGATGGATGGATGGATGGATGGATGGATGATAAATGAACAGAAGTTTTGATGATTGATCATGACTCTGCATTCTGTGGACTGGAATGTGCCTTACAGAAGCTAATGTTTCTTTCCACTGCCTCCAGTAGTTTTTATTCCCATGGGAAAGGCATAAGGAGATATGATTTATACCTTACTCAGAAATGAATAAAAGTTCTGGCCAAAGGAACTTTCAAGAACTCTGACCTGGCCTCATTAAGTCTAAGCATTGGCATGAGATGACAGGTGGTATCAGGGACCAGGGTTGCAGGCTAAATTATCAGAGCCTATGGACTAGCTATCTAGACCTGTGGAGCTTCTGCTGCTTTTGATGTGTGATGCCTCCCTACTCCCTGGCAGGTCAGTATACCTATAGTCTCTCATTGCTCCCTTTCCAGCTGACTGGGTTCAGGCTGGAGCTGAGTCTGACAGGATGAGGGAACCCAGACAGGACCACTCACTTCATTTCCCCAGCCCTGGGAAGGAAGACAAGTAATAAGATGGCGCCCCATCTGTCTTGTCTCATGTCTTCCCTTCCCACTTCTGCCTGTAGCTTCCAGGCCTGTCATCTGCTCTGGCCTTTGTCATTTGCAATCCCTAAATTAAGAGCTTGACTCAGGCTCACTGCCTGCCTCTGAACTTCTGTGACTATACCACTCTTTTCAGCTGCTCATCTGGTTGCACAGCCTTGGTTTCACCAGGGCTTAGAAGGGTTTAGAATGTTCTGCTTCTGGATTTTCTTGCTTGGTGCCCAATCTAAGCCCAGAGTCACCTCAGCCTTTCTGCTCCTGTTTCCTGGCCCTAGATCTACAACCTATCAGTTCAGGTCCAAGAGGTAGAGAAGAATCCATATTACACAAGATTCCTTCAGGTGTCCTAGTATCCTCCTGAGGCATTTGACAGAAGTTACCACACAATATATTTTGGGACATCTTCCAATTCTGTCAAGAAGCTGACTTTTGGGGCTGGGGTTGTGGCTCAGTGTTGAAGCCCTTGCCTGGCATGCATGAGGCAGTGGGTTTGATCCTCGGCACTGCATAGAAATGAATAAATAAAATAAAGATATTATGTCCATCTACAACTAAAAAAAATATTTAAAAAAAAGAAGCTGAGTTTTCCCAAATCACTGCTGGTTTGTTACATGAGTTATTGGTACAGCCCCTGGATGCCTCCTGAGGAGTCCTAGGAAAAAAATCAAGGTTAGGGAGCAGTTATTCCCAGTGATGGAAATGAAGATCTCAGGTGGATATTCTGCTGATTGCTGAGCAAAAGACTGGCCCAGCAGAAGGAAGCTGAGCAAGAAGCAGGGAAGCCTGGGTTTTCAGAGGAGCTGGGTGTAAAAGTCCCAAACCAGAAGAAGTTTCATTTCCCATTTTGTGGGGAAGGAGTGAGTCACAAGCTGTTTTCCTATGGCCATGCTCATCTGTAGGTATTTACTGAGCACCTCTCATGCAAACCTCTGAGTGCTCTATCTGGTTCCTGGCCTAGGAGGAGAAAAGACAGAGCAGGAAGGCAGTTTCCTCAGACACACCTTCCAGCCAGGAAAGTAGACAATTTTCCTGAACAGTCAGGAGAGAATCTGTTCTTCCTAAGAAAAGAGGAACTTTGGCCTAACCTAGAGTGACCAAAAATCACTGCTGTGATAAGAGAAAGGGAAGTCTGTGCTCATTTTCCTGTTTCCCCTCTCTCCGTGATCCTAGGGTTCTAAGAGTTTCTCTGGATAAGGGTGGCGGAAGTTTGACCACTTCTTCCCCTTGTTGGGGTGAAGGAGGACCATGGACACCACCAATGAGGATGAAAAAGAGACTTCAGTTGTTTGAAATGTCCCAGCAGTGCTGAGAGTGACCTCCAAGGAGTGGTCATCTAAGTTCCTCCGGTCGAGGCATGAAGGGCATGAGAGTGAAGAACAATCTGGGGAGTGGAGACTGGGGAGAAGACAAGAGGTAGGCAAGAATAGGGTAGAGAGGAGAGGGGAGAATGACCGTGTAATTAGAGAAGATGACCATTACATCCGGTCAGACCTGGCCCACAGCCTCAGAGAGGTTAGTACACATACGTCAATTACCTAGTTTTGTTGGCCCAGAGAGTCTAGAAACAATAACTCCAGCAGCAACAAGCACACTCAACACCAAGATCTTGGCTTCTAAGTACTATTCTCCAACAAAAGATACCAGGAATCTTTGGAGACATTGATGATTCTAGGTTATACCAGGGAAAATTCAGATAAGCCTAGACTATCTTATAGTATCAAAAAATAAGGAAGTACTCAAAAAAATGAAAGGATGAACGCTAGGATGAGAGCATGTCAAAATGACACAAGAACCAACCTGAAGAGTTCCCAGCGACCAAAGCTGGAGGTATTGGGGCAACAAATGATTATAAACCAAAGCATAAAATAAATCTACATGAGTCCAAGCTGATAAAAAGTATTGAATAAATAAATTGGGCAGAAAGATGAATTGTCCTACAGGAGAATTCCAAATAACACACAGAGATACTTCTTCCTTCAGGAGGTGGTGCTTAATTCCCCTTTCTCTCAATAGGTTTTTATCTCACAATCTTATAAAACTCACTAATTAATGCTAACAATTTGTCCATAGGAGCTTTAGAGTTTTCTATGAATGAAATCATATTATCTATGATTAATGTTATTTTTATTTCTCTATTCCCAATTCTACTTCTTAGTTCTCTTGTCTTATTACACCAGTAAGGACCTCCAGTTGTTAAATAGAGATGGTGACTTGGGTCATTTTTTTCTCATTTCTAGACTCAAAGGAAAAGCTTTCAACATTTCAAATGAAGACTTCATTTAAAATGAACTGATTGCTGCATTATGCATTTCCTATCTACCTCTCACCTACTTCTCCACAGAAGATAGGAGGTTTTGCTTCCTATATTATTCTTTTTGCAGCTATAACAAATTACCACAAACTCAGTGACTTAAAACAATACAAATTTACCTTACATTTCTTAATGTCATGGAACACCCAAAAAGAATCCCCAGGATTGACACAAGTTCCTTAGCAAGGAGGAACTGAAGATGATGACACCATAACCCGTGACAAGCATTTTATAATTCATTCATTCATATTTCACATTGCTCTAGGCCCTGGTCCCCTCTCCTTCTGGGGGAGGGAGGGAATGGAATGAGATGCTGATCTCTTGTGCTTACGTACAACGTATAGCACATATTAAACTTAAACCCGCAAAAGGAACAGGACTTCCAAAACCACAAAATCCCACAATAATATATCCAATATCACAACAGGACATTCTGTCCTCTACAAATTAAAATTATTAGGCCAAAAAAATTATACAACCCTGACAAATGCCCACATTCTAGTGAATCAGAACACTTCACTTTATACACAAATGCTATGCAAGACTCCCCTCAACTTTCCTTGCCAACTTTAACAACAGATTTCTTTCTCCAAACATTTGTTTTGCTCTTTCTCTGAAAGTAAATAAGATGACCATTCTCAGTTGCAATGTTATGCTTTTGTTTCTTTAACCATCTAAGTTTGCAAAACTTCTTCCCCTCACCAAGCTCTTGAGCCAGCTCTGTAGCTCCATCAGTACCCCGAAGTGAAACTTTAAACCTTCACTTGTCTCCTCCAGTTCCCTGAGATGTCCCTGCAGTGCTGTTTCCATCCATGCCCCTCACAATGGGTGGCTTCCATCATACAGCTATTGAGGAGGACAACCCCACAAAAATGGATAATGACATTGCCTCTCATTCACTCACTCATACATTCACTTATTTATCAAGAGGAGTTTCTCAAGTGTCCACTGTATGCCAAGCTCTATGCTAGATGCAAACTTTCAGCCTTGAGCAAAACAGCCATGGTCCCTGTTCTGCAGGAAAGTACAATTCTCTCTGGATAATTCTTGGCCACCTTGCCAATAAGAAAAATAAAGTATATCCCTGACAAAGCCCAAAACAACAACAACAAAATATAGTTTAAAGTGTTGCCAAACATGACATTTTTCCGAACGACTTTTATTAAAACACAAGGCAAAGAATCACATAGTTACATGCTTTTGTTTCCTACAAATAAATCCATTTCTCACACTATAGCTGCCTTTCAACTGGCCAACACAGCACAAACTCCATGCTCACACTTCTCCCTCCCTTCCCCAGGTGGGGCAAGAGGAGAATGAGAGCTATAAGTCTAGGAATTACTGCAGTGATGCTCAGTCTTAGGCGCACATGGGTAAAAATGCCAGCACCCATCCCCAGAGAGTCTGACTTCATCCGTGCCAGTGGGGACTCAGGCATCAGTATTTTTAATAACTGTCTAAGTGGGTTCAATAGGAAGAAAGGCTGGAAAACAGCCATCTGGTGGGAAAACATGTATCTTATGGCAGACTTCCTAGTTCTGCCATGTACTAGTTGGGTGAATGACTTGGGGGAGCCTCTGTCACCTTGACAGCTCAAGTGAAGTGAGGTAACCTCACATGGAAACATCCAACTCAGAGTCTCATAACAAGAGTTATTCAGTCAAGATGATTGTTGAATGAAAACATCTGACGGCACTTGCCAGAGTTAATGATCTTGAACGAGAAAGGGAAAAGAGAAGTAAGCCATCTTGTGGCCAAAATTTAGATCTCCAGGGTCCGTAAAATCAATCTAGGGTTGTATGTGTGCACCCAGGGTCTTGAAAAGAGCGGTCCACCACCCATCGGTCACACACACAGAACACTCCTGGGGAATCGAGAGCACACCCAGACCACCCACTAACCCTAACCACCCACCAGAGAGTCATTCAACAAGTTTACTGCATGCCTTCTGGGTGCCAGGCCCTACATAGATGTGAAGTATTTACAATAAAGCTAAAACAAATAAGTTCATCCCATGCTGGGTTCAGCGCCCTGAAGGGAAAGCACTTGCAGTCATCAGAGCACGAAAAAGAAAAGCTGGCTTTGTCTGCAGGGATTGCAGAAGATTCCCCTGAGAAGTGACAGTTGAGCAGAGATCTGAGGGGAAAGCAGAAGTAGTTGTGGCAGAGAAGTTCATTCCTGGAAAAGTGGGATCCTAAGAGAATGTGGCACCCTGAAAGAAAAAAGGAAGGTCAGAGAGACTGGGACAAAGAGATGGTACCACATGGCCTTAGAGAACAAAGGTTCTGGAGCCAGCTCACCTGCGTTCAAATCTGGGTTGGCCACTTTCAAGACAGAACTGTTACTGGATGTTTCTCAAGGCCTCGGTGATACAACTGCCTTGTCTGTAAACGGGTGCAATGATATCAACCTCATGGGGTTTATAGTGATTCAGTGAGTTAATACGAGCACCAGTACACAGATAAGTGTTCTGTAATTATTAAGAGTAAGGATAGCTCTACTTCTATACACCCAGGGGTAGGAGCACTCAACTGCCTAGTAATTCATTAATTACATTAGACCCTTTTATCAGGAACAGGATGATGATTTGGCCCAGATCTGTAGAATAGTTTTGGCCCATATCAATACTCACCAAAGAGTCTTCCAGAAGAGAACACTCAATAATCAGTGGACCTGATGACCCTTCTATGGATGAGAGTCTGCTTTTTGGCTTGGCCTCTTCCCTGACTACTCAGTGGGCTTGTGATCAAAGTGTCATACACAGAAGGTGTGCATGGGCTCGACAGCATGGGTCTCGCCTCTCCAAGCTGCCACTGCTGAGTGCCCAACCTGCAAAGCCACCAACTAAATGTGAGCCCTCAAAATGGTACCGTTCCCTTGATAGATCAAAGTGCTACCTGATGTCAGGTTGATTACACTGGATTCCTACCACCACAGAGGGTGCAATGGCATGTCCTCCTTGACAAAGAAATTTACTTTTGAGTTTGGATTTGCTCTCACTTCTTGCCACATTCCTGTCAGTCACACCATCAGTCGTCAGTTATTGATTGTCGTAGCACCCCACCCAACACAGCTTTCTTTTTTTTCCAGTACTGGGGATTAAACTCAGGGATGCTCTACCCCTGAGACATACCTCCAGTCCTTTTTATTTTTATCATTTTAATTTGAAACAGAATCTCACTAAAGTTGCCCAGACTGGCCTCAAATTCGTAATCCTCCTGCTTCAGCCTCCTGAGTAGCTAGGAATACAAGTGTGCACCACCACACCCAGCTTATTTTCTAAGCAGCTCATTTTAGAGTAAAAGAAGTAAAAAAAAAAAAAAAAAAAAAAAGAAAGAAAGAAAGAAACAGACTCAAATCCATATGTTTCACTGGATTTATCACCCAGATAAATAACTTGCTTTACAGAATAGTGGACCAGTCCATAGATGAGTCAGTTATCAGCTGGGAGACAAGGCCTTGAAACATTAGGGAGCTGTTGCATGCATGTAGCATAAGCTTTAAAACAGGACTCTTGCTTCCCCCAAAATCCATTGATCTAAGTACCTAGGAATATACTAGGCAGCATCTCTCACATTGCCATAGAATGACCCATCCTCAAGGATTTGTTTTACTTCCTGTTTCTAAAACTGGAGTTTCTGACGTAAGGTATCCAGAGGAGGAATATTTCTACCGAGGAGCATAACAGGAGAGGAGACTGCTACCAGGCTATTTCAAGCATCCCACACCACTGAGGAAACAGAGTTTAGATTTTTTTTTTTTTTAATGATCACAAGTTTGGCAATTCCACAGCTGGGTTTTCAAAAAAAGCAAATATTAGAATGGAGTTTGGAGTGCAGAATGTTTATGAAGGATTAATATCTGTGCAAGGAAGTGGGAGGAAGTGACTGGGCAGAGAGGGAAGTTAACTAGTACTGTAGTGTACAGACTCAAGAAGTCTCAGACAACCCCACAGGGAGCTCCGGAGCACAAAGGTTCCATCAGATATGTCCACTTTGGGCCAGAATGGCCAGACCTAATTCTGACTCAATCATTCATTGGATATAGGCCATTTAGGCAAGGCCATGCCCTTGGGTGAGGGGATCTCTGTGACTAAGGCTCCCTGAGGAGCTGACAGTTGGAGGCCATCTGCTGACAGTATTCCCAACAGTTGTGGCAACAGGCTCTTATTTGAAGGAGGATCTAGAACATATATCTCCATGTTGACCACAAAAGATAACTGACCCTGAAAGTCAAAGGAAGAAATACTGGCCAGGTACAGTGATGCATGTCAGTAATCCCAACTGCTTAGGAGGCTGAGGCAGGAGGATCACAAGTATGAGGCCGGCCGGGACAACTTAGCTAGATTCTATCTCAAAATAAAATTTTTAGCAGGGCATGGTGGCACATGCCAATAATTCCAGCAGCTCGGGAGGCTGAACCAGGAAGATCACAAGTTCTAAACCAGCCTCAGCAACTTAGCAAGGTCATAAATAACTCAGTGAGACACTGATTCTAAATAAAATTTAGGGTTGGGTATGTGATTCAGTGGTTAAATGCCCCTGGATTCAATCCCAGTACTAAATAAATAAATAAATATTTTTTTTAAAGGCTGGAAATGAGCCAGGCACAGTGGTGCATGTCATGTCTGCAATCCCAGAAACTAGGAAGGCTCAGTCAAGAGGATCACAAGTTTGAGACCAGTCTCAGCAACTTAGCAAGGCCCTAAGCAGCTTCAGCAAGACCCTGTCTGGAAGCAAAATATTAAAAGGACTGGGGATGTAACTCAATGTTAAAGTCTCCCTGGGTTAAATTCTCAGTACCAGAGAGGGAGGGGGGAGAGAGAGAGAGAGAGAGAGAAAGAGAGAGAGAGAGGTAAATGGGAAGTAGTGAGTATCCACTAAGATAGCACCCAATGATTCATAACCTTGTGAACTTAGAAGCATGACCCTCCCCCACCAGTTAAGTCTTCAGATGAGACCACAGCCCCCGACAACAGTTTGACCAGAGTCTCAGGAGAAACTTGATCTGGAGGCACCCAGCAAAGCCCACAACTGTACGCTGAATCACCAAAATTGTGAGGTAATAAGCGTTTGATATTTAAAGACAATAAATTTGGGGGTAGTTTGTTATGCAGCATAGATGGCTAAGATAAGGGACAAGGAAGGTCATGACTAGAACCCAAACAGTAGATTCCTTGTGTCCACTTAGTTCAGTCTGTAAAGTTTGGAATTCTTCTGGAACTCTTGACAAACCCAATGACTAATAGACTAAGACTGCCCAGAAATGAAGTTGTGGTTCATCCCACCAAGTAAGGAACCCAAACAGTTGATGTACTGGCTAAAGAGGAAAGGAAAGCAGAGCAAGTGGTTGTGGAAGGAAGTCATATGGCCTCATGAACATAGCAGAAATGAGAGTTGAAGCCACTCCCAGTCTTACCTTCTTGCTGTGTCATATGTATTTTTATATTTTTAATTTTGTTTTAATTATTTTTCTTCTTCTCATTTGCCATTGGATATAATGGAATCATGACAGAAATGACAGAATAAGAGGAGGGAAATCAAATATTCAGTGATCCTGGACCTGGACCTGGACCTGGAGATGGATGTGATAACTTAAAGGTCTTCCTGCTTTTGGAAAGAGAATGTGTTTGTAGTTAAATAAAGCTTCACAAGTCAGGTGACAGCAGCCTGTAAAGGGCTGTAGACAGAGTTCCCTTTCTGGCTGTCCAGAATACCCTTCATAGTAAAGACAAATCTCAAACCAGTGGTGGACGGGCCCCCAAGCCCTAGTCAGAGGCCAAAGGGAGGCAGTTTCTCCCCTCCTCACCAAATACCTGGCAGATGGATCTCAGGCATGTTACCCAGACTCAGGCACCCAGATGCCACCATTATTCTGTGAGTGAGACAATAATGCAGTTTCAGAGACATCTGAGATTCTTTAAGAACATCTTGAGAGTCATCTTTAATCTTGCCCTTCCATGGTTATGCCCATTTTCTAAGCATTCCCATTGAATCTGAGAGCAAATGGCACTTTCCCAATAAATTTACTTTTTATGCTTAAATTATGCAAGCATGGCTTTGTTTTTACCTAAAAACCCACCAGGATATTAACTCTTTTTAAGACTGACCCTGGCTTCCTAAACTGTTGCATGGAACACTAGTCCAGAAAAGTGCTCTACTCAGAAAAGTTCCAAAATTAAGGAAATTTGTAAAATATTCCACATAGCATTTCTTTTTTTTTCTTCTTCTTCAGCTTCTTTTTTTTTAAAGACTGCATTTTGATTCATTGTACACAAATGGGGTACAACTTTTCATTTCTATGGTTGTACACAATGTAGATTCACACCATTCCTGTAACCATACATGCCCAGGGAAATACTGTCTGTCTCTTTCTACCATCTTTCCTTCCTCCACCCACTCCCACTCCCATTTCCCTCTACACAATCCAAAGTTCCTCCATTCTTCTCTTACCCACCCCTGCCACCCCCATTATGTATCATCCTCCACTTAACAGAGAAAACATTCAGTCTTTGTTTTGGGGGATTAGCTTATTTCACTTAGCATGATATTCTCCAGCTCCATCCATTTATCTGCAAATGCCATATTTTTATTCTTCTTTATGGCTGAGAAGTATTCCATTGTGTATATATACCACAATTCCTATCCATTCATCAATTGAAGGGCATCTCGTTTGGTTCCAAGCTGCTATGAACATTGATATGGCTGCATCACTGAAGTGTGCTGATTTTAAGTCCTTTGGGTATAAATCTGGGCGTGGGATAGCTGGGTCAAATGGCGGGTCCATTCCAAGTTTTCTGAGGAATCTCCATACTGCTTTCCAGAGTGGCTGCACCAATTTGCAACTCCACCAGCAATGTATGAGTGTGCCTTTTTTTCCCACATCCATGCCAACACTTATTATTGTTTGTGTTCTTGATAGTAGCCATTCTAATTGGAGTTAGATGACATCTTGGGGTGGTTTTGATTTGCATTTCTGTAATTACTAGGGATGATGAGCACTTTTTCAAATATTTGTCTATCATCTAAATATCTTCTCCTGTGAAGTATTTGCCCAGTTCCTTGGCCTATTTATTGATTGGGTTCTTTGAATTTTTGGTGTAAAGTTTTTTAAGTTCTTTATAAATTTTGGAGATTAGTGCTCTGTCTGAAGTGTGTGTGGAAAAGATTTTCTCCTACTCTGTAGGCTCTCTTTTCACATTATTGATTGTTTCCTTTGCTGAGAAAAAGCTTTTTAGTTTGAATCCATCCCATTTATTGATTCTTACACTATGGGGGTCTTGTTAAGCAAGTCTGGTCCTAAGCCAACGTGATGGAGATTTGGGCCTACTTTTTCTTCTATTTGGTGAAGGTTCTCAGGTCTAATTCCAAGATCCTTGATCCATTTTGAGTTGAGTTTTGTAAAAGGTGAGAGATAGGGGTCTAATTTCATTTTACTGCATATGTATTTCTAGTTTTGCCAGCACCATTTGTTGAAGAGGCTATCTTTTCTCCATGATGTCTACACAGCATTTCTTTCTTGGTGATTCATGGTAACTGGGAAGATAGTAAATGTTCTAAGAAGGTTGGTATGTTTAGACCAGGATTTCCTTTATCATGTTTCTTTTACACTCACTTAGTAAATGATACTTCTCACTCTGAGAAACACTGGCTGAAATTTAAGAAAGGGAGGAAAAAGGATAGATTACAGTTCCTTTTGATTTCCAAGTTCCAATTTGTTCTATGAGATCTTGGCACTTCCCAGTTGAATCACACAATGAACCATCACCCTTTTTTTTAATTGTAAACAAATGGGATACATTTTGATTCTCTGTAAATGGAGTAAAGGCATACCATTCGTGTAACCATAAATTTACACAGGGCAATGTTGTTCGATTCATTCTGCCATTTTCCCCCCTCCCCTCCACCCCTCTTTTCCCTCTATACAGTCCTTCCTTCCTCCATTTTTGCCCCCTCCCTAACCCTAACCCTAAACCTAACCCTAACCCTAACACTAACCCTTCCTACCCCCCATTATATGTCATCATCCGCTTATCAGGGAGATCATTCGTCCTTTGAACCATCACCCTTTTAAAGGAGGACTTCCTACCCACATAATATCATTTCTATGATGTTGAGTATCTCCACCTTCCCACTAACTTCAGAGGCTTCCAAAGACATTTATAAAATAATTTATTCCAAAATCTGTTTAAGGTTCCTCTGTTCTGTGTCAATGATCTTCTAACTCTTCTAATAATGCAAAATTAATAGTTGCTTTATAAAATGTTTTCACATATAGCAGCTCTCATTTTTAAACTTTTTTTAATAAAACTTTTCTTAGCATTTAAACTTATTCTTTCAAATTACCTTTTATGTGTCGGGGGGCGGTGCTGGGGATTGAACACAGGGCCTTGTGCATCACTCTACCAACTGAGTTATATCCCCAGCCCCTCAAATTACCTTTTGGAAAGTCCTATTGAGATTTTAAACAGAATTTTGTAAAACTGTAAGATAATTTAATAAGATATGATGTCCTTAAGATAGTCTTTATATCCAGATGCACATTGTATCTATTTCTTTTATATCTGTCAGTCAATATATCTTTGGTTTTCCTCTTATAAGTCCCAATCCTTTTTTTTGAAGGGAAAAACATAAAACTAGTATAGTTTTAGATAATGTGATTTTTTTTTACCTATAAAATCTACAGGAAGCATATGGAATAATTATTTAAATTAGGAGAGTTCAATATCTATATAGTTCAAAAATAATCCACATGAATATCTTTCCTATATACCAAAATCAGCTTATTTAAAAATATGGATATTTAGAGAAACTACAGGGATTCAGATATGTTTAGGAAAAGGATTAATAAAACTTGGTAATGGGCTTGTGTTTTAGTCAGCTTTTTCACTGCTGTGACTAAAAGACCTGACCAGAACAATCATAGAGGAGGAAAAGTTTATTTGAGAGCTCATGGTTTCCGAGGTGTCAGTCCACAGACAGCTGGCTCCATTCCTTGGGGCTCGAGGTGAGGGTGAACATCATGGCGGAAGAGTGTGATGGAGGAAAGCAGCTCACTTGAGGATCAGAAAGCAGTCTCCACTCACCAGACACAAAATTTGTACCCCAAAGGTACACCCCCAGGGACTCACCTCCTCCAGTCACACCCTACCCACCTTCAGTTACCACTCAGTTAATCCCATGGGGGGGCGTTAATTCACTGATTGGATTAAGACTCTCATAACCCAATTATTTCTTTCTAAACCTTCTTGCATTGTCTCACACATGAGCTTTTAGGGGACACCTCACATCCAAACCATAACAGCTTTGGTATAAAAGAAGTTGGGTAAATGAAATGTTTTGGAACTCCACATGACCTTCTTCCCCCTCTCCATTTCATTCTGCAGGAGAAGAACCAAGTTGGATTATACAACCTCATTTCAATGCAGGGATTCAAATATTGGCCTGTAGGTAATTCTTCCCAAGAAGAATTCTTAGTTTCATTGTTGCTGGTATGATTTCTGCCATTTTGTTCTTTTCATTTTGGTTGGGTGGAAGTAGGTTCAGTTAGCGACTAGCTCCTACACCATCATTTTATTTCCAAAAATCTGCCTGTAAGATTCTCTGCAGCTATTCTCCCTCACTTTTTTCTAGTTGTTTTGATAAACTATGAGGAAAGATAATTTGCCAAAGTTGCATGGTGAAATCCAAAAGAAGAGTGAAGATTTCAAATAGTGGTAAAGGAGAATGGAAGAAGCTCACCAGAAACAAGGAAAAGGACAGGGAGCTCTAAGACCACATAGTCAGTGGTCCTGGAATTCAAGGTGGCCCTATAAATTTCAAAGGCTCTCAGACCCTTTGCATAAGGAATCAATGTATGCAGAATTAGACTAGGAAAATACCAAAGTTATTTTTCGGAGTTAACTTAAAACCTTGCAAGTTTTTAAGTTGGAAAAAAATATATTTCAATATAAATACCATTATATCAGGGCATGAAATTATTGAGCAACAACCAATCAGAATTATAGACTTTTAAGCATTAAAACTTACATTTTACAGTACATAACAAAAATCTCTGAAGTACAGACATCTCAAAAGACTCCTCTGTTATTTGAAAATAAACAGGATTATACACTTTCAACAAGTCTCCCCTCTGGGCAGGAAAGTAAAATCGATGCTCTTTGTGCATATTCTCAATATACCTTTTAATCAGAACTCACTTCAAATAGATCTGCTTTTCTATAGTCTTGTGGGAGAGAAAAGTTCTTATGTTTCTAAGATTTTTTTTTATGAATTCAATTCTCAACATTAAGCCTATTCTCAAGGTTAAATCCATTAGCCCAAGAAAAAGACTTGAGAAAATGAAAGGATAGAAGAGACTTTTAAACAGAAGGAATACACAGTGGTATGCTCATAATCGTTTAACAACTGGTCCTGTGGTTCTAGAAGAGAAACACTGACGTGTATGCAGTATTTGTCAATTGCTGTTGTGTAAATATTCCCATCATGGCAAGTCTCAAGTTGACACCACTCACTGAATGCAGAGTTGAGAAGCACACTACAGTCTTTCAAAAACTTGAAAGGACCAATTGCAGCACACCACTAAGGGCAAGTAGTGTTTTCTTCCTGTGGCTTCAATCTGTCTAGTTGTGTGGCTTTTTGCCAACACTGGTTTCCAGGAAGGAGAGGAAAGGGATCTGGCTATAGGTTTGGGATGGAAGGACAGGTGTACAAGTCTGACATTGTTAAGTGCTAACGGAGAGACCCAGTGTAGGGAAGATACAATGATCCCAGGACGAAATGAAAGACTAAGACCTCATCCGTCTCAGGGATTTTCCATTCCCAGAACTTGTTGGTCCACTTTCATCGATTCCACCAACAGCGTGCTATTTCTTGTCATAAGTTCTGCCTGTGAACACCAGAATGAACTGTTCCTCTTCCCTGGCCACAAAAGGCCTGGCTGTCCCCACCACCACAGTGCCCTGACGTGAGCATAGCTCCTTTTCCTGAATGTGGCCTATGGTCACCTCCAGAGCTGGTGACTTGATAGGAAAACCCCTCGTTTCTGGGTACTTTCTTTGGAGCAAGAACCACCAGGACCACAAAGACCTATGTTTGGCTACCAGGGAGATGATGAAGAAGCAGCTATATGTCCACAAAGCAGACAAAACCCTTCCCATGGGTAGGGCAACTCCAGGGACCTGAAGACATATCTTGGATATATGGGGAGATACAGATGAATAATAGGGTTTTAAGACATAAATCTCAGGGCCAAATGAAAAGTCATATATTGGATTTGATTGTCATGAATCTTTAGTTTTCTTTAAGCTAGAACTGCCTCATCACTACCATATCTCTCTCTCTCTCTCTCTCTCTCTCTCTCTCTCTCTCTCTCTCTCACACACACACACACACACACACACACACACACACACACGTGATAGTGACATATTCGAGAGTCCATACCAGTTGTTCTTAGAATGTCCTGGGTTTGTCTGACTGCTTCCTCAGGAGTAGATTCAGATGGTTTTATTTTAAAAGAAACTGTTAGTGCATCTTGACAGCACCTCGTGGGCAGGGTACTAAGCAGTGACTGAGCTGGAAGCCCAGCAGGTGTGCATCTACTGCTGTCCAGCATGGCCTCCATGTGCCCCTGGGCTCTGCAGCCCTGCTGCTGCTTGGGTCCTGAGCCCTCCCCAGCTACAACAGTAATGGAAAATTTCTGGGCAGCAAGGGGTCCAGAGCTACTGTGAACAAGTGTTTTTTGCCTTCTGGTAGCAATGCCCAAAGCACTGTAACAAACATGTCTTGAGGAAGGACACAGAAACCAGGAGGCAAATCTGTGCAGAAGTCTGTGTCCAAGGGACCCCGACCAAGACCAAGAAGATGCCCCTTGAGACATAAAAACTATTTTCTTCCAATCTTACCTACTGGATGTATATCCTGGGGAACTCTATTGTGAGCCCACAGGACCAGACCTGGCTGTCTCCATCACATGATGCCCTGACACAGGCTTGGCTCGTTTTTCTTAATGTGGCCTATGGTCACCATCTCCAGAGTGGATGACTTGTCCCCTTCACTTGGAATGCCAACCATACCCAGCTACTGTGGGGAAGAACTATGCATTTACTCTGAATCCTAAGAACAGGAACTGGATGCAAATCTACTGAGATGCCCTAGGTTCCTCTAGTGGTATCTTCTAAGCCATCTAGGGGTTTAGCTTGGCCTACTTCAAAACTAAAGCAGTCAATGAAAACTTCTGCTCTGGCTAAGATGGGGTAACAAAGACCATGTTCACTCTCCTACTCAAGAGGATGAAAAACAAGCAACATATAGGAAGCAATTGTTTCAAGACACTAGAAAATGAAGGACAGTGGTCCCTGAGACAAAGGGAATAAACAAGGTGAGCCCCGTGATCACCTCAGTTTACTGCCTGGGAAGTTTCCAGCTATAGCACCAGAGGAAGCGTCTCTGAGTTGAGAAGACAGAGCTGAGAGTCCAGAGCAGCGCCACCAGGAACACAGAACAGAGTATCAGAGGCAAGAACTGCATAGACTAGAACTCCAGAGATCTGCAGGGGGTCCGCCTCAAGAACCCAGCAAGAACGGATCAGCGCATTGTGCGAGGGGAGTACCTGAGGCGGGGATGGACCTACTCAGATGGATTGGAAGGAACAGTGGTAGAAACTAGCACCCAGCCTAGAACAGTGTCTGTTCCCATCAACCAGACTAGAAAACATAATTCATAGGGCCTTGGGTGAAGAGCTCATAAAGGTATTACCTCAATTGGTGCAGCCACTCTGGAAAGCAGTATGGAGATTCCTCAGAAAACTTGGAATGGACCCACTATTTGACCCAGCTATCCCACTCCTCGGTTTATACCCAAAGGACTTAAAATCTGCATATTACAGTGATACAGCCACAGCAATGTTTCTAGCAGTTCAACTCACAATAGCTAAACTATGGAGACAACCTAAGTGTCCTTCAAGAGATGAATGGATAAAGAAAGGGTGATATATATATATATATATTTATTTATTTATTTATTTTATATAATATATTTTATATTTATGTAATATAATATATTATATATTTTTATTGTATTATTATATATTATATATTATATAATATTTATATAATATATTTATATATATATTTTATATAATATATTTTATATGTATTTATATATTATATATATATATATAAAATGGACTATTATTCAGCTTTAAAGAAGAATGAAATTATGGCATTTGCCAGTAAATGGATGGAACTGGAGAATATCATGCTAAGTGAAATAAGCCAACTCCAAAAACCCAAAACCCAAATGTTTTCTCTGATAAGTAGATGATGATATATAATGGTGGGGGGAGGAGTGAGGGAAGAATGAAGGAACATTGGATTGTGTAGAGGGATATGAGGGGAGTGGAGGGGGGAAGGGGAAGGAAAGACAGTGAAATGAAACAAACATCATTACCCTATGTCCAGGTGTAATAAACAAATGGTGTAATCATACTGTACAACCAGAGAAATGAAAAGTTGTACTCCATTTGTGTACAATGAATCAAAATGCATCCTGACGTCACGTATAACTAAATAGAACAAACAATAAAAAACACACACACAAAAGAAAGGTATTGCCTCTATTGTAGAAGAGACTTAGCCCGGGGTGGGGCAGCTCCCAAACCTACCTCACAAATCATAACAGTTATACCAGAAAGAATCTGTGACAGACATGAAAGTTGTCAGAATCAAAATGGAGTCACTTGTGTCAACCCTAACAAAAAAATAAATAAATGAACTCATGAGGTTATGAAGAAAGGGTTCTTACACATGATTCCCTCATAGCAACTATCACAGAAGACCCTGCCATCTTGCCCAGAGGAGGCCACTGCAATCTTACACAAAATTTACTTCTACAAAGACATCTGCCTGGTGACTGTTCAACTTTACTGACACCACTGTTGTTACTAATTACTGTGGCCAAGGATTATTGTTTCAAAAGATCTGATGTAATCCTCATTTTTACCTTTAAAAATTTTCCCCTTAGACAGGCTTAGTGGCACAAACTTGCAATCCCAGCTCACAGAATACTGAGGCAGGAGGATCATAAGTTCAAGGCTAGCTCTGGGCAACTTAGCAAGACCTGGTCTCAAAATAAAATTTTAAAAAGGGCTGGGGACGTAGCATAGTGGTAGAGCTCTTGCCTAGCATATGCAAGGCCTTTGGTTCAATCCCCAGCACCAAAAAGAAGAAAGAAAATAAAAAAGCACTTTCCCTTACCTCAGTCTCTGAATATGTTCATGGTCACTAGGGCACATGTATTCCCAATGCTCTGCTATTTCCAAACAAATATTATTATTCTTTGGATACTTTCTTTCTGATTATATTATTTAGGTTGACACAACCTAAATTATTACCAAGTAACCAAGTAACATAACTATTACCAAGTAACATAACTGCATCTCAGAATAAAGCAAAAGAGATTCATAAGTATACCAAAATATTAAGTACCCAAAAAGGCCAGGTTCAAAATGATTAGCATTTAATCCGTGGTTACCAGGCTTAAAAAGAGATAAGAAAGCAAGACCCATGGTGAGAAAAAAGTCAATCCATTAAGATCAACCCAGAACGGCACAGACATCAGAACTATCAGAGAAGGACATGCAAAGAGACATTATCACTGTATCCCATGTGTTCAAAAAGTTAAGCAGGGGCATGAAGGATCAAACAAAAAGACCCATGAGAAACTTCTAGAGAAGCCGCTCAGCAAAGCTGGGGGAACTGGACTGCCCCCCGCCACCCCCAGGAGGAAAAGTTTAAAAAGGGCTTTGGTTCTTGAGCAAAAAGAATGCATCTCCAGGCCCCCTGAGAAGAGATGGCAAGACAGAATTAAACACACATTAAGTTTTACTAGGGGAGATCTGTAAGGAAATCTGGAGGGCATTGGAGGAGGCTGGGAGGAGAGAGCCATCAGACCAGTCTGACCCTGAGCAAAGGAGAAAGGAAAAATTGGTGGAAGTGTCCACCCTAGGCTGCTGTTTGTCTAGGAAGTGTTAAGCAAGGTCAAAGGGGAGTCCTTGAGCCAAAGTCACCCATCAAGGGAGTTTCACATCTCCCAGGTGTCCCCTTAGTCTCCTGCCTCTATATCTTCACCATCCTCTGCTATGGCTAGGAAGCAGGCAGGGCTCACCTACTGGTCCATCCATTTCTCATGCTGCTTTCAAACATCTGGTTATTAAACTAAGATCATGCCACTCTACAGAGATGTGAACCAACAGGAAGAGGCGGAATCCACTTCCTGAAATCCCTGCCAGGCTACTGGAAAACACAACCATGAGCTCTCTCCTCCAGTGACCCATAGATGGCGCCATCACCTATGCCTGGGCACAGAAGGACACTCCCTGCTTTGAGTTTTTATCGCACATGAATCCTGTTTGTCCTCAGTGTACATTAGTAGGACCTGATGATAGCTATAATGAAATGCTGGCCTTTACAAAATGTAGTTAGTCAGTGGTTGAGCGCCCCTGGGTTCAATCCCCAGTACCCAGAAAGGAAAAAAAAAAAACAGGTACTTATCTCCCAGTACATTGTACTGGTACAGAAAATCAGCAACCAAGTTAGAAACAACTATAAATCTCTTGAAAAATCAGCCAATGGAGACAAAGGAAAATTGTTTAAATAGCAACCTGTTATTAATCAGAACTATCCCATTGACTAAGAATCTGCATAATTCTATTTATCCCTGTTCTAGAATTAATTTTTAAGTAAACCTGTTAATCTGCCACAATAACATTTTGCTTAAGATATCTGTAGACATATAAAAAAAAAAAAAAAGATGGGTGAGATACCTTCAGAAGATGAACATAGTGTTTTGTAATCATTTAATGTCTTCAGCCAATTTCTGAAGATAAATGTAGATATAATATTGCTTTTTTCTTATTTTACTAAATTAAAATCCATTAATGAATAAATTCATGTAAAAACTCAAAAAAATGCAGTTAGTGGCATTTAAAGAGGCAGAGACTGGAGGATCACACATTCCAGGACCTCGTGGCATGCTAAGCCGTGACACAAGATGACTGTAGTTCCTGCTGATACTGATTCAACGATTCAGGCATCGCACATCACATATTTGCTGTTCTGAGCGCAGAGGATACCAGCAGTGACAATGACAGATGTGTTCTTTGTGCTCTTAGTATTTGACTTAATGGAGATAGCATTTTGTCTTTCTTTTAGTCACCAGAGTGCTAAGGATCAAGCCAGGGTGGCCTGAATACAAGGCAAGCCCTCTACCACTAAGTCCCATCACCTGCCCCTGCAAATTTAAATGAGTACTGAGGATCAAATTCAGGGCCTCACACAAGAGTCTCACCACTGAGCCACACCCGTAGCCCACCCCCTCCAGCCCCCAAGAAATGGCAAGTAGCTCAAAAGGAGTTTGGGTTTGAAAAGCAGGCGGGATGGGGGCTTGTGGGTCTGGAGCACAGCTGAGTAGAGCTGAGTGTGCATTTCTTCTGACTCACCATGAAAATCTGGGTCTCATTATGAACATTAGGATCTTTTGGGAGCTGGTTGTTAACCATCTAGGAACACATGCTGTTTAACTCAACTACTTTTTACATTTGATGCATTTTTCTCTAAGGTTCAGCAGATAGAAAATGTCAACATGGCACCAAAATAGACATGTAGACCAATGGTACAAAATAGAAGACACAGAGACAAACCCACATAAATAGGGTTATCTCGTACTAGACAAAGGTGCCAAAAACATACGTTGGAGAAACGATAGCCTCTTCAACAAATGGGGCTGGGAAAACTGGAAATTCGTGTGTAACAAAATGAAATTAAACCCCTATCTCTCACCCTGCACAAAAATCAACTCCAAGTGGATCAAAGACTGAGGCACTAAAACAGAGACTCTGCACCTAATAGAAGAAAAAGTAGGCCCAAATCTTTATCATGTGGGCTTAAGATCTGACTTCCTTAACAAGACTCCTAAAGCACAAGAAGTAAAAGCAAGAATCAATAAATGAGATGGATTTAAACTAAAAAGTGTCTTCTCAGCAAAGGAAACATCAACGATTTGAAGAGAGAGCCTACAGAATGAGAAAAAAATATTTACCACACACACTTCAATAGAGCACTAACCTCCAAAATTTATAAAGAACTCACAAATAACCCAATCAATAAATGGGCTAAGGAACTGGGCAGATACTTCACAGAAGAAGAAATACAATTGATCAGCAAACATACGAAAATATGTTCATCATCTCTAGCAATTAGAGAAATACAAATCAAAACTGCTCTAAGATTTGATCTCACACCAGTCAGAATGGCAATTATCAAGAATACAAGCAATAATAAATGTTGGCAAGGATGTGGGGGAAAAGGGATACTCATACATTGTTGGTGGGAATGCAAATTGGTACAACCACTTTGGAAAGCAGTATACAGATTCCTCAGAAAATTTGGAATGGAACCACCATTTGACCCAGCTATCTCACTCCTCAGTTTATACCCAAAGGACTTAAAATCAGCATACTACAGTGACAAAGGCACATCAATGTTTATAGCAACTCAATTCACAATAGTGAAACTATGGAATCAACATAGATGCCCTTCAACAGATGAATGGATAAAGAAAATGTGGTACATATACACAATGGAATATTACTCAGCTTCAAAGAAGAATGAAATGATGGCATTTGCAGGTAAATGGATGGAACTAGAGAGTATCATGCTATGAGAAATAAGCCAATCCCAAAGACTCAAAGGTCGAATGAAGAAGGTCAAAGAATGAAGGAACTTTGGATTGTACAGAGGGAAAGGAGCAGAGGGTAGATTGTGAGACAGACATTATTACCCTATATGCATGTATGAAAAGAATTTTTAAAAATATTTATCAATGTCAAAAAAGTTAATGAAAGTAAATAAAAGTTTTTTTAAAAAATAAATGAAAAAAAAGAAAATGTCAACAGAAACTAAATATCACCCAAAGAATGAATGCTGTGTCTCTTCTTTCCTTCTAAGTCTAAGTCTGTCTCTCTCTCTCTCTCTCTCTCTCTCTCTCTCTCTCTCTCTCTCTCTCCCCGTCTTCTCTCTCTCTGAAAGCCACAACCTCTTGCATACTAGGCAAGTGTTCTGCCACTGAGTTACATTCCCTTATTTGGAAAAAAAATATTTAAAGACAGCGTTGAGGCTGGCCTCCAATTTGCAATCCTCCTGCCTCAGTCTACCAGCTGAGATTACAGGCATGCACTGCCCCTGGCACAAACCTATCTTCCGTAAAATGCACGCTACACAATGATGTTGCAACATCATGCTGTACCCTCTGCCTTTCAGAGAGCAGGCACTGGGTCATGTTCCCCATGCAGTCCCAGCATCTCACTCAGTACCAATGACAATAAACGACACAGTGTGAGCACCAGGCATAAGTCAGAGGCTTTACCTGAGTCAGCATTTTCCCATATGATTGCCTTTACTCTTCACAACAGCTCCAAGGTGGCTAGTTAGCCCTGTTCCATTTTGGAGATCTGGAAACTGAATACAGAGAGATCAGACACCTTATTCAAAGTCACAGTGATTAAGCAGCAAATCTGGTATTCCAACTACACTCCAGCCTAGCTCTAGAGTCCACTCTGAACCTTAACAAACACCACACTCAAATATTATGGGAATAATTAGTGGTTCAGTTAACTAATGTTAAATGGAAACATCATGGCCCACAGAAGTTAGCTTATGTGTCTTGAGACCACTTAAGGAAGTCAGAACTTTGAGTCAAGGTGCAAATTTGTAGGCTAGTCTAGACTTCAGACTTCTAGACCTGGGTTTGCTCTGAGCCCCCCAAAGAGGCACCAAGGGGCAAAGAAATTCACTGGGCTCCTGCTGGTGCAGAATTCTCAGGAGTATACCCAAGACAAGGGGGTGCTTCCCCTTCCCTGCCCTGTTCAGAAGTTCTCAATACAGAGAAGACACCAGAAGGAAGCTCCACTCCAGGGAGGCAGGAGGAAGTACCAAGCACTACTCATGATGTCCTATTCAAAAGAGAACCCCGAGCTCAGACTCAAACCTCAATCTGATCAGGCCTCTAAACCAAACACCAGATTAAAGGAAACGGAGCTACTCGCAGGAAGCTGATGGAAACAAGCTACATGTAAAAAGACACATAGGACAGCGGGGTGTGGTCACACCTGCCTGTAATCCCAGCACTCGGGAGGTTGAAGCAGGTGGATCTCAAGTTCAAAGCCAGCCTCTGCAGTTTAGCAAGGCCCTAAGTAACTCAGTGAGACCCTGTCTCTAAAAAAAATACAAGAAAGGGTTGGGAATGTGGCTCAGTGGTTAAGTGCCCCTGGGTTCAATATCCAGTACCTCCCCCAAAATGACACAGGAACTGGGTGCAGAGGTAAGAATCTGTAATACCAGCTACTCCGGAAGCTGAAGCAGGAGGATCACAAGTTTGAGGGCAGCCTGGTCAACATAACAATATCCTGCCTTAAAAAAAGAAGAAGGAGGAGGAGGAGGAGGAGGAGGAGGAGGAAGAGGAGGAGGAGGAGGAGGAGGAAGAGGAGGAGGAGTGGAAGAAGAAGAAGAAGAAGAAGAAGAAGAAGAAGAAGAAGAGAAGAAAAGACATATAAGACAAAATATAAAATGTGAATAATAACTAGGTATCTGGTGATATTAAAATGGCAGTAATTTATAGAAATAATTACACTTTACACTTTTAAGAATTCTTATTTCATACAGATACATACTAATGTCTTTATAGAAAATAAAGTAATTTGAGGGAGAATTATAGGAATGTCAATAAAATAAGAATGGTTAACTTTTGAATCTGGGTAATGCATCCAGGAGGGTTTATTATATAATTCTATGTTTGTATTTGCTTTAAAATGCTTAATAAAAGGCTAAAATGGAAGCGTTCTCAGCACACTGCCCCAGGCAGCTGCAGCCAACCAATCGGAGTTGGGATTATGGATCAGACTCATCCACTTAACTCTGGCCTGGACTATGGTAACCCTGGACAGACGGATGCTGTGAAACAAAGAACCCACGGGTCGTAAGGGTGAGTCAGCTCTGGTAGGCTCAGAAGCCCAACTCTATATTTGTAGAATATAGAATTTATATTTTCTTTTTTCTATCTTTCTGTGTTTGTTGTTGTTCTCCACTCTTTCATAAAATTCTTCTATAAAAATTTCAATTTTCTGGGATGGCAGAGGATTTGCCTACTACGTATAAGGCCCTGGATTTGATCCCTAGCACTGCGATGGAGGAAAAAATTCCAACTTCCTGTTGCGGTTAGAAGAAGCAAGGAAAATTTAATTTATTTACTGAATGTTGAAACCTACAATCCCTGCAAGGTGTGTGACGGTGCGGGCCTATAATCCCAGCCAGCCTGAGGCAGGAGGATTGGAAATGTGAACCCAGGCTGAGCAATGTAGCAAGAACCTGTCTCATAATAACATTTCAAAGGGCTGGGGTTGTAGCTCAGAGATAGAGGGTTTGCCTAACCTAGCACAAGGTACTATAATAAAAATTTTTTTTAAAAATCATTCCCAGCTCCCTAGACATGCGACTTTTCCCTCTAAGCAGGATACTGGAAGAGTTTTCTGTAGGGAATTCAATCATCTCAGAGGAAAGATCTTCAAGACATAAAATCATTCAGTTTTTCTTAAGGTATTGAGGAGTCTTGGAGAGTTGGCAGATTTTGAGATTACATAATTGCAAAATTCATAGGAGCCAGGCGTGGTAGCTCATCCCTATAATCCCAGCAACTTGGGAGGCTGAGGCAGGAGGATCACAAGGTCAAAACCAGACTCAACAATTTAGCAAGGCCCTAAGCAACTTAGTGAGACCCTGTCTCAAAGTAAAAAATAAAAAGGGCTAGGGTACGTGGCTCGGTGGTTAAAAACCCCTGGGTTCAATCCCTGGTACCAAAAAAAAAGTCAAAATACATAGGAAACTAGACAAATGAGAAAAAGAAAACAATTTTTGTATAGAAAATGAAAATATGCTGTGATTCAGCTGTGAATATTTATATATTTATAATATAAATACTTAATATTCATGTTACAAATGATATCTATTGGCTTTCAGCATCCGTTTCCATTTTATTTGGAGACCTCACCTCCAAATACCATAACTGGTAATTTGGTTTTCAACATAGGAATTTAGAGGGTCACAAACATTCATACCATGCTAGGATGAGAACAGCATCCTCTGGCTTCTGTTCAGTGGCTGTTCTCCTAATCAGGAGACACCCTTCACATGGGACAGAATAGGGGTTTGGAAAGGTCTATCATCCTGTGCATTAGGGGTGCACCTTCACTGACCTATTAGGTATTCCCATTGTGGCTCTTAATTTGTTCAGTTAAAGGTACTGATTCTTAAGTTGGCAAGCGCAACCAAGAAGAAATATTGCCCCATAGTCTGGAAGAGCCTCATCTCTAGCAGGCTGCCAAAATGTATGATTGGAAGCTGGGGAAAGAGCCCATGCAGCCTGGAGAAGAGAACACGCAGCTTCAAGAGCTGAGCTCAGCCTAACATTTCTCTTCCTGGGTTCTTCTGCACCAAGTCCAGCTGCGATAGAGTCTATCAAGTCTTGCTTAGATGCATCGTCGCCATAACTCCTGATCCTCCTGTCCCTGGCTTGTGATTTATACCTGAGTGATTCTTGTATGCATCACCTTGTGTCATTTTTTGCCATGTCTGTGTCCCCTATACTCAAAATGGCCTCTAGTCACTAAGAGGAGGAGGAGGACAGTGACGTCAGGCCACAGGGGTACCCGGGGGTGGGAGCTGCCATTGTTCCTTACTGCGAGGTGCGTGCTTCATCCTCCTCATATCCCCAGCACTCGGGAAGTATTTCAGGAATGAATAAGAACGCCCTTTGAGCTTCTGGTACCAAGGGGCCCTCGGTGCCCCTCCCGTGTCCCCGGAACGACCAGGATTAGGGAAGGGGATTCCTCTACTGCGCCGACTGTTGTAGCCTGAGAAAGGAGGCAAGGGACCAGCTTCCTGGGCCTGGCCTCAGTTGGGAGATACTCCTCCCACTCCCATCCCCACCTCCACCCCAACTCTAGGAGCGGGGGAGGGACGGAGCTGGCCGGGAACAACCACCCGGCGCTTTTGCGCAGAGAAGTCAGCGCAAGCCAAGCCCGCACGGTGTTGGACGTTGGCTACCAGCAGGGGGCAGCACGAGGCCGCTTCCCGAGAGGCGGCGGGTCAAGAGCGCGGCTGCAAATCTGGAAAGGGCTGTCACTCGATGGGACAATTAGGAATGGAAAGAAAGGGGGCTGAGTCTCAGGGGGAGTTACCTGAATGCCTGGGGCGAGGTATTAGCGCCCAGGCCTGGCATAGCTCTATCCCTGACACGGGGAACAGTTACCTTTACCCTTCTCCATCAATACGGTATAGCAAGGTGACATCTGGCGCAATGATCAAGGCTTTGCCATGACTGTGAGACTTTGGGACAGTTACCTAATCTGTCTGAGCTTTGACGTCCCCATCTATTAGATGAAACGATAGGGCCCACCTCGCTGCGTTGTATGGAGCTCAATAGCACACAGGTAAGTGCTTAATAATTGTTAACACTTTCATCACTTTTGTATCACATCACAATTGCCTGTGTACATTGCTCTTGCCACTTATGGGAAAATATTTTGGGATCTTTACCCAAGAGTGGAATTTCTCTATCACCTCTTGTGAAAAGTCCCCTAAACACCTGTTGTCCCCTGGGTAGAAAACACCTGAATTCATCTTGGCATTGCCAGGGGCCAAGATCAAAGTTGTGGTTCAATCAGGTGGTGTGAAACCAAGGCACCGCGTTGGGATAATGTTATGGTCTGCATGTGAGGTGTGCCCTAAAACTCCTGTGTTAATGCAGGAATACTCAGAGGTGAAATGGTTGGATTGTGAGAGCTACCTAATCAGTGAAAGGACTGGGTGGTAACTGTAAGCAGGTGGGGTGTGACTGCAGGAAGTGAGTCACAGGGATGTGCCCTGGAAGGGTGCATCTTCCCCGCTGCCCCGTGCCCCTCCCATCTCTCTGCTTCTTTGGGAGCAGTTTTCCTCTGCTAGACCCTTTCCAGATGATGTGATGCCTCACTTTGGGTCCAGAGCAATGGAGTTGGCCATCTCTGAACTGAGGCTTCTGAAACAGTGAGCCCCAAATAAACATCCTCCTCTAAGTTGTCCTTGTCAGGTATTTTGGTTACAGTGACAAAAAAGGCTAACTGAAACAGATGAGGTTGCCACACTGGGCCCTACAGAGTCCCTGACTCAGACCCCAGTCTGCCACAGGAACCCTGTCCAGATCCCTTTGGACTCAGCCCCTCGAGCCCCAAGGAGCCAGTCCCCTTGCTGTGCTGTTCTCCCTCGGCCCACAAGGGCTCATTCTACCCCAAAGAGTTTGACCTGACCTAGGTCTCCATCCACTTCTGTGTTTCCGACTCCATCTGTGCTCATGTGTCACTAAGGCTGGTGATTCCAAACGGGGAAAGGTGACATCATCTCTTTTTATTAACCATCCTTCACTCTCCCCCAAAGAAAACAAGTAGGGAGCTCACCCACTTCCCCAAACAACAGCCAACAAGGATTCTGCTCTTCCACTCACTGCACAGCCCCACTCAGGCCCAGGTATTGGATGGTATCTCCCCAGGGAGAGAGGCCTGCCTCCCTGAGAGACTGCTGGGAAGGGACATACCCTCCTCAGTAGATGGTTGGCAAGAGAGATCCTGGAGACCCTTCTGGACAGTTTTTTGTGGTTGACCTGAGACCAAGGAGCCCTGGGCATGATCTTCTTTCCTGTGGCCACATCTAACCCATGCAGCACCCTCTGGGAGAATTACTTAGGCTAAACTCTTCAGTCCTCACTACACTTCTGTGGTGGCATCAAGCAATGCACTACCTGCCCAATGGTATATAGCAGAACCTGCCTCCTGCCAGTCCCATGGGAAGTGGAACTTCAGTCTGTGAATAAATCTGTAATCAGACAAATGTCCACTTGCCCACCTGCACACTCTGGGGCCGTGGGAAGCAGGTAGTTCCCATGAGAAAACAGCACTTCCTACACTACCTATTCTGTGGTGGACTCACAAGGCCCTGTGACTCCCTCCAGAGGCTCTGCCTGATGCAGTCTGCTGGGCACTTTGGGGAAGTATGTGGCCTCCTGTCCCACAGCCTGGCACATACTGGCCAGGATGGTCGACCACTCAACTATTCCCATCTCTGTCTCCTGGCAAATGTCCTCACTGCCTCCCTGCCTCCTCCTATGTCCAAAGTCAGGAGAACTTCTCAGGGAATCTTATTTCTTCCCAAACTCCTGTACCTGACTGAGTCCCTGGTCTCCAGTACACTCTTGAGGGCATTGTCACTGTTAGATATGGCCACATACAGTGTCTTCAAATGTCATCCTAAACTAAAAACCCAATCTCTAAAAATTTATCTTAAAAAATTCCCCCCACAAATACAAGGATGCATGTTCAAAAATGGGTATGGGGGTATTTGTTTGTGGTATGAAAATCTTGAAAGAGCTCAGGTGTCCAGGTGAAATAATATTTTAAAGGCTACCAATGTTGTGGACTTACATAAAGCTGATAAAAATCTTTTCAAGACACTTTAAATAAAAGGGGGGAAGATTGGAAAACCACATGAACACTCAGATTCCATATAGTCTTTAAGAAAATGGAGGCCAATTTGGAGAAAATGTGTGGGTAAATACAAGGACATGGCAAAGTCAGAAGGTCAATAAACACTTTAGGGAATGCTCAAGGTCATCGGAAATCAGAGATATGGTAATTACAGCAAGAATAAAAGATAAAAGATTGCTTGATGCTTAGTTGACTGGCAAATTTTTCAGAGTGCAAAAATAATAAGTTGAGGGTAGAGGGGATGTGTGGGTGCAGAAAGCTGCATATACTGTTAGTTAAGTGTGGGCTGGATGGGGAGCTGACAAGGTCCGGCAAGGCAGACGTTTTTTTTTTCACCATATCACCCAGAAACTCCACTCCTGGATATAGATCCCAAAGGTGTTTTCCCAAAGGCACTTAAAGCAACCTGTACAAGGATGTTTGCTGTGACAGTATTTGAGGTGGCAAGGGAATTACTGGAGCCACTTAGATATCTTTCCCTGAAAGAGTAGACAAATAAAGGGAGTGATCAGATACTATGGACAGGTGTACAACAATCAGAAAAAGCAGGGATAAGGCTTTTAAAATGCAGTGTTGCTCTTCCCTTCCTGAAATTCCACTCAAAAGCCAGTAGGTGGGGCCAAGCAAGGCAACGGTCCCCACAAGGGAGAGTGTGCCACAGTGACCCTGCAGGAGATTTGGGATCCAAGCAGGGAAACCTCTGCACAGTGTCAGCGCTACATGTCCAAGCCCCAATGGGGTGTTTTAGAAAGGACTACACAAGTGGTGTGGGTGGGCAGCAACAGGGAACCGATTATACAACAGAGGATTGATCAAATAAGCATATTGAAGATAATAAGAACCAGATTTCTCACTGTCAGAGAAAGGAGTTTAAAATACAGGGGGAAAAAAGGAAAATTATAAAAAGCCCTGTCATTAAACTGGGAGTAAAGTTATCGGTGTGAATTTGTGGGTCTTAATAGATATAAGTGCATAGGGGCACAGATACATTCCATGGCTCTGTTCACTGAAAGGGTCTCGTAGCTACAATTCTCAATACTACTGATCATAACCAGAACCCATATTTTGCCTTCTAAATAACATCATCCACTTAAAGAACCAACACTCCTTGGGGAAAGGAATGACCAATTCAAAAGCTAGAGCATGCACATTGATGTATCTTGTGCCAGAAAGTAAGGAAAGACCCAAAGAATGGAAGGAAACAGGGTGAGGAGGTGTATGTGCTAGGGAATCAAACCCAAGGCCTCACACATCCTCGACAAGCATTCAACCCCTGAGCCACACCCCCAGACCAGGAGACAGAAATGTTTGACAAAGCACCAAGACAACTCAAGAGGGAAAGAAGTTTTTTTCTTTAAAGATGAGCCTAGAATAACTGGACATCCACAAGCAAACTAAAGAAGTTGAACCCTTACATCATATCATATGCAAAGATTAACTCAAAATTAATCAAAGACCCAAATGCAAGAGAGCCAAAACTATAAACCTCTTAGGAGAAAATATTGGTTTAAATGTTACCCTGGGATTTGGCAATGGCTTCTTAGAAATAATACCAAAATTACCAGCAATAAAGGAAAAGAAAAACAGATAAATTGGACTTTTAAAAAACATTGTTTTGTTTGTTTTGAAGGACAGTATCAAGAAAGCACAGAATGGGAGAAAATATTAACCAATTATATGTCTACTAAGGGACACATCTATAATACATAAACAACCCTCAAAACTCATTTATATAAAAACAACTCAATGTAAAAATGGGCAAAGGATATGAACAGACATTGCACGGAAGATGTACATGTGGCCAATGGTGGATGTGAAAAGATGTGTCGTTGGGGAAATAAAAATTTAAACCACAATGAAATACCACTTCATACCCACTAGGATGGCTTTAATCAAATAGCAAGTATTGCCAGGTGCAGTGGTACACACCTATAATCCCAGCAGTTCAAAGTCAGTTTCAGCAACTTAGTGAGACCCTAAGCAACTCAGAGAGACCCTGTCTCTAAATGAAATAGTTTTTAAAGGGCCAGGGATGTAGCTCAGTGGTTAGGAACCCCTATGTTCAATCCCCAGTACCAATAAATAAATAAATAACACAAACAGCAAGTGCTGCAAGTGTTGATGGAACGTAGAAAAATAGGAACCCTCATTTACTGTGAAGGGGGAGAGAGGCAGTTCCTCATAAAGTTAAGCACACTAGAAAGACAGAAAACCTTATGCTAAAGAAGACTAAAAAGATCTTGAAAACTAAATGCAGTGAATAATATTGGATTAAATCCTGAGTCAAAAAATAATAATAATAATATAAAAGACATCAAAATAATAATAATATAAAAGACATCATTGGGACAACTGGTTAAAGTTGAAAAGATCTGAAGATTATAGTATAGCATTGCATCAATGTTAAATTCCTACTTTTAATCATAGCATTTTGGCCATGTATGTAAAAGACATACACACTGGAAAAGAAGAAAGAGAGAGAGAGAGAGAAAGGGGAGGGAGGGAGGAAAGAGAGAGGAAGAAAGAAAAAGAAAGAGAGGATGGAAGGAAGGAAGGAAGGAAGGGAGGGAGGGAGGGAGGGAGGAAAGAAAGAAATTTAAGAGTAAAGGGCATGGGCTGGGTTCAATGGTGCACTCCTGGAATCCCAGCTACTCAGGAGGTGAGGCAGAAAGATCACAAGTTCAAAGACAGAGTAAGCAACTTAGCAAGACCTGTCTCAAAATAAAATTAAAAAGGTTGGAGATGTAACTCAGTGGTACAGTATCCCTGAGTTCAGTTCCCAGTACTGGGAAAGATGAAGATGATGATGAAGAAGAAGAAGAAAAATAAGTATCGATAGTAAAGAGGCATGGTGTCTGCAACTTTTTCTCAAAAGTCTCAATAACAATAATTTTAGCTATATAGAGAAAAAGTGGTAAATGCGGCTAAAAGGCAGGTATACTGGAGTACTTGCTATCATTCTTGCAATTTTTTCATGAATTTGAAAGTATTTTAAAATTGCTTTAATATTAAAAACAAATGAAATATAAAACTCAACACCCTGTATATTAATTAGAAACACATGTATACAAAACAATGCATATTTTGTGAGACTATAAACAACAAAGACAAACACAGTAAGCATCCAGTGGTTTTAGAGGAGGAGCCAGACATGTAGGGAGAAAAAGAATGGAAGTGTTCAGCCTAAAGTTTTTCTGAAAGACTAGCAAGGAGGTCTGGCAGAGCAAACCAATAATTTCTCACATTGCACTTCTGAGAAACAAAGAAAAGCTTTATAGTTTATCTCCCTACTTTGGCATTGTTTCCATTTTATGACATAAAATACATCCACATGTTCTTTATGCAGTTTTTAAAGTGGGGAGAAAATGGGGAAATATCCATATAATTTATTCTAGACTATTAAAAGTGAGATCAAGCTATAGTCACTAATAAGACCACAACCTGTGGTTAAGCTTCAGGAATAGAAAGATTCATTATTTCGAAAAGTATAGCTATCAGCTATACTTTTTCTGGAGGGAGGATTAAAGAAATGGACTTGCATATACATCGGTCTAATTATTTTGTGAGTTTTACAATTTTTAAATTAATCATGTAATACATGAATATGTTCTCTTCATGGCAAAATTCAAATAATATAAGCATTGTGTTGATGATTTAAAATATATTTAACTGTGACTTAGAGAAGACATTGTTTCTTACAGAACAATTTGTAGTTTTTAAAAAGTTAATGCAAACTCCCTTTCAACATAACACAGTGTACAACAATAATGATTACGGAATTATGCCTCTATTAATGCGATAACCTTTTCAAATAATACAAATGCCCAATGGTAAGGTTGTCTGTTTCCAATTTCCTTGAGCAAAATGGTGAAGAGTCTCACGTTCCCGGAACTTCCCTCCTGTACGAACACTCTGAAAATGTGTAAGCTACTACAGCGGGTATCTTTTCAAAACTCGAGGCCTGTGCACGCTAAGATTCCTATGTTTCTCCCTTGCTTCTACCTCCTAGAGCATGGAAACCTTACCCGATTTTCTCCAGGCTGGGGAAGGAACTCCCGCCCCAGGCTTCCATTGCCTCCTCTTCCCTTCTAGGCTCCCAGCTTTGCGCAGTAATTCTCAATCCCGAGGCCTGTCCCGGCAGAGATCTGGGGTGCAGAGAAAGTGTTTTCAGGTGGGGGCTGATTCTTAATATCTGGAAGTTTAGCTAGCACCACACTCTGCCCATAATAATTCCACAAGAAATATCTGTGCAAATTGTTTTGGAAAGCAGTTCGGCAATATATTTAGCAGCCACGAAAATGTCCCTAAGCCAGACGCGATGGCATGCCTGTAATTCTAGGTAGTTGGGAGACTGAGGTAGGAGGATCGCAATTTGCAGCCAGCCTGGGCAATTTAGTGAGACCCTATCTTGAAATAAAATGAAAAGGGCTAGAGATGTAGATCAGTGGTAGAGCGCTTCCTAGCATGCCCGAGGCCCCGAGTTCCGATCCCCGGTAAGCAGAACAAGAAAAAGAAGTCCCTATCCCGTTGAGCCAGTAAGGCTCCTGAAGAAATTATCCTCCCCGAAAGAGAAAGCTATATACATGAAGGTTTTGATTTGTGTATTAGTTTAATGCTTAAGAACTGGAATAACTGACAATTGAATGGTTAAAGAAGTTACATAGTTAAACCTAATAGGGTATTAAGCGGCCGTTGAAAAGTCTACTTTTGAGGATCATAGCACACGGCAAATATTTAGGTGTGAACTCAAACAGAAAAGGTTGGATACAAAACTGCACGTTCGCCAGGACTCAAATTGTGCGAAATAAGGATGCACATGTAAAAAAGAACTGAAAGGGTCTGTGCGGGGAATAGTGAGGTTTGTTTGTTCGTTTGTTTCCTGTTTTCATTTCTATTGTTCTATTCTTAAGACCAGTGTGCAAAGATTGGAAGCAGCGTTAAGAAGTGTATCAATCTTGCTCATACGATCTGAAAACAGAAGACAGTATTGTCAGCTAGAGGAATGCGTTTCTAATGGAGGATTTCTAGCTCCTCAACCGGCCCCTGAGACTGGGGGCCGAGAATGGCATTCTCAGTGTCCTTCAGAGCAAAGTCACAGCCTCCGAGTCCACCTGGACCAAAGTGCAAGAAAGGGCTCTCCTGTCCACCACCCATGAATCCGCGTGGGCGACCCGAGTCCATTTAGGCTCAGCTGAACGTCGGTTGGTTGCGGAGGTTTTCTCCCGGGATCAGTCCCTTTGGACTTATTTCCCCCTGAGCAACCTGCAGGTCCCCACCAAGATCAACCCGCGGGTCTACCAAACGGAAGAATTCGGGAGACATCTGGACGAAAGCGGCTCTCCCAGGGTGGAGCCCCTACCGCGCTTTGTTTGTTTGGGTGGCTCGCGGCCTCCCAATTTCCGGCCCCGCCCCTTCCCACTCCACCGCCCGCTTTCCCCCAACTCCGCTCCCGCTTCTCCGCTTCCTCGCACCCTGCCTTCGTGTCTTCTACTTCTCGCCCGGCCTCCTTCCTTCTCCTTCTCTTCCAGCCATCTTCATACCCACCCTGCCCCTACCCGTCACCATCTCCCCAGCAAATTTGCAAATTTCGCCTCCGCAGAACAGACTCGGTGGAAAATCAGCCTGATCCATTCTGAATGGGCCGGGGTTCGGAGAAACCAAGCAACTGGGATCCAGTTTCCCAGGCTGCAACATCGGGGAGGGAAAGCCAAAGGCTGAGGCTGCGGATGGGAGAGGCAGATCCCTGAGGGAGGAATGACAGAGGCTGGGAAGGCTGAAGGTGGCGAATCGAGTGGGGTCACCTCCACCCAGAGACCCTGAGAGTGCTCATCTATCCGTCCGTCTGTTTGGGGGGGGGGGTTCTTAAATCATCCACCAAGAGCGGAATTTCCGAGTGCAGCACCCACTTCGCATCCCACATCTCCAAGTTTGTTCTCCTTGAGAATCCAGGAGCTCTCTAAGAAGGGGTCAGGGACAGAACCCAAGTAACTGATAAATATTCTACTTAAAACTGTTCGAGGCTCACAGTCTCACACACACTTTACCTCTCTTTTGGGAAGAGCGTGTCTCGCTCAGCTGTCCTCCCAACTCTACCACGGTGCATGTACAGGATGCACAGAAGAATGGACAATGAGTTGCGATTATTTTTACACAAATGGTGTCATACTCCATGATTTGTTCCATAGGGAGGTCACAGATGCCAGGGACACGGAGAGAGAAAATTCCTTTGCACTGTTCGGTGCGTTTTATTGGACTGTTTGCCGAAGAGAAGTTTCACCTTATCAGAAAGAAAAAGGTATTATAAAAATAAAAGGAAACGGGATTAAAATCTAAAAGAAAAGTAGGTAAACCCTGTTCTGCAGACTGCGCGCGCTACAGTCGGAAGGTCGACACGTTGCTTGAAGTCGCAATTTTGAGTTCTCCTCGCCACCCATTCATTCCTTGGGCCAAGGCCCAGGGTCGGCGAAGTCCCTGCCCTGCGGTCGCCAGAGGAAGTGGACTCCGCTCGAGAGGTGGCGGACCAGCCCTCCGTGCGCTCTGAGCGCGGCTTCGCGATCGCAATGCCTTGCTGCGGTTCCCGCGTGGGGTCTGTAACCCGCCTCTCTCGTGGACCTTGACCTCCAGCGAATCTCGTCGCCACGTTTAGCTCTCCCTGACCTGATTTTGAACCCGCTAATCCCGTCCCGAACTCTCGCCCCGCGGCGATCCCTCGTCCCGGCCCGGCGCGCTAATTCCCGCTGACCCTGCGGCCCCGCCGCCTCTCGCAGCTCGCGCAGCTTTGAACAGCGGCGAGGGTTTCCGGCCTCCGAGCAAGGGCGTGATCCCGCGCGCAATCTGCACCTCCCGGCGTCGCCCCCAACCCACGCTCCAACACTCTCGACCCAAGCCAACAGTCTCTAATTACAAACATTCCGCCCTCTCGCTTTCTCTGGGTTCATTTGTAAGTTTGTGTAATTAATTTGTTTCTTTAAGAAAACGATCGGCCTCACAAAGATCAAAATCTTCGGTAACACACTAAGCTGGCGATGCTGTGGCGCTGTCGGCACTTTCGCGGTGGCTTCTCAGTAACGAGGACCTCGGAAGAAAAAGCGAGGAACCGGTTCGCGAAACAAGCGCCAAAGCCAAGTCTGAAAAGGCTGGAAGTAAGTGGGCAGCGCGAATTCATTCCTGTTTTCAAAGTGGAAGTGGATGTACGTTCCAGATGAGACAAGAACTTGGGGCATCTAGGGGTGAGGATCTGGACAACTACTTGTCATTTTATAATCCTTTATGCTTTTTTTTAAATTTTTTTCTCAGATGCATGTTGTCCTTCTTTAAAAAGCTAAAAACGATGAGTATTTTAAAAGTTGATTAAATGTTTTCCACATCACACGCTTTTACAAACACCTGACACATCCGCTGAAGGCGTGGGTCTGCACGTTGGTTCCCAGTTGTTTCGTTTTGTAAGCCACCTGAACAGAGCACAGACAACGTTTCTCTCTGGCCCTCACAAGGCCACTGCGTCTTCTTCATGACAGTGCTTCCTGATAGGGAGTATTTTTCAGAGGTTGTTTTCTATGAATGAAAACAAACCTGAACTTAGAGTCACCAGCTGGTTTGTGCATATCTGTATGAACCGTCAGGTGGAGTGGCCCGGTAAAATCCATCTCCATATATCCAACCTTGACACCAAAACGAGTCTAATATACAGGAGAAGGTTGACTATCTCCAGTGATGTAGGTGCTACCACTGTGGGGATTTGAGTGTGTTTGGCTCACATCTGTCCCCTAGTGCCTGACAAGCTGCCCCTGCACATAGTAGGAGCTCCATAAAGATTTATTAGATTTATAGACCAGAATATGCAACCACTCCTGCAGAACTGCTCTCAGTAGGTATAAATTCCTAGTGTCACCTTGGGGTGAGGGGGTTGGCTCTGTAGGCTACAACCTCCAGGGACTTCAGCTAGTGGCCAGCACCTTTCAGTATTCCCACAGATCCCCAACAAGTCACCCAGCACTCACTCAGCTCCTCACCCTTTTGTTTTGGAAGTCCTTTCCCAGGGTGAAAAGATGGAGAATCCCTTCAGCCCACTCCACCCACACTTCTGTTCCCTGCACCACAGCCCGAAATCTCTGGATAATCCCCTCCTGTGCCCCAGGCACAGGCCAGGCAGCAGAGAGTCCAAGGGCACTGTGTCCAGACCCACTTGGGCCAGTGAGCCAGAGAGTCTCCAGTGATAAAGAGGTAAGGGGAAGACACCAGAGTCAAGGTGACCGAGAAATGGGTGCCAGAGAACTCTCTTATCCCTCACCTCCCATTACCAAGCTCAGTCTGGATCCACCTGCAGGTGACACTGATCACAAGTGATCATTTCTTGGAGCAACAGGTATGTGGATTCTTCAGAGCTGGGATATGGGAGAAGGGTGGTTGGTAACCTTGAATATGCAGTGTTTGCGCAAATGCAGAGGGTACAATAAGTCACTCTCCAAAAGCTTTCTGAGGTACAATGAGAGGACAATGACAGAAGTGTGGAAACGAAATGCCACTGTGAACCCATTCTAATGCCAACATTCATATTTTTTTATTTTTCTGTATTCTTTTGAACTGAATTCCACAAATTCAAAAAGGTATCAAAGGACATGAAGACCCCCCCCCGCACCAAGGCTGACCTGGAGAACGGTCCCAGCAGTTCTCCCCCCATTATCCCCCTCTGGCCTCTCTGGTGTACCTTGTATGAAATGCCCAAGAAGGAACATGTACCCTCAAACCCCTATTGCCTCCCCACACGGTCTCTGATTCCTGAGTGGGCACTTGGGGATCTCCAGCTAGAAAGAGGGCAAAATCTCATTTCCATGCAGAGACCCCAGTAAATTATAAATGGAGAAATCTCCACACAGTGTCTGTGCCAGGTCCCTGAGTTGGATGATTGGAGACAGGGTTTTAGTTTGGGCCTCACAGCTCACTGTCCTGTAAGTTCAAGGTTCATTTCTGGGAAGCAGAAGTTCGAACCAGACGAGCAGAGTTGCTGTTGTGAGGCCTTGGTGGCCCATGACTTTTCTCCTAAACCTTTGCCTGAGACACCCAGGCATTGCATTTGAGGGCTGGAATCTAAGTCCACATCCCTCAGGCTCAAAAAATTGCCCTCTTTCTCCTTGGACATGGCTAACCAATGGCTAACCTCCTCAATCTTCATCTTCCTTGGCCAGAGAAGGACAGGGACCAACAGATGCTATAGTGTTCTTGGCTATAAGTGGAAACTAATATAAGCTTAAATTTTCTTTCCTCCAGCACCTACAAAGTACTCTACACAGACTAATTTACTGTTCATAACAATTTCAGAGGTTGGTACTGTTATCATTCCCATCTAATGGATGAGGACACTGTGGCACAGAGAAGTTAAGAGACCTATTAGCAACTAGTTAGTGGCAGAACCAGGCTTTGAATCCAACCTAACCAAGAACCATGACTCTGAACCATTACCCCAAAGCCTATAATTCCTACAGCAGTAACAATGACCCCACCTCATTGGACAGAATTGGAAAGGAGACTAGGGACACATAGCCATCAGATGATACTTCTCTGAGCCTCTCCAGGGTCCTCCACTTGCTACCTTTTCTGGCTGAGCTATTGGTTGGACACCCAGAATCAGGGAAGCACAAAACACTCTCACACAAAAAGTGGAAATAATTCAAATGTCCATCAATAATGAATGAAAAAACAAAACGTGATATAACCATACAGTGACTATTATTCAGCCATAAAAAGAAATGAAGTACTGATACCTGTTTCAATATGAATGAGCCTTGCTGGGCATGGTGTTGCATACCTGTAATTCCAGTGACTCTGGAGGGAGCCTGAGGCAGGAGGATTGCAAGTTTGAGGCCAGCCTTAGCAATTTAGCAAGGCCCTAAGCAAGTTAGTGAGACCCTGTCTCAAAATAAAAGGACTAGGGATATGGCTCAGTGGTAACGGCACCCCCCAGGTTTAATCCCTAGTGCCAAAAATTAATTTAAATTCAAATTTAAAAATATAAATGAATCTTGAAACATACTAAAAAAGAAGCCAGGCACCAAGATCACATATTATAAGATTCCATTTATATGAAATGTGCAGAGTAGGCAAATCAATAGAGACAGAAAGATTAATGACTGCTTAGGGATGACGAGAAATGGGAGGTTGGGGCTATGAATTTCTTTTTGAGTTAATAAAAATGTTTAAAGTAGCTGTACACAATGGCACGTGCCTGAAATTCCAGCACGTGGAGGCTGAGGTAGGAGGATTGCAAGTTCAAAGCCAGGCTCAGCAACTTAGTGAGGCCCTGAGCAACTTAGCAAAGCCTCAAAATAAAAATAAAAAAGGGCTAGGGATGTGGCTAAGTGGTAAAGTACCCCTGGCTTCAGTTCCCAGTACCAAAAAAAGAAAAAATAAGTTTAAAGTTTATAGCAGTAACCGTCACACATGTAAGTACACTAAAAATCTTGAACTATATACTTTAAATGGATGGACTGTATGAAATGTGAATTAGAACCCAATATAACTGTTACCAAAACAAAAACAAACAACACCCATAGTTTTAAGACCTTGAGGTCACCCACCACCGCAAACCCAGGCTCAGCTCAGTTGTACCAGGAACCACAGACTCATAGTCCAGGTTTCTTTTGTCTCCGCAGAGCTCACAGGTCACAGGTGACTGTTCCCTCAATCCCAAAGCCCCTTCTAGCTGCACTAGGAGCCACCGTTCAGTTGAGGGGGGCAGAGGACAGAGCCTGGGCTGGGAGGGAACTCCATTCTCAGAGTGAAGTTAGTATGGAAGAGGTTTTCATCTTCCCTGGCAGAGCCTTGGGGCCTCACTCTTGGGTTTGAATGAACACCAGCCAGCTATGTGACTTTGATCTCAGTTTTCTCTTCTGCACAATGGGCAACTGAGCCCCCACCATAAATAGTCCAGTGACTATTTCATGAAATGATAAGTCTGGCACAGCTTTAGGCATCTAGCTAGTGCATCCCTTGCTAAAATCAGATAAAAATGTTTTGGGGATGATCCATATAAAATCAGAATATGGTGGGAGTGCAGGGTTTTGTTTGTCAAGAAGGGAAACATTTTGGAAGATTCTCTGTCGTTTTCATCTCTTAGTTCATTTAAAATCCATGTGGGTCAGATTATAATTTTGGGACATGAACAAGTGAAAGAGGCCTTTCTCATTCTAACAGAGGGAGGGCTGAAGAGAAGAAAGGAAATAAAGGAGTGAGGGAAGAAAGGAGGAACAAGAGAACAATGGGTGAGCGAGGGACAAGAGGGAAACTGCTGCGGAGTTCTGAGGGACCGAAGGAAGGGACCCGCCCAGGAAGGGATCCAGAGAGGAGGGAGGAAAGATGAGAACTGAAGGAGAAAAGGATGAAGAGGGAGTAGGAGAAAGATTCCCAGATACCGCCCCCAAGGAGGAGAGGAAGCAGCGACCGCTCTGGGAGGAATCTGGTTGGAGAAAAGAGGGATCACCAAGTCAGGAGTCGCCCACCTCTCCTGACCTGCCTCCTCCCCTACTCCACCCAAACCCCTGGCCAAGGCTGCCACCTCTGTTTCCTGAACCACCACATACGATCACTTCCTGGCTTTTGCTCCAGCAGTTCCTGCCCCCCTGCACCTCCATGTGTCAGCTCATACATGCACACACTTGTCCCAATTTTGTGCATCTCAACCAGGCATCACCTAGCAATCTTTTAAATATATGGGTGCCCACTAGGAACCATTAGGAAGTCTGCAGTTGAGCATAAATATTTTTTATGCTAAGTTCCCAAGTGATTTAATATGTGATGGATATAAAAAAACCCTCCCCTCTTGCTTGAGCCTCCCTGATCTGTGTCAAGGCCAAAGCCAAGACAGATGTTGCCTGCTCCTCCATACCTGGTTAGGTACTGGTACCTGGAAGGCTTTGTCAGACCTCACTTGTCAGCATCAGTCCCTCCAGTGTGTTCCTCTTTCTGAACTTTCCTAGACCCATAGCCTCCTCCAGAAAAACCTTGAACTACATCCCTAACCTTTATGATAACAATAATTGTTATCATAATTAAAATTAATATTTTGAGACAGGGTCTCACTAAGTTGCCCAGCCTGGTCTTTAACTTTTGATCCTCCTGTCTCAGCCTCTCATGTAGTTGGTATTACAGCCATGTGTCACCATGTCAGCAGTAGTGATCTCTTGTGCTTCTCAGTCTCCCATCCACCCTCCTCATGTTCCTCAGCCCAGAGCAGAATCCCTGGAGTCACTGACATGCCTCCGTCATCTGGTATTAGCTGAAGTGAGGCAGTGACTGAAATCGCAGGCAGCTAGTGATCCAGGAGGGTCCTAATCCACAGAATTTGAGGAGCCTCACTATGACCCCAGCACCTCTTCTGCCACCAGAAAGAACTGCCTGTGAGCTCACTGTAGAAACTGCCTTGCTAGTCCACTCAGAAATAAACACATTTGTATTGTTTTACAAAAAAACAATGCCCATTGTAAAAAAAAAAAAATCCCTTTAGCATCCCATCTTCTCTTAAAATGTCAACAACCTCCTACAGTGAGGAGGTGGGACAGTGGATCCCTCTCTAGCATGCTAATGCAGAAGTCTGACTTCTAGGCACATAGGGGTGGGGCACAGGCAGGAGGTCAGAGAAAGAAATGGGATATAGATCCTTTCTCTCAAATCTCTTGTGCTTACTAAGCTGTGTCTTCAGTGTCCCTCACCGCTCACCCCAAGTTCCTAGTATCTTTCAGCTGCAAGGGGAATTCCCAATCTAACTGTTGATGGTCCTGGGAAATGAATTCTCTGGGGACAAAGCAAGTACTGCCCAGGATCTCCCAGTGACCTCTGGGAATGCAGCAAAATCAGGAGAGAAGCAGGCAGGAGACCCACACAGAAAGTAGGTGAAGCCGGGCAAAGAAACCCCAACCCTTTTGAGCCTTCAGGTAAAGGTGGGGAGGGAGATGCACAGGCTGAGAGAACAAAAGGGACGATAGAGACCCCAAGAAAGAGGAATAGAAGGAAGTGTGAGCCTATGAAGACACCCCTGAGTAGGAGTCTCAGGGTAGAGAGGCGTGCCTCACCCGGGCCTCAGAAAGACACAAGCAGCGAGAACAAAACTTGCTGGGCTGGGTCCAGGTTCAAGCCTGGAGAACTGGCCTGGTACAACTGTCAGAGCTTCTTGAAGAATACAAACAAGAAAAAAGGGTCAGACACAGCTGGACCCGGTGACACAGCCTCTAATCCCAGCCACTCCAGGAGGCTGAGGCAGAAGTGCAGGTTGGCGGCCAGCCTCAGCAACTCAGTGAGAGAGACTTGGCCTCAACTAAAAAAAAAAAGGTGACGATGTAGATCAGTGGTAAAGCACCCCTAATTTCCAATCTCCAGTACCCAAAGTGGGGGGCAGACGTAGGTCCGCCCCATAAACACATTGGGGATTGAACACAGGGGCTCTCGACCACTGGGAGGTATACTCCCAGTCTTTTTAATTTTTGGTTTTGTTTTTGGCACGAGGGATTAAACCCAGGTGTGCTTCCCCACTGAGCTACATCCCAACACTTTTTATTTTTATTTTTTAAATTTTGGGACAGGGTCTGGCTAAGTTGCTGAGGCTGGTCTCAAAACCTACCTCAGCCTACCCCGTCGCTGGGAATACAGTCCTGTCCGTAACACACCAGGCTCAGGCACAGGTTCTAAGCACCTGACAGGGAGCTGCACTGAAGGTTGTGGCCAGAGCTACCAGGGAGGATTATTGGGCTCCAAAGAAAGGTACTGGGTAACCCTTAAGAACCAGGTAAGCTTTGTCTTCTCCCCTGCCCCCGCCACCCACACACCTTTGCTCCCCTAGCACCAGGCCGGGCCTCCCATTTCTCACCCTAGAACAGAGGGCTCCAGGTTGGGGAAGGCCGATGTTATTTATCCACAGGCAGCTGGGAGCCAACTCTCAACACCACTAAGGCTCGGAAAGTCCTCTCAACGCTGAGCTGCCCAAAGGTGAGGAGGAGGTGGGTGGATCCCGGTGAACATTCCTCAAGAATGACCGGAATGGGCCCACGCCCTTTAGAGGCAACAGGGATTATGACAGGGGCAAGTGAGGCCAGACAGGATGGCCACTTGCCCCAAGTTAGGCTGATCCTTGGAGAAACCTAGATCTAAGTAAGAAGTCTCTGAATGGAGCTGGGAGATGGGGCGACTTGCCCTGCCCACTCTTTCCGCGTTCCTCCCACTAACCGTGGAGGATCTGCGTTATCGTGGATAAGGAATACATGGTGGTAATGTCACATGCCTCCAGTTCAGGACGTAGCGACTGACTGGGCCCTGAACCTATTCATTTCGCAAGGAGAAGCCCCCTAGTTTCTCCAGACCAGCGAAAGCTAATATCCGGTATTGTGCTATGCTGTGCTGTTTATCAGGCTGCGGCGGTGGTGTGGGACCAAGGAAGGATCCGCCAGCACCTGGGGTTTATCTACACTGAAGTTGCACCAGGGCCAGAGCCACTGAATATAGGTCATTGCCCTGCCCATAACCTACTGGGATCCTCTTCCCACCTCCTTCATGTTCAGGTTCCTCAATTTCCAAAAAGTGAGAGGAGGTAGAGAGGCTGGAGGAAATTCTCTGAGTCCCTAGGGTCTTGGCCAGGTGGGGATGTCAGTGAGGCTGCAGGTGGAGACTGATCCCGAAGGCGAGATCAGTAAACTTAGGACACTGGTTCTCTGGTCCCAACCACAGGATAAGAAATTCCCATTCCAGCGAATTCGCTCCAGACGGACTCCCAACGCCTCCGACTCAGCATCGCTCTTAACGCTAGACAACTGGGTAACCCAGAGACAGACGGCGCTGTAACGTGGGCGCCCCCGCCACATCACATTCAGGAGAGACCGACACAACTCCACAACCTACTACCTGGCCCTCCGCCCAGCCCACATACGACCTAGCCAAGGGGCGGTATCCAGGCACTAGTGCACTGAGCCTCTCTTATCCAGGACCAGCAGGAGGTACGGCGGAAGGACGCGGTCTACCGGAATGGAAGGACGCGCTAGTGGGAACCCAGTGACCGTGCACTGCCAGCCTCCTGGGTAAGGAGCTGGGCCATAAGGGCAGCGTGCCGGGAAATCGCTGGGGGCGCCCGGGCGGCCTGGAGTTCGAAAGCCTGGGTTCAAGCGTCTGCCCAGACTTCTTCCTCGGCCTAAGGTTTCTGTTAGGCCAGGAGCGCTGCTTGGCCAGGAGACCCAGTCCCCACCCCCACCTCCATACGCACTCTGGCCTGCGTGCGCAGAAGCCCTGGCTTCCTCGTTCGATTCCTGTGCGCGCAGCCCTACGGCTGGGGTTCGACTGCCCCGGCCTTCGGAGAACAGAGAGCCCACATTTCTGCCAAGGTCGAATCCCGTATCGCGAAAAAAGAACAAGAGAAAGGAAGAATAAAGAGCGCGAGAGAAAGGAGGCTGGGAACTCCCAAGACACCACATGCTGGCCCTCCTGAGCTTCCCCGCAACCAGCGACTGGAAGCTGTCGGAACCTCCCAGGTTCTGGCTGCGCGGGACTTGACCGGAGGCCACCGGCCTCTCCCTGGATAATGGCCCTGCTTACCGGTGAGTAAGCTCAGAAACTCAGCCATGGACCCCAGAAAAGCACGCTGGAATGGAGACCTGAGTCACTGGTACGGAAAACTGCCATTAGTGAAATAAAAAAATGAAGACGGTGAAAACAGAATCCCGCAGGGTCTAGCAGGTGCTGTTCCACTTTCGTTTGCCCAGAAACCCAGGCCTCTTGTGTGGCAGGTGGAACTGTGAGATCTGGAGGTGGGGAGATGGTGTTGAGTGCTTTCTGCTTGTAATACAATTTTATGTTGGACACATCTTACTTGGATAAAAATAAACAAACTTGGGAGCCAGAAAGGAGAAAGACTAGAGTGCAGAGTGGAGGTGGCCGGCGGATGAGATGACCAGCATCCTACTGCCCTGATGGAGGTCACTGAGGAACTTGGCTACCTTCCAGGGGCCAGGCTGGGAGGGACCCAGTACAGGGCTTACAGCACATTAGTTGCAGGAATCCCCTTCAGCCAAGTTTGATTTGGCTGGGTCACACTTCCCTCAGAGCCATTCTGTAATTCTATCAACCTCCTTTCTCACCTGTCTTCCCTACACACACACTCCAACAACCTGGTTACCTGGACTTATGAACTCTCAGCTCTCATAGTTCACATTGTTCTCCCTCTGCGTACAATCGCCACCTATCCTGGGCACAATTCTTCTCTAGTCACCCACTCAAATAACTTATGGCTGCATTTCCTTCTTCTCTTCCTCTTTTCCTTCCACCCTCCCTCTCTCCTGTTTTTTTTCCACTAATATGGACCAGCAAACCTTCTCCTCTACCCTCTTTACCTTCTTCTTTTCCTGGGTCCCAAACTCTTAAAGAAGTAATTGAGAATTACCCAATTAAGTAATTGGTGAACCCCCCACCTACCTCTCTTTTGTCTAGGGACATCTGGGATTGGACCTGTACACACATCCAGTGGCTCACATGCACACACGTGTACCCTCATATACCTGCTCACCTCTCACAGGAGTCATGGAGGCACTCAGCCATGCCACAGATACTTACACCTATGTATCCACAGCCTCACTCTCACAGAAACCTCAACCAGATCCTGGCACATACTGAAACACCCTCACTAGTACTTAGCACCTGACACCCCAGCATTTCAGAGAAGGCAAGGGACTTCAAAGCTTAGAGGGTTTGTGGGGAGGGTACAGATCCTCTGGCACACACATATTTGCACGCACACTTTCCCCGGGCATTCTTTCTTTCATGCCCCTCTCTGAGTCAAAGAAAGGAAAATCCGGGCCTGGCACCTCCTGGCACTGTCTAGAGTGAAGATAAACTCGAAAGTACTGCCCACGTGGACGTCTCAGAAAGCAAAGCGCTGTGTCTAGGGTCCCTCACTACTCAGCTTTTCACAGCCAGACTCTGCCGGGCTCCATCTGTGCCCACCTCCGCGCCCGAGCTTCTTGCCCGCGTCCCAGCGGGGACCATTCCCAGGAGGCTGGACGCAGAGCAAGGGGCACGGGGGAGCTTCGCAAAAGAAAGAGCAAGGAAATGCCCGAGCTCTATCCCTGTTTCTAGGTGCAGTCCCCTTGAGTAAAACCCTCAGAGCTTCAGGGGAGACAGGGCGTTTGCTGCCAAACAAGATCTCAGTCTCATTCTTGACTCCCGGACCCGGCGGTCTGTTCGCACGTCACCCCTCCCCCACATACACACCCCAGGGTGCGGGTGTGTGGGTCTTCTCCGTGCCCGTCCTCCCATGCTTATTTACCCCACTCTCGTTCTTGCTCTCCTAGAGGGGCAGGAAGGGGCTTGTGTTCTGTGTTCATGAGTGTAGGTGTGGGTATGAATCTGCAGGGTGGCGCACTGAACCCCCGGCCTGTGGCCCTGTATCCACCCCACCCCCACCCCGCCAAGCGCTCGAGCAAGTCCAACCTCCAGTGCTCTGCTGGATCTCGCCTGGGCCGCTTTCCTCGCGCACTTTGGTTATTGATCCAGCTGAACCGGCGGGAGCGCGGAGCGGCGCTTCCCTAGGGAGGAAGGGAGTGGGGAGGGGAGTAGATTAGGCAGATAGTGAGGGGAGGTTGATAAACTTTAGGAGAAGGTGTGGGGCTTTCCTCAGAACCCCAAGGCAGCCCCAGCCTCCCTCTGCCGGGCTCCGAGCAGAGCAGAACCAGGGGTGGAAGAGTGGGGTCACCGCCCCCTCCCCCTCTTCCTCCCCTCTCCGCCTCCCGCGAGGAGCAGAGCCCCAGTGAGCCGCCGAGAGTCGGAGAACCCTGACTCCTGCCCAATCAGCAAGGAGGGGAGGAGCAGCCAGGCAGGGGCGGGGCCGAGGGAAGAGCTGTCGGGAGGGGGGCTCGAGGGGCGGGGAGCCGCGGGCTTGGCCAGCCCAGGCGGGCTAGGCTGCTGCGGAGGCAGTGGCGGCCGACATGGGCGATGGGGGCGCGGAGCGCGACCGCGGCCCTGCACGCCGGGCGGAGTCTGGCAGCGGCACTGGGCGCAACGGGGACCTCAGCGGAGCTGTGGAGTTGCAAGCTGACGCGGGTGGCGGAAGCCCAAAAGAGGTTGCCGGGACCTCGGCCTCCAGCCCTGCGGGCTCCAAGGAAAGCGGCGCAGACAGTGATGGGCAGTCCGGGCCCGGCGAGGGGGACCACTGCCGCCGTATCCTGGTACGAGGTAAGGGGACAGCCCAGGGCTCTGGTCCACGGGGCTTCTACCCCATCCCTATTCGGGCCTCCGACCTTCCTGACGCCTCCACCTTCCAGTTCACATACTCATTCATTCATCATCCGGCCTTTCTTCAGCAAATATTATTTTGAGCGTCTATTGTGTGCTGGACACCGAGCTGAGTGCAAGGGACAAAGCAGCGAATGGAAGAAGTCCCCGTTTCTCCGCCTTACTGTTCTCATCTTCTTGGGCCCGTTCCTTCTCTCTAGGCCCATCTCGGTTGGTTACTGTGGTGGAGACAGATATGGGTCTGGGGAGCAGGATGCTGAGAGCCAGGTCTCTGCCCCGTGTCCCTCAGGGCAGGTACGGAGAAAAGCATCACATGCGCTCCGCGGGGACAGGACGTGGGAGAATCAGAGTGGACAACCGCGTGAGGAAGAGGCCCAGGCTCCGCTCGGCTGCCGGGGCACTTCCTCTCTTCCTGCCCAGCCTTGTTTCCCATCCCAGGCAATAGGGATCCTCAGGAGTTGCTCCCGGGAGAGGATACCGCTCTCAAGGGGTGGCGCGCGCCGTGCTTGCCAGCCTGTGCTTTGCTGTTCCGGTTCCCACTTCCTCGCGGCGCCTGGGCCCAGCTGGCTCTCGGCGCCGCCTTCCCCCGGCCTGGCCTTTTGCGTCCTTCCCTCTCTCCCTAGCCCCCCGCTCTCCCGTCTTCTTTCCGGGCCATTTCTCAGCGCGGCACTCGCCTTCCCAGCACTCTCTTCCTGCAAGCGCCCGGGGAGGCCGAGGCTCCCAGGCCCCCAACACCAGTCTCTTACGAAGCTGAGAGGTCTGCTTTCACTTGATCTGGGCCTCGCCCATCGAGAAGGGAGGAGAAAGGAGTCTCTGGGAGCTCACCCCGAGCCGGTCCCCAGGCCTCGGCCAGAGGCTGCAGTCTGCTGCCCTCGGCCATCCTGGAGCCCGCTTTCGCGAGTAACCGCTTCCCTGAGCTCGGTCTTCGGGTCGCTAGCTCGGCTTCCTCTCGCTGCCACTTTCCATCCTCTTCTTCCTGAGCGCTTATCCTGGAAGTCACCGGGCTTCTGGAAGCGACTGACCAGAGCCGATTTCCACCTCCTCTTGAGTTTATCAAATCTGAGCTGTAGTCGGTGACCTCCAGAGGCCCGTTGGCTTCCAGGACTAGGGTAGAGCAGGAAGGCAGCCTCACATGAAGGTGAGGGACAACTGTCTCCAGCTCAGTTGCAGGGATCTTGGTTTTGGAAACACTCCTGTAGCCTGGTGTGGTCACCAGGATATTGGGTGGTACTGCTGCTCTGGGGTCAGGCTTGAGTCAAGGCAATACACCATCAGGTATTCCAGCAGGTGTGTGGACCTGTTGGGCACCTGGGATTAAATTAGATTCCATTCTGTAGGTTGTGGGATATTCCCAAGTGCAAGGTGTGAACAGTTTGGTTTCATTAAGAAAATCTGTAGGGCCTCCAGAGAGGGAGAATTGTGTCCTTCCAGACCCACATACACTACCAGGGTAAGACCCCATCACATCACATCTCATCTATGGGTGGGTATTTCCCTTTGCCAAGACAATCCTGAATTTTGAGTTCACCTACCATCCTTTCCGTTCTATTAACAGTGTGTGTAGAACAAATAAATTTTCTGTACACATGTCAATGAAATAGCTGCCAGTTGTAGACTTTTAGAAGGTGGGAGTCATAAGAGAAACTCCCTCCACCCTATTGGGTGGGACCTCCCAACCCAGACAGAAATGGAATCTCCCTATATGTAGGGCAGCTTGTGTATATCTTCAGGGGTGTACTTTTATAAATGTATCTATACACAGCAATACCATTACATTTATAAAAATACAGTGAAAATATTAAATATAAAACACAGAGAATATATTTATGCACCTAACCAAAATAAAAGGCAAATCAAGTCTTCATAAATCCCTTTTGCCCTTCCCCATTTAATGATGAGGAGGTGATTACAGACCTGAAATGACCAGGATGTCATTTACCACTAATCCCTCCTAGTCGGGGTCACCTATGCTAGTCATGGCTCAGGGTGGGGCTTTAATAAGTGAAACAGCCCTGGCTCTGGCAAAGGGAAGTCCACAGTGCCTTGGCCACAGAGTGACTGTCCCTCCCAAAGACCCTAAGTTGGCCTCTGATGATACATTCTCCCAAAGTAACTCAGAAGGAGGGCTGGGGATGTAACATAGTGGCAGAGCGATTGTCTAGCATGCTGGAGGCCATGGGTTCAATCCCCAATACAAAAATAAATAAATAAATAAATAAATCAAGAAGAAGGAAGATGTTTGCTTTTTCAGCCCTGGTTAATATTGAAGCAGGGCCCCACTCCCTCTGAGTCCTTTCTGCTTCCTTTTCATTCTGCACTCCCCTTCTTGAGGGTCCACCCCAGGGCAGCAGATCTGTTGAAGGAGTCCTTTAGCACTGGGCAGTAGGAAGACAGTTTGGGTAGAAGAATTATGCAAAGTTCATTTAGAATACTGGCCTTACAACCCTTTGAATCTGAACCAGTTCCTTTGTCTTTGTGCCTATTTCCTCATCTGTACAAAGGGACCCATAGCCCTTACCTTGAAGGGCTTGCTGTGGATCAGAGTTGCTCCCAGTTAAACTGCAAACACGCAGCAGGACCTCCATAAATACTTGTTGAAGGAAGGAGGTGGAAGTAACTCCAGGGGACCTGCAAGCCATTTCTAGTGGGTGGGGCAATGGACCTATGTGTAGGAGGCCTCTTCCAACTCACCAGTCCACCAACCCTCCCCCCACGGAATCTCTCTCTGGCTCTGGGCCCAGGGACTGGGTTGTGTTGGAAAGTGAGCAACCCAGGGGTCAAGAATTGGCTGGTGGTAAAGAAGAATCAGCTCCACCTTGCAGACCACACAGGGTGGTCCTTCCCAGTTCCGTGGCAGATGCTGCTTGACCAAGACTCCGGCCTCTGATTGCCTCGGTGAATATAGGAAGGCCGACTGTTTCTTCCTACCCTGCCTCAAAATGGAGGCTCCTTCTCCCTACATAAACGCAGAAGGGTGGCCACCGAAACCACAGGCACCTCGCATTCTCCAGCTCAGACACAGCGAAGCTTCCATCCGGACGGGAGGCCGCTCCACATCTCACGTGCACAGCCTCTTGTCCGGTGAGGGGTGTGGATGGAAGGATCTTTTGTTTTATATTTGGAAAGGGCACAGCAACCGCCGACAGGAGGCACACAGAAGAAACAGGCCTCCCCAATTCGTGGCTCGAACCTCACAAAAAAGTGGCCAGCCGTGCGCTCGCCTTTTCGTTGGAGCCGGGATCCTAGTAGAAGAGGAGGCCCAACTCTAAATCAAAACTCCCCGCAACCGTACAATCACACTCGGACGCGACTACGTGCTTTCCACATTAATCTAGATATGAATTCAACAGCTCATCTCGATAGATCCGGGAATGCTCGTCTATATTTTTATGGACAACTGTGTGGCACTGGCACTTGCTCACCCAAGGCGATCCGCGGGCCTAGACGCCAGTCTGTGGATCTGGAAACCCCATTCAAGAAGCACCTTCCCCTTCTGGAAGCGAGAGGGCCGGATAATGCAGGACCCCTCGAAGGAGTGACTCATCCATCCATCAGCAAAAAACGGTCTCGCTAGTGAACTGGTCCACGCGCTCGGTGGCTGGGGTGGGGGCATGGGGCGCGAAGCCAGGCCTCTTGTTTGAGCTGGGCAATTCCAGCGATGGGGGTGTTGGGAGGAAGGACGATTGACCTTAGTGGGATCTGGCCCCTAGGAGAATCCTCAAGCAATCCGGAATCGCGTTCCAAAACGTCAAACAATGGCGTGTACCCGGAGGGGCCCTACCTCCCTCCGACGCGTCCAAAAGCGCCACCCAAGGGGCCGTGGCCTAAGAGGCTCTGGCTGGGAGCTGACTTCGGAATCAGATGCCCTCATCAGCAAGAGGGTCTGGGCTCAGCCCCAGTGGGCATTGCTCGATTCCTACTTGAATTTCCGGAGGCCAGTGGGCCTAGAGAGACTCTGCCCCGGGCTGCAGGCCTAGCCCTGAGGAGCAGGCGTTTGGGCAACAAAGATGGAGGTCAGTGACATTTGGAATGAGCACCGAACTTCCAGTTCTGGCATCTGGGCCACCGCGGCCTGCAGTACCTTAGTCTCAAATCTGAGTCTTTTGATAGATCCGATAACCCAGGCCAGACGCCAGGCAGGGTTTGAAAGATTTAAACAGCTTATGCAGAGGACCACGCTTAGGAATTTTTATATTTGTTTTTATTTTTATCTTTTAGTTTTAGTGTTTTTGGAGAGTATCAGGTTTCTTTTGTATTTTCTTGGGATCGCTTTGTTTTTCCATTTTATTCGGGCCCTGTCATTTGATCTTTATTTTCTCCTTTATATGCTCACTGCCCTCTCCCCACCCCCAATCCCGTTCTTACCCCACCCCCACACGCAAAAGAAGCAGACCGCAGCCAAATGCGTCTTGTTGGTGGTTCTTTTCTGCCCAGTCTTCATTTTCCTGTAACTGTGCAGAGGGGGTTGGGGAGATGGATGGCTCTTCTCTCGCGCTATTTCTGCCCCTGTGTGGTACTCATCTATCTTTATCCCTCTCACACACACACACACACACACACACACACACACACACCACAGATCACCCAGGTAACCCCGTGTGGCTCTGCAGGACACGGAGGACAAAACCTTCAGAAGCCAGGGTAGGGAGTGAGTGGGTGTCTGGGACAGAGGAGAAAAGAGATCACAGCGGCGGGCATCCCCATCTTCTGTGTACCTGATTGGAGTCTTCCTCTTTGCACACCGTCTGGAAGGAGAAGGGACATCTACTTGTAAAGCAGGCCCAGACGCCATTTCCCCAATTATCCCCTGGCCCCAAGTCTCCCGCTAGTTGATACATTTAAAAATTTCTATTTTAACTTGGGAGGGATGGTAGGGGAGGGGGAACAAATGAATTTCTCCTTCTACTTCCTGTTGCTTAAAATAACGGTTGACCTGACAGTCCTCGGGGAATCAGTAGTCAGTTCCCTGGCTGCGCATCCGCTGGGTTCGGGTCCCCAGTTTGAGATGCTCTGATAAGAAGACATCTAGGATGAGTGAGTCTGCCCCGGATCTCTCGGGACCCAGGCCACCCCGTCTGGAAGGGCGGGTACAGGGGTCTCTGCCTCCCGGACTCTCCTCTCGCTGTCGGATGTCTAGTGTGGCCTGGTAGCATGGGGCACTGAGGAAAGAGGTGGCAGCGGCAGGCGGGGATCTGGCCTATAAAACTAGCGTGGGCACACCCCATCAAGTCCAGGCTGCGCGCTGGGAGGGAAGGTTGGGAGAGAAGGGCGTTGTAAGGCCCTAGAGGAAGCTTGCAAAGGCCCGGGGACTCCTCGAATCATTTTTTTCTACTTGACTTATTCCACAAACATAAATGTTCCCCTACTGTGTGCCAGACTGATTCTGGCTACGGATGCCCCCATGCAGAGACTGACTCGCTCTCCGGGACCTGCGTGGCTCCTGACCGGTTCCCGCAGCCGAGCGAGGAAGAGCCGGGCACTGAAGTCAAGAGTGCCGCGAGCCAGGTTCCCTCTATGCGGCGCCGGGACCGAGTAGGAGATGGACTGTCTGCCAAAGCCACGCGATAACCGCACGTGTTCTTAGCACGCAGTAGTCATTCAAGTATTTGTCGAATAAATAAAAGGAGACAAAATCATCAACATCATGTATTTCCCTAGGTTTGAAGCGACCAGCGCCTTTATCCAGAAGAACTCGTATGTTCTTTTACTTTTTTTTTTTTTTTACAATATCTTTATATGAAACGGTGATAATGGGTGAACACCTTGTAATTGTCAAAATATAAAGTTGACAATACCTTATATGTGGAATTTTGTTTGTGCAATTCGCAACTTTGGGAACCACTGAAACACAAAACCTGAAAAACCTTCGTCTTCCTCCCCGCCCGGCAAAGTAGTTAGCCCTCCAGGACTGGGAAGGCCACTTAAAGGTCGGGTGGGACTGGAGCGCCTGGGAAGCGCGGGGTCGCCTGCGGCTGGAGCTGAAGTGCCCTTGCTCCGGCAAAAGTAACCATAGAACAGAGAGAAATAACTGGAAAAACCTGCGTCCTTGCTTTCTGCAACTCACAACACCTGCAGCCCACGTTTGACAAGGCCAGGCAACTGAAGCTACGGTCTCTGTTTTGCGGAAAGCGTTGACCCCTCGGAGGCTCCCCCATCCCAGGCGGCCCATCGTGTCCTCCCGCCGAGCACGCCAGCCAGGGTGTGGCGGAGGACACCCCACGAGGTCCAGCCTTGGTTAGGGCTACGTTTAAAATATAGAAACGTAGATAGAGGATTTAAATTTAAAAAGTAATAAGTTCTCACGCAGGTGCAGTGGCGCACGCGGGTCGCCCAGCTACTAGGCAGGCTGAGGCAGGAGGATCGCGAATTAAAGAATTGCCTCGGTCATTTAGCGAGTCCCTGGTCAAAATAAAAATGGGGATGTAGCTCCACGATAGAGCGCCCTTCAGTCCAACTCCCGGAAGCGGGTTTTCCACGCTCATATACAAGCATAAATAAAAGCAAAATTATATTACATAGGTTATTTTTCAACTTACCTTTTTAAAAATGTATGTTTGTATATGAGCACGGAAAAAACAGTTCATGCTCTCCCTTACTGTAGGGTAAATTTTCCTTTGGTTGGAGAAAGCTTAATTTCCTTAACCTCTGGAAGAACCTTCCAATTGTTTTTCCTCAACAGGAACATTGGGAACTGAATTCCCAAGTCAAGGGGCTTTGTGCCCTTTCTGAATAGATTCATAAGTTCCTAACTTCATAAAGTTTACAGCACAATCAGAACAACATTTTCATTTCATTGTAAAACAGGTAATGAACTGATCAAAACTTTTTAAAGTCCTGACCCTGTCCCTTGTGGCCCAGTTCCCACACCACTCAAAGGCAGTCATTTTTTTTTTTGCTTTCTAATATGTTCTAGATAATTTTATGCTTATGTGAATCAATGTGGCTATTTTTTCCTTCCAATATATCTTGGGTCTTAATTTCTTGTTTGTTTTTTACAGATGCATAGTATTCTCTTTATATGGACTGGATGGACCATAATGTATATGATGTAACTTTGACCCTGTTGGTGGACATTTAGATTTTTTCTTACCTGTTGGTATTATCTATAATGCTGCAATAAATAAACTTATTCCTTGTTCACTTCCACATGTACGTGTATATCTATCAGAGAGTTCCTAAAAGTGAGTTCTTGGGTCAAAAGGTATCTGTATTTATAATTTGGGAATTATCAAATTGCCCTCCATCAGACTTAGTGCTTTACATTCCTACCAACAAGGCCTGAAAGTTCCCGTTTGTTCCACTCTTGCCTACTCAGTTCACACTAGATCTTGATAGATACTTTCAGATGATTCTGTAAAAAACATTTAGTAATTTATACCCCTAATCATATATCTTTTTACCTCCGTCAACCTTACAGGTGATAAATATTAACTCACTGGCATGTTAATTTTACTTCTTTGATAGTTAGTGAAGCTGAACATCTTTTCATGTTTATTAGCCAGTTGTATTTCTTCTGCTATTATCTACTAATTCATTTCCTTAGACCAGTTTTAGTTTTCAAATATACTTTCCTTATTGATCTGTAGGAATAATGTATTACGGAGAGTATCCTGCTGCTTTCAAGATGTGTTGCAAAATTTTTAGTTGTGATTTGTCTCTTAATTTTGTTTATGGTATCTTTTGTTTCCTGAAGTATAAAATATCTTTTTAATTATAAAGCAATTCATAATATGTAATGTTAAAGCAGAAGTTTCTTAATTTCCCTCAAGGGATACACTTTTACTCCCAGGTTTTACCTTCCAAACTTTCCCTAGTATTGAAAAATATAAATATACAAGTTATATATTGCAAAAAAAAGTATCTTTTTGCAAACTACTTTTTTCATTTAATACATTTTGTGGAACTTTCTTTTTTATTCTAATTAGTTATTCATGACAATAGAACGTGGAACTCTTTCTATCTAGAATTGCTTCACTCTTTTGAACAGTTACACAATATTCCATTATGTAACTATGATATAATTCATTTAACCAGTCCCCTATTAATGGATATTTAGGTTGGGTCTACTTTTTCACTATTACAAGCAATGTTGTAGTAAACATCTTTGTATCTTAATTTGAGCAAATGATCTTTTAAAATCTCATTTATGAAACAATTTGGAAAATGTAAAAATGTAGAATATTTTACTACATTAAGAATATTTGTTAACTGTTTCTTGGTTGTGACTATTGTAGTTAAGCTTCTTTTTTTGTTGTTCGGCGCAGTACTGAGGTTTGAACCCAGGGCCCTGAACATGCTAGGCAAGTACTTTACCACTAAGCTCAGTCCTATAGTTAAGTTTCTTAAGAGTCTTTTAAAAGAGACATGTATTTAATTATTTATAGGTAAAATAATATTATTTCTGTTAAAAATTATGTCAATGCAGAGAAATGTAGGATTGTTTCTAAGTTTATAATAGTTGAATTTGGGGGATATGTATATCAGAACTTAATATACCGTTCCTTTCTAATTTTGTTTGGAATTTGTCATATTAGAATGTTTCAAATAATAGAGAACAAGCGGGTCATGGTGGTGCAGGTCTCAGGTCTGTACCTAGTGACTTCAGAGGATGAAACAGGAGGTTCTCAAGGCTGGGAATATAGCTCAGAGGTCACACATCCCTGAGTTCAACCCCCAGTACTGGCAAAAAACAAAGGATCATTTCATGTATACATGTCACGATTATAATTATTAGATAAGTTCCTGGAAGTAACTTTGAATATCCAAGCATACACACTTAATATTATAATAGGCAGTTCCAAAATTACCCAAAAATGTAGATATACATTTCCAGCAACTGAATAGAAATATGCTATTTCTTCACATCCTTCAAACCTGGGATATACTCAGACTTTCAGAGGAAAATTTTACTAATTAAAAAAAAAAAAAACTTATTATGGACTAAAATGTACCAAACCCCAGTACTGCAAACAAAACAAAACAAAACAAAACAAAACAGAAAAGTTATTATTGGTGGTATTTTAAATTGCTAGTGAGGTTAACTAAACATATTCTAATATATTTATTCTTTGTTTTAGTTTCTTTTCCTGTGAATTAGTTAC